>NW_025421556.1:1275833-1913750 GCF_011764305.1 Mustela putorius furo
ATAAGTTACTTAACTATTCTGAATCTTGGTTTAGTCATCTGTAAAATAGAGATAAATAATATCTACCTCATGAGATCGTGGTAAGAGCTAAAAGTGATCATGTACGTTCAAAAATAAAGGAGCACGGCACATGATATACTATGTACTGTTTAGGTTGCTGTACTTGAATTTGAAGATAACACCACTCTTTCACTTTATCACACTGTTCTGATTCTTTTCAGTTAAGAATTCTAAAACATTCTTTGTAACTTATCTCATACTTTTCATTTCACAAACTACTTCATGTGTATCCGTCAGCCTCTACTGCATAAGAAATCATTCTAAAACTTAGTTACTTAAAACAGTAATGAATAATTATTTCTTTATATTTCCCATGACTTTTTAGATTGGCTAGGCTGATCTTTTGGTCTAGCTTCAATAGGACAGGATGATTTCACTGACATGTTTGGGACCTCAGCTGATTAGAACACTTGAGACCTTTCTTCCTCAATGGCCTCATCTTCCAGTTCGCTAGCCCAGGTTTCTTCATATGATAGTAGAAAGATTCCCATCTCAAAGGAAGAAAAGACCCACTGCTGAAATTCCATTAGTGTTCCCTCTTTAAACACAGAAAACACACACACACACACACACACACACGTTTGAGGGCTGACAACCTCGGTTAAAATTCCTTTCCTACTACCTTATTCACTGAATGATCTTGAACTATTCATCCTGTATCTAAATCATATTTTTTCCCTATAATATATATCAGTAGTACAAGGTTGGTTTCAGAGTTAAATAAGATAACATACATAATTTGATCAATTTAGCACCTGGCAATTGATAAAATAAATGTTATTTTCCTTCAACAATTATCTGACCTTTGGGCTTCTTTATTTATTTATTTGTTTGTTTGTTTGCTATTATCACTGACACAATCACTACCCCTCCATTATTCTACATAAAAAGTCCAAGATATCATAAATTTCCTCACCTGAGAACTAAATATTGCTACAGTTATTATATTATTATATTAATACATATCTATATCTGTCTTTATCTAGAACCATGAAATCCACATTTTCACACTAAGAATAAGAAAGTAATATTTATGAGAACTACCCGAACATAGGCAATATTAAATTTTCTTCTAATTATTAGCTACTGTAAAGCTAGGGACTTCACAGCTACAAATTAAAGGATTTGGGGGCACAATTAAATAAATCTACTTTTTCTAGAATTTAAAAATAAACAAATGACCAGAAACACTGTGACCAAAAATTGAGAAGTGTTTTCTTTATTAGAGTTTCTAAAGATAAATAAAAATCCACACTTTAGAACATGCACAATGTGTTAAAAATATAGAAAGTTATTTATAAATAACATAAGATTATTGAAGTATTTTCTGTTGACAGAGGAATTCAGTACTATACAAATTAATAGCAAAGAAAATAAATATAAAAAGTAGTAAGGACAGTATTAAGAATATTTAGATACCAGAAATGAAAAAGAGAGTTCTATTCTTTATAGTCTCTTTAAAGTGTGTACACTTGTTTTGGCCATTATGTCAGTAATGATGCAAACATCCATGCGTTAAAGTACTTCCTGTCTAAAACCAGGATTGAGGGGTGCCTTAGTGGCTCAGTTAAGCATCCAGCTCTTGATTTTGGCTCAGGTCATGATCTCATGATGGTGAGATCAAGCCCTAGGTTGGGCTCCATGCTGGGCATGGAGCCTGCTTAAGATTCTCTCTCTTCCTTTCCCTCTGCCACTGCTCTCTCCTGCACTTGCTCTCTCTAAAAAAAGTAAAAGAAAAAAATAAAATTAGGATTGATCTCTTCAAGAGAACACGTGTTTTAGCCTCTGCTGGGAAGAAAAATTTCACTTCTTAATCAGAGGTATCTTTCTTCTTTTCGCATCTCCCTTCCCTTGTCTCAAAGGAGGAAAAACTAATCTGGTTAGTCACATCTAGGACACTGTTCCACAGCATTCACTGGTGGGCAAAAACCCACAGGCCTCCTGAAAGTGGGGTTGGTAAATAAAGCCAAGGCCCTTCAAGGCCACACCATCTTCTCTCATGGAGACTTGGTCCCTTGAAAGTCTTCATTGATGTGAACTCAGCAGCTGAGTGAGAAGTTGCACAAGCAAAGTGACAAAGAGAAGACTGTTAGGGTCATGAATCTGAGACAGGTCCTTTGACACTGCAGAGCAGCGAGCTCCGTGTGGGAGGATCAGACTGCTGGCCAGCCCCACACAACAGCCCATGCCATCTCATTTGTCTTTATTCCTTACGTGCTTAGCTTCTTCAAGAACTTCATAAAAAGGAGATGATTTGCCTGGGCACCCTCTATTCCTTAATTGTAATACTGAGTACCAGCAAAATCCCTCTGGTATTTATCAATATGCACTGTAGACAAGATTTTGACACTTCTTTAATTAAAAACAGTGACATTAAAATACTACCAGAAATCTAAATGATGAACAAGATTTTTAATTCTTTTGAAATTCCACTCTACACCAAATGAAAGTAACATCAAGAACACCTACATAACAGTACCTATGCTGCTGAAAATACTGATGTGAAGGTAAAAGGTATCCAAAGTTTTATATTGCTACCAGGGGAGTCTAGAAGGAAGTTAAAATCCCAGATTTTCATAAAATTCCATCAGTGAAGACAAGATTTATAGTAGAAAATGCAGAACAAAAACTGAGATGAGGAAGGACTGACTATGAGCCAGGGGCTGCTCTAAGATTTACATATATTGTGCCCTTTATTCCTTTTAAGTTTATGAGCTTAGAAGAGGTTTTGTGATGAACTCAAGTTTGCCAACATAAAAGGTGATGAGACCAGGATTCCAACTTGGCATTGATCTAATGCTAGAATCCATACTCTTAGTGAATCCCCAGCACTGCTTCTTCTTTTTTTTTTTTTTTTAATTAACATAAAATGTACTGTTAGCCCCAGGGCACAGATTTGTGAATCGCCAGGTTTACACACTTCACAGCACTCACCAAAGCACATACCTTCCCCAATATCCATAACCCAGCCACCCTTTTCCTAGACCCCCTCACCCCAGCAACCCTCAGTTTGTTTTGTGAGATTAAGAGTCTCTAATGGTTTATTTCCCTCCCAATCCCACCTTGTTTCACTTATTCCCTTCCTACCCCCAAACCCCTCACATTGCCTCTCAACTTCCCTACATCAGGGAGATCTTATGATAATTATCTTTCTCCGATTGATTTATTTCACTAAGCATAATACCCTCTAGTTCCATCCACCCACATCATCACAAATGGCAAGATTTCATTTCTTTTGATGGCTGCATAGTTTTCCTTTGTATATATATACCACACCTTCTTTATCCATTCATCTGTTGATGGACATCTAGGTTCTTTCCATAGTTTGGTTATTGTGGACATTGCTGCTATAAACATGCAGGTGCACATGCCCCTTCGGATCATTACATTTATATCTTTAGGGCAAATACCCAGTAGCCCAGCACTGCTTCTAATGAACATACCTTCCAATGGATGATACTTATTCAGTCAGCGAATATGTGAGTAACTGCTACACGCAAAGCAATCCAGGGGATGCTGCATAGAATACAACGATGCACAGTTTATGGTCCCTGCCCTCTTGGAGTTGGCAAACGTTGTAATGCACTAAAGTACCACCAATACTTGACATCAAAAATGTATATGCATATATAGGTATAATATGAGTAATAATAAAGTTAGTGGCACAAGACATAGGAGAGGGGAAAAGGCCACTGCCCACTCTCTTCAGTAAGTTCCTTCACAGCAATAATGAAAATCTTAGATCACCAGTTAGATTTTTGTACTGTACAAAAATAAATGGCATGACATTCTCTGTTGCGCAGCTGCAGAAGAATCGTCAGGAACACACTTTTTCCTGACTGAAGTTAAAAAACTAGCTAGTCACTTCACATTTAGATGTGTCTACATATGAGGACCACATGTGTTTTGAAGTATTTATTAATCAAATGTAAATAAGTGAATAAGATCAAACTCTTCACAAGCTACTTGGCTTTGATGAATTGTCATCGCTTACTTCTGTTCTCTATAAATAGATCAGGCACAATGACTTCAATTCAGTGCATAATTTTTCCACATTTTCTGGGTACAAGGCATGGTAGCAGGTCTGGTTGCATGGCAGTAGGGCACATAAAGGTGAAATAGATCCGTGACTGCCTCAGGGGAGATTAGACACTAGTGTAGAAGGCTGGTGAGTAAACATTTTAAACATAACCCCCTGAAATGGGGAAAAAACTCCAAATGGTTAGAATACCATCTGCCTGTGTTCCTTTAATCTGGGCTGCAGAACTTTAGTAATGATATTCATAAGGTCATTCTCAGAACTCTTTGTCCTCCACAAACAAAACTAAACAAAACAAAACATGAACTTTAATAAGCACAGCTCTAGTTATTTGTGTAAACAAACAAGGAACAATAAGGACAATATTTTATATGTAATATACTAATTTTCATAATTTTCTTGGGCCAAGGAAGTCTGTTACTGTTTTTATGTAGTGGCTTTCCAAGAGTTTGGTTTTGTCTTTGCTCTGCATTGGGAGATGGAGTTAGCATTATGATCACTTCATTAGTTCTTCCTGCTTCTCAATCATTTCTTCCCACTTGCTGAAATTTCTTAACCTTTATATTTTCTATGACATGATGGCTTTCCTGTCCAAAATCAGCCTATTGGAATGTTCCAGATACCTGCATCAAAATAATAATAATAATAAGCTTTATTAAAATGACATTATTGGGGCACCTGGGTGGCTCAGAGGGTTAAAGCCTCTGCCTTTGGCTCAGGTCATGATCTCAGGGTTCTGGGATCGAGCCCCGCATCGGGCTCTCTGCTCAGCAGGGAGCCTGCTTCCTCCTCTCTCTCTGCCTGCCTCTCTGCCTACTTGTTCTCTCTCTCTCTCTCTCTCTCTGTCAAATAAATAAATAAATAAAATCTTTTATAAAAAATGACATTATTTAAATTGTATGGTCATTCAAAACTTGATTTTCCAAATTTGTTCAAAATTTGCTCTAAAAAAAATCAGCTCAGCAAGTGTAACAATGAAAGCTAATCCAGCTTGCATTTACTCAGGAAGACATTTCCAAAAATCTGGCAACCACACCATGAAGAGAGTGAGTTCAGAATTGCAAAAAGCAGGACAAGTGATCACAGATGACCACATTCCTAGCATTTGTCATTCTAAAATGCTCATCTCTGTGCTTCTTCAAAGGAGTGTTAAAAGAAAAAGAGATTTATCAGTAACACTTAAGGCAATCTGCTGTCTCCCTTGTATAGTGATAACTAGCTCAAAGCGATTAATCGATCAGAAAAAGGGAAGAAATAATCACTAGTATTCCAGGAAGGGAATGTCACCATGCACAAGGGGAACTGTAAGCAAATTTCACAATTTAATAGACAAGCTACTCAGACTTCCCACTGAAACATATGTTGAGCCTTGGCATCTCCTAATACTTCGGAGACAAAAAGAACTGTCTTCTTTGAGCTTCCCCTCATTGCTTCCATCCAAAAAGAGATTGTTCTAGAGGGGCTAATATCTGAAAACAGCAGATTTATAGCAGGTAACAACCTATCATTATAATTACTGAAGAAAAAGAACCCCAAATTATCTGATAAGACAAAAGTACACATACACCTAAAGTAGGAATGTCCAGGTTTTCAGTATAAATCATATGATTTACTTAAAATTTTATAACATATCTGCAACAGATTTTCTTATCCTTAGCTAAAAAACAAAAAAAATGGTGAGGATCTTGTTCAGTGACCAATTTCTTTAGAGCAGATTATTAGCTGAATTTCTACAAGCATTTTTTTCTTTTTTTCGGGAAAGAAGAAAAATTTACTTTTAAACCTAATTCTGTATAGCCTAGCCAGCTGGGCTCTTGGGGAAGTTCTCTGGACTAGGTTTAAAGACGCTCCCTCTAGCTAAGAATAAGAATCTTTTTTCCTCTAGTTTGCAGAAACTGGTGTGCCATTAACCTCAGGCATTTCATAAGGGTAATTATTGACACCCCAACCCTGTTTGTTCAGACAGAAGAAGGATCAGTCACATGCAATAATACCTTTTCTCTGACTGGCAATGCTACTACTTTTGAAAAGTGTACTTCGGATGTTTTGCAAATAAAAAATGAAGGACATAGAAAAAGGTAGCATAGTACTGAAGCTTATCTTGGGTTCAACACCAGTTTCAGGGGCACTTAGTCACATCTTTGACTCCATAAAGTGAGAATGGAAAAAAATATGGAAATTTTTTTGAAACAGTATTGTTAATTAACATTAAAAAAAGAGGAGAAGCAATTTTCTGTACATTTCAGGAAAATGTTTGGCCCAGAGGAAGTATTCAATGTGACTTTCAATGATCAGATTACCATATACCTTGATAAACATTAGCAGGAGCACAAACCTGCATTTTCCTCATGAGATGATGAAAACCACTGTGTCTTTTGGCTAGGCAGGCTCTCTCTACAAGGCTTTTTTTTCACTTTTCAAAATACATCCTTCACCTAGTGACTTTGTGGGACCGAATGAAAAGCTACAAAAAAGTAATAATCATAAATAAAATTTTTAAATCAAAATTTAGAAAAATCACCAAAAAATCTGAGCTTCCTAGTATTCTAGAAACATAAGATAGTCTCATAGGAATCTATAAATAGTTTTTCAGTTGGACATATGCTAGAAATAATTTTACTATTTAAACTTAATTTTTCTATGTGAAATTAATAAATTTAATCATATTTCACATATGTACAACACCAATGATGGTATATGCATAGCAATACAGATACTTCTCTAATGAGAGAAAGACAAGCTAAAGCATGATATCCCAAGATGCTGTCTTTTCTTTTCTAGCGTTCCAACCTTGTCTTACTCTCCTTAACCAAACAGCCACCAAATATACTTTTTAACCTCAGGGAATAAACTTACGGTATATTCTGCAAAAAGTGCAACTATATCAGTACTTGCAAAGATTCCAAACTGCAGAATGGAAAACAAAACAACAACCAGCAAATCCAGCAAATCACAATCACTATGACTATCAAAGCAGAAGTAGTGCCTATGCACCCAGGGAAAGAAAAAATACATTCTCTGTCTCCTTCCCTTCCCCAGAAAAAAAAGATATATATATATATATATATTTATTGCAAATATATGGCTATCTGCAAGTAATAAAATATGTGGCTTTAAAAAACAGTGCTATAATAAAGTAAGAAAAAATTACACTATGGAAAATCGTGAATTGTTCATGAATATGCCTGAATCAATACAAGCTCTATTCAGGGTAAGGCCTGAATATGATACACATGTACTTGGGATATTCTCCCACATGATACCTTTCCTCAGTCCTTCCTTGTACAGAGACAGTTGCCTATCCACCCACCATCTGGGAAGAAAAATGACACCCATTTACACTAAAAATTTCACTACATGCTATTTACACTAAATAATGTCAAGGAGAAGAATTAGCCAGAGAGAACTGTAAGATACCCACAAAGAACATTTTACTTAGGAAAGGAGTACCTGAGATCTAGGCCACTAATAATGAAAGCAATTAATGTGACACTTAAATTGCTGAGTATCATAACAAAGCAAAACTGTAGGCAGCCTTAAAGGTTAGAAAGCTTCTGACACCGAATAAGCGTTGACCATTTTCACTGTTGTTGTTTTCTTAATTTTCTTCTTTTCTTCTTTTTGATATCAGCTTTTCCATTTGGCCTTTGTCCTAAGATAAGTTTACTCTTACCTCAATACACTTAAGTCAACTAATCAATCTTCTTAGTCCTAAAATCATTTACCAATAAACTGAGAACAAAAATGTACTGAAATGATTTCTAACACATTAAAATAAAACTAGACTTTTATAAGTTTATAACAGGAAGAAATACCTTGAATGTTATAGCAATGAATTTAATGAGATTAGAACAGCTAACATTTTTCCACAATATAAAGAGAACTGCTTCATATATGTGGAAGGCCCGAGGTGCACAGACTGATTAAAGCACCGCTTCAAGGGGCGTCTGGGTGGCTCAGTGGGTTAAGCTGCTGCCTTTGGCTCAGGTCATGATCTCAGGGTCCTGGGATCGAGTCCCGCATCAGGCTCTCTGCTCAGCAGGGAGCCTGCTTCCTCCTCTCTCTCTCTGCCTGCCTCTCTGCCTACTTGTGATCTCTCTCTGTCGAATAAATAAATAAAATCTTTAAAAAAAAAAAAAAAAAAAGCACCGCTTCAAGAGGTCAGATGTGTATGCACCAGACATGAGAATAGGAGAGTTTTGTTTTTTGTTTTTGTTTTTGTTTTTGTTTTTGTTTTAGGTTTGCTTCTGGAAGAATAAAACAACTTCCTAGAATAACAGACTTCCAGGTTTGCAGACAAATCACCTTCATTCTCTCTTTAGCCATGGATAAGTAGGATAAATAGGATCTTCTTGGATCTGCTGGACCCCTTACAATTACCCAAACAGTGCCAACAACAGGTCTCTCAGTTTTTCCAGGAGCAGCACCACCGCCATCTGGCTACATGTAAGAAATCCCCACTTTGGAGCCCCATCTAGGTGGGACTCATAAATCTGTGCTTCCGCAAGTCCTCCAGGGACGGTTGCTGCTCTACAGTTTGAGACCCATTGAACAAAGAGTAGTTTCCCATTCAAAAGCAAATGCAGGTTGTAATAATGTGCTTGGCTGAGTGAATCAGGAGCCAAGTCACGTGAGGCTTGGCTATTCCTCTAATAAATGTCAGCTGGGAATTACCTTGGCTACTAATGATTGTAAAATATTTTGGTACAAGTACAGGTTAATACCCCACTATTTCATTTGCGTTCTGTCCTAGGTAGCTATTTAGTCTTCAGTCACTTATAAACTAAGCATAATTTAAAACAGCTTAAAGGAAAAGCTTCAATTCGTAAAGAGTGCCTGGCCTATCTAATCTTTTTATATTTTTCTTCTGGATAAAAGGCCAAAGAAATATTAACTGTTACTACATTTAGATTAATCTCCATACACTGAATATTCTAAATAAGAAAGTTATATAGATTTTACCCCAAAGAAAAGACCAGATCCAACATATATGGCATTACTGGCTTTGAAATTATTCCTCCACTAGAATAGAATAGAATGAGTATTGTTTAGTTTAGTTTTGCCTTCCAGATATCACCCTAGTATAACAAGAGGCTACATTGTGAGCAACATTACAAAGAAATGTTATGATTCCTAAACAGACTTTTCTTCAGAACATTTACATAATCTTGAAATTCTTGAGAATAACACTGTATAACGAAAGTTGAGGAACACTCAACACATTTACAGGAATGATTTAGAGCTGCTCCTATCTTAACTATACAACAGATTTTGGGTTGTAGATAGAGTGTATCATAACTGAATATGCATTGAGACTGAGGTGAGGAAGATTAGCCTACGGCAGTGCTTCTCAAAAAGCATCATCCTTGGATGATGCATAGCATTTCCAAGGAAGTTGTTAAAATACTAATTCCACACCCTGACCTAGTGTCACAGACACCTAGGGGGTGAGTTTCAACAACCCCTCCCGGGGATTCTGTCCTCACTAAAGTTTGAGGAACACTATACCAGCAAAGTGCCTACACATGCTTCTGTCTTCGAAGATATAGTGTAGTCTTCTTGTGAATAATGGTAGCTGTTTGTAAAAATCAAATCAGATCAAATAAAATCCTTGATTTATGCATTCCTTCAGCAACCATTTGTTGACTACCCACTTGGTGTCAGGGACTGTAGTAGGCATAATGAGGCAGAGAGCGAGAATAAAAAAGGAGGGGGGGAAGGGAAAGGAGGGAGAAAGGGAGAGAGAGAGAGAGACTGAGACTGAGAGAGGGAGGGAAGAAGGAAGAAAGAGTGAGTGGAACAGAGGGAGAGAGAGGAAAGTGATGAATGAGCTGGAGAGATAGCAAAGAAAAGAAGTAGATAAATCTGAAAGTCTAGCACATGTTAATGGTATCTAGTTCTGTTGTCATACTAAAGAGTTTTCTAGCTACCTCTAACAGGGAAATACAGAGGCTGCTGTTTTGTTTTTCCTGCCATGTATCATCATTTCTTTAGCCACAACTTTACCACTGCTTATAACAAGGATGAGCATGAAAGTGTGTGTGAATATTGCTTTTGCTTAGATTCTCAGACCTGATCCATCATAATGATTAAGCAGTTCTTTATTTAAGTCTAGCTAGTTGCTCCAAAGTCAGAGAGCATCTGGATGAGAGATGTATGTATTCTTACTCATATTACCAGCAAAAGAATACCCCACTACCAAGACTTTTGAATTAAATGTTCTATATGAATGCTTCCTAAGCCTTTCAAGATGTCCTAAACAGATATACCTTCATTTTCTGACTTTCCCCTTTCTTTTTCCTATAATCCATTTCTTTCTGGTAAACCCTATTAACACATATGCATGATCCGTAAACCCATAGAAATGCAACAGACTACCTAGCCCAAGTCCAGGACTCCACAGAACTGATGGTCATGAGACAGCCTCAGTGTCTTTGTAAGAACACAGAAAGCCAACATGCAATGTAGTGTTAAAATGTAGTCTTCCTTTATGCATCCTCAAATGTTTGGTAAAATTCAGTCACACAAAAGCCTATGTTGGTGCCTGAATGGTTTCTACTGTTTAGCAAAGTTAGGACGGGTACTACCGACTGAAGTAGGGAAGAAAAGAGCTTGGTTCATTGCTTTGCTAATAAAAGATGACATCTTGGGAAGGATGAGACGAACAGGATGCCACCACAATAGTCTAGATAAGAGATTACGGTGGCTACTTACAAACTCCCCTGAGCACTCCCACTGGCCATAATCAACATAGAGCCATTGGAGTAATAAAGTTACTATTTCGAGTACCATACAGAGATACTACATGCAGGAAGTGGGTTGAAAAATTGAGAGGGAGGGGGGGAAAGGCAAAAAATGGCCATAATATCTTAGAGAGATTTCCTTCCCGATGCTGAGAAATCTCTCAGTACATACAGAGTCCCATCTTTCTTAATAGGAATTTTCCTCACTCATGTGGTCAAGATACTTACTTTAATAATTAATGCTATTTTGATTTGCAAATAATTCTTGTTTAGCAGCTATGCTTAAGTAATCTACTTGTCTAGGGAGAGCAGTTCCATTACTTTTCTGGGTTGTAGTGCTTTTTTCCCCCAGATTTTCTGAGGGTATATGTATGTATGACATATATATATTATTGCATATATCATGACACATCCTTGACACCCATGATGCATGATAGATCCCTGTATCTCTAGCCCTGTTGCCACCATAGAACTCCAGACTAGAACAATAATATGTTCAAACCCCTTCTATAACATCTCTACTTAGCTATATGGAGGCATCTCAATCTTAATACGGCCAAAAGGTCATAAATTCAAGAATAAATAACTACAACTTCATTGCTCCTTGATATTTGCTCTTCTTCTAATTATCCCCACTTAGTAAATGGCACCATCATTCACCCAGTATTTCAAATAAAAATCTAGGCATTTTCTTTTATTCTTTTTTGTTATCCTTCTCTTCCCTTCATTAGTCTATCAGATATTAAAGTTCTGCATTTAAAACGATATTCCTAAAAAGGTCCAATTCTGATCCAAGCCACTGTCATCTTTCCTTGGGATTGTTACAGGGGGATACTAACAGACCCCCCCTCTATTCTTGCTATCTATATTCTCTACCCAGAAGCCAAAGTGGAATTTTTAAGAAAAAAAAAAAAGAAAGAAAGAAAAATCACTGCCTTGCTTAAAAGATCCAGATAGTTTTCAAATCCACTTTGAATAATAACCAAGTTTCTCTCTTTGTTTTACAAATACCTATATGATCTAGTCCCCCCCTGTTCCTCTGGTCCTCTCCTTCAGACTCACCACATTGCCCACATCCTACCCACGATACCCCAGATCTGTGCTGGCCAGTATGGTGGCCTCTAGTTACATGTGGCTATTTCAACGTCAATTTAAATCCATTAAACTTGAATAAAATTTAAATCTCAGTTCCTCATTTACTCTAGTAACATTCCATGTGTCTAACAAACACATGTGGCTAATGGCTACCATATTGGACATCTCAGAGATTTCTATACTTGCAGACAGTTCTGTTGTGCAAATCCAAACAACCTAGTTTTCTCCCCATTTCTTGAATATGCCAGGTTTGTTCCCACCACAAATTCTTTGTCCTTGCCCTTCTTTCTCCATGGGTTGCTCTAACCCAATCTGTGTACATAGTTCCATTTCATTTATATGTCATTGCTGGGTACGAAATGTGTGTATCCTCCCAACATTCGTTTCTTGAAGCCCTAATCCCTACTGTAATGACATTGAAGTGGTTCCTTTGGGGGTAACTAGTTCAGGAGAATGGAGCCTCCTCATAAAGAGATTAGTATTCATGCAAAAAGAGATGCCAGAGAAATGATCTCTTTCTCTGCCGTGTGCAGATACAAAAAGAAGTCACCATCTGCAAACTAGGAAGAGGATTCTCATCACACACCTAATCTGCTGGTACCTTGATCCTGGCCATCCCAACATTCAGAATCGTGAGAAATAAGAGTGTGATGTTTAAGCCACCCAGTCTTTGGTAATTTGTTATAGACCCTAAGCTAAGGAAGTTAGCTTAGGGTCTGTAACAGACCAATCTATAGTCACCACCCAGGTACTCCCTTTATAGACCCAATTTAACTTTCTGCATAGCCTTTAAGGCTATGTCATTTTTCACTCAATCATTTTATTGTTCCTTTGTTTGTTGCCTCTCTCACCAGCATGTTAAGCTTCCTGGCACTGAAACTTCACCTGTCTGTGTTTGCTGCTGCATCACGTATGCCTAGGCTAGGGTCTGGCAAGCAAGAGGCTTTCAGTAAATACTTGTGGAAGGAAGGAAAGAATGAATACAGAGGGGGACATTTGTTACTATTTACAGTATATGTTGATTCTGGTATATTAATATTTAGAAGAAAACTTCTCACAGAAATAAGATGTAAGCACCCAATGTACACAATGCTTAATTCAGTACATTCATTTTGATCTAAATTTGAAGTCTGCTGCCCATGTTCTAGCTCTCCTTCTGTCTTGGACATATACTTTTCATCTAAGAACGTCCATCTTAGTTATAGAAGAAGGAATTCAGACTAGAGTTAGATTTCTTACAGTTCTAAATTCCACATTCTTGTGAAGATACTGACCTCAGGAGAAATATGCAATCCTTTTTAATACATTGAGAAAATGTTCACATTTTACAAAGGGTACATGTTCATGTACCCTTTCTTACTCTGTGAATATTTTCTGTGAATGTTTAACTGTATTTTTAAATTATCATCGTATTACATGTCTTAAGCTGCCTAAATGTTCAAAAGTAAAATAAAAAAAAATTAAGCGTAATATTAGAGAAAGCTTTGCCGTAGAGAAACAGAGCTAGTCATTAAATTAAAATTTAGGGACACATCTGCATAAGGATATCAAACTAACCGCAACTGACTTGATTGTTAAGCAGTTGATCAGATCAAATTAAACCAATCAAGACCTTACCGTGATTCTGCTTTTGGCATGTCAAGTCATAAAGATAAGGTCAAAGACCTAGGTAAAAACAACCCTATCCTAATGAAAAACTCCCATTAGAAGTTTCTGAGGGTGGAAGCCACACCCTTGTTTGATGGTTTATTGATCAAACAAACAGAAGAGGTTTGAGGAAACACAGGTTTGAAGAACATAGTTGAGCTTCAATGTATATGGTCTTTTTTGGAGATATTTTACTTGAGAGAAGTATATTCTCCAAGGAACCCACTTAAAAGGGCACTCATGTCACAAAACACAAGAAGGGTCCACTCTGGTTAGACTCCACGCATTTCATTCATATGAAGATTTTTCTTAAGCAGTTGTAAGCTGGGGTTTTATTATATTCATTTTTGTTTCATCTCCAGGACTTAAAACATCGCAGTAAATATTAGATGAACTACAAATATTTAAGGAATCAATATTTTAAAAGGAAATGAAGTAAAATCGCATGCAATTGCCTTTTTAGGTGAAGTTACATAAGTTCAACAAAACTTCTGGCCATTCATAAAGCTTCTCTTAATATTTCATATCCCTCTTAGGCAATTGTGGAAGAGGCTCAGACTATATTCAGAAAGAAATGTGGGTGGTATCCTTCAGTGCAGCGTCTTCAAATAAAACATAGTGATGAGATAAGAATTATCTTCATATCCAAACTGCTGAATAAGAACAAGCTCCAAAAACAGGGAAAGACCCACACTGCCAAAGATAGCTTGTTACTGGAACATTGTAATACTTGAGATTTACTGCTTATTAAAATGCAAAAGGCCATTACTTCCCCCCAAGAACAAATTTTGTGAACAGAGATGAACCTAGGAAGCTTTTAGCCCATTTCCTGAATCATAAACAAAGAGCTCCATACACAGCAACTCTATGAGATGTAAAGGGGAGTATATTATATGATCCTTATTGGATTACTCAAAGCCTCAGCGAAGCTCCCTTCAGAAGCGATATAAATCAAAGCTAACTGCTTCCATAGAAAAGCAATCAAGTTTTTAAGAGAATATCTTTGTTCCTGAGGTTGCACAGTAAGATTTAGATGCTTCTATTAGGACCTTTGCTATGGAGCATACTTAAGTAATTATAAAAATTCAGCCTGGAAAAACACCTGGACATAATTCCAAGGGAATTAAATCTTTTGGTTTCAAGTTTCAGATACTTTGTAGAAGTATTTCCCCCATCTATCTTCTAAACACACACACACACACACACCCACACACACACACACTCCCCCTTGAATATAACAAATTAGTATCTTAAATACTAGAATTTTCCACACTTTAGTATTATTATCTGGTTTTAAACAAGTGTATTTTATGTGCTTCTAGAAAGAAATAAACCCCTAACAGGGTCTAAATTTTGAAAAAAGTTAAACCAAAAGAAAATGTAACTTTCATAATATTGGGGGAGATGTTTAAAAATGTGCAATCATTCCCTCTCTAGAATCTCTTATATTACTCAAGATATGGTTCCACAGACATACTGAGAGAGGTCTTTAAAATGAGACAAAACGGGCGCCTGGGTGGCTCAGTGGGTTAAGCCGCTGCCTTCGGCTCAGGTCATGATCTCAGGGTCCTGGGATCGAGGCCCACATCGGGCTCTCTGCTCAGTGGGGAGCCTGCTTCCTCCTCTCTCTCTGCCTGCCTCTCTGCCTGCTTGTGATCTCTCTCTGTCAAATAAATAAATAAAAATCTTAAAAAAAAAAAAAAAAAAAAAAGAATTGTTTAAAAAAAAAAAAATAAAAAAAAATAAAATGAGACAAAACAATAGTGACATCCTGGCTAAAAATAATTTGCTGCAAGATGTAAAAGTCCTCAGGGGGGTCTATGAGAAGGCTTTCATTTTCCTTTCTATCATTGCCTTGAGGTCAAATATTTAACGGTGCTCTAGATTTAAAAGCACATGCAAATCTTGCATTCTTTTGAAGCTGACTTTTGCCACTTAGAATAGTAACAATCATTTTCTAGAACTTCGAGTTAAAAGAACTGTTCTTTATTTGTTGCTTGCTTTGAGAATCTAAGCAAATTAAAATACCTTCCTAATTTTGTCCTAACATGTATCTGAAAAATCAGACAGATACTTCCCCCTTTAGGAATCTCCAAGAATGAATTATCTTTCAGTTGAAAAATATTTCTAGACTAGCACTTTTGTGCCTCTGACTGTGCTAGATTTGGAAAATGCATGGTTTATGGCATCAAGGACCCTATAGTTCAGTGGGCCAAGATAACATATAAAAATGTAAGAATAATACAAGGTAGCATGTTAAATTCTATGGCAAAATTACGGGTGCTCTAAGAATTTAGAGACATGGATAATCAAGAGAATTTATCAGGGTTGGAGAATTTTGTGAAGAAAAGGCATCTGAAAGTCGGCAGAGGAATTTGGACTTGATAAATTGCTCACGCTAATTCCAGGTTTTTAACAGGGGAATGACAGATATAATCAACACTGGAGGAAAATAGATGTGGTATTAGTCTGTAAGAGCTCTTGGATGGTATGAGAGGGTATGCCAGATAGAAGCCCAACACAGTATGAAACAATATGATGAAGGTCTTGGCTGTAAGGTGGGCTATGGGAAGAGGAAAGTGACATTCGGAAGAAAAAAATCAATAGGTCTTTGTAACTAAGCGGAAATAGTGGAGAGGGATTATTACTTAGAATATATACTACCAGAGTTAACAATCAGGCCTTCATAAAACATAATAACCACTGTCTTAGTTTGTGTTCTTCTGAAAGCACAACCTGAGACAAGGGCGGGGATGCAGGTCATTTATTTGGGAGAAATTCCCAGGCAAGAAAAGTGAGAAAGTGGGGAGAGAGGCAGGGGAAAGAGAGAATCCAATTAAGGGTACCTGTAATGGGCAGGTTAGCAATGTGGACAAATATAGGG
This sequence comes from Mustela putorius furo, assembly GCF_011764305.1. Classification (NCBI taxonomy): domain Eukaryota; kingdom Metazoa; phylum Chordata; class Mammalia; order Carnivora; family Mustelidae; genus Mustela; species Mustela putorius. The sequence goes on from NW_025421556.1 coordinate 1,292,302, forward strand.
CTCAATACCATTGGGAACCCTCAAAGACCCCATGAGTAGTGTGATTCAGAATTGTTCTACCAGAAGCTGAAATCATCTATTGACTTCTACACCACTGGTTGAGGGTTGTTTCCAGTGGCATCATCTTTTCTGTACTTCTTAGTTGGACCTGTGTACAGGTTGATCAGCCTCTTCTGCCTTGGAGAAAGCCTTGAGCAGCAAAGCAGAGAGACTAAGAATATAGGCCTATTGTGCAACACTAGCAGAGGCACTTTGTAACCACGGCTGCACTGAAGTCACGTGGGGACACAGAAGGCACACAGTGTGCAGTTGCTATAATCACACATGCAATCAAACACATCCAATAAGGATATGACATTCAAAAAGCTGCAGATATGAAGCTTCGTTATTAATAACAGCTTCAGTTTGATACTCAGAGGTCTTTGGGTAGGAATTCAGTGTTCTCCTCTGAGAGTTCGGATAAGTTACTTTGCCTAAACTTCCTCAGTTATGAAAACTCAATGAATTAATGCATGCAAAATAATTACCCCAGTGGAAAAAAGATTCCCCCAAAATACTAGGTCTTAGAAATAACTTTTTAATGGAATCCCTAGGAAATCTGCAAAACAAAGGGGGGGGGCAAATTAGTAGCAATTCTCAATATAGGATACAGCAAAATTGAAATCAGCATTTGGTATGCATTTTTATTACAATGACGGGATTGCTGGTGGCCCTAATTAAGGTATTTAATAAAACTCTGAAATAAGATGAGCAAAGAATGTGCCTAATAGCTGAATACCACCTCATCCAATTAAAATCTTCACTCTCATCAAAGTATAGTAAAAAATCATTCCATAGCCACTGCTCCTTGTCAGTGATTTCTGGCAAATACTCCAGTTTCTCTATAACACTTCGCAACCCTATGTTCCTTCCAAGAGGGTGAACTGCTAACAACATCAATCAGGATAGTGGTTATTCTGCAAATACACACAGTCCTCCTGACATACATTCTCTGACTCTCAGACTTGACAGGGGTATGCTAGCCAATCCAGGTATGACAAATGCATGTCATTGGTTCTATCATGCAAACCCACCTGTAGCAGATAGTGCTAAGGGAATCAGTTTTAAGATAACTAAAAAACAATCTGTTTGCATGATCATGGTCAGTGTCTACCTCTTCCTTTATTCATGATAAGTCCCAAACACAGTGGGTTCTATGTAGTTCTATATAGGCAGAGGTACTATAATAGTTCAACTGTAGGAATCCTAGAGAATTATTTGTAGACACTTAAAAAATTGGGTCCAGAACATAGACCCATAAAATTCTAGGTCTGAAATTGACCTAAGACATCCAGACTTTTCACTATAAAATGAGGAAGCAGAGACTCCAAGATGTTAAATTATTTGCCAAGAGTCGCACAGTGATCCAGAACCACATCCAGACCATCCTGACCCCATTCTCTTTCTTCGTCTGTCCTTTAAAGCCTCATCTCCCAAGTTAAACGACAATTTCTGCTGGGCACTGAATGGCTATGAAAAGCTACATTAAACAAGGCTAACAAAATGGCAGTAACAACAATAAGATGTCAACTACTATTTCACAATTAAGTTCTAAATCCTAGCAGAAAAGACAGATATTTCATATATTCAATCCACAAGTACTTATTGTGTGCCTGTTATGTCAGATATTGTGAGAAATAGCAGTGAATAAGAAAGTTGCAGTCCCTAAAATCTATTTTAATGATCGTATAACTGTGTACTATTTCAAGTCCATGTTCTTACAGATAAGAACACAAATGAGCAGAACTCATCAGATTTTAAATTATATGCACCAAGGTACAAGCTATATAGGCTTTTCCAGGCAAAACTGCATGGTCATACAATAGAGGAAATTTGATAAAATGATTTTGACAGTTTGGTCAAAACAAAGTATGGGCTATCTTAAATTTGTTTTATATTGGTTGTATAGAGCTATACTATATCTAACATTGGAATTTATAGTCCTTTAGAAATTATACTTTAAAAAAAAATACCCATCAAATTATTTTTAAGATTATTTTAAACTTAAAACCCTGAACAAATAGGAAATTTTTTCTTTGATAAAATTAAAATCTAAAATGAAATGTACCTAACAGTGGTTGTAAATACCTGTAGTAATAGGAGGTTTTAAATTCTAAATCAGTTACCAGTGTTTAAGTGAGCTCCTTTTCATTAACTGGTCATTTTTTTTAGTTATGTGTGGAAGTTGTAGAAAGGTATTAGAATTTTCTTTACTTTGGGGCAAGAAGAATTTAATAAGAGTATTTGTTAAACATTGCTGGAAAAAAAATAAGCAGAATAATTTTGACTCTTCTAAGTTCTTTTAAGATAGAAATAGTTGAGGAATTGTTCATAATGGTAGAATGAATAGCATTATGCTTCTGTTTTTAAATTCATGATCATTTGCCATAATGATTTTTCTACCATATAACTGACTCAACTGACTCCTCATGTATCCTAGAAAATAACTGCTGAACTTCGGTAAATGTAAACATGCATTTTATGTTATTTATTGAATTTGATCAATTATCCCAGCAATATGACTTTTTTGGAAAACTTTTTATGTATTTTTAATCTATTTCAAGGTGCAATGTAACAGACTTCTTTTGATCTCATAACACAACCACTGGGTACACTGAACAAGTCTTGCTGACTTGGAAATTAAAACTTACTCAAGAGAAAGGAAGGGTTGGTTTACTTATAAACAGCCCTGAATATCCCCTATAGTTTTCCACTGGACTAACCCAAATTATTCCATAACTTATCATGTAAATGCTTCATTTGATTTAGAATACACTATCAATAAGATGAACTACTCACTTATTTCAGGGATCTCAAGTAAATAGTCTCCATAGAATACAGGGCAAAAATATTGGCTCAAGGTGAATGGTCAGTCGTTTATAAAGCACAGTCATTTTTTGGTCACCAGTAACTCCTTGTACAGAAAAAAACCATGGAAAATTCTTAGTTCATTCACTCTTTAATACATAATCAACACCTATATTTGGAAAAATACTGGGTCAAGCTTTGTGTTGTAATTTCTTGGTGCTCAAAAGGAAGATCAGTTATAATAATTAGCATTGACTATATTGCTTTGATGCCATATGTACATGAAATATTAATAAAAACAAAAACTAACATCACATGATCTTAAAAAGCTAGAGAATATTGGGTAGTACATAGTGATGACTGACAGAACAGATTATAATTTCTGTGAGTTCACAGGAGGCAGAGTCCAATTGAATAAACTATACCTATTTAAGTGTACAAAATCACCAGAAGGAATTTTATAGAAAAGTCCAACAGGATTTAAGAATTTATGTAATGGAAAATGAGAAATCAAATTGAGAAAATAAGTTGGGATTTAACTCAGGATGTGAAATTTGTACTTGATTTTAAAATTGGACATTATGATAATCCAGACATGAAGAACAAAGTAGAGAATAAAAAGATGCATTATTAGGAATAAGCCAGAAAATTTATGAGAATAAAAAGAAAAGGGAGGCATTAATGAGCAATCTAAGATTCTAAAACTTAAAAACTTGAGAAATTGTGATACCACAGACAGAAACCGTGGAGAGAACATTGGCAGGAACAGCTTAAGTTCAGTTTTAGACAGAGTGGGATATAGATTATGACAGAACATGTAGGTCTAAAATCTAGTAAATATGTAGTGATATGCAGTAGAAATTTAGAAAATAAAGACATAAGGGCTTATAAATCCTAATAAATGCTTAAAATAATAATAATCTCTAAAAAAATAATAAGGGAAGGGAAGAAAAATTGAACCTTGAGCAATACAACTAGATAAGAGAGAAAAGAGAAGTGAAAACACAAGGACAACAGAGATAGACTATTCTTAGAAACTGGCAGCAAGAGAAAGAAATGAATGTTTTCATACCTCAAACCTGTATTTATGTTGGGAATTAAGTAATAGACAATGACAAAACTGAAATTCTGTAGAATAGAAACAAAAGAGAACTACTACAATTTGGAATTCAACCAGGAGAGCACAAAGAGAAGTGTTTAAGGCTCTGCTATATACTGTAAAACTATGATATTTGAAGCTTGACTTGGGTAAATGAACTATTGTAGGTTTTTCAACCAGTAGATAGGGCATGGTAGAAGGTAGAGCTCAATGACTCACAGTCATATACAGCATCAAATAGGTGGTAATTTCATGTTTCCAAGTTAGCAGTGATCAATGTAGCTGTGAGTACTGGCCACATGTTTCTGCTTTACTCTAGGGAAAAGAAATTTGGACCCAGTAAAAAACATTTTAAAGTTCAGTCAAGACTTTGGCTTCAGCTGAGTTTTGATTTAAAAACTGTGGAGTATAACAGAGCATGATGATAGCAAAATCCCAAAATTTTGTGCTCCTATTAACATAGATTCAAAATATATAAAGCAAAACTGTCAATAAACATAAGGATAGAAACATCCAATATTATATTGGGCATGTGAAACAATATCAACAAGTCCAACATGGATGTCATCAAAGTCCCAAAAGGAAAGGAGAAAGAGATTGGTGCAGAAACACAATATGAAAAAATAATCACTGAAATTGTCCAAATATTAGAAATACTTGAACCCAAAAATCCAAGAAGTCCAATAAACCAGGTGAATGATAAACACAAAGATAACCACACCCAGACAAATAATAGTCAATTTTATGAAAACTGTAGATTTAGATTAAAACAGCATTTCATGGGGCACCTGGGTGGCTCGGTAGGTTAAGCCTCTGCCTTGGGGTAGGGTCATGATCCCATGATCAAGCCCTGCATCAGGCTCTCTGCTAAGTGGGGAGCCTGCTTCCCCTTCTCTCTCTGTCTGCTTCTCTGCCTACTTGTGATCTCTCTCTCTCTCTGACAAATAAGTAAACAAAATCTTAAAAAAAAAAATCACAGCATTTCATAACACTAAACAGATGTATCTAACACATAGATTAAGAAACAATGAATTCTAAATAGGGCAATAAGAAGACAAATAAAAGTTGACTTCTCATCAGGAACAATACAAACCAAAGGCAGTGGAAGAAATCTTAAAATTACTGAAGAAAAAAAAAATTGTCAACCTAGACTAGGTTACCTAGTGAAAATATTTTTCAAAAATAAAATCAGGGGCGCCTGGGTGGCTCAGTGGGTTAGGCCACTGCCTTCGGCTCAGGTCATGATCTTAGGGTCCTGGGATCGAGTCCCACGTTGGGCTCTCTGCTCAGCAGGGAGCCTGCTTCCTCCTCTCTCTCTCTGCCTGCCTCTCTGCCTACTTGTGATCTCTCTCTGTCAAATAAATAAATAAAATCTTTATAAAAAAATAATAAAATAAAATAAATATTAAGACATTTCCAGATGAGCGCAAGCTGAGAAAACTTGTCAGTAGTAGAGCAGAAATGTACATTCCTTTCTTTCTCTTGCTGCCAGTTTCTAAGAAAAAAATTTCTGAGAAAAAAATTCTAATGGAAGTTCTTCAGATTGAAGGAAAAACATAGCAACAGAGAAAAAGACCTACACAAAAGATGAAGAATGTAAGAATAGTAAAAATATGGTAAATATAAAAGAAGTTTTTTTTTTTGTATCTTTATTTCTTTAAAAAAATAGATAATTCATACAGAATTCATGTTGTGGGGTTTGCAACATAAATGGAATAGTAAAAGAGTCAGTATATTCAGAAAAAGCAATAAAGGAGGAAAAAGGTAACAAAGTCTGAGTTGAACAAAGAGAAAATAAACAGAAGCTAGTAGACTTAAATCCATCCATACTAAAATTACAGTTATATAAATTAATAAAACACTCCAATTAAGAGACAAATTGTCATAGTGGATTTTAAAAGCAATCCAAATGCATGCTGTTTGTAAGTAAGTGACTTTGAAGGTACACATACACAAATACTGAAAATCAAAGAATAAAGAAGACATATAACCTAGGTCATAAGCATAAGCAAGCTGGAGAAGCTAGAGTAGTATATATAGCAAATAAAGTTCAAAGTATAAAATGTTACCAACATTAAAGTTAAAAGGGCATATTCACCATTAAAACAAAGTCACCCTAATCATTTGTGCACTAATAAGAGAGCCTGAAAATACATTAAGCAAAAAATTCAAAAGAAATTAAAGGAAAAACAGAAAATCCAAAATTATAGTTAGAGATTTTAATATTCTGCTGTCATTAACTAATAGAATTAGCAGACACAAAAGTAGAGATATAAACATGAAAAACATCATCAATTAATTTGACCTAATTGGTACAAAGGACAACACTTACTGATACAGAATACACATTCTTTTTAAGTCCTCATGAAACATTCACTGACATCGACCATAAGCTGGACCATTAAACAAATTTCAGTATATTTTAAAGGATTGAAACCAGAGAGCATAATCTCTGCTTCAATGGAATTAATAGAAATTAATAACAAAAATAGATCTGCAAATTCTGAATATTTGGAATTAAAAAAAAAAAACAACACTGCCAAATAACCTATGGATCAGAGGAAAAAATATCCCAAGTAAATTAAAAGATGTTGAAAATTAATAGTAATTTAAAAATCAAAAAACAAAAAAAATCTATAAGGTGCACATAGAATAGCAGAACTTGGGAAAATATAGAAAATATGTTACAAAAGATTAAAGACTTAAAGTCAAAGTTTCTACCTTAAAAAGCTATGAAAGGAAGAACAATTCAAAGTAAGGAAAATGAAGGGTAAAATAAAAATGTAAAATAAAAATAGAAATGAAGCGTATAACTGAAACAGCAGAAATCAAAATAATGGAAGATGTACAGACAGAATATATAAAAGCGAAGGTTTGTTTTAGAATTGATTAATAAAACTGATACACCCCTAGCTAAACTGACATACACACACAAAAAGAATTATCAATAATAGAAATTATAAAGGATCCATCAATATAATAAATAATATGGGTATAAAACAGATAATAAGGGATATTATGAATAAATTTATGCGAATAAATTTGAGAGATTAGAGGAAATGGACATAATCTTCCAAAGACACTAGTTATCTAACCTGATATGAGAAAAAATAGACAATCTATATATTCCTACATTTGTATTAAATATTTTTGTAATTAAAGCATTTCTACAGTGAAAATTCTAGGGCATAATTCTACCAAGCATTTAATGAAGAAATGATACTAACACATACAGTAGCTATTTCAAAATAGAGAGAATGAAAGAATACTTCACAACTCAGAATCCTGGTGCCACAAACTGAAAAGCATTTACATGAAAATGAACACAGATGCAAAAAGTCTTGATAAAATAGTAGCAAAAAATACAGCAACATTTAAAAAGGATCACATCACACAATAAAGTGCGGTTGATCCTAGAAGTACAATGTAAGTTCACCATACAAAAAATAATTAATCAGTCAAAATAATTTACTGCCTTAACAGATTAAAGGGAAAAAATGCTCATCTCAGTCAGTGCAGTAAGTGATCTAACAATATGCCACACTTCAACAACAATTAAGGATTTAAAAATCTCAGCAAGTCAGCAATAGAAGGAAACATCTTCGGTGAGATGAAAGGTATCTGTGAAAATCTACAGTTGGCACCACACTTAATGTGAAATATTGAATATGTTCCTCATAAGATTGAGAAAAGGCAAAGATATTCTATATACTACTTCTATTTAACTATCTACTAGAATAAGCTCACAATGCAATAAAGACCAATAATAAAAGCATAAAATTTGAAAAGGAAGAAGTAAAACTCTCTTTGTTCACAGGCAATACGACTGTTGACATAAAATATTATGTAAGAATTTTTTTTAAAGTTTTATTTATTTATTTTGGAGAGAGAAAATGCACACACACACAATTGTGTGCAAAGGGGGGGAGGGGCGGAGAGAGAGAGAGAATTCCCAAGCAGTCTCCCTGCTGAGCACAGAGACCATTGCAGGGCTTGGTCCCAGGACGGCCAGATCATGACTGAGCTGAAATCCAGAGTCAGCCACTTAACTGACTGAGCCACCCAGGAGCCCCCTATAATTAATTTTTTAAAAAAACACTAGAACCAAATAATTTAATGAGATCACCAAAAAATGTCAATATTTTAAAATCAGTTCTATATTTAGTAGCAAACAAGTGAAAAATAAAACATTAAAGACATTGTTTATAATAACTAACAGTAATAGTACATGCACACAGGAGGAAATAAATCCAATGAAAGCTGTTCAAGACTTTAATACTAAATTTATAAAGCAAGAGTGAAAAAAATGATGACCAAAATAAATGAAGAAATATGCCATGAATTGAAAGGTTTAGTACTGTTATGATAGCCGTTCTCTTCAAATTGATGTATAGATACATTGCCATCTCAATCAGCATTGCAGCAGATGTAATTTGCATGGTTGACAAGCCGTTTCTAAAATGTATACAGAAATGCAAAGCATTTAGAGGGAAAAAAATCAATGTTGGAAAAGAAGAACAAATTGGAGGATTTACACAACCTAATTTCAGTGCTTACTAAAACAAAGCTATGGTAATCAAATCAGTGTGTATTGGGCTAAGGATAGACAAACAGATAAAAGGAACCAAATACAAACTCCAGAAATGGACCTATGTTTACAAAATTACTTGATTTTTACCAAATGTGCCAAGCAATTTAATGGGGAAAGAAAGCTTTTTGATGAATAGCACTGGGATAAAAGCAAAATGACACTAAAGATAAGCTAAAATTCTAATACCTCTGAGAATAAAGCAAAGAAAATACCTTCAGGGCCTTGGCTAGGCAATTTTTTTAATAGAAAAAGGGAACAAAGGGAAAAAAACAATTGGTAAAATGGGCTGTGCCAAAATTTAAAACTTCTCACCAAAGTAACAGGCAAATCACAGACTGAGAAAAATATTTGCAAAACATGTAGATGGAAAACAAGTCCTACCCAGAGTGTATAAAGAAACTCAACAACTTAAGAATAATTAAAGACCAAAAAAGCCAGACATCAGGGAAATGCTAACTGAAGCTATAGTAAGATGCCCCTAATACTCACTAGAATAGCTATTGAATATTGAGAACACAAGGTTTGGCAAGGTTGAAGAAGAATGGAATTCTTTGACATTGTTGGTAGACATGATAAGTGGTACAACCATGTTAGAAAATTATTTGGAAGTTTCTTACAAAGCTAGATATGCACCTACCCTATGACTCAGTGATTTCACTCCTAGCAATTTACCCCCCCAAAATATACCTAATTATTTGTAACCAACAAGACGGATAAGTAATCATAGAACCTTACTCATAAGAACTAAGGTTTACATTTTGGTTTTTGGGGGTTTTTATGTCCTTCCCTAAATTGTGGTATATTTAAAGGACCACTGCTCAGCAATAGAAATGTATAAGTTGGTACTCAGACCCCATGAATGAAGCCAGACATAAGGAGCATGCACCATAGGTTTCCATTTATATAAAGTTATGGAATAGCTAACTAAACAATGGTGAGAAAAATCAAAACAGTGAAGAGAGGGAAAAAAAAATAAAACAAGATGAAATCAGAGAGGGAGACAAACTGTAAGAGACTCTTAATTCTAGGAAACAAACTGAGGGTTACTAGAGGGGAGGAGAGTGCTGGGGTAACTGGGTGATGGACATTAAGGAGGCACATGATGTAATGAGGACTGGGTATTATATAAGACTGATGCATCACTGACCTCTGCCTCTGACACCAGTGATACATTATATGATTAATTGAATTTAAATCTTAAAAACTCCAAACAGTGATTGCCTCTTTGGTCTGAGCAAGCAGGTTGACTAGTAAAGAGGTAAGACAAGTCAAGAATTTTCTTAGGTAATGAAAATATTCTATACCTCGACAGAGATGGGCCTTACAGAGATGTATGTATCTGCCAAAGCTTATTATATTCTACGCTTAAAGTCTATATTTTGCTTTTTGTCAAATATCCTAATTTTAAAAATGAAAAAAGAAAAAAATAAACTCTAAGAAATATTAGAGATCTGATTTATAGCTCACATCTTCTAAATATGTTAAACAAAAAAGATTAGTAAATTTTACTTTCCTCTTCTAGTATGAAATACAGTTGATCCTTCATTGTAACTGAATGATCTGCTTGTAGGACTGGAATTACCGAGAAAAGCCTTAAATTTTCTTAGTTCCTCTGTGTATTTAATGAAACAAGCATAGCTTAAGTTATCAGGTGACATATATTTGAACTTGTTTATAGCCAAATGTCGTCGAATTTTCACATTATGTTCTAATGCTAGACAAAAAGTTATTTCATTGTCATGCAAAACTTGATGTCAAGAAAATAGACTTTAAAATAATTTAAAATACAACTTGTATACTTCCAAACTTCTTTAGTTTTCTGTTTACAAAGGGTTCCTTAAGCCTTGACTACATTTACTTATCTATATCTTTTGTCTTTCAAATACACCTTCATATTATTTGCAAAACTTTAGTAAATTGCAATTTCCAGTTTATCCATCTTTGTACACACAAATGTTATTTAGGTTCCCTTTGATTATCTATTTTAAAAAAGCTAATTTTGACCTCCTATTTTGTGGGCTTTCATTCCTAAAATCAGAGACCATATATTCATACAATGCTGCTTTCTTTCTATTCCATATTCTAAGGTGTCTGAGGCTGGTGATGAGACCTTTTAATATAGAGCTAAGATTTCCCCATCCATATAACAGGAACAAATTAGGGCATTCATCTAAAAAAAGCAAAGTGCTTGAATAGTGCAATCTCTGATGAAGAATGGGCAAAAATGGTACTTGAGTCCTCTAAATTAGAGCATTAGTTATTGTCCTTTAGAAAGAAAAAAAAATCAGAAGAACATTAGACTGAACTAAATTGAACAGAAAAGCCAATAGTGAAGAATAAACTGGAAGGTGCTCAAATCAGGAGAGTGAAGGTGAATGCTGAGAACATAACAAGTTTCAAAGGTAGGATGTTAACACCCAGGGTTCCAAATCATATGACACTCTATAAGCAGTCATGCCCAATCTACGCTTCAGAATTTCTCAAGATAGAAAAGTGGTGTTCTCAATTCAGGCTACAGACACCAAGAGAAGTTGTTGATGTCAGATGTTAAAGTGGGAGTTGGGGCCAAGACCTTAAGCAAAATGAAGTAAAAAGTGAGAAAATTATCTGGATAGTTCAAGTTTAAAAGAAGTTTTATATAAGGTAGCTATAAATTCAGGCAAAGGCGTATTTTTGGCTTATAATTTAAAAAAGTAGCTGTCAGCTTTTCCTCTATGAAATGAGGCAGATTAGAGGATTTGTGAGTCCCTTCTAATTACTAGAATCTATGTTTATTGCCTCAATTATCTGAATATTTCAAGCAAAGCTATTTGGGGCTTGGAATATTCATATAATTACCACAGTTTTTAATTTAACTTTGCATGTGTGGACACAATCTTAATGGTGACTTGTATTCATTTTGGGGACTCTTTCAGCTTGATGAGAATGCCCCAGTGAATACTCTCTGTGGAAACCCGAGGCTATCACGCGCTTACAGAGTTGGGCTTGCATAAAAATACAGAGGTTTGAATTCTACATATTTTGTGTGTAATCAAGGGTTAAGAGCTTTGGCGCCAAGATGTTGATTTTAAAATTCAAGTATTTCTCACTTTCTAAAGTATCTCCCAAACTGAGGTTTTGAACATACAAGTGGCTTGGTTAAATAGATAAACAACAGAAACTTTACATTTCTGGCTGGAATTAAGCCTTTCTTTAATAATTCAGAGAATTATGTATTTCATATTTAAAACTAACATAGAAGCATAAGTATTATGGCTAGGTATTTAATAATAGTCATTTTATTTTCAGAACAATGTAATTCCAGATTAAATAATAGAAAACACACAAACCAAAAGAGACACCCTAAATCTTTTTTTAGTCAAGTGCATAGTAACCAGTACTTTTAAATGTGTTTCTTTTGTAAAACCAGAAAAATCAAGTTATAATGAGGTCCCTTAATAAGCTGGCTATGTAATTATAAGTAGTTCAGAGAGATGCTAGAAGTATCTTTCAGTTACCAAAAGAAATTTCTTCAAGGCAGAGATTCAACTTGATTCCTCTCTGAATTTTCCACAGCGCCTTCCTCACAGGAAATGTTCAATAAATGAGTCCTTATCTGAATAGAAGAGGGAACATATTCTCACTAGCAAGAGAGACACTTGGCAGGTTCTTCAAACATACTCTCCAAAGAATAACTTAAAGCTCACATTAGCGATTCAGGCTCCAGGGTCCCTCCCAGACCATCTGAATCAGAATTTGTGGAAAGGAGCCAAGGAATCCATTTAACAAGCACCCTATATGATTCTAATGATCAAACAACTCGAAAAATAGTACAGTGTGAGATTACAGTGTGGGGGCCCACAAGACAGGAGTTTGCAGCATTTCAATTTAACAATTTAAGATCTCCATAATTTGGTCTTGGCTTAACTTGCCAGCATTATCTCCCTTAGTTCTCATTCATGTTGTAGAAGTCAGTCTGGTCTACTCTCAGAAAGCGTAGTGGGTGGAAGAAGTATGGCATAACCATACTAGGGCTTATGCCATACATGGTATAAATATACTTGGGTTTGAATCCTGGTTTATATTGGTAGTAGTTTTCTGATTCTAGCACTGTTAGTAACCTAGCTTGATTCTACACACATGGGTTTGGTTCTGATTAATAGTTAGGTCATTCACCCTCCACTTGACACTTTAACTGCAAGAAAATGTCCTGGCTCTTATTTCAATGAAGACAACTAATCTAGACTTGCCCTGATGCATGAAGTCAAGCCAGCTGCTGACTCTTCCTCCAGCGCCATTTCTTCTTTCTAATGGGAGGCATATATCACATGCTTAGAATGGTCGATGCTGGGATGCCTGGGTTGCTCAGTTGGTTAAGTATCTGCCTTTGGTTCAGGTCAGGATCCCAGTGTCCTGGAATCAAGCCCTGCATGGGGCTCCCTGCTCAGCACAAAGTCTGCTTCTCCCTCTCCCACTCCCTCTGAATGTGTTCCCTCTCTCTCTATGTTTCTCTCTGTCAAATAAATACATAAAATCTTAAAAGAAAAAAAAATGAAGAAGAAGAAGCATTAATTGCTCCAAGTAACCCAAAAATCCTCGAGGCCACACCTAGTATCTTACATTTATATAATGGATATAACATGTCTCCTATAGTATTCTGTATTTTAACTAATGTGACTTCTTAAGTACCACAAATTGAAATTACTGACCTCTGCCATAAACAGAAAAACTCAACCCAGATGGCTCTGAAAAAGAAATTCAGCACTAAAACTACACATCTAATCACATAGCAACTGAGCAGGAGTTAAGGCAAACCGTTTGTCTGAATAGATAACCTTTTGTGAGTCATAAGCAAATATGCTTGAGCAAGAAAGTAATCAAACCTCTCTGAGATTCAGTAAATAGGAATAATAATACTAATATGGTTGTTTTTAATGAAGTCCTTGGAGTAGACACTAGCACATAATATGAAATCAGTAATTATTAGTGCCTTTCCTTCTATTCCTATGTTTCCTGAATATGCCATTCTTATTTCCCATTTTTGAAGATTTGCTCATACTAAGCCCACGTCCATCAACTCTATTCAAATTAATTCAGCCTTCAAAATCTGGCTAAACCCCATAGCACAACCCCTGTGCGTTATCTACTCACTCTGTGCCACAAGAATCTTTCAGTATTCTAGAACTCATATCATGTTAATGTTAGAAAACAAATTAGACTTTAATCAAATATTGATGTACATTTATGTCTAATGTATTGCATGTGCACATTCTTTAAGGATTTTATTTATTAATTTGAGAGACAGAGAGAGCACAAGCAGGCAGAGGGGCAGAGAGAGAGGGAGAAGCAGATTCCCCACTGAGCAGGGAGCCCGATGGAGGGCTCAATCCCAGCACCCCAGGATCATGACCTGAGCCAAAGACAGCTGCTTAACTGACGGAGCCACCCAGGAGCCCCTGCATGTGTGCATTTATTTTACTGAATGACCTTATAATGGAGGGGACAGTATCATATGCTTTTGTATATCTCCCAAACACAAGTACTGTGAGCTACAACAAAGCAGGAAAAATGCAGTAAGACGTAAACACTCTTACCCCTACCCATTCTTACTAGGACTGGAAATGTAGTTAGAAAAGAGGAACTTCTTTATATCCAGCTCAGATATTTCCTTTTGAATTTACTGAAGAGCAGCTCTAAATTTATTAGCACCATTTTCTACATTGAAAAGATCAGAGTGTACTTGTAAAAATTAGCACAAGGCTACTGGTAGGAGTCAAGGTTGATGTAACCCTTCCAGGAGGGAAATGAAGCAGTATGTATGAAAAGTCTTATATGTGTATATCTTCTTTGATCCAGCAATTTAATTTTGAGAAATTTTCCCTAAAGAAAGAATAACATCTGTGTTTAAAAAACAATGTCCATGACAGTTTTGTTTAAAATGGGAAAAATATGGAGAAAGCCTAAAATATATTCAATATGGAATTGGTTAAATGAAATACCATCCCTCCATTTAAAACAATGTCAGAAAAGAAATACTTAATGACATAGAAATAAGTGTCTTATTAGTGTAAGAATCAGGTTATATTAAAATATTGTATGATTCTCCAATTTTTTGCCAACTATGTATTTATACCTGTTCATAGGGAATAAATGAAATGGCTATATGAAGATGACAACCACTGGTTTGAGGAATTATGGGTGGAAATTTTCTTCTTTGTGATATTCTTTGTATTCCAAATTCTGTATATTTTTACTTGTTATATTAAGATATTTAAAAAAATAAATTTCAATGGAGAAAATATGTCAACTATAGAAGTGAAACCTTTCTGCATCTCTATTCCATAGCTCTCTTATTAAGAATATTATTTGGCATGATCAAAATCATGAAATAAAGTTGGTACAATTCAGATATTGAATTGATATAAATATAATTTTAAAGTGTTTAAATAATGGCATTAGTCTCCTTTAATGGAATGATTTAATATATACCTTGAAAAAATGACAGAAAAGAAGAAAAAAATTAAATTTAAATAGGGTAATATATAAAGAGGTGCCAAAAGAAGAGCACAGTATTTCTCCATCTAAAATGTTACTTGGGAAATTAAAGACTGAAGATTCCCACATGGGAATTGATTTAAGATAGTAGAAAGTCAAAGGATTGAGATTAACATACAGTCAACCCTTTCTTCCTGTTCTATTGATACTTTTAGTTTTATGAGCTAGATAGATTAAAAAGTCAAGGCAAATAGAAGGAGATAAGTTAGTAAACACTATAAAAATGTAGTTTATGTTAATATTTACATCAAGTTGTCTTAACACATTAATGAAACTAAAGCATTAAACAAATATAAAAAAATGTGTTTTCTTTTTTTCCTACCTAGTTGTGTGGTCTATACTTCATGGAAGTCTAATAAATTCTAATAGTTGACTTTGAAAACACAATGTATCCCATGTTTTGTTGGGCAAAGCAATGCAACCAAGTTTCCTGAATAGGTCGGTAGAGACAACTGCACAGTGGAGCTTTTTGTTGGTGTTAGAAAGAGAGAAGCCAAGAAAGGAGATCAAGGCAACAGACAACTATGACTATGATAGGCATTGGACTTCAGTGATTAGGAAAGAATCTCGAACAAATACATGCAAATATATCCTTCTGAGAGACCCACACTCTCTCCAGACATTGCTGAGTCATATTACTGGTGTGCAGTTCTATAAATATCAGAGGTCATTCTAACAAGATTCTGGAAGACACTTAAGTGATCTAAGAAGAATCCAGACATTCTCCTTTAGTGCATCTACCAGACATGGATGCACTTATCCAAAACCAAGAATAAATAAACAAATTAAATCCACACATGAGTGATAATTTTTAAAACAAAAAACATAGAAAAAAAAGGAGAAAGTATAGCACTAAAAAGAAAGAGAATCTCCTTTGGGAAAATACTTACTAAAGAAGCAAATTCAGATAGCATTTGTTCATAGTCTTTTAAATTCAAGAAAATATTCGCTCTCTGAAACAAAGATGAACTATAAAGTATAAAAAGATAACTAGTTGAAAGGCAAGAATTTTTTGGAAAAAAAAAAAAAAGAAACCTGAATGAAATGTGGCAATAACATATGAAAATTGCCAGAGCAGAATTAAAAAATTGCAAAAGGTATTGAAAGAGAAAACTGAATTGAGTAGAAGAAAACTTAGTAGGGTAAGAGAAACCTTATTAATTTATCAGTTTATTATTTCTGCCAGGTGGTATATTGTATGACTTCCCTGTATTAATTATCCCGTTAATATTGACAACTTTATAAAGGAAGTACTATTATTATATCTAATAATAATGATGATAAAACCAATGCTTAGAAAAAAATAAAAAAACAGAACATAAGGTACTACTGCATTGATGAAGTTTTTCCTTCTACTAAATACATAGAAATGCTTACTAGAAAACAAACTTTTGAAAGAAATAAAGGTAATATCCAGGAGTCAGAAATGGAGACAGAAATAAGGTAGAAGATGTATTGTGTGATGATGCCATGGGAGTCTATGTGAGTCTCCACACAGACTATGGGCTGAGCAATGACATCTTAAGCTCCAGCACCCAACTGAAGGGGCAGGGGATATAGATGGGAAGCATGTATCAGGGTGCTGCAATTAAGTACCATATAAATAGCATAGTACCATATCGACCAAATGGCCAGGAAGTTGGCAGGGCTATGGGTGGAAAGTAAACACAAGCAAAAACCTGTAAGAAATAGAAGCCAAACATAGGCCAAATGTGACTGTGAGATCTGCATTGTATAGGAACCCCAATATAGAAATTAAGAGAAAAATTCCATCAGGACTTTTGGATCCCATACATCTCTAACAGTATCCAATATAAGACTTCTCTGTAAGACCACTCTTATACCCAAAATTCTACATGTTTGCCAGAAAAAAATATAAGATGCCTAGTTATATGTGAATTTTAAATAAACAATGGATAGATACCTTCTAAATATTTCATATTAAAAGAGAATATTAGGATAAAGGACAAATTTATATGTGACATACTTACACTTTAAGCATAGTATATTATTTGCTAAATCTGACAAACCTAACAAGGATGGAAAATATTCTGAAGATAAGTTCACACACACACACACACACACACACAAACACACAGAAAGAGAAAAAGGAAAAAAAAAACCACATGATGCAGCTAAAAATAAACAAGAGGAAAAGAACAGAGAAAACCCAAATTAAAATGAATGAGTAATAATGACATGTTATAAATGATTTCATGCAAATATAATTAAAAACTTAGATGAAATAAATTATGTTATATTAGAAACAATTTGTCAAACTGACATCAAAAGAAATAAAAAGTGTGAATATCCTTATACTAATTAAAGAAATTCAATTCATAATTTAAAAACCTTTCCTAAAAGTAAACTTTAAGTCCAAATAATTTCATTGATGACTTCTATAAAAAACTTAATTAAGAACAATCAAAGAATTATGAGAAAGAAATAATCTTTTTATATGTTTTAGCCCTGATATCAACAGCTAACAAATACATTACAGGAAAAGGAAGTTAAATGTGCAACAATGTTTTAGAAAATTAATCCAGAAATAGATAGATGATTATATATTAAGACCAGTGGAATTTACCTGGAATGAAGATTGGTTCAACATTTGAAAACCAATGTAATTCTTTATTATTTAAAAAAATAATAAAGAAAAGCAATCATAATATCATCTCTACAGATGTAGAAAAGCATATGACAAATTTAACACCAATTGGCTACAGTTAGCTTCATATTAAATGTTTATATCTTGAATATTTCCAACCCATTTGCACCACTTCTATTTAACATTATAGTGGAGGTCATAGTCACTTCAGTAAGGTAACAAAAAGAAACAAAAGGCATAAAAGTATTAGAAGAGAAAAATTTATTTTTTATATCAATTAGGATTTGTCAGATTGTTACTAATATATCAGCCTAACCTAGAATATTCTAATTAATACACAACATAAAGGTACTATTTAGAAATATGGGAGCAAAAAATAAAAGAAATATGGGAGCAATCATGAGAAAAACTGTAGTTAACAGAAATGGCCACAATTCTGTTCGAAGACTGGGATCCGGAGATACAAGAGATAAACTAGATTTTGTTTTCCAGTATATTCCATTATATATCTGTTGATTATTAACACATTTTCTTTCATTCGGAGACAAGTTTCCTTGGGTCAGTAATACTTAAACACATCTTTCAAGCAAGGCATTTAGTTCCAAACCATCTTTTATTTTATTTTTTTAACTTTTTTAAAAAATATTTTATTTATTTATCTGACAGACAGAGATCACAAGTAGGCAGAGAGGCAGGCAGGGAGAGAGAGGAAGGGAAGCAGGCTCCCTGCTGAGCAGAGAGCCCGATGTGGGGCTTGATCCTCGGACCCTGGAAACATGACCTGAGCCGAAGGCAGAGGCTTCAACCCACTGAGCCACCCAGGTGTCCCCCAAACCATCTTTTAAAAGATGTTTGTGTCACAAATAGCCTTGCAATATGGACACAATTTCCCCTATAAAGGACAGGTTTGCTTACTGCCAGGGAAGGTACAATGTCTCCTTTCACAGTTAGGGGCAAGCTCACTTATTGCCCATTATAAAAGATTCGTATTCCCTAAAAGCAAATTTCTTTTCCTATAATCTGACCAATAGAATACGTAGATATCATCTCCCTCTCTTTGTGTTCCCCCCTGGGCATTGAAGATGCCCTGCCTGGTGCAAAAATGAGATTGCTATCCTGCCTACCTGCCCAAATTCACATAACTAGGGTGGGTTAACTTGTAGCTTGTAAATAAGGTAAAATATCAAGATCTTCACTGTCTTTTCCATTTTTATAACACTTTTATGACTGTTATATACATTTTAAACAGGAAGGGTAAAAAAGGTGAAATGTGAGCATTTATTTATCTCCATTTGGAGGAAGTAGACTTATTATGGATAAAAAAGGAAAAAACAGAATGAAAATAGATCTATTTGATTGATAGTATTTTTAATTAACCTACATTATCAAAGACATCTACAAAATTAAGAATCTTGAGAGTGTATGAGAAAAAAAAGTTTTTCTTTGCCCTCTAAGATCCTTTGCTGGGTAGGGAGATTACAGGATTAACAGAAAGGCATACACATTTACTCTACATAAGCTTTACCTAATGTTATGAGTTTTCAGAAGGCAATGAGGACTCAAAAAAACAGTTAGATCTTAGTATTTTAGGACAGGTTTGATGAAGACAAGGCAGTCATAAAGGAATATGATAGCTTAAGGAATGTGAGGTACGGCTATTTAAACTGGGGGAAACTTCGTAACGCCTATTTGTTAAGCTTATTCTAGGTGTCCCTTTGTCTTCCAAGACAAGGATAGAGGAATCACCTCTCACTTGAAGGTTTTATTACCTATTTCAAGGGGGAGAGGAGGGGGAAAAGTCAGAATGACTTTCCTGCTTCTGCCATTTTCTCAAATTCCTTCAGCTTAAGATATCTAGTATGCTGAGATACCATATTTTTGGAGTAGTGTGTCCTGAATACCAGCAAAACAAACATGAGAAAAGTACTTGTAATATGTTTTTAAAATAACACTTATTTCATATTTAAAGAGTACTTTCAAATACAATTTTTATGGGATGAATACAACCCATAAGAACAAATGAACAATGGAGGGCCTGGGTGG
The DNA here is from genome assembly GCF_011764305.1 of Mustela putorius furo. Lineage (NCBI taxonomy): Eukaryota > Metazoa > Chordata > Mammalia > Carnivora > Mustelidae > Mustela > Mustela putorius. Next base: position 1,312,024 of record NW_025421556.1, read on the forward strand.
CTCAGTGGGTTAAAGCCTCTGCCTTCCGCTGGGGTCCTGATCCCGGGGTCCTGGGATTGAGCCCCGCATCAGGCTCTCTGCTCAGCAGGGAGCCTGCTTCCCTTCCTCTCTCTCTGCCTGCCTCTCTGCCTACTTGTGATCTCTCTCTGTCAAATAAATAAATAAAATCTTAAAAAAAAAAAGAACAAATACTAACAGCCAGTTTCCATGTGGAAATGTTCAGTTGAATTAATAGGAAATTAATTCAAATTTTAAACTACAGAGTTTTTTTTATGTATATACTTTGTAAAAAAAAAAAAAAAAAGAAGAAGAAGAAGAAGAAGAAGAAGAGGAAGAAGGAGAAGAAGAAGAAGAAGGGAAGGAAGGAAGGAAGAAAGGAAATTTGAGGGGCACCTGGGTGGCTCAGTTGGTTAAGCGTCTGCCTTCTGCTCAGGTCATGATCCGGAAGCTACAGGATCAAGCTCCAGGTTGGCCTCCCTGCTCAGCAGAGAACCTGCTTCTCCCTCTGCCCCTCACCCTGCTCATGCTCACTCTCTGTCTCTCTCTCACATTCGCTAGCAAATAAATAAAATTTAAAAAAAAAAAATTGAAAGAAAAGAAATGAATCAATTTTGTTATGGAGCAGAACAATACTCCCTTTTACCGCTGAATTAAAATATTCAAAATATTTTGGAGATAAAGTTGAAAATATTTATCAAAAGCCTTAAAAATATTTTAATCTTTTGACTCATAATTCCAAGTACAGAAATCATTTTAAAGAAATAGTGAGGGCTATGAGCACAAATTTATCTGTGAAGATCTGGATATTAATAATATTAATTACAACAATTTGAATTTGCAAACTTCCTTATTTTCAGCATTAAGTAATTTATTAAAGAATTAACTACACAATTATGTGTACTTTAGTCATTAAGAATCATCCTATAAACAAATGTTTTTCGAAAATGTTGAAAATATTCAAAAACATTTGAAAAAAGAACTTTTAAAATAGTATATACAGAATGATTTCATTTGTGACACACAGTATAAAGTTTACACAATTAGAAGTGTCAAATATAAATTATTTTTCTTGGATTATGTGAAAATAAGATTTTTTTCTCTTTTTTTTACTTACATGTATTTTCTGATCTATCCAAAATCAATGCCTATTGCTTTTATTGTAAGAATACATTTTAATTTTTAAAAACAAAATATAGGGGCACCTGGATGGCTCAGTGGGTTAAGCCTCTGCCTTCGGCTCAGGTCATGAACTCAGGGTCCTGGGATTGAGCCCCGCCTGGGGCTCTGTGCTCAGGAGGGAGCCTGCTTCCCCTGTTCTCTCTGCCTACTTGTGATCTCTCTCTATGAAATAAATAAATAAAAATCTTGAAAAAAAACAAAGAAAAGAGGGAAAAAAATGTAAACATGTTCATCACTTTGTAGATATAACCTAAAAGTCAATAAGAAATGTGCCTTCAAATTCAAATGCATGAAGATTTGCATTTTCTCTAACAGAAGACTGATCAAATTGTGTAACAACCTTACATTGAAATCTCAAATTCATATTAGATATTATATAGCAGAAAAATAATATTATGTGGGGAAATTGTTAATGACATATTAAGTAAAAGAAAATTATAAAGTAGTATGTAGAGCAAGAACCTATATTTTTAATGTGCAACAACAGCAAGTGCTAGAAGGAAGTGAATATAGTAATTTTCTGTGCATAAAAAAGTTATAAGTAATGTCAGATTTCTTCTCTTTGATTATTTTCATTTTCCAGATTTTCTACAACAGTATACATTGCTTGCTATTATAGCACTGAAACTATTAAGATGGGGTGCCTGGCTGTCTCAGTCAGTAGAGCATGTAACTCTTGATCTCGGCATCATGAATTGGAGCCCCAGAGTGGATGTGGAGCCTACTTAAAAGGGGAACAAACAAAAAACCCTATTAAGTAGTCCAGTCTCTCAATAAGGAGAACCAGAATCAGAAGTGTAGATGTGGGAAGGAAAGCTAGATAACATATAAGAAGCATTAAGCATTAAGCATTAAGAAGCATTTGTAAAGGGGCACCTGGGTGGCTCAGTGGGTTAAAGCCTCTGCCTTCAGCTCAGGTCATGATCCCAGCATCCTGGGATTGAGCCCCGCATCAGGCTCTCTGCTCAGCAGGGAGCCTGCTTCCCTTCCTCTCTCTGCCTGCTTGTGAACTCTGTCTGTCAAATAAATAAATAAATAAAATCTTAAAAAAAAAAAAAAAAAAAGAAGCATTTGTAATTTGGTAATCTATTGGACTGAAGGGGAAATGAAGGAATTGACTTGGGTAAACATTATTGTTACTTTCTTAACTGGAAGATTCAGGAAAAGTAGTGAATTTAAAGATAGGATTTTAAACTCCTGGAGGTTTTTTTTAGGTTTGGGGACCATCTGGATGGATGTGCCCAGTGGGCAAGAAAACTGGCACAAGGTGCCTATGATAGGTCTGGTAAAAAAAACTCTCTATTTGGAAGCCAGCAATATTCTGGGACGAGTTAAAAAATCACCAAATACATGAAATTACCTAGGGGTAAAGTAGCATAAAAAATAAGAAAAGCTAGAAGAGAGCTGTGGAGAACCCCAATAACTGCCAGATAGGCTGCAGCTGAAGTGGTAGATATCTTATTGCTGCATGCTGGTCAAGAAGGTAAGCTTCAGGAGTCATCCAGATCTAGGTGCAAGTCTGTCACTCACCATCTACCTGGCCTTTGTTAAGTTACTCAAACTCTCTATGATGCTGCTTCCTCATTTTTTAAAGTAATATAATACTTTCCTTACACGGTTCTATAATATCTTCACAATGGCAGGAAGTGCTCAAGAAACAGACTATTGGTAATAGTCATTGTCCTCTTAGTGGTAGATGTAAAAGAAAGAAGGAGAGGCAATCAAAAAGGGAGAATGAACAAGAAGAAAATAAAGGCAAAGGTTTGAAAGGCAAAGAATGGGAATTTCAAGTCAATGGCTGTAGTCAACATGAGTTAAATCCAAACAAGATGCAAACCAAATCCAATGGCCTTGGTGTTTAGGAAATTATTTGAGATGTCCAAAATAATTATAGGGAACATGATTTTCTTTTCAAAATAAAAGTGTCCTCAATGAATAGAGTTACTACTATTTCTTTTTTTGAATTGAGGTATAATTGACATATGACATTATGTTAGAATCAGGTGTACAACATAATGATTCAATATTTGTATATATTACAGAACGATCACCACCATAAATCTAGTTAATATCTATCACCAGACATAGTTACAAATTTTTTTTCTTATAATGAGAACTTTCAAGATGTACTTACATAGCAACTTTCAAATATGCAAGACAGCATTATTAACTATAGTCACTATGCTGGACATTACATCCCAATGCCTTTTTTATTTTATAACTGGAATTTTGTAACTTTGACTCCCTCAAGTCACTGCTATTTCCTGACATTTTATTTTGGAATTTTTCCACTCTTACTTCTTAATGAAATAATGGAGAATTTTTATCAAAATAAAATGTATGGTATATTAAAATAAAACAAAACTGCCACTAAGTAACTATGAGAGTAGGGGTCACCTTTGCTGTGTCATTTTATTTCCTGACCATCCAACACTACTGGTTAGATCTCTTTCCAAAAAATGGTTTCCAAGTCTTCAGAATTCCTAGCCAGAAATACAAAGGTTTCTCTTAAAAATACCGATATTGCATCTACTATATCAATTTCCCAACACAATTCATAATCAGAAGGAAAGAGACAGGAAGAGATATCTCTGCAGAAAACCTCTTTCTTTGGATTTCTTAATTTTTATTGTATTTTATTTTCTTAAGACAACATAGTTGATACACCTTGCAACAAAAGCAATTGAGTAAGAGAAACACATGGTATATCTGGAGAAAATGCTAAGATATTTAAGGTAAGATAAGAAAGTCCAAGGACTAAAATTAGACAAGCAAGGACCTAGGAATAAAAAACAAGCAAAAATTATATTTGGGAACTTTGAGGTTCAGCCAGAACTTGAGAGTTGCTGCTCAGAATGCCCTCAGACCAGCTGGGGTGGCAGCAGGTTGCTGAGGCAGGAACCAGGGAATGCCCTGGCTCTGGCTGTGTGCTAGACAGGGAGATTTGCTAGCATCTTTACAGTGAGAGAAAACAGCCGTCAAGTGAGATGAGTTTTCTAAAGCTCTCTTAGCTGTCATCCCCACACTTCTCTGCGCTCCTTTGTCATTGGGGTTAGAGAGGCCTAGGAACTAAAAGCAGAAAAGCTAGACCAAAAAGGCATACAAAAGTCCATTGTTAAAGGTATCATTTTCAAGCCGAGGGTGCATATAATACATTCATAGAAAGGCAATACCAGCCTAATCATAATGGAAATGGTTATTTCACATTTAAGACCTTAAGAGGGTGTGAAAAGCTAATCCACATACGATTCACTTTTATCCCACACATTCTTAATTGAAGAGACAGAAAGATGCTATTCTTTAAAAAATAAATCGTTCAGCTTAGAGACTATATCTGAAAAATAGCAGTCGTTTATATTAAAATCAATGAAAAAAAAAAACGTGTTCCATATGACTGAGTACGACTGGTCTGGATAAAGCAGTAGAAAGGCATACTCACACTCAGGTCTTTCAACTTGAGAGCAGCTCTCAAACCAAAGGAAGCAGAAATGCCTGAGGCGTAGGAAGGGGGCGATGTTATTTTCACTACCCACATCAGTTGTTAAATACATAAATCCTGCTTGTTTCCTGCCTAAAACTTGGCACACACAGCAGTTCTCTTATATTGTGAACTTCATGTTGATTTTGATCACTTTCTATTTGAAATATATTTCTGAAATTTTAATTTTATGGAAAATTATGAGGAACCACACTTACCTTTTATTATGAGAATATCCCCACAACATTATTTGGAACTAATGTGGGAAATACATAGCTACAGTTGTATTTGGGGGACAATGGAACTCTATTAGAAATGCTGCAGGATTTTTTTCCACACATCAGTGTCTCTTTTTAGTTGTTGTTGTGGGTTTTTTTTTTTCTTTTTTGCTGGAACTACACCTAAAATTCATTTTTGAAATATGTATCATTTACTTGAAGAGTTTTTGAGGTTTTATTTATTTATTTATTAGCTATACATATTTTCTTTCTTTTTCTTCTTCTTTCTTTTATCTTCTTGGTGGAGAGAGTCTTCCTTAAAAATCATTTTCTGATATGTCTTTTCTTCTAAAGTGTTTTATTTTTTTCCTAAAAGTAACCCTTTCATTGGGTTAATAAATAAAAATCTAAAGAGCTTTATTCAAGGGTTTTAGACATTTAAAAAATCTGTCCTATTGTAATAGGAAGCCTTGGAGACTCATTGAAATAGCAGCAAAGGCACAAGTTTCTTTTTATTATGAAAGATGTTTATGTGAAGAACAAAATAGACAAGAGAAAGTAACTGCTTCAGAATACTTGATGGGCACTTTAATCTTCCATTAATATGCAAATTGTGTTCTTTAGAACCCCAGTAAGAGATTTTTTTTTTTTCCAATCAGGCTATTTAAAAGAAGTCCTATTCTCCCAAAGGTCCTTCTTGCAGGAATCTAAGTGAAGCAGTGTTTTTTATGCTAATTCCCAAGATGCTCTTGTATGCATCATTTTCTTTTGAAATTATATGGAGTTTATTGAACCACATTTGTAAAACATTCCACAGTTGATTTCATTCTAAAGATCTTCTTTAATAGAACTGATTCCCTTGCTGATCTGTGTCATAGGAGAATGTTAAAGAAAATCAGTTTTAACAACATGGGAGAAATAAGAAAGGGCTTGTGGACACAAATGAAGATACAAGCTTGTAAACAGGAAAAGGACAATTTTTGTTGAGTAATTAACCTCATCCGAAATTTGAACTTACTAGAAACTACTGCATTGATGTTACAATTATAAAGTACCTCTTCTAAACATAAATCTCAGAAATAATCACCAAGGTACATTCCCATAGTCTTTTGGCTGTTTTGCAGGCTTTTATTCACCACATTACATTTCTTGACAGTATCTTGCCTTTTCAAAAAGACTGTAATTATAACAACAATGCAATGACGATTTCCTTACTGGTGTAGAAATTAGGATGAATAATAAAATCATTTATATATAGCCATATTCTCCACACACCAACCACTTCAGCTACTCAGTTCATATTTTTAAAAAATGAAACATTTATGGGACACCTATGTGTCTTGGCTGGTTGAGCATCAGACTCTGAGACTCTTGGTTTTGGCTGGAGTCCTGATCTCTGAGTGGTGAGATCGAGTCCCACATGGGGCTCCACACTCAATGTGGAGTCAGCTTTGTTTGAGTTTCTCTTTCCCTCTGCCCCTCCCACTCGTGCATGCTCTCTCTCAAAAATAAATAAATCTTAAAAAAAAAATGAAACATTTTATGTTATTTCTTTTCTTGTTATATTGATGGAAAAGGAAGTCTCAAACACATTATCAATATGGTGTCCATACTATGTTCCAATGATTTTTCCCAGAGAATGGGTATGTATTATTTATCTACCTTGCTATAGTTATAAAATACAGTATTTGGGAAAACTTTTAAGCAAATAATGTTTCTTCTGGACTAACAGGACTATTCTGATTTTTTTTTTTAATGTATGTATTAATACAAGTTGTGACCGCCTTGTATCCCTAAAAGCCTACCCTTACTTAGAAATATTGACTCTGTAATTTTTCTGGCACACAAATATTCTTCAGAGTAAGTTATGATTCAGGCACAAAATCCAATCTCATCATACCTCTTTTTATTTTTTTTAGGACAAAAACAGTATCCTTCACATTTATCACCCAACTCATGCACCTAATAGGGGGTTCTTAACGACATGTGTTGCTTTAAGTTTAAATTTGCACTGAAAGAGAATTTTTGCTCACATGAAGGAAATAAGGGCATACTTTCTCCCAACTCTGTGGCTTTTCAGATAATTTCTCTTTTGTAGTATCTCTCCCACTCAGATGGGGGCCCTCAAATGTGGGGGATGATGGATGGAAGCCACTGACACTGGTGGGGAGAGGAGAACAAAGGAGAGAGAAGTTTACTGAACACACTGCAAGGGAGTGGTGGGCAGCACCGCAAAGTAGAGGCCGTCTGCAGTGAGGCAGGGGTGGAGGCTGGTTTCAAAGGGAGAAGGTGAGGAGGTATAGCAGCATACGGAATTTTCTCCTTTTTGTTAACTGTGCCTAACTATAAGTAGCTCATTGGTTAGTTAGGGCTTATGGATATTTCGAGGTAGGTTACCAGATGGGCCTGTCTGTATTTAGCCAGGGGGTCACTCTGGTCCCTTTCTACATTCCATCACTCAAGCCTGTGTGCCTAAAAGTGTCCTCTCTACCTTTAACTTGAGTCATTCTCCACCTTCTGCATCTGGGACAATTCTTCAAGGTCTAAGTCAAACACCTCCTTTCACTCTCCCCTGGTGAAAAATGGATTATTCCATCTACTAAAGTCCAGACATCTGTCCTTAATTCCTAGGACATAGTGGAGATTCAATAATTTACCTGCCCAGCTCATTGTATGTGCTTAACCACTAATATTAAGAAGATAAAGAGGTAGGAGTAAAGTTTCAGGGGTAACAGCTTATCCTAATCTCTATGAGGTTTCCTGACTAGGTTAATCATAAAATCAAAAGAGATACTGGTGCTATTTTAAAATAAAAAGTCGGGTGCCTGGGTGGTTCAGTGGGTTAAGCCGCTGCCTTCGGCTCAGGTCATGATCTCAGGGTCCTGGGATCGAGTCCCGCATCAGGCTCTCTGCTCGGCAGGGAGCCTGCTTCCTCCTCTTTCTCTGCCTGCCTCTCTGCCTACTTGTGATCTCTGTCTGTCAAATAAATAAATAAAATTTAAAAAAAAATAAAATAAAATAAAAAGTCCACTTTCACATTGTAAATATTAGGTGAAGTTCTAGAGGGGTGATGGGTTATGTTGATTAGAGAGAGAAAAAAAAAATTCCCAGAGCACTGAAATCTATAGCAACGCCTTCAAAATTTGCCAGTTGAGATCTGCAGGAGAACTAGCCTGACAATAGAAAAAAAAAAAAATCTCATTCCTTAGCAATAACAACTGTGGAGTATTGATAACCAATACTTTAAATCCTCCTGCAGATTTAACAAACAGTACCTACTGCTTTGGGACCTACAGGCAGTAAAAAGCATGGGATTTTAGCAAGCAATCGGAGCTAACACTAGTCACACACACAAATTGATGGAGTGGGTTTAAGGATTGGTTTAGAAAGCACAGAGCTGACTGAGTTATTACCACATGGTGCATTAGGGATAATAGCTGTACAGACCCTGGATAGTTATAGATACCAGCTCAGCCAAATCTAATCTTGCCCAGAGAGAAATATTTGTATTTAGTAGACAAGTTTTTTCAAAAGCATAAAGAATCCACAATATACATTTGGAGGGAATTTGTTCCAGGAATAAGAGTAAAAAATACTATCTCAGTTGTTAAGTGGATTACCCATGGGCATTAGAACTTAGTAGCTAGTGAGGTTACTAGCTCATGCCCTGATCAAAATCTCATCATTATAACTCTGTTCCTTGGGATAGATCAGAAAAAAGAATCCAATATATAGTTCATGGTAATATTCCCAAGAAAGCCCACACCTGGTAGATATGATTCCCTTGGAATAAGGGATATGTCTAATATATTTAGCAATGATTAATACTGGCTGTTGTCATCATCTTTGAAGTCGAAGTAGTTGGCCCTTTGTCAACCCTTAGTCCTCAAAATTAAAAATTTGCCATATTTAAGATCTTCAACCATGACTAAATGTAATCCTCAAGGATATGTGTTTCTGCTACTGAACATTCTGAAAAAATCCCTGGGCCAGCAGAGTGAATGATATTTTTCAATGGTCTTTTCCTAATAAAACAACTGATCTTTGCTTTATGCACTGAGAACTTCTACAGGAAATAGAAGCTCAAGAGAATGAGGTAAATTTCTTTTCTTGGAGTAATATGAACTAAAAAAATAAAAGAATTGATAACCATAGCTTGACATTATTTCGGCTGTCTTGGGCATTGGATATACCATGCACTATGTGCTCATTTCCACTAAAGCTTAAGGTTGGAGCTTATTTCTCCAATCTGTGGTCTGAGTGAAAAGATAATTCTAGAGATAGACTTATATGATGAACTTCACATGTTACCAGAATGCAAATAAACTCATAAAGAAAAGGCCTAACAGAAGCAAGAATTTACCCTAAACTACACCAAATGACATGACACCATGTGTCTTATTTTGGTACTATCAAGGATAATATTTCAAAAGATTGGTAAAAATACAACAGGGAATTTGTTGGTGGTATTGAGTTAATGCTATCATGTGTACCATAAGAAAATTTCTTAGTAAATTAGAAATTCTTGAGTTAGCTTATTATGTCCTCACCAGCCAACCAGAGAATTAAATTGGCATTTGTGCTTAGCAAAGTTCAACAGGGCAGTTGCTGGGGTCAAATTTTCCAGGACCTTTGAAACTAATTAGTATGAATTCAAAGGTTTTTCTCTGGAAATCTAGGGAAATTGCTGACTTGTCTTTATTTCTCCTTTTTGGCACTTTTTCCTATAAGGTCTGGTATTTCACCAGACTTTTTTCATTTCTGCCATTTAAATTCAAGTGCAAATCTATACTTCTAATACAACTCCAAATACAAATCCATTTTTTCTAAACCTAAATGAACCTGATTCATAAAAAGACTGATGGGATATTTTTGAGATGGTTTGTAAGTTTTAAGAACCCTCTCTGTTGACACGCCAGTAATTTATCTTCCCACAGGTAACTGTTAACTGCCCAGAGTTTAATAGTATTATTATCAGACGACTTCATTAGTTCATCAAAAGCACTGCTAAGATGATTGTTAAGAATTCTAGGATCAGGGATGTGAACATCTTGTTTTAATCTAACTGGAGAGAAATCAGCTTTTAAACCAATGATACTCTTCATCCATTTGACGCTCTTGTAACAAGTTTATGTTTGACAAAACCTGATTCTACCATCTTCATGTCCATACCAAGCCATTCACCTGTCTTCTCTATTTCCATGTGTGATATCCGCCCAGTTATACCAGATTGCATCTCTAAGTCATTCTTACTCCTTTCTTCATCCTCGGTTGAAGAACCTATTAACCTATTAACACTGTTGGTACCAACACTGAAATATATCTTGAATCTATCTATCCATCTTCACAGTCACTACCTAACATTTATATCTCACTTCACAGTAGTCAACTATACACACCCTGTCCCTGCTGTGTCCAGTGTTTTCTTTACAGGCTGTTGTTTGTGATTCAAAATGCAGATCTTCTAAACTTAGCTTTTGAAAACTCTTTTGTATCTTTCCATTGGACCTATAATAAAAACAAAATTTCTTACATCAGTGCAACTGAAAATGTAGTGCCAGATTGTGACATCAGTGCAAAAAGTAAGTATTTAGAAATGTTTATACTCATCTGACAGTGCTGTGACATCTATATATGTGGTCGGTGAACTGGTTTTATTGCAAAGGTATGACCAGTTCATGTTGCCAGAAATGGTAAGTTGTATGTGGCTCAGTGTGTGTATGAGTTTTAGGTGGTAGGACCCTGTGTTGGTCCACTATGAATTAGAAATATATTTTTTAATGAATTTTTTTAATGAGAAATTCTGCTGTAAATGATCTGGCACCAGCCTCTCCCCGCCCTTTCTTGGACCACTTGCCTCCTCACTTTCTGTATCAGGAAAATCCCGAGTTCAAGAACAATTTATCACCTTTCTCTCTTCAGCGCTTCACACTTGCTATTCCTTATCCCAGTTAATATTTTCTATCTCATTCCATCTCCTGCTTTGCTCTATTCTTACTTCTAGGAGTTGGGTTTGGACCTTCTTTTTAGAAAACGTTCACATACTTTTTCCTCCCCTGATGTTCTTTTTCCAATGTTTTGTGTCTTGCTTTGAAGAACTGTCTGGGTGGGTTTTTTTGTTTTTTGTTTTCACTTTTCATTAGCAGCTGTCTTTTGAACATTCTCTTGCTCAGGGAGGGGCGTCTCCACTGCTTTCAGTCTTTGGGCTGACATGTGCCCATTTCATTCTTTCTGCGTTCTGAGATTTAGGGAGCGGAAAGCAGATTTCCTTTCAGCTTTTCCAAAGCTCAGCTCACTTCAGGTAGAAAATCAAGTGTCTCCGAAGTTGGCCTTTGTGGCTCTGCTGGCAGGAAGAAGAACGTGTTCAGAGTATTAGGCGTTAAACAGTCCAGAGTTCATGGCGGGTAAAAAAGCAGGCAAAGATTATTGTAGTAATGGGGGAGAATGGAAAGCTAATAAGAAAAAAGTGAGAGCTCCAGACAAAGCTATATATTTCATTATTTAACAATATGAAAAGCTAAGTGTATTCCTTTAGTTCTTCATTACTTTAAAACTTTTATAGTAAATTCGTGGAATTCAACCAAAATAGATTTCTGACCTTTGACTCTGGTATGTTGTATGTTCTGCAGGGCCAGTGTAATCAAGGAAGAAAATAAAATTAAGCCTTGGGTGAAATGCATGTGAAAAGAATTTCTTGTCAATTACATGGCTTTGTCAAAAGATTTCTAATTAAATATAATGGCTGGATACATGTAGCATTAACTGGTCTAACTAGTGTTTTGCTCTCACTATTTCCAGTGAGAAATCCACCAATTCAAGACCATTATAAGCATTAATAAGTACAACTATATTTATACATAGGTGGAAATTATTTAAATCTCTTTTTCTTAATTCGAGTGCTAAAATTCTCACTGGTTATAAGAAAGAATAGGAAATGCTTAATATATCTGTAGCTCAAAAACAGAAGAGGAAATTTTGCAGTTATTTAATTTTTAGGAATATTACTACAGGGGAAAGGATAGCATCTTAGCTATTGCTTGCTAGACTTAGCAATATTAGACAAAGCAAGGGGAAATAATATATTTGGACCATGATTTAATAACAATAACATTGTTATTATATCAGAAAAATATTATAAGAAATAACCTTTATCTCTAGTCAGAAGGAATGGGGATCAATAAAAGCCCAAATTTTGTCCCAGTTCTTCTTTCCCAGGTTTATTTATGTCATGAGGATGCTGTGTCTAAGGCCCGAGGGAGAGAGTCATGGAAGACTTGCCCCATTTTGGCCCAAACCATGAAAACTTTTAGTGAATTGTCCTCTTCCCTCTTTCTCTGTTGCTCCCCTGAGTCCTACCATCCGCTTCTCGGACCACAGCCTCTCTTCTCTGTCTCCCTACCTCCAAACTATTCCTCCTCTAATCCGTTATTCCCCTGAAATCACAATTATCTCTGCAAAATGTAAACTTTATCTGCTTAAAGCCTTCAGTACTTCCTCATTGTCCTTACAGCCTTTCTTTGATCATAGGAAGGATATGGTATGTATAGTCTGGCCCCTGCCTCTCTCTCAACTTCATTACATCCCATTCTTTCCCGGGGCTCTGTGTTCCCTTTTTTGGGGGGGGGCGCTGAAGTATGGGGTGGTTCCTCTAAAAAAAAAAAAATGAAGGAGGTGAGGAGAAGAAGGAGAAGGAAAAGAAAGATGAAGAGTCATTAAGTAGGAGAGGATAGGAGAAAGAAATAGGAAAAGTATTTGAGGAAATATCTGTGTAAGTTTGCTTAGTATTAGGACATATCCATTTTCCCCATCATTGAACACTTACAGGCTAGTGCAATGCCTGACACATCCTGAATATGTATTCATAAGTGAACCAGTGAAATTTTCCAAATTTTGAAAACCTAGTGAAATGGAGAATCTGTCTTATTCTTTTGTGATTAGTTCTCAGGACGTTCATAAGTTGAATAGGCAATATGCCATCATTTGTAGAAATCTTTAAAGGTACAAAAGCAGGAGCATAAGATGAAAAGCAATACTACTGTCACCTCACAAACAATAATTATGACTAACATTTAGTATATACTGTTTGGAAACTAATATTTAACATTTTTTTTTCTGCCCTTGCCCCTATTTTTAAAAATCACATCCTATACAATTATGTCTTCTTCCCATTTCTTCCAATAGTGTATCATAGATTTATTTTTCAATATGGTAAATATTTATTTAAAAAACAAACAAAAAATCACTTTCGTTGACTAAATGATATTTTTAGATCACTCATTTTAGCTGCAAATAATTTAGAGGAATTTGGAATTTGGAGAAATAATCCCTCATCCTAGTGCCTCCTGTACTTTCTTCTCCTCCAGGCACACCTCCACCACCAAACCTTGGTGTCTGACAATGGAGGGTAGAAAGGAAATTCTTTATTTTCTTGATACAGCCATTTATGTGGTAGGAAAAGTCATGGTTGATCTGAACAACCCAGCTCTGTGTAACCAAGCAGATCTCTAGAAATGCCCCAGACTCTTCTATCTAAGACATAAGAGATCCTGACTTAATTACACTGTCGTAACAAAAAGGGCTGTTGTGCCAGAAAAAGGAACAGTAGGGGAAGTCAGGTGTTCTCCCCTCTATCTCTATCTTCTTTCTTCAAAAGGAGTTACAATCCCAGGCAGGGCTGCCTCTGCCCTGGGGGTCATCATGCCAGATCTCTAGGGAGAGATACGTACTGAATAAAAAGCAGTTACCTATATTAGAACTCAGATTTTAAGTGCAGAAGTTTGCTAGTTACATTTATTTTGTATTCTACAAATGAAAATTATAGGAATATTTGCTTAATGTGAAGGAAACTGCTAACAATAAAATCAAGTTAAAAGCTAGAAATATAGTTCTATTTTCAGTAGCTCACTATATTTAAAAACATAGCATATGGACATAGAATCCCTTTGCTTAAATCCTAGATCTACAACTTACTAGCCTTAAGACCTTGGGCAAATTATTTAACCTCTCTGTGCTTCAGTTTTCTTTTATATATTATTGAGGTGAAATTCATGTAACATATGAACCATTTTAACATATTAATCATTTTACAGTGTACAATTGAGGAGCACCTGGATAGCTCAGTTGATTAAGCATCAGACTCTTGATTTCAGCTCAGGTCTTGATAGCAGGTTGTGAGATGGAGTGCAGGGTCATGGTCCCGCACTAGGTTTGGAGCCTGCTTAGATTCTCTCTCTCCCTCTGCCCCTCTCCCCCTTTCTCTCTTTCTCTCTATAAAAAAATAATAATGATAAATAAAGTATCAATTCACTGGCATTTAGTGCGTTCACAATGCTCTGTAACCATCTGTTCTTTCTAGTTTGAAAACACTTTCATTACCCAGAGAAACACTGCATATCTATCAAGTTATCATTCCGCATTCACCCCTACCCTTAACTCCTGACAAGCAGTGAGTGTACGTACCTGCTTTTTCTCTCATTTTGCTTATTCTGGATATTTCCTGCAAAAAGAATCTTATAATATGTGATTTTTATTTATTTCTATATTTCTATATTTATTTATTTATTTTGCCTAGCTTCGTTTCTTTGACATCATGTTTTAAGGTTCATCTGTGTTGTACACCTATAAGTGCTTCATTCCTTTTAGTGGCTGAATAATATTCCATTAAAATTTGTTTATCCATTTACCTATTGATAGACATTAGGGTTGATTTGTTTAATGGAGATAATAGTAGTCCTTATCTCACAGGGTTTTTATGAGCATTAATATTTGTACAGCATTTGGAATAGTGCCTGTTTTGTTATTTCTTAAATTACATAAATAATTATAACTCTATATTCAGAACTATGTATATACTATTCATATTTATATGTTTTTGGAAACTACTGGTCATAAGTATACCAAATATTTGACCGTTATTTTCCTAAATGTTGATATTGTAGATGGTTTTTCTGAAGGCTTGTTTTTTTTTAATTTTATATAAATTGTCCCTTTTAGAATCATTTATAGCATTTAGAATTTGTCTAAGACAAAGAAATAGTTTAACAGCTGCACATGCACATGGAATTTAACTATGTTCTTTTTAAACTACATGTATCAAGTGGCATCTGTCATATGTAGAGTTGCTCTAGATATTCCCTGTAGTGTCTCCATTCCTGTATGTTATTACCATCTTCCAGCTCATGATTTGGGAACTCTGCTGTCTAGGCTCAGTCCCCTTGGTTTCCTCCATCTTGGCTGTAGTCCATGGGGAATATTGGGGAGCTACTGGTGGTGCTCTGTAGATACAATCAGCAAGTAGTTAAAAGCTGCCATCACAGAGCTACACTGCAGTGGCAGGCATGAGCCATTTTTCTGAAAGGGATCAGTGCACTGACTCTAAATAGGCTTGCACGGACATCATTTCTGCTAGTGTTGAAAACTGCAAGTGAGACCTGTTAGCTACCAGGTAGGAGAGTGAGAAAGGAGACCAGCGGTTGTCCTGGCCTTGCCTACATATGTGTGACCCGTGACAGCATGAGGCATCCTTGTACTAAGTTCTAGGTACAGACATCAAATGCAAAGAGTCTGGTGTCTTCTTTAGACAATATCCTAGTCATTGCACCAAATCTTAGTCTTCTGTAGAATGAAACTTAGATAACAGATACACTTCTTTTTCATTTTGTTACTGAGTCCAGATGTATAAGTTGAGGAAAAAACATGGTATAGTTTAATAACCCATTTTTAAAAAGAAAGTTTACAGAATAAATTTTCCACCCCTTGAATATGGGCATAGAAAATAAATAGATGTCACTTAATCATGAAATCTGGCTTTCTGTGATGCAAATTCTCTATTTTCCATTGTAATGAACAGAACAGGCCAAAGTGATACTCTGTGATGCATGTAAAGATAATTCAATTGCATCATTTTTTTCTGTTTTTCTATAGCCTATTTTGAAACATAAGATATCAAAAATAATTTCAGTCAATATCTCTTGGGACTACTTTTTATAAAAATTTCTGCATGCTGTCCTTTGCAATTTTTTCCTATCAATAAATATAGTTCTACTGGACCTTAGAAACTAGAACTGTTTTTTTCCTTATTGTAACTACTATGAATAAGGGTTTGGGGAAAAAACCACAAGGTTACTGAAACATTTTCATAAAACTGAAGAGTTATGTCAGTAATAATATCCCTAAAGGAAAACATATTTCTTAAAAGAAAAAAAGATCAAGTAAAGTGGAAGTCCACTTTCAGATTGGACAAAATTATTTTCTTACCTTATCTTAATTAAAATAAACAGAAACAAATTGGGGTTAGAGGAGTCATACTTCATTTAGTACACAGTCCTTATTCAAGTCTACTATATGACATCAGGCAAAATTGAGCAAAAGTTCTTATAAATCACACTCGTGGATTTCATGACATGATCTCACAGCCCAATACAATGCCGCATAAGATGGCAGGAAATTGCCCTGTCCCGTGGCACCACTATATACTATTACTGGGAACAATGTAACAATTCAAACACATGTTACATTAAAAAGGTTCAACCACTTTTCCATATCAAAATTCCCCCTGAAAAATAGTTTGCTATTATATCATTAGATATATTGAATATATCTATATTCAATATATACACTAGATATATTGAAAAAAAAGTCATTTCAATATGAATCTAACAAATATTTGTCAAAATCCAAATATTTCTAAGTGGGAAAAAAGTAAGTTTTAATTTTGTCTATATGTTTGTAAAATATAATTAACATGTAATGTGTGTCAAAAATTTCTGAAAAATGTTTTACTCTTTCACAGGAAGGATGGACGGAGTTAAAGGTACTCACTAGGGTGTATGCACTCACTCACTGGTCAACTCAGTGAGCCAATGGAGTAACCTTGGCCCTGGTTCCCATTCTCCACACTGATGCCAGAATAGATCTTAAAAGCAGGATTTAACTTATGTTATTATGTTATTTAACTTGTGTTATTTCCTGGCTTAAAATACACAGATGGCTTTCCATCACATTGAAAGTAAATGCAACTTCTTTATATTTGGTGTGTGAGGACCAATATATCTGACTCTTGCCTATGACTCTCAATTTATCTTGTACTACCCTCTTCTTCAATTATTGCGCAATGGCCACATTAGGCTTTCTGATGTTAAACATCATTAGATCTTGCACAGCTAAGGGCCAGTGCCATAAGCCACCCAGTCACTATCCTATCATCTTCTCTGATTTTCTTCCTAGATTTAACACCAACTGAAAATTTATTATCTGATGTCCAGTATCTCCCACCTGAGCAAGATTTTAAGAATGAGAATTTTGCCTATCCTAGCTGACTTTTGGCACATAGTAAGTTCTCAGATCATATTTGTACTATAACTAGCCATATACAATGACCAGTGGATATGTATCAAATTTTTCAGAAAATGCCATTAATAAAGGTTACCCAAGTATAGAATTGAAAAACCTTGGTAAAAAGAGAACTGAATAAAAAACTCTACTGATCAATTTTGAGAGATAGTCTTATACTGTAAGTGCAAGTCAAAATTCTTTTTTTTTTTTAAAGATTTTATTTATTTGTCAGGGAGAGCAAGCGAGAGCGAGCACAGGCAGACAGAGTGGAAGGCAGAGTCAGAGGGAGAAGCAGGCTCCCTGCGGAGCAAGGAGCCCGATGTGGGACTCGATCCCAGGACGCTGGGATCATGACCTGAGCCGAAGGCAGCTGCTTAACCAACTGAGCCACCCAGGCGTCCCACAAGTCAAAATTCTTAACCAGGAAAAAAATATTTGGGATAAAGCCTAGAAAGAAATAAGAAAACAAAAAACCTTCTATCACTAATTACACTTTAAGATCCTAGGGACGCATAGATAAGAAGTGGAAATGTTTACATTAGGCATTATTTTCCTGGATATTGAAATTATACAATATCATACTCTTAAAAAATAATACTAGGGGCACCTGGGTGGCTCAGTGGTTTAAGCCTCTGTCTTCGGCTAAGCTCATGATCTCAGGGTCCTGAGATCGAGACCCGCATCAGGCTCTCTGCTTGGCAGGGAGCCTGCTTCCTCCTCTTTCTCTGCCTGCCTCTCTGCCTACTTGTGATCTCTGTCTGACAAATAAATAAATAAAATCTTTTAAAAAAAAAAGAAAGAAAGAAAAAAATAATACTAAGGAAATACTAAGGACTTATACAATGATACTTCACAAAGACTCCTAAGATCGTAGTGGCTTAATGCATACATTGGCCATATTATATGCATGAGTAAAGTCAGCCAACATTTAAGTTCTCAAAATCTAGTTTAGTTACACTCTTGTGTTTATATTTTTAAGACTGTATTACTAATTTTAAAATTAATTTACTTTTAAACATATAAAAGCATGCATGTACACGTGTAATACAAATTATGACCTCAAACAACCTGTCTGGATGTTTTCTTGTCAATAAAATGGAGACAATAATACTGACTTCAAAAAGCTGTTGCAACCAAGGAAGTGAAAGACCTATCCTCCAAAATCTATAAAACATTGATAAAAAAAATTGAAGATGACACAAACAAATGGAAAAATATTCCATGCTAATGGATAGGAAGAACAAATATAGGTAAAACTTCCCATCTACCCAAAGCAATTTATGGATTTAATGTCATCTCTATCAAAATACAAACAATACTTTTCATGGAAGTAGAATAAATAATACTAAAATTTGTATGGAACTACAAAAGACCTCAAATAGCCAAAGCAAACTTGAGAAAGAAAAACAAAGCTATGGGGCACCTGGGTGGCTCAGTCGGTTAGGCAGCTGTCTTTGGCTGAGGTCAGGATCTCAGAGCCCCACACTGGGTTCCCTCCTCAGTGGGAAATCAGCTTCTCCCTCTGCCCCACCTCCACTTGTGCTCACTTGTGCTCTCTCTCTCTCTCTCTCAAATAAATAAATAAATAAATAATCTTTTAAAAAAGGAAGGAAGGTATGGAGGGAAGGAAGGAAGAAAGAAAAGAAAGGAAGAAAGACAAAACTGGAAGTCATAATCCCAGATTTCAAGTACAACAAAGGTGTAGTAATCAAAATATATGATACAAGCACAAAAATAGACACATAGATCAACAGAACATAATAGCCTAGGGAAAAAAAACCCACAATTATGTGGTCACCTGATATATGACAAAAGAGGTAAGTATATACAATGGAGAAAATATAATCTTTTCAGTAAATGGTGTTGGGAAAACTGAACAGCTACATGCAAAAGAAGGAAACTGGACCATTTTCTTATACCATACACAAGAATAAAATGGTTTAAGGATCAACATGTGAACCTAAAATCATAAAACTCATAGAAGAAAACATAGGCAGTAATTTCTTCGATGTTGGCCATTTTTCTAGATATGTCTCTTCAGGAAAGGGAAACAAAAGCAAAATTAAACTTTTGGAGCTACACCTAAATGGTAAGGACTTACATGGCAAAAGGAATTCTCAACAAAGAAACAAGGCAACCGACTGAATGAGAGAAGACATTTGTAAATGATATATATGGTAAGGGGGTTTAATATCCAAAATATATAAAGAACTTATACAATTGAACACCAAAATTGCAAATAATCTGATTTAAAAATGGGCAAGGGCCTGAATAAACATTTTTCCAAAGAAGACATACAAATGACCAACAGATACATGAAAAGGTGCTTAACATCACTAATCTTCAGGACATGCAAATCAAAACCAAAATTAGATATCGCCTTAGACCTGTCAGAATGGCTAAAATCAAAAGGATAGAGGTGCCGGGGTGGCTTAGTTAGTTAAGCCTCTGCCTTTAGCTCAGGTCATGATCCCAGGATCCTGAGATCAAGCCCTGTGTTGGGCCTCCTGCTCAGAGATGAATCTACTTCTCCCTCTTTCTGTCCCTTCCCTTGCTTGCGTAAATAAATAAATAAATAAATAAAATCTCAAATAAATAAATAAAATATTTAAAAAATTTTTAGGAATAAAGTTAAAAAGGTTAAGAAATAACAAGTGTTGATAAGGATGTGAAGAAAAAAGAATATTTGTGCCTTGTTCATAGGGATGTAAATTGGTGTATCCACTGTGGAAAACAGTATGAAGGTTACTCAAAAATTTAAAAATAGAATTACCATCTGATTCAGCAATTCCACTACTGGGAATTTACCCAAAGAAAACAAAAACACTAACTTGAAAATATACCTGTGTTTATTCCAGTATTATTTACTGGATAGTCAAGATATGAAATAGCCAAGATATGAAAGCAACCTAAATATCCATCAATAGAGGAATGGATAAAGATGTACTACACACACACACACACACACACACACACACACACACACTGGAATATTATTCAGTCATAAAAAAGGAATGAGTTCTTGCCATTTGCAACAGCTTGGATGGACCTAGAGGCTATAATGCTAAGTGAAATAAGTTAGAGAAAGACAAACACCATATGATTTAACTCCCATATGGAATTTAAGAAACAAAACAAATGATCAAAGAAAGAAAAAAGAAATAAACAAACAAACAAAAAACAGATTCTTAAATACAGTGAATAAACTAGCAGTTACCAGAGGGTAGGTGCATGGGGAAAAAAAGATTGCTACAAGTATTAAATAAGTTCAAACTATTCCAGTACCTAGAAGAGAGCTTAGAATATAGTAAGCAATAAGAATTAATTAACTCTATATGAATTTATCTTTAAAATTGCATTAAATGTGTCCACTCCAATTCGACCATAGCTTTTTTATCATATACACCAATAGTAAACATTTGGTAAAAGCTTAATGCCTAACAAATCATAAGTATTTATAGTAATTGGGGAAAGGATCATGAAAACCTAAGAAAAAATGACTTAGAGAAACAAGTGGAAAGAGGTTAACTACTACTGATAAAATCAATCCATTTATCAGATTAACTGATCCTCAAGAGAAAAACACACTAATAACATTAGTAAAATGCTAAATAGTTGACAATCACTTTCACTTACAGTACCTCATTAATCTTCATAATTACACTTATGATGACTGAAATTTAAACTTTTTATGGGATTTACTCATGATCACATTTTTAATAAATCCTGACACCATTCAATTTATAGTCAGGTACTGATTTCATAACATTTTGTATTTCCTTCTAATTCACTGAAGAAAAGGTCAAGAATAATTTTGTATTATTTTATTTTTTCAATAAGTATTTACTGAACACCTGTCAATGTCCTGTCCTAGTAGAACTTATATCTATACAACCTAGTGCAGGAGACAGACACTAAGGAGGTAAGTAAAATATGGAGTCTTTAGATAGGAGGTAAGTAAAATATGGAGTCTTTAGATGGCAGCAAACACTACATAGAGTTAAGTAAAGTAGAAAAGGGAGCTAGAGTGTGCTAGGAAAATGATAATGTCGCAACTTGAATATGTTCAATAGAGTAGCTGAATAAGATGGCTATACACTTAAAAATAGGCTTATAAGCTATGTGGATACCTTGAGGAAGTTCACTCCAGGCTGAGTGAACCCACATGGGAGAGTGTCTGGCATTTTTAAGGACACCAATGAACTAAAGACAAAGGAGTGAGGAGTGAAGTAAGAGATAAAGTCACAAGACAATGAGAAGCCAGATCATTTATGGCCTTGTAGGTCATTGTAAAACTTTTGGTTATTTTCCAAGCAGCTGGGAATCAAATGGAGAATTCTCTGCAGTAGAATGACATGAAACCACTGTGTTTCAAAAGGATAACAATGTGATGACCGTTGTCAAATTGATTGGAGTGGAGGGAAGTAGAGAAGGGACAAGGGCAAAAGCAGAGCAACCAATGTTAGAAGGCTTCTGTAAAAACCAGGGGAAAGTTGGCAGTGGTTTGATGTAGGACATTAGCAGAGAAGGTAGTGAGAATAGTTGGATTCTGAATATATTTAAAAGGTAGTGTCAACAAAATTTAAATAATGGAATATGGGGTGCGAGAGACAGAAGAGAGTCAGGTATGATTTGAAGGCCTTAGGCCTGATAGCCTAGAAGAATGGAGTTGCTATTAACTAGGCTCTACCAGTCTGCTGGTAGAGGTGGGTGTGGGTGGGGGTGGGCGGTAGGGAAGAAAAAGTGTTTAATTTTAGACATATAGTCTTTGAAATTCATAGTAGGTAGTCAAGAGAAGGTGTTGAGTAGGCAGTTAGCTATCTCCATGTACAATGGCTAAGAAATAAACTAAGGCTTTAATTATAAATTTAAGATACGTATACACAAAATACATATTTTATATGCTATTATATACTTCGTATACATGTATCTACATATATAGTCTGGTATATAGTGTGTGTGTCTATGAGCAAAAAAATGAGAAGAGAGAAAAAAGAGGACCAAGGCCAAAGAGAGGAGAAGGAATCAGTAAATTGGTTTACATTACCATTGATGTAAGCAAACCTGAGCAGTGGGTAATCATTGTCAATCTGACACAAAGAGATATTAATAAGAGAACTAGAGACATGTTGGTCCATTCTATGTCCTACATCTTCACCCTTTATCTAGTCACAAATAAAATGGCAGAAGAATCCATTGCATAATGGGCAAAAAAATGAGGGAGAAGATAAAAATTTGATTATAATGATACAAACATCATGATTAAATAACTTAAAATCTTCCTTCATGTTGTAGCGAATGTAAGTAATTGGAAGTTGTGACTGATTTCACTCAGTTGTGTGGGCAGGAGATAATATTTAAGGTACATGAAAATGGTTAAAGTGAAGGACTTTTTCCTCATCCTAACACATCTAATCATGACCATTCCGTCTTGGAAGAAAAAGAGTTTTACAGATTTTCTTTATCCAAAGAATGCAACCTAAATTTGTTCTAAATATGATTGTATGTGACTCTAAATTCACTTTGGAGGAGAGTCAGAAATAGGACATCAAGAAACTGGCCTCAGATTGTTTTTTGAAAATAATCATCAGTGCTGAAACCCATATGCTTGCCACTTGCTGAAATTTCCACTCAAGCCTCTTAAGAACATTATATTTACTTATTAAATGATCTGCTTATAATTAAAATATCATTCTGATGAGATTAAGAGATGTGTGTTCTTCTTTCTTTTGAAACTAAAAAAGCTTAAATTATGAAGGCTTAAATTTAAAGGAAACTGTAATACCCATAAAAATTATACAGTACTGGTAGCAGCTGAGAAAAGGTTAGAAAACTATGAGAAAGGAGAGCCCTGCCAGAAGGGCAAATATAAGGCTTTTATTTAAGAAAATAAGAAGTGTTCCTTTAAATGTAAGTTTTGCTCCAACCACAATATGTTTTTTTCTTTAAACCTAATTTCTATTTAATCATTCAAATCTAATAAAAACAGAAAAGTAACAGATATAACCACAAAAATACACTCTGAATGCTTTCCATTGATTCACTCTGTGAGCATGTTCACAAATATATTTTTCTGTTACGCATTTCAATGATGATCAGTTTATGCTCAAAATATACTGCTCTTGCCACCCACACACTGACAGGCATAAACTTCAAGTATAGATAATCTCTCTATATGATTAACAGTCAAACATTCATAAATGGGTCCTGAACACTGCCCTGCAGTGTTCTATAACATCGCAATGTGTAAGTCTCTTTTCAGGTTTGAATTGCTAGAAGGTATTTATCACCATATAACAAAGTTCAAAAATCTAAATATAACTAGGAATAAAATGATCTTCTAAAAGAAAGAATTTTGGGGTCTCAAGTTATCCCTATATTCCGTGTTCTCATGCATATGTTGTCTGAAATCACAAGGTAGCTGTTATTTTGCCGTATTCCACAATGTAAGCAATAATGAAAGATAAAAATATATATGTATAAAGTTTCAAAAGATTTATCAACACTGAAAAAGTAAAATCTTAATTTAGTACAAAAGGGGTGAAATTTACATTTTTTTCTAAATCAGCATTGATGCCTTTACCTTATAAGTGGCATTCTGAAGAAGAATGCCATTCATTTCTCCTAAGTTATACAAGAGTCAATGGCAGGTGTTAAGCATGAGATAGAAATGAAAAATCTTCAAAGCAATAACAGACACATGAAACACATCCCAAAGGGAAATGGGAGAGCCACAGGAAAGAAATAAAGTGAAGTGAATACAACCTCACAACTAGTGCAAATCCCTCAGGAATGTACCTAATATGAACCGTTAAAGCCATGTGTTTAACATTTGATAAATCTAAATTCTTCTTTGTCGAACGGGGAAGCTCCAGGCACAGTAAGCATTAACCTGATCCCATAGAAGGCATTATAGTGTCTGTCTTTACATTGCAATGCAAAATGGCTTTATAAACGTGCATCCAGGTCCTGCTTCTGTGTTTCATTCTTAGACTTAAATGTATAGATGACCTTCTTGTTTGAATATTAAGTTCAATGAGTTCATTCTTTTAAAAGATAGTTACTAAAATATATCATGTTCATGTCTACATAATGGAAACATCAGAAACAATCTCCTCCATACTTTTCTCCATACATCCTATTTTACTCAATCAGCATGGCATGTCTTAAAAGGTTCAATGAGAAAACAAACTTCTCTAATATCTTAACAGCAACTTTGTTGTCAAGCATATGTCTCATCCCCACTGAGAAGGTGCCAAAAATAAAAATAGAGATATGTGTAATAGGAATGAGGTGTGACACGAAGATACGGAACTTAGAAAATGGAGGTGGAGTATCTTGTTTCAGATCCTTCATGAAGTGGCTTTGGGCAAACCATATTCTTAAGTTGGATTTCAACTCTTCATCTACAAAATGAAATTACTGACTGAATAACCTCTCAGGCCATTCTAGCTCTAATATTCTATATTTCTAAATTATTCTAAGCTGCTGTTAAGCACAAAGATAGTCAACTATGAGTATAAATTCCAGGATGGTTGGTCTGTATATTATCCATCCCTGCCTAAGCATTGATTGTGTGCCAGGCACTTTAGCAAGTTAACAAAACATTTAATTTTTGTAACAACTCTATGAGAAAGGTATTACCATTCTCCCCATCATTTTACAGATGAAGAAATTTAGAGAAGTTAAATAGTTTGCCACAAATCGTATATTAAATCCAGTTGAGTAATTCATAATAACTCCAGTTTCTGCTGCCACCTAATCAAATAGAAAACAAAACAAAAAAAAACAATTCTTCCAAGGAATAGAAAGCTCACCCAAAATCTTTGAAACAGACCAATTAGGAAATAAAGAGATTACGAGTCTTATTTGGAAGTCAAGAAAGCAAAACTGATTCCACAGAAATCAGGGCAAATTGATATAGATTAAGACTCCCATTTTGAATTGTTTCCCATAGTAACAGAGTTTGTTTGTTTGTTTGTTTTCTACCTGGAGATTGCCTGAAATGATGACCTCACAGTCACATAAAAAATGAAGAGGCAATTGAACTGAGAATAGGGGATCTTAATGGACATCACATAGTAGAATTTTGGACAGAAACAGAAGGAAATAATGTTTATTCAGGATTTAATATGGTACAACAGCCTAATCTGCATCTCTAGATCCAAGTCCTCATTCATATAGCATTTAGACATTCTCTGCTTTTCTCACCATAATTCCCTCTATCAGTGTGTAAAATATCTGTACAACTTGAAAATGCGTAACATCAAGAATAAAAATTACCCTTGGCATGAGTACTTTGACTATTACTCCTTCTCAGTATTTTTCCAAGATACTCCAAATTCTAGGACTGTCCTAATTGAGGGTGCTTCCTTTCCCAGGAATATTTTCAGTCTGGAAGACGTGCCCTGGAGTTTATTTTTATTTTTAAGGATGAGGTGGAAATAGCTAGAATTTTATTTCAAAGAATTTTCTATACAGAAGGTCATCATTTAAGTAGAATTAATTGCGATAAGTTTCAAATGTCACAAACCACACTGAGGGGGTCCGGGACAAGAGCACACTTGAGAAATTTAGTGGAAAAAATATACTACGTTACCCAGGGAACAAGCTACGTAAACCTTCCTCCAGGAAACCGCCTGAGATTATAATCGAAAATCTGAAGAATCATGACAGTGCTTTTTTGGAGGCTTTTAAAGTTGGTGTCCCTTTCCTTTAAAATACTTTAGTGAGCTCTCTAAAGTAGTAAGACAAGATGCCTTTAGAGTGATTTATATGGTATTTTCCATCTTAACAGCTGGACTCTTTATGTTTGTAGTATTGCCATGTGGCACACTGTTCAAAGCAATGGGGTTTTAGAAGTCCCGAAAACAGGATGTTCACTTAAGGACTATATAGAACATGTTGCAAATTTAAAATATGAAAAGGAAAGGAATTCAGTTGCAAAGAGCATGAAACCTGAATCCACAAGCTTTTCCAATGCTTTTTAATACAGTCAAAGGGGGATGAGAAATGTTCATTCTTCTAACTGTCAGCAAACATATGTATGAAGCTTAACTGGCTTCATAAGCCCTGCAGGGCCTTTTCCCTTGGTTTTGCTTCATTTTTCAACAGGTTTGAAGAATCAGTAATGTAGTTAAGCAGCCTTCCTAAAATCTTGCAACAAATCTCTGATTTTCTTTCAAAAAGAATGTTTATATTTTAGATTAGCACATGTTCTCTCCAGTATATTATAAAAGTCTGATTTACCTATATTTATTTTTGTAATATATACATACACAAAGATTGTAATAATAAATATTTTAAGTAACACTAAAGCATAAATAATCTCTTGTCTTTGCTACTTAACAACTAAAAGAAGTAACTTCTAGAATTCAAAGTAGAAAAAAAATCTTAGTGTCGTGTAAGTACTTTTGTTAATATTAAAATTGTATACAGGACAGATTATGCAAATGCAAAATTAAAAATTAAACTACTTTCTGCTCTTGGATCTAAAAATCCCAAAAGATCAGAAAAATATTAGTATTAATATTCAAGTTTAATTATTTGCTTTAATCATGTTTAATCATTTGTATCATGAACTATAAGACAGGAAATCCAAATATTTTATGGATCATATGTTAGAAATAATTGAATATGTGACATAAATAACCCATCCATATTTTTAAAAATTTATCTACATTCCTTTAAAGATTCAACAGCATATATATATGGCATAAGATGGCCAAAGAAGATATCTCAAATTATGTGCTTTTATAAATAGTAGACATATGGTTGACTTGATCTGTGAACACTTACTATGCCAACTTCAACTTCTTGCAAAATTGATTACTAAGCTGTAATATAAGATAATGGATAAAAGAACAGCAGACTTATCTATTCACACACCCCAACTTATGATTTTTATCATGGAGTTTACACATTTAAAAGGAAAATCAAAATGTAAAGAACAATGACTCATATACACACATGGATAATACTCCAAATCTAAAATAATTCCATAACAAAATGTTTCATTTCTCTTGCTCATGTTGGTTTCTTAAACAGCTTGCAAATGGTAGAAGCTGTTAGTACTCTGACACCAGCCCCGTCTCCAGATTTTATCTTCCCTGCAGTCATCCTGTAGATCAAATAATCAAAATATAAAATAAAAACATCTTTAAAAAAAAGGATTTTATTTATTTATTTGACAGAGAGATTGGCAGGCAAAGAGAGAGGGTGGGAGAAGCAGGCTCCCTGCAAAGCAGAGAGCCTGATGTGGGGCTCCATCCCAGGACCCTGAGATCATAACCTGGGCTGAAGGCAGAGGTTTAACCCACTGATCCACCCAAGCACCCTAAAATAAAAACATCTTATATAATGTTTATAAAGTAAGAGAAAGTGGTTACAGATAGATGCAAGAGGAGGAAGTTTCCTTTCACTGAAACCTCTGGCACAATCTCAGGTCTCAAGTTTCTACAATTCATATACTCATTCATTCTTTCATTCCCCAAGTACTTACTGAGCACCTATAATGTGCTGCATACTATTCTCAGTATTATGGATGGAACAGTGGGTTCTATGCATAATGACTCTGTTCTGATGACCCTAATTTATAGTATGGGAGAGACAGAAAATAATCAATAAGCAAATATATAAGAAAATTTCAGATAAATGTTGTAGTATTGTAAAGTTGTAAATGTTATGAAGCATTAAAACAGGAAAATGTGATCAAAAATGATTGCAATGAGGCTGGTTAGGTGGATAGGAAAGATGTATGTGGAAAGGTTCTATTTAAGCTGAAACCGGGATGATGAGGAGATAGAGTCATGTAAATATTTTGCTGACGCATTCTATGCATTAGAGACAACAAATACGAAGGCCCGTATGCGAGGTGAACATATGTTTAAGAAACAGAAAGTCATGGTTGCTGAATCCTAGTATGTAAGTAAAGAGGGAATGAGGATTCAAGATCAACTTAGAGAAATAGTCATGTGGGGCTCCTGCCTGTGGTAGGGCATTTTCTTTGAATGGCGCTTCCCAACATTTTCAAAACCCAACTATACAATATTGTGCTGTAGAGTGGATACACTGAGCTACTCTTGCCATGTTGAAGAGAAAGCAGGAAACTCGGATTCAGTCATTATTAGAACTCCTTTCCAATATCCTATTTGTGCAAATTTCATGAGTTCTCATACCACACTACAGCATCAAGGAGACCCCAAATCTCCTTGAGAATCCATTCAGACTATGTATCACCAATAAATACATTGTCCCAATATATCTTTACAATTGATGGCTCAAAAGTTTCTGGGCTACACTTGGGAGGAGGAATTTTTCACACTTCTATTGCTAGAATCCAGCCTCCTGGGTATTCCCTTCTGAGAACTGTCCATTTCTCAGTGCTACTATGGACCATAGGATAGACAATTACCCTCCCTTCACACTAAATGTATGCCAGTATCTTCTACTTGTTTGTTCTTAACAGTGGATCAACAGTGAGGGTGTCATTTCTTAGATCTGTTTACTCTAGTTCCTAAATGTTACTCCAGCCAGAAATTTTTGATTCAGCTTTGAATGACATCTCAAATATAAATATATTACTCAAACCCATCTCAAAAATTTATTGCAATACCTAGTCCCAAAGCTTCAGAACACACAAGCATATGTTATATATAAATTGTTACTTAAATATAAAATGTTGGAGGTCTATGGTAGAGTCAAAGAAGCTTTTTTGCACCTAAATGTTAGTTATTATAATTTTTAAATGTATTTTTCAAATTACAGAAGACATGTAATAATCATGCAGAAAATTTAGAAAATACAAAAGAAATAAGAAAATAAGAATCAAAGTGAATTCCAGCAAATGGGGATGAACATTCTTTTCTTAATTTTTTTAAAGATTTTATTTATTTATTTGACAGAGAGAGAGAGAAATCATAAGCAGGCGGGCAGAGAGAGAGGGGGAAGCAGGCTCCCAGCTGAGCAGAGAGCCCAATGCAGGGATCGATCCCAGGACCTTGAGATCATGACCTGAGCCAAGGGCAGAGGCCTTAACCCACTGAGCCTCCCAGGAAACCTAGATAATCTTTATTATATATGATGATAGCCCTGGTTTTCCAAATTTTAAGGGAAGTTGTTCTTAAAAATAGTAGCCAATATTTATATGACATTCTCTGGCACTGTTAATGTATTATCTAAACTAACTTATCTAATCCACACAACAAGCCTCTGAAGTACATACCATTATTACTCACATTTTACAAATGAGGAAGCTAAGTATAGAGAGGTTATATGTCTATTAAAATTCTATTAATCTATTTAAATTCTCTAGTAGCAAGACATCTATTAAAATTCTGGTATGGTTTGTTTTATTTATGCTGTTGATATAATTATCACACATAAGAGAACTAAAAATTAATTGCATTTTTGGAATAACGCCTATTTGGTCTGGATAATTAATTCTGCCAGTGCTTCTTCACATTCCGTTTGGAATTTTTGTGTCTACATTAATATGCAAGATTATTCTTTAATTTTTTTTCTTGTGATGTCTTCTTTTTTCTGGTTTCGGCAATAAGGTTATGCTAGATTTGTAATATTAATTGACTGGCTTTCCACCTTTTTTCTGTCTTTTGATATGGCTAATATTTCCTTAATTCTCTACAAATGCAGTTTTGATCTTCTCTTTGATCCAAGAGTCATTTAGAAGAGTGTTTTTAAATTTCATAGAGGTTTTAAATAGAAATCAATTAGCAAAATCTCAGATGGACAAAAAAGTTATTTGCTTGGTTGTCTAAGCTTTTACTAATAAAGGTCATTTGTATCACATTATGAGCATAAAATATTGACTAAATAAATACTATTTTCTAGACAAATTGAAGTTGGTTTTTTTTTTTTAAGATTTTTAATTATTTACTTGACAGACAGAGATCACAAGTAGGTAGAGAGGCAGGCAGAGAGAGAGAGGACGAAGCAGGCTCCCTGCTGAGCAGAGAGCCCGATGCGGGCCTTGATCCCAGGACCCTGAGATCATGACCTGAGCCAAAGGCAGAGGGTTTAACCCACTGAGCCACCCAGGCACCCCAAATTGAAGTTTTTTAAAACCTCTGTTCAACCATCATAAGCATGTTATATCTATCTGCCAAATCTATCTGGATAGTAAGCTACCTTACACAGACAATTTGCCTATCTATGTATTTATATCATGTTAAATTCTTGAATTTATATTGTTATATGTGCTTTTATGAAATATCAAACTTATTTATGGTTATATAAGCTTTCTATTACTCTATTTTTTATACTATCTTTTATTAAAGGGTAAGAGAAGATTAAGATTGTTAATGTCTTTTGTAACAACTGTATTTTTATAAATTAACCTGTTTTGTCTTCTACATTATTTTATATTTTAGACAGATGTGTAATTTAGTTTTAGTTTTCTAGTTTAAATAGCATGTGCTAGCATGTTTTTATTTCATATAACACTTGAGGTTATAATTTTACATAATATCATTTAACCAGTTTATATATTTTTTACGTCACAAGATGAGAATCTGGCATTTATTTGACATCTTGTCTTTTTGATTTCTGTATGTCTAGGGTTTATTGCTTTTTCCATTATTTTGTATTCTATCATGTATGCACTATTTGACTTTCTCCATTTTTCTCCATTTTCTATTTCTCTATTTCCTAAATCAACATGGTATTTCTTGATTTCTTCTAACATAAACATAGAAATTGCTTTTACTTCCCTGATGCTTCACTCAGTCTTTAATTAATAAAATATGATTTTGAGGCTCAAGTTTTATTAAAACATTTTATTAAAATATTTAATTAAAATATTAATAAAAATTTAATATTTAAAAATTAATTAAAATTAATTTTTAAATTTAATAAGTATTAATAAAAATATAAAAATAAAAATGTAATAAAAACATTTTATTAAAATGTTTTTCTTTCTTTTATTTCTTTGAGAGTCCGTACTACATTTAATTTCGAAGTTCTGTAATTCTATAATTTTCCTTTAAATTTCTCTGCTATGAATTCATCTTCCACTTGCTGGTTTTGATATTATTGGCTCTCTTCTTTAGGTTAGTTTTCTTCATGGGTTTTGGAGTTTTCTTTTTTTAGGTAAAATCAACTACAAAATATTTTTTGTTTTTGTAACTTCCCTTTTATCCTCCCCCCTCTTCTTCTCTCTTTTCTGTGTCTCCTCTCCCTTCACTCTATTCCCCTTCTGTCTTTCCCTTCCCAACCACTAGTCTATCCAGAATTTTTTGCGATCAAGAGCACAGGAACCCACATGGAGAATTTTAAAACTAGGGAAATGTGGTAATTGCTAATTATTTGACTTTTAAAATGTAATTAACACTGGATTTTTTTCCCCAGATAGAATGTGACTTTGTAGATTTGCTATTATCTGATATGAGTATCTACTCTATGGGGCAAGATTGTCTTAACCACATCTCATTAGAGACGATTAAATATCTATATATGGGCTAGGTCTTTGGTTCCAGGACAAACTTTTACTCTGAGTGATAACCGAAGTTGGAGTAGACTTACGCAGCATGAGCAACAGCACCTGTTAACCACACAGAGATTCCTTGAGTTGTTTTCACAAGGGAGAGCTATGAGTGTGGCAAACACTTAAGAGTTTTGTAGATACCACTGACACACCTATCCCTGACCTCTTAATTTTGAGTCACCTTTAAGTATATTTGACACAAGTGTTCTAGTTTATATTTGTATTATAGTCACAACCTTATTTTTCTCTTTAGTGCTGTGGGTTTACTCATCTATTCTGTAGTTTCCCTAGGTAAAAATGTTTGGGAATTTCTAGCCTATAGCAATTACTAACCACAAGACTAATTATATTCATTGTATTTCTGTTTTAAATATACATAAATTTATTCCTTAAAAATTCACAACCAAAGCTATGGTCCAAGAAAAATGAAGGATTATATAATTAACTGGTAAATGTACTAGGAATAGTAAAATATAAGCATAAATATCAACTTTAATTTAAACCATCTAGATTGGATAGCCTGAGTGTCTGAAGTTCTGTGTGTACCTGCCCAAATTTATGGCTCTAGCTGTGTGATATGAAGTACACATTTTCATAAAGTACCACAGACTTTTATAGAGCAGGAAAATGATTCTTTTGAAAGAAAACTAAAGGTGCTTGTTTTATAAAAATAAATGTTGGGCCAAACGTTCATCCTTTATTATTCTCCCATAGGAGTTTTACAAGATGAGAATCTGGCATTTATTAGCAGGTCATTTTGGGGTCGGTGGCTGTGGGAACCCAGACTCTTTGTCTGCATTTTATCTTCACCATATGATTTTGGTATGAGTATTTCAGCCTCATAAAGTATAATGTGTCATGAATATTTAATAATTGCATTTTTAAAACAACACAAATTAAATCACCTATCTTTTATGATACACACTATCAATAAAAAACCATTTAATTCTTCATCAGGGATTTAAAAAATATTTTTGGTTTGAGAACTCATTTCGCTATGGGTAATCCACGTGGGGGGTGTGTGTGTGTACATATGCATGTGTGTGTGTGTGTGTGTGTGTGTGTGTCTATATGACAGCATTCTATGAATGATTTCAACTACTGAATATGATTTGAACCTTTGTCTCCTTAGATATTTTAATATAAGATTAATTTTATATTCCATGTAAAATTTTTAAGTGGCTTTAAACATAAATAATATAATGCCTGTATGTATAAAATGCATTTGCTAAACTGCTAGATAATCAGATAAATCTATTCTAAAATATTCACACTAAATTAAGAAATTCAGCCTAGTCTACCACAATAAAGTGGAAAGAAGAATCTATTGTTAGAATGATTTAACAAAGGTATTTAGAAATCATCTATTTTAACTCCACTGCATTCAATGCAACATGAGAAGGAGTGATTCCTGATGTCTTGTAGCTTTAGCAAAAAATAAACAACAAAGTATAAAGATAATGTTAAGGCAATACACAGGTGAACACTAAATGGCATCTTGGTCAAAGCACAAGACTTGAGATCAGAAAAGGAGCTACTGAGTTCTGGTTTTGCCACTTACCATGCAATCTTGGGCAAGTCATAGCCTTTCTTGATCCCAATTTCTTTATCTTTTAAATGGTTCTTGGGATTGTGTGTATACCATACATCTGTAAATCTGCAACTCAGCCTCATGTTCACAGTGCCCCAGTCACTCTGACCTCCTTGCTGTTCCTCAGAAACACGGAGCACCTCTATCTGGGGCCTTGAGAGAAGCTCTTCCCATTTCCTGGAATGATTTTCCTAATCTTCATACAGACAGCTGCCTTTTTTCCTTGAAATTTGACCTAATATTTCCACATGCTCATGCCTCAGCTCCATGGGAAACTGGAAAAAGGTGGCCAGTGCCTTGACCTTACATATGAGAGGTCATATGAAAGGCTGGCTCTGCCTCCCTTCATGATCCAAAAGATGCAGAATTTCCTTGAACAGAGAAAATGTTAACAAACTTCCACCACAAGTTTTAGGACACTGGAGCTTCAATTTCTTCTCAACATGATGGGTAAATGCAGAAATTTCTAAGAAATGAATAATGGTCTATCAAGAGACTTCCAAAAATAATAAAAACTTAAGAAAATGGAAGAATCAGATAAAATGTCTTGAAAATTATTGTCTTCCCAGAGTGTTGCTCTAAGTCATAAGAAGTCAGTCATAAGAAGTGTTTATAATGGCCAGGAAGACATGAGTTTCAGAAGATTCTTGGCATCAAGGGGGTCATGTTGCTTTTATGTAACTCAGGTCTTATTCTTTTGATTCTTTCCCTGCATATAATAGTTTATGCCTTTAAAATATATATAAAGTTAGACTAGATCCACTTAAATTCTTCCCTTGAGTAAATTGGTTACTTTGTGAGTCTATATCAGACAGTAATTTAATTTCCTTTGATAGCAGCAGGAAAAATTTACTGGGTACTGATTCATGTTAAACAGTTTGCTTTATATACATCATTGCTATTCTATTCACAATCCTGGTTTTATTATCTCTACTTTATGGATGAGAAAACTGAGGATCAAAAAGATAAAAATAATTGTCATATGGAATTGTATTTTCTGTTCTACAATTAGTCATTTATCTGGAACTTATTATGTGTTTGTTACCAGATGCGAGGCATATTTCCTCCTTCACTAAATTTTTCCCATATTCACCCTATCAATGGGGTACATCAAAAACTGTGAAGGTGACTGGAAGGAGAGAAAAATAAGAGACATTTATTTAGTAAGATCAAATTTAATTAGAGTATTGTTTTAAGATCTTTAATTGCTTGACTCAATTTTTCAATTTTATTCCAATTTTTTTAACTTACTATATACATACACTTTAGTGCCTCAAACCTAAAAGGATTTGAGTCATTATACATTTTGAAATACACAAGATATTTAACTATATACAAGATATTGAATTGTATTTTATAAAAATATATACAAATAAAACAATATTAAGTTTCTAATTCCTATGAGTATAAAATATAACAGGATAAAAACATTTCTAAATTCTAACTGGCATATTATGGTATGAAGTGAGCACTATTCTTAGAGTCATTATGGCTTTAATTTAAAATCAAATGTCAAAACATAACTTTCTTCTGAATAAAAATGAAACAATGTTAACTTTATAAGGCTGCTATAATTATTGCATGAGACCACATATGTAATGCACCTAGAACTGTCTAACACATAGTAGATACTCGGTCATGAAGGTGTCAGCTGATTTGCTGCTGTGTGGCAGTGATGGCACATCCAGAGTCTCTGAATTATCATTAAATATCAGAGGTCAGATGCTACTACAGCACCATGCTTTTCATGTTCTGCTTTGATCTACTCTGTTAAAGTAGGACAGTCTGACTCATCTATTGCTTTATGTCAGAATCCTTTGCCTCATCTTTAGGACCAGCATCTTAATGTTCTTTGGGGCACTATCCCTCCACTGGTCTCAGTCTGTGCTATTCGGATGGGATGTCCACTCCTATCTTCAGAAGAAGTACGGCCACATGGGTCACAAGACCCAAAACTGCCAATAAGAATTGTATGATTGACTAAGAATGATCATGCAACCATAACTGGATCAATGATTGTAAGCCCAGGACTGTTGCTAGAACTAAAAGGAAGAAAACAGTCTTTCCACTGAATTGATAAACTTGTGGGACGAAAACCTGGAACCATTAGAGAGCATATGAAATGAGAATTTACCTTAAAATGAAACTAGAGAAGTAGATGTAATGGAAAGAAACCATGCTATTTGATGGCATTGTAAGTTTCAGGATCCAGTTGTGTGTGAAGACAAGCAACACCTCATTTTTAGAAAGATTTTATTTATTTATTTATTTATTTATTTATTTGAGAGAGAGAGAGAGAGAGAGAGAGGGCATGAGAGGGGAAAGATCAGCGGGAGAAGCAGATTCCCTGCTGAGCAGGGAGCCCGATACCAGACTTAATTTCGGGACTCCAGGATCATGACCTGTAGCCAAAGGCAGTCTCTTAGCCAACTGAGCCGCCCAGGTGCCCTCTTTTTGTTGTTGTTTTTTTAACTATGTGAGTGAGTCTATGCTGTTGTGTGGGTGAGGTCAAGAAATAAGAAACTAGGGCAGTGGGGCCAAAAGCAAGGGAGAAACTCAGGCATTCAAAGAGCTGAAAGTTGCCCTCAACTACTGAGTGATCTTGGAATGCTGCCTCAGACAAGCCCACCTTTCCACAGCCATTAGGCCAGAGCCCGGTTCCCTAAACCTGGCAGTGCTCAGTGAAGACAACCACTACTCAACTGGGCTGAGGGTAGGAGACACGCTTTGCTAAGGATTGGGATTTGCTCAAAACGTGCCACGAGCCAGACCCCTGCAGAGACAGAGCCTCCAGCTGCCAGGGTACGCACGTGACTCTCATCCCAGCACTTTGCGGCCGCCCTACCACAAGTCCCGAGATCCCGAGATCCCGAGATCCCTCGAGATTGGGCCTTCTTCGCCAGAGGGCGCACGGCCGACTTCCAGCGTGCTCTCGCCTTCTTCTTTGTGGACTCTGACTTTCAACGCCTTGCTGCCCATCCATCCTCTTGCTCACTCGCCCTCTCGACCTGGGCACACGTCACACATACACGAATCCTCCGACTGCCGGACGCTCAGCGGGGACCCTGTTTGTAGCCCTGTCAGAGCCCCTGAAGCAGATGAGCCAGGTAAGCCGTGTCCACATTCCGAACTCACAGAAACTCTGAGGTAATGAATATAAGTTTGGGGGCAATGTATTACATAGCAGGAGGTAACTAAACAGAGTCCATTTTAGTCACTTGTGATTGGACTGCCGTCTCGAGTATCCAAGAGGGTCCTGGCAATGAACATAGGGAATACTTTCCGCGGAAAAGAAAGTAGCTGCAAGATTGAGCAGCGTTAAGAAAAGATGAATTTTCAGAGACACACCCAGTGGCCTTGTAACTGTCTAAACAAGTGACACAGCATGCATTCTCTAACAGAGTACTTTTTCCTTTGTTCTTCATTTGAGCCACAAGGAGATAATCTTTAAACACAGAAGGTCTGAAGAGAGTTTAGGAATAGCTTAAAATGCACTTAACAGTTGAGTACTTTAAAAACTTTCTAGAAAATGTGTAGGAACTAGCAAAAACGAAACATTTTCCCAAAAGGGTGGGGGGGGGGAAGAAACCACGTTATTATTCTGTAAGGAGTATTGAAAGAGTGAGTAGGAGAAAGACTGAACAAATTTTAGGGGTGGAAAATGGAAATTAAGCGTGGTTTTGTTTTTTTTTCTTTTTCCTTACAGAATCAGGAAATCACTACATAATAGGCTGAAAATAGCTTGTTTGATGTTGGGGACATTTTGATGCAGAGAACGTTTATCAAAAGACTGAGTACAAATGACAAAGTAGAAATAGCACCTCAGCTGAAACATGTAGATAAATCAAAAGTTTCACTGTAAGCAAGCTATAAGTTGTATTTCAAGTCCTTATGACCAAAAGAGACCTTAGAAATGTTTTAATCCAAAACAATTTGTGCTAAAGGTAAGGAAACTGAGGCCCAGAACACTTCCATTATTTCAAAAGATCAAGCAATTAGTATTACAGAGCAAGGATTGCTTTTACATCGTTGAACTCCACATCTGTTTCTGTTAGAAATAATTTCAGCTCTACATTACAGATACTCGTGACTGATGGTGCCCTAAGAGCATTAAAGGTGAGGACCACAGAGCTCCCAATATTCTCCCATCATATCATCAGCCTTGTCATAGCAAACTTCCTTAAAAATCAAGCCCACAGATGAACCTTGGACAGATTCTTCACCATACCCTAATGCCCTCAGACAAGCCCCATCACCCAGCTCTGGCATTCAGTTCGAAAGTACTGACAACACAGTAACTGTTGTTTATAACTAGACTATTATGGTAGGTTGGTGTAATTTCTGATGGGTAAGGGACCATACCATACTAGTTATTGGAAAAATATTGTGAATATTACCCTTGACTCCAGCCTGGTGTGTCTCAGCCTTCACAAGAGGCCCTCAACTTCAAGCCATTCTCTTAGGCGTCAGACTTTCCTATTTAAAATGCTCGGAATAGCTTCCCATCCAACCCAATTATTTCTTCCTTCATGACTACTGAAACCTTTCATTGTAATGTCTAGAACTCAGTCTGCCATTAGGAAAATGACCTCTCCAAAATTTTTCCACTGAAGTTCCTGCCCTTATTTATTTATTTAAGATTTTTTTATTTATTTATTTGACAGAGAATGATGACAAGCAGGCAGAGAGGCAGGCAGAGAGAAAGGAGGAAACAGGCTTCCTGCTGAGCAGAGAGCCTGATGCGGGGCTCGATCCCAGGACTCTGGGATCATGACCTGAGCCGAAGGCAATGGCTTAACCCACTGAGCCACCCAGGCGCCCCAGTTCCTGCCTTTTTTGGAGTTTCATTATGGGTAGGGAAGGGGGTAGAGAAGGGTTCCCCACACACAACCAAGCAATGCTCAGGACACCAGCTGAGTGTCCTGCCATTCAACTCAATGCTAACATCAACCACCTGGAGATAGCATCAGATTCTACCGGTTAAAGTTCAGTCCTGTAAGACTGCCCTCCCCCACCTCCTTCATATGCCACTCATAAGCCCAGTTATTACCTATGCTTCAGAATGACCCACTAAAAATTGGTGGTTCCCACAAACCCCTCCTTGGACTTCAGATGCTAATCACAATTTCAGGTTGTTATCAATATTTCTGACCAACTGTTTATAAATCAGAGGTTCCCATGAACCTCTCCTAAGGTTCAATAAATTTGATAGAGTGGCTCACAGAACTCAGAGAAACTCTTAACTTACTAGATTACTGATTTATTATAAAAGGATAAAATCGAGGAACAGCCAGATTGAAGAGATGCTAGGGCAATGGTATAGGTATCTGGGAAAGGGTGTGGAGCTTCTTTGCCCTCTTTAGGCTTGCCACTATCCCCACATCTTCATATGTTCACTGACCTACCTGGAAGCTCTCCAAACCCTGTCCTTTTGGGTTTCTAGGAAGACCTCATACATAGGCATGAATGATTAAACCCATTGGCCATTGGTAACTTAATCAAACTCCATCCCCTCTCCCTTTCTGGAGGTCAGAGGTCATGACTAGGACTGAAAGTTTCAACTTTCTAAGGCAAAAGTCTCTCAGGCTTAGGTGCTTTGCAAAAGACACCTCATTAACATAACAGAAGACACCTTTATTGTTCTCATTACTTAGGAAATTCCAAGAGTTTGGGGAGCTGTGAGACATGAATTGGATGAAGATCAAATATACAACACCCTGAACAACATGGACCAGCTTATATGGGGGTCCACTTACATGTAATTTTTTTTTTCCAGCAAGTATAGGACAGTACTATAAATGTATTTTCTTTTTCTTATGACTTTCTTAACATTCTTTTTTCTAGCTTACGTTGTTGTAAGAATACACTTTTTTTTAAAAAAAAGATTTTGTTTATTTATTTGACAGGGAGATCACAAGTAGGCAGAGAGGCAGGCAGAGAGAGAGAAGAAAGCCGGCTCCCTGCTGAGCAGAGAGCCCAAGGCGAGGCTCAATCCCAAGACCCTGAGATCATGATCTGAGCCGAAGGCAGAGACATAACCCACTGAGCCACCCAGGTTCCCCAAGAATACACTTTAGTAACACATAAAATATACAGAATGTGTGTTAATCAACTTTATTATCGATAAGGCTTTTAGTCAACAGTAGGCTACTAGTTGTTATGTTTTTAGGGAGTCAAAAGTTGTATGTGGATTTTTGACTGGGGAGTCAGTCCCCATAACCTCCATGTTGTTCAAGGGTCAAGTGTATATGAGAAGTGTATTTTGGTCATTTGAATCACCAAATATGTATTTCTTATAAATCACAGTATTGCACTTTCTTTAATTCTAACTTTGCTGACAATGAGAACATCCTTCTTGCTCCTTTGATCACTATTCCCCCTTTCTCAAAAAATCAAATCAAATCATCTATCTATGCTGAAGTCCAAACTTTCTTGAGTATATCCTCCTTCTCCCCCAGCTGTAGTCTTCTTTCAGCCTCCTAATCATCCCCCTCACTCACTCCCCCTTGGCCTTCCACCCATGCTAACAAAGCCTCAAGTTCCCTGGTCCATTACTGTAATTGTAAATCTTTCCCTGGATATACTCTCCACTGCTTCCTTCTCTCTCCTTCTGCCTAACACATCAGGCAATAAACAATTCTGGGAGACTTCATCTCACCATTTATTTTTTACTTGCCCACACAGCTGAACATTACTGGAAAAAAACATGGCCATGCTAGGCTGACTGATCATACTTTAAATTTATGATCACAGGTTTCAAAAAGACTCTCAAACATTACATTTCCCTGGTCACATCATCCTTTCTGATCCTTCAAGATGTTTATAAACAACCAGAAGCTATATGCTATATATTTGCATTACCAAATTTACTAATATGTGTCTGTATCCAAATAACATGATTCCTTCCTCTGCCAATGGGTGAATTCATTGTACTTTTACCCAAGTGTAGTTCCTGTACTTGCCCATTGGATCCATTCTCTTTCCTCTATCTAATTATCTCCTTTAATTATCCTTTATCTCTCCTAAAGCATTATAATTTTCATCTCTCTGTCCCAGATCATTCCCACTGGTATGTAAGGAAGGTGAAGTAATTCTGTCTTTAAAAAAAGGGGTAGGGGGAGAGGTAGGGCTGACTTCATAGCTTAGGCACCATTCATTTTTTAGTTACTTTTACTTGTAAAACTCCTTTAAAACTTCTTAAAAGTGGTATCTGTGTACTCTGTCTCCTATCTGAACTTCTTCACTCTAAAAAGGTGCCCACCCACAAACTCTTCTCAGGCTGCATTCATCAAGGTCACTGTGCTTCTCCATGTTGCCTAACACAGTGGTTAAGTCTTTGTCCTTATTTTACTTTGTCAGGAGCATT
The DNA here is from genome assembly GCF_011764305.1 of Mustela putorius furo. Lineage (NCBI taxonomy): Eukaryota > Metazoa > Chordata > Mammalia > Carnivora > Mustelidae > Mustela > Mustela putorius. The sequence goes on from NW_025421556.1 coordinate 1,352,689, forward strand.
TAACATTGTTGATTACCCTCTCCTTGAAACTGTTCCTTTAATGGGCTTCCAAGACAAAAGAATTTCTTGCTTTTTCTGCTACTTCAGGGCCACCTTATTTTTTGGTCACATTTGCCCAATCCCTTTATTTCTTGTCAATGTCCAAATACTAGCATGCTCCACATTCCTATCTCTTTTTGCCTCACACTCACTTTACAGGGAATCTTAACTAATCCTAACGTTTCAAATGATAGCTATAGTTGGACAATTCCCAGAAATGTATTCTCAGCCTAGAACTCTCCTCTGACACATAGGTTCAGCTGAATTCTGTTTCATTTTACTTGTTTACTAGGCACCCTAAATTTAAAATATGCAAAATCAATCCTTAATTTCCCCATCCCATATCTGACATTCCTTTCCATCTTGGTAGAAACACAACAATGTAGGCAGTTGTGAGATGTTCAGATTTTATAAACCCATACAAATTGGGGGCACTACATGGACCAGCTACTGTATGATGCTTCTTTTAAACACATACACAGGGAAGGGAAGAGAATATGACAGAGCCTGTGTGAAGGAGTAATTAATAGCTAAAAATAAAGTAATTCAGATTTTAGTGGATACTTCTGTTTCTGTCTGTGATAAGTAACATGGATCAGATTACCCTCCTGCAAAGAACTATGTAGCTAGGTAAGAATTTTAAAATAGCAGTTTAAAAGCACTGAAGTTGAGTGTAGTCAGGAGGAGCCAAGATCCTGGAAAGAAGGAAAATGCATTGAGATGAGCCCAAATTCACTGCAATCTTTTCTCTCCAGGCATTTGTTGAATCGAGGTATATGACACAGAAACCAAACATGAAGTTAGTGGCATACTCACTTGCTAGAAAGACAAAAATTGGGAGTTTGGAGCTGTCAAGGGCGTACTATTCAATAGGCCAACATTCCAGGAAAAAGTGAACTCCAGAGAAGTAAACTTGAATTTCTACATACAGTTCTCCTTCAGATCACTTGCCAGATCCTAAGCTGTGAGTCTGCAGAAAGCGGGTTAACAAACCAAGCAACATGTGGCTAACAAGAAGCTAAAAAGCTAAACAGAAATCTCGGCAGTTTCACAAAGCTAGGGAGACAAAAACTGAACTTCAGTCTAGTTAAAGCGGGGCTCTTATAATCAGCACAGGCTCTCCATTGAGCTCCTAAAGAGGCAAGCACTACCAGTAAGGGAAAATCAGAAATAGGCAAGTTCCCAGATCCAGCTCCTCCTGAATCAGTGTGATCTACCTATACTGTACATGGCTGCCAGAAGAAAGACAGGTACTCTGGAGGAAGAGTCATTGAAGAGCCTTTATGTTTTGTCCTAGACAACGTCAATCAATAAAAAAATAAAAAATCAAGAAGGCAGAAAAATAAGACGTAAGAAGACTGAAAACCAAGAGAAAAAAAAATGTAGTTATTAGAGTTGTCAGATAAAAACTTTAAAACAACTGATTATTATACTCAAACAAAATAGAAAAACAGACGGAGGATTTCAAGAAAAAACCTAAATCTATACAAGATAATCAAGTGGACATTCTAATAATGAATCATACAATAACTGAAACTGATTTGATAGGTTTTTTTTTTTTTTGATAGGTTTAATAGCAGAAGAATATACATAGAAGTTGGGTTCCTAAGTTGAAGGAGGGAGGAGTAAATGAAAAACATCCACACTTAAGTACAAGTAGGAAAAAACATACAGAAAGGCTCAGAGACATACTCTAAATAGGGAAAACTTCCAACATGCATGTGTTTTGGCAACCAGAAGAGAAAGAGAGTGGATTAGATCAAATATTTGAAGAGATATTACTAATAATTAAGTTTATGAGATAGTATCAAGAAATAGATTCAAGAAACTCTGTTAAACACAAGCAAGATAAACTACCCCTAAGCAACTAATAGTAAAACTAGTGAAAAACAAAGAATAAGAGAAACTTAAAAGCAGCTAGAAGAGGGCAACATCACTTTAAAAGCAAGAAACTGTGGAAGACAGAAGATAATGGAAAACTATATTTCAAGTGATGAAAGAAAATTAATTACCAACTTAGAAATTTTTACCTACAGAACCTGACTTTCAGAAATAAAGATGAACCTATATACTGTTAGTAGGAATGTATAACCATTACAGAAAACAGTATGGAGGTTCCTCAAAAAGTTAAAAATAGAGCTTCCATATGAACCAGCAATTCCACTTCTGGGTACTTATCCTAAGGAATTGAAATCAGAATCTTGAAGAGGTGCCTGCACTCCCAGATTCAGTGCAGCATTATTCACAATAGCCAAGATATGGAAACAAATGTCCATCGATTGATAAAATAATAAAAATATCACATATCTATATAATGGATTATTATTCACCCCCCCAAAAGAAAATCCTGTCATTCTCACCAGTATGAATGAACCTGAAGAACATTATGCTAAGTGAAGAAGTCAGACTCAGAAAAACATATACTGTATGATTTCACTGACATGTGGAATCTAAAATAGTCAAACTCATAGAAGCAGAAAGTAGAACGTTGGTTGCCAGGAGCTGGTGGAGGAGGAAAAGAGGAGGTGATAGTAAAGTGGTACAGAATTTCATTTGTGTAAAATAAATAAATTCTGGAAATGTATACTGTGGCATAGTACCTATAGCTAACAACACTATATAATACACTAAAAAAATTGCTAAGAAGGTAGACCTTGTGTTTAATGTGTTTACCACAAAAATTATTATTAATTATAATGAAGGTTATGGGAGGAAAATTTGGAAGGTGATAGGTGGGTTTACAGCTTTGATGATGGTGACAGTTTTATGGGTATAATTTATTCCCAAATACATTGAGTTGAACGCATTAAACATGAACAACTTTTTACATGTCAGTTATTATATCTCCATTAAGTGGTGTATTTAAAAAAAAAAAAAAAAAACCTAAAAGGAAAGGAAGATGAGTTTAAGTCAGTTTCTAACAAACTAAAGCTAAGAAAATTCACTTTATGAGACCTGACTGGAAGAAATACTACAGAGAGCTCTTCAGGATGAAAGCAGATCAAAGCTCTGGTAGTGCAGGAAGGACTGACCAGCAGAAGGGGTAAAAGTGTGAGTAAATCTAAATAAAATCTGACTCTTTAAAATAATAACACTGCTGTGTGGAGTTTAAAATACAGAGATAATTAAAATTCTGAGAATAATATCACAAAAGGCCAAAGGTGGGAGGAGTTTAAATATATGGAGTTTAAAGTGTTCCAGGGTCCTCTACATGTCCAGAAAGTGGAAAAAAAAATCACTTAAGGTAGATTCTAATAGTTCAAGGATATCTGGAGTAAACTCAGTGGGAACCACTAAAATAATAAGAGAATCCCGATAGAAGGGAAAAATAGAATAAGGAAAAAAAAACTTGCTTAAAACAAGAAAAGAAAGGAAAACAGATGAGATATATATTTAAATGGGAGACTTAACTCAAGTCTGTACTGGAGTCTTATGAAAAATATCAAATGATTTCCAATTCACAGTCTCCAATAAGCTCCTCACTTCTCTTTTCACACCTCCCACACAGCTCACCACTGTGCTAAGGACTCTTTTCCCTCTCTCCCTCAACTCCTAGACCATCTCTCTAACAACTTTACCTCTGAAGCCATGAACAGAAGTTAAATAGTACATGAAACAATAAAAACAAAAATACCTTATTAGAAAGTTCAAAAAGAAAAAGAAACAACATTCACAACTGCACCCTCCTTCAATCCCCCTTCCTTCATGATAAAGATAAATGCTGTGTTCTTGTTTGCTTTACTTTAGGAAAAGATAACCTGCCCCCCTGCCAGCGCTCCAATGCTGGTCAGCAAAGGACTGCTCTCAATCTGAACTGGCAAGTAAGACTCTTCCCTCTTTGGCCAGGGAGATGGGGAATGGCTACAAACATTTATAATTTAATATTTTATTGTGTCCTACTTATGTTACCTCTTCTCATTCCTTTCCCCTCAAAGTTCACTTCTGTATTCCCAATATCATTAAGCAATATAAGCATCAGGCTTTAGCAGATTCATTGAGTTTTACATTTAAAAAAAGAGAGGTATATTCCCTTTACCCATATTAAAAAAAAAAAGTGAAAGAGGCAACTAGAAAGTTATATATAAAAGATAGTATATAAAAGATAGTCATTTTTATGTTCTTTACGCTGTTATCTCCAGAAAGCATTGATGTTCAAATCGGACTCCAGGGTGGGGCGCTGAGCTATGCCAGTTGTCTACAGTGAGACCTTAGGCAAAGTGAACCCACACTTCTGAACCTCATTTTCTTCATCTGTAAAATGGAAACAATAAAATAATTGAGGGGAAGGTTAGGAGAGAAGATCTGCAGAATACCGTGTCTAGATTGTAATATGTGTTTAGTAAATGTTAGCTCCTCTTCCTCTGCATAGGTTGGTCAGTATTTATTTCCATAACTGAACTAATTGGATATGATTTTTTAAAATTCATTTCTGAGGTCCAGACTAGCAAAGCTCACACGATCCTCTGCTTCTCCTCCATCTGTCTGCCAACTGACATTCTTTGTTGCTAATCTAAGACCAAGCCATATGTTCTCCGTATGGGAGACTCTTTCCTGCCCAGGTGGGGAAGCAGACACAATGATCTAATAAGTCTTTGCTGTCTCACTAGGGCAAGTCTTGGGAAAACTTCCAAACATTGAAAGGTTCTGATGAGACACCACAAGCTTGGGTGACTACGTTGTTCATCAAAAAACTTTTTTTTTTTTTTACTTTCTTTTTTACTCCCAAGATCCCCAAACCATGTTTCAATCCTGTCATTACCTGTTTCCTTGTCTCTGTTTAGTCTAGCAGACAGATCGAGGTTCTAAAAAAGATTTCAACATGGGATGTCTGTGTGGTGTCAAGGACGGTATAGATGAAAAGTGTATATTAAGAGCTGGAGGACTGAGTTAAGAGTCAGGCTCTGATCTACAAATCCCAAACCTGCAGCATCCCAGCCAAAGGAAATATGCCACTTTGAAAAGGATGTGAAAGGTAGTCATAGAGACAGTGCTACCGGGGGGTTATAGTTTAATGTCACCATACTTGACCAGAACTAAAATGTGTAAGCATAAGTTAAAAAAAAGAAAAAAGAAAAATCCACCATGGTAATAGAAAGTGCAGAAAGATATGCAGAAAGAAAAAAGAATTAGATTCAGAATTGCATAAAAAAGGAAACAACAAATTTAAAAATAAATATTTACCTTTTAATAATGCTCTTATTCTCTGGGTCATAAATAAACGATGTAACTCCAGAATGTTAATACAATGGCAGATTGGAAGATAACTCTCTGAGCTATCCTGGCTATTTTGACAGTTATATAAAGCAAAATGAGGCTTTCATTTCCCATTTTCTTAATATTGCTCTCATTTTTTTTAAATATTGAAAACTCATGTTTAATTCTGTGAAGTTAATTTAATTGATGTCTAAATTCTGCAAAATTTGGGACATGTTAACTATTGGAGACATTAATTTCAGAATCAGTATAGGATTGGGTAACTAAATTGTCTCCTTATTCTATCTAGTTGCTTTCTGCTTCCCAAATTTTTAATGTAATTTGCATTGCTGTACCCCACACTTATGACCCAGGTAAACTACTTAAAATCTCTGAGCCTCAATTTCCACATCCACAACATAGCAATTAAAATCGCTGCCAGCTAATTGTCTCATAGTGAGTGTAATAGTAAAGGCATTTTTACAAAGTGTTTTACCTCTTCTGAGGAATTACACTAAGATATTCATTATCATCTGGGACAAGCAAGGCTTTATATGTTCACTTAATTGGCCCCCTGCAAAGGGTGTGACAGGCCTGACCTACAACCACTTGACCTAGCTAGGGATGTGCATCATGGTTTAGATCTGTGTGCTCTGTGCTAACTGAACTGGTCAGTATACTGTGATTACTTATATTGCTCAGAGAAACAATTTCTTCAGAAAGGACTGGAAATCAGGGTCAGTTTCTCAAGGAGAAGACTCTTTAGCTCATCAAAAACTTTACATTTCTACATGCATGAACCTGTCTGAGGAAGCTTCCTATCATTATCCTCAGCTCTTTCCACCATACACTAGCTTGCAGTTTGCTACCACTTCAAAGTAATATACAATTAACAGGAGCACATAATTAGTGTTTATGCTATATCCAGCACATCTTGACGCTTCTCACAGGTAGAGACAGGCAGCACACATTCAAAACTTGCAGTGCATCTAGGAAGTGTGCCACAGATCTTAATATTTTTCATTTACACATTTCCAGAAAGAAAATTCAACAGAAAGGTGTCTGCAGCATGTTCAGTAGCTTATGCCTCTGAATTTATCTGAGGCTCTGTTTTTTAAGCAGTCATATAACTGCTCACCGATGTGGTAATAAAAATTACTTCTACATTAGGTAGGGAGCTCAGTGTATTTACCGTGTGCATGAACTTGCTTAGTTTTACCCACCAGATCTCCACAAGGATAAAAAAAATAAGGAGAGAGATTTGATATTATATTAAAGTACTTCATTTCTTTCCCAAATTAGTTCTCCTTCTGGAAGATAATGCTGGATAGTTATCCATGTAATACTTTCATTATAACAGAATGGAGAAGAATTGCATTAGCCTCAAAAGAGATATGAACTGGAAAGGTCATTTTTGTGATAATGGAATTCATCAAGGAGACTGAACAGACACTAGGAAAGACTCACAAAAGATGTCATTTTACCCCTCTGTCTGAATTTTTTTTTCCTGATTATCAAAAGACCTTAGTTCTTTACAAAAAGTATATTTTTTAATTCACCTGGAACCATGCTTTTAGTTTATCATTGGTCTCACTAAAAAGGCATTAGGCATTTTGGTCTAACTGTGAATTACACTGGGTCATCAAGAGGACTTGAATATTTAACATTTAGCAAAGAGGGTTCTCCATCATGTTTGATTTCTAACCATTTATATTCCAAAAATAGCTCTTCTTTTCCAGACATGAAAGTAGTACTTTGTGGGGATGTCTCAATCTCTAGGGCTCTAAATTTACCTCAGATCTTTCAGGTTCTACATTTAAGAAAACTCTTAAACTTGGAGGCCTGCGTCTCACTTTCAACTTAGGAATTTCAAATATTATCAAAACCAACTTAAGTATGTCTTGAAGAGCTTTCATGGGGCTTTTTCAAATTAAGTATTAGAAATACAGGTTTCTATAGTTATTAGTAAAGCTCAGTTAAATTTTACTAAAGACTAAACAATTTACAAATATTTGAGTTAGATTCTTCATTCTTCTCTCCATATTTCCAACCACCATGCTCCCTCAGTTCCTCCCTGTGATGAACCTTGCTAGCTATGTAATCTTGAGGAAAAGTTGAACTTCCTCCATTCTCAGTATCTTACCTTTCAGATGACCAGGATAATTTCTGCCCTAGCTGCCTCATAGAGATTTGAGGGAAATTACATGACATTATCTGTGTAAAACTTAATGGTAAAGTGTAAATCGTTCCTTATAAAGGCCATTATATTTACTTTGTTATTTTTCTTTATTTTCCCCTTTTTTTCTTTTGAGATCAGAACCCCATCCACCCCATCCCCAAACCCATTACATTTTAGTAAAACAGACTGTGAGACATACATCCATTCTCAAGCCTTCAGGTCAAAGGAAAATTCCTCTTGGCACTTTGGGGGAAAAAAATTTCTGTAGAGATTTGCTGCTGTGGACAGGGTAGACGGGTTATGCCCTGCAGCTGCCAGCCTGCTACAGAAGCCCTGTGATGTTAAAGCAGTGCCAGGGACACCTATAGACCAGTCAGGGGAGGTTCAGAGATGGAAGTGAGGGGAAAAGAGAGATGCTGCTGAATGCAGACCTCTGTCAGCTATCCACTTCTCAGTCATCATCAATTCTCAAATACAGACACAATCTCGGTGCAGCATTCAAGAAATGGCCATTGTGCTTTACAGGAGAACAATGCACTGCCATCATTGTTTGCTTCCCTGTGGTTAGCCTCATTTGGTGTGGGCTACTTTTTGCCCACCAACCAACAAAATAGAGTGAGCTTCTTATATTCCAGAGTTTCATTTGGGAAGCCATTTATTTACAACCTCAAGATCATTTGCCTGCCATGGCAGCGGAGTAAGTAATCCTTTGGTCTCCACACAGATCTAAAACGTAAATGTGTACCTGGAAGACTAGACAAATGATGAAAATTAGAGAAAACAGGGCAAGCAGATAACACAAAATTGGATAAAACAAAAATTAATTATATTTTGGATCTTGAAAGAAATGAGATTACTTAAAAAGGAGAAGTAGATAGTTTTGTTGTTTTTTTTTTCCAAGTTCCGAAAGAAATTTCAAGATAGTTTTCAGGACTTTCAAGGTTTTGTGGGTCAGTTCTCTTTTTTTTTTTTTTTTTTAAATTAAAAGGTACATATTACCCTGATGGTGGTGTGCCCACTCACATTTAGGTTTGATTAAAGTCACTTGAGAGCTCACATTTGAGACACACAGGAAAGAAAGGAGGAGAAAGCAGGGAATAGAGACTATGGAAGAGTCCAGGCAAGAATTGCAAGACAAGGGAAAAGATGAGTTAAAATGTATATATGGCTGTAGAAGGTAGAAAAAATGTCCAAGTAGTATTGAATCTGATCTGAAAAGGACAAAATGAAAAAAATATACCAAAATAACTCCAAATAGTACAAAATAACTGTGAACTAGCAAAGATTGATTCAAATCTTTCCATGCACCAGCTCTAAGAAAACAGTATCTTTTAAAGAAAATTTCTCTTGGAGGTCAGAAGCAGGCTGAGGATGACTGGGTTGGTATTTGAAAGGCAGAAAAGAAGGGCTAACCACATACTAATTGCAAATTCAGAATGTTTGCAAGTTAGGCGCTTGGTAAGTTGGGGAGTACCTATCTATGCTTTAAGGAATAACATTTATACAGGAAACTTGAAAAGCCAATCGAGCACCCATAAACAAACAAACAAAATATTAATTATTTATTAATATATAATTATTAATTAATTATAAGCAATATAAATATTAATATAATATATAATTAATACATAAATAAATAATATATATAAATGTTGAAAAATTAGGATGCTTTCACACATTTTTAAGAATGTTTTACACAGAGGAAAAGTATGCAGAAAGAGCTCAGTAAAAGAAAGTGCAAATGTATTAACCATTAGGCCAATAACAGCATCTGGCATTGTCAGTTGTCATGAAATGTCTTGATATATTTCAGTGGTTAATAAAAGGATATTACCATGTGATAACTGATGGTTTTATACCACTGTCTGACTAGCTACAAGTTGCTGAAACAGCAAGTCATTTTATGAGCACTCATACAAGCAAGTACTAGAAGCATACTTTTCGGTATCGAGATTTTTAAGAGTAGATTGTAGACCAACTTGCATACTTCCAAGGCTTGATGTGGTTTCCCATCAAGATGGCTGCAGCTAAAACAGCATGAGGCCAATACACATTAGGGAATGTCACAGGGGAGGCAGGACCCACTAACAAAGGGGGGAACAAAGATGCTGGCGTGACATCAGTCTACCCAAGTAGTAACAAAAACATCATTTTATTGTCATGACAGTTCCCTGTTGTCTGTAAGTCATTTCATTTATATTTTTTTGACAAGGTTGATATTTAACAGTTGGCATAAAATTATTCAAATATACAAAATAGTACGAAGCAGTCATTGAGAATCATTCTCCAAAGATTACTGTCAGTAAAATCTGTAATCCAATGTGGCTAATGATTTATATTCAGCAAGTAGGACTGTCCCTGTTTTGCAAGAAAATTTTGTATTGTCTTTTTTTTAAATACTTTTTTAAAAAATTTTATTTATTTATTTGACACAGAGAGAGATCGCAAGTAGGCAGAGAGGCAGGCAGAGAATGAGGGGGAAGCAGGCTCCCCGCTGAGCAGAGAGCCCAATGTGGGGCTCAATCCCGGGACCCTGAGATCATGACCTGAGCTGAAGGCAGAGGCTTTAACCCACTGAGCTACCCAGGCGCCCCTGTATTGTCTTTATGAAGAGAATAAGAGTAGTATTTAACAATTAAATCCAAGCTAGCATGTTTTACAAAGTTAGCATTCTGGCTAATAATGCCTTTTGAAAGATACACAAAACCCAGCCATCACAGAGCAGGGTGGAAGGACATTTTTTAAATACCTGGCCTCACAAGCAAACATGATTATTATTACAAGTAACAAATTAACTTGCTATTGTACTTTTAGGAAATCTTGTCCTGTAGAAAAACGAAAAACTTCCGATAAAGTAATAGGATCATTATTACTGCTACCATTAATAAAGATTAATATTAAACTTATAATATAAAAAATAATTATTTGTTTCTTCTATGGGCCATACCTTAGGCCTTTTCCTCTAGTGTTCTTATTGCTCATAACCATCCCATGCAGAATGTGTTAGCACATTGTTATAAATGAGGGAACTGAACCTCAGAGAGAATAAGTAGCCTAATATCAGTTATCAGGGTAGAGTTTCAAATCCACATCTGCCTGAATTCAAAGCCTGATCTTTCCTTTCATGCTACAGACATGTGTAGGTGGGATTGCCTTCAGGGTTTAACGTACTTAGCTCATAAAAACTTAAAAAATGGAAAACCAAATTATTTGTTTATTCTGACTACAAAGATAATAAATTTTAAGCAAATAGAGGGCAGCCTCCATATTAGGAAAAACAGACACAGGTTGGGGTAACTGCTACTTTTGCTTAGTCATATTGAATCTTTGGTGCTGCCACCCTTCTCTTAGAATAAGGGGAACAATCTTACCATTCTCAGATGATGTGGGCCAGGGGAGCTGAAAAGATCAGGTGATAAATCCTGGCTCTAACTGTGTCCCTAGAAACACATTAACATCTCTGAATTTCAATGTTTTCATCAAAATACAAAGAAAATTAGAATAGCCATTCAAGGTTGTCATGATTAGAGATGTGTAGGAAGAGCACCTCAGCGGTGGTTGGAACAGATTAGAATAATAAACTGACCCTTCTATTATTCTTTCTAAGGTTGTGACTCCTGTCAAGGAGTCCTTAGCCAAGGACTGAGGAGTGGCCTGAGTGTGGAATGTTGCATGCTGTGGAGAGTACCCTTGGTTAGACCTTACTTAGAAAAGGAAAAAAGGCTTTCTCCATATTTACTTCATAACTTCCTTCAAAGTCATCATTTTCAAGTGGGCTTAACAGCATATCATCCTGAAAATGACCTAACAAAGCCATGGATGCTTTTAGTTTTGGTCTCAGAATGGGTTTACCCTCAGAGTTTATTCCACAACCAAACCAGTCTGAAAAAGTAGAAGGAAGTATCCTGAGTCCAGAAAATGAGGAAAGAAAATCCATCTCCATGTAGAAAGCCTGTGTCATATTTAAAGGAGGTTCCTGTTGAAGCTGATGCCTAACTGAGCATGCCTGAATAAGAGAAACTGCATGGTGTACATAAGACATTGTTATCAGATCAAAATGAATAGAATTCTGGTCTTACTTGGGTCTGCCTTCATTGCAGACTGCTGAGAAACCCGAGCACCTTAGCTTTCTTCAATTTTAAGAAAGAATAGTTGCGGGGGGAGGAGTCAAGATGGCGGAGAAGTAGCAAGCTGAGACTGCTTCAGCTAGCCGGAGATCAGCTAGATAGCTTATCTAAAGATTGCAAACACCTGAAAATCCATCGGCAGATCGAAGAGAAGAAGAACAGCAATTCTGGAAACAGAAAAACAACCACTTTCTGAAAGGTAGGACCGGCAGAGAAGTGAATCCAAAGCGACGGGAAGATAGACCCCGGGGGGAGGGGCCGGCTCCCGGCAAGCGGCGGAGCAACCGCGCACAAAATCAGGACTTTTAAAAGTCTGTTCCGCTGAGGGACATCGCTCCAGAGGCTAAACCGGGGCGAAGCCCACGCGGGGTCAGCGTGGCCTCAGGTCCCGCAGGGTCACAGAAGGATCGGGGGTGTCTGAGTGTCGCAGAGCTTGCGGGTATTGGAACGGGAAAGCCGGCTACAGAGACAGAGCCGACAGTAAGCTCGCAGCTCCGTGTTACCTTGAACCGGTCGCAGGCTCGGTGAGCTCGTAGCGCGGCCGGAGGTCAGGCAGACGGGAGTAACTGGGCGCGGTTCTCTGAGCGCGCACTGAGGAGTGCGGCCCTGGGCTCTCGGCTCCTCCGGGCCGGAGACCAGGAGGCCGCCATTTGTATTCCCGTCCTCTGGAACTCTACGGAAAGCGCTCAGGGAACAAAAGCTCCTGAAAGCAAACCCGAGCGGATTACTCACCCCGGCCCCGGGTAAGGGCGGTGTAATTCCGCCTGGGGCAAAGACACTTGAGAATCACTACAACAGGCCCCTCCCCCAGAAGATCAACAAGAAATCCAGCCGAGACCAAGTTCACCTACCAAGGAGTGCGGTTTCAATACCAAGGAGAGCAGCAGAATTCCAGAGGAGGAGAAAGCCAAAGCACGGAACTCATGGCTTTTTTCCTGTGATTTTTTTTTAGTCTTGCAGTTAATTTAATTTTTTCTTTTTCATTTTTTTTTTTCTCGCCTTCGGGTAAAATTTTTTTTTTTTAACTGTTACCTTTTTCTTTTTTAACGATTTTATACTAGTTTATCTAATATATATATTTTTTCTTTTTTACATTTTTCTTAGGTGTTTTCTTTTTTTTAAAAAATTCTTTTCTTTTCTTTTTTTTTTTTTTTTTCTTTTTTTTTTTTTTTTTTTTTTTTTTTTTTTCTTTCTTCCTTTTTGAACCTCTTTTTATCCCCTTTCTCCCCACTCACGATTTTGGATCTCCTCTAATTTGGTTAAAGCATATTTTCCTGGGGTTGTTGCCACCCTTTTAGTATTTTACTTGCCCCTTCATTTACTCTTATCTGGACAAAATGACAAGACGTAAAAATTCAACACAAAAAAAAGAACAAGAGGCAGTACCGAAGGCTAGGGACCTAATCAATACAGACATCGGTAATATGTCAGATCTAGAGTTCAGAATGACAATTCTCAAGGTTCTAGCCGGGCTCGAAAAAGGCATGGAAGATATTAGAGAAACCCTCTCGAGAGATATAAAAGCCCTTTCTGGAGAAATAAAAGAACTAAAATCTAACCAAGGTGAAATCAAAAAAGCTATTAATGAGGTGCAATCAAAAATGGAGGCTCTAACTGCTAGGATAAGTGAGGCAGAAGAAAGAATTAGTGATATAGAAGACCAAATGACAGAGAATAAAGAAGCTGAGCAAAAGAGGGACAAACAGCTACTGGACCACGAGGGGAGAATTCGAGAGATAAGTGACACCATAAGACGAAACAACATTAGAATAATTGGGATTCCAGAAGAAGAAGAAAAGTGAGAGGGGAGCAGAAGGTATACTGGAGAGAATTATTGGGGAGAATTTCCCCAATATGGCAAAGGGAACGAGCATCAAAATTCAGGAGGTTCAGAGAATGCCCCTCAAAATCAATAAGAATAGGACCACACCCCGTCACCTAATAGTAAAAATTTACAAGTCTCAATGACAAAGAGAAAATCCTGAAAGCAGCCCGGGAAAAGAAGTCTGTAACATACAATGGTAAAAATATTAGATTGGCAGCTGACTTATCCACAGAGACCTGGCAGGCCAGAAAGAGCTGGCATGATATTTTCAGAGCACTAAACGAGAAAAACATGCAGCCAAGAATACTATATCCAGCTAGGCTATCATTGAAAATAGAAGGAGAGATTAAAAGCTTCCAGGACAAACAACAACTGAAAGAATTTGCAAATACCAAACCAGCTCTACAGGAAATATTGAAAGGGGTCCTCTAAGCAAAGAGAGAGCCTACAAGTGGTAAATCAGAAAGGAACAGAGACCATATACAGTAACAGTCACCTTACAGGCAATACAATGGCACTAAATTCATATCTCTCAATAGTTACCCTGAATGTGAATGGGCTAAATGCCCCTGTCAAAAGACACAGGGTATCAGAATGGATAAAAAAAACAAAACCCATCTATATGTTGCCTCCAAGAAACACATTTTAAGCCCGAAGACACCTCCAGATTTAAAGTGAGGGGGTGGAAAAGAATTTACCATGCTAATGGACATCAGAAGAAAGCAGGAGTGGCAATCCTTATATCAGATCAATTAGATTTTAAGCCAAAGACTATAATAAGAGATGAGGAAGGACACTATATCATACTCAAAGGGTCTGTCCAACAAGAAGATTTAACAATTTTAAATATCTATGCCCCCAATGTGGGAGCAGCCAACTATATAAACCAATTCATAACAAAATCAAAGAAACACATCAACAATAATACAATAATAGTAGGGGACTTTAACACTCCCCTCACTGAAATGGACAGGTCATCCAAGCAAAAGATCAGCAAGGAAATAAAGGCCTTAAACGACACACTGGACCAGATGGACATCACAGATATATTCAGAATATTTCATCCCAAAGCAACAGAATACACATTCTTCTCTAGTGCACATGGAACATTCTCCAGAATAGATCACATCCTCGGTCCTAAATCAGGACTCAACCGGTATCAAAAGATTGGGATCATTCCCTGCATATTTTCAGACCACAATGCTCTAAAGCTAGAACTCAACCACAAAAGGAAGTTTGGAAAGAACCCAAATACATGGAGACTAAACAGTATCCTTCTAAAGAATGAATGGGTCAACCGGGAAATTAAAGAAGAATTGAAAAAAATCATGGAAACAAATGATAATGAAAATACAACGGTTCAAAATCTGTGGGACACAACAAAGGCAGTCCTGAGAGGAAAATATATAGCGGTACAAGCCTTTCTCAAGAAACAAGAAAGGTCTCAGGTACACAACCTAACCCTACACCTAAAGGAGCTGGAGAAAAAGAACAAGAAAGAAACCCTAAGCCCAGCAGGAGAAGAGAAATCATAAAGATCAGAGCAGAAATCAATGAAATAGAAACCAAAAAAAACAATAGAACAAATCAACGAAACTAGGAGCTGGTTCTTTGAAAGAATTAATAAGATTGATAAACCCCTGGCCCGACTTATCAAAAAGAGAAGAGAAAGGACCCAAATAAATAAAATCATGAATGAAAGAGGAGAGATCACAACTAACACCAAAGAAATACAAACTATTATAAGAACATACTATGAGCAACTCTACGGCAATAAATTTGACAATCTGGAAGAAATGGATGCATTCCTAGAAACATATAAACTACCGCAACTGAACCAGGAAGAAATAGAAAGCCTGAACAGACCCATAACCAGTAAGGAGATAGAAACAGTCATTAAAAATCTCCAAACAAACAAAAAGCCCAGGGCCAGACGGCTTCCCGGGGGAATTCTACCAAACATTTAAAGAAGAACTAATTCCTATTCTCCTGAAACTGTTCCAAAAAAATAGAAATGGAAGGAAAACTTCCAAACTCATTTTATGAGGCCAGCATCACCTTGATCCCAAAACCAGACAAGGATCCCACCAAAAAAGAGAGCTATAGACCGATATCCTTGATGAACACAGATGCGAAAATACTCAACAAAATACTAGCCAATAGGATTCAACAGTACATTAAAAAGATTATTCACCACGACCAGGTGGGATTTATTCCAGGGCTGCAAGGTTGGTTCAACATCCGCAAATCAGTCAATGTGATACAACACATCAATAAAAAGAAAGAACAAGAACCATATGATACTCTCAATAGATGCTGAAAAAGCATTTGACAAAGTACAACATCCCTTCCTGATCAAAACTCTTCAAAGTGTAGGGATAGAGGGCACATACCTCAATATCATCAAAGCCATCTATGAAAAAAACCCACCGCAAATATCATTCTCAATGGAGAAAAACTGAAAGCTTTTCCGCTAAGGTCAGGAACACGGCAGGGATGTCCATTATCACCACTGCTATTCAACATAGTACTAGAGGTCCTAGCCTCAGCAATCAGACAACAAAAGGAAATTAAAGGCATCCAAATCGGCAAAGAAGAAGTCAAATTATCACTCTTCGCAGATGATATGATACTATATGTGGAAAACCCAAAAGACTCCACTCCAAAACTGCTAGAACTTATACAGGAATTCAGTAAAGTGTCAGGATATAAAATCAATGCACAGAAATCAGTTGCATTTCTCTACACCAACAGCAAGACAGAAGAAAGAGATATTAAGGAGTCAATCCCATTTACAATTGCATCCAAAACCATAAGATACCTAGGAATAAACCTAACCAAAGAGACACAGAATCTATACTCAGAAAACTATAAAGTACTCATGAAAGAAATTGAGGAAGACACAAAGAAATGGAAAAATGTTCCATGCTCCTGGATTGGAAGAATAAATATTGTGAAAATGTCTATGCTACCTAAAGCAATCTACACATTTAATGCAATTCCTATCAAAGTACCATCCATCTTTTTCAAAGAAATGGAACAAATAATTCTAAAATTTATATGGAACCAGAAAAGACCTCGAATAGCCAAAGGGATATTGAAAAAGAAAGCCAACGTTGGTGGCATCACAATTCCGGACTTCAAGCTCTATTACAAAGCTGTCATCATCAAGACAGCATGGTACTGGCACAAAAACAGACACATAGATCAATGGAACAGAATAGAGAGCCCAGAAATAGACCCTCAAATCTATGGTCAACTAATCTTCGACAAAGCAGGAAAGAATGTCCAATGGAAAAAAGACAGCCTTTTCAATAAATGGTGCTGGGAAAATTGGACAGCCACATGCAGAAATGAAATTGGACCATTTCCTTACACCACACACAAAAATAGACTCAAAATGGATGAAGGACCTCAATGTACGAAAGGAATCCATCAAAATCCTTGAGGAGAACACGGGCAGCAACCTCTTCGACCTCTGCCGCAGCAACATCTTCCTAGGAACAACGCAAAAGGCAAGGGAAGCAAGGGAAAAAATGAACTACTGGGATTTCATCAAGATCAAAAGCTTTTGCACAGCAAAGGAAACAGTTAACAAAATCAAAAGACAACTGACAGAATGGGAGAAGATATTTGCAAACGACATATCAGATAAAGGACTAGTGTCCAGAATCTATAAAGAACTTAGCAAACTCAATACCCAAAGAACAAATAATCCAATCAAGAAATGGGCAGAAGACATGAACAGACATTTCTGCAAAGAAGACATCCAGATGGCGAACAGACACATGAAAAAGTGCTCCATATCACTCGGCATCAGGGAAATACAAATCAAAACCACAATGAGATATCACCTCACACCAGTCAGAATGGCTAAAATCAACAAGTCAGGAAATGACAGATGCTGGCGAGGATGCGGAGAAAGGGGAACCCTCCTACACTGTTGGTGGGAATGCAAGCTGGTGCAGCCACTCTGGAAAACAGCATGGAGGTTCCTCAAAATGTTGAAAATAGAACTGCCCTATGACCCAGCAATTGCACTATTGGGTATTTACCCTAAAGATACAAATGTAGTGATCCAAAGGGACACATGCACCCGAATGTTTATAGCAGCAATGTCCACAATAGCCAAACTATGGAAAGAACCTAGATGTCCATCAACAGATGAATGGATCAAGAAGATGTGGTATATATACACAATGGAATACTATGCAGCCATCAAAAGAAATGAAATCTTGCCATTTGCAACAACATGGATGGAACTAGAGCGTATCATGCTTAGCGAAATAAGTCAAGCAGAGAAAGACAACTATCATATGATCTCCCTGATATGAGGAAGTGGTGATGCAACATGGAGGCTTAAGTGGGTAGAAGAATAAATGAAACAAGATGGGATTGGGAGGGAGACAAACCATAAGTGACTCTTAATCTCACAAAACAAACTGAGGGTTGCCGGGGGGAGGGGGTTTGGGAGAAGGGGGTGGGATTATGGACATTGGGGAGGGTATGTGATTTGGTGAGTGCTGTGAAGTGTGTAAACCTGGTGATTCACAGACCTGTACCCCTGGGGATAAAAATATATGTTTATAAAAAATAAAAAAAAAAAAAAAAGAATAGTTTCCCTGAACTTTGTTTCAAGTTTCTTCAAACCATTCTCATTT
Source organism: Mustela putorius furo (assembly GCF_011764305.1). NCBI lineage: Eukaryota > Metazoa > Chordata > Mammalia > Carnivora > Mustelidae > Mustela > Mustela putorius. The sequence goes on from NW_025421556.1 coordinate 1,370,713, forward strand.
TGCAATTTCTGCATTATAAAAAATGCAGAAGTTTCAAATAAATTTAGTTAAAATGAAGACAGTAAACCCTGTCCTTTTTCCTGAGCTCAGTTTGTTTGGGAGAGAAGGGGAGAATGTGTGTAAAAGCTCTTGAAAAGTTAGAATATGTATTAATATACAAAAGTTTGTTTCTGTTTAGAAGGAAGATGATCTTGAGTCATAGAAGGAAGGTTTCAAGATAGATTTTTTTTAAATGATGCTGAAATGTGCTGTGAGGAGAGGATGTGGGAATTTCTAAAAAGAAAATTATTGAAAGCTATCTCTTGGTGTGGTTTAAGTGCTAGTTGAAGACAAGTTGAACAATAAGACTTCCTGAAACGCCTGAGACTAGAATCTTTGAAATTTATCCTGGAGCTTTCAGACCACACGGTTCTTATCTTCATTTATTGATTTACTCAAAGTATTTTTTGAGCATCTACTATATGCTAGGTCCTGCGTGAAGCAGTGGGGCACACAGTGTTCAACACAATGCGGTAAGGTAAGGCCCCTGACATGCTGGGGCACCCCTGGAGAAATTGAGATTTCTTCAAGGACAGGCTGGAGGTGAGATGGTTAAGTAGGCACAGTGTCTTCACCAGTTTCACCGCTCCCTCTACCAAGCTTTGCTTGCCTTCTTTTATTCCCTAGCTGAGGTCTGGCCTGTCTTGCAAAGTGGTTGGCTGCAACCTCTTGCACTTTCCATGTCCCCTTTCCCAGTTTAAGGTCTCAGATGGAAGGATCTTGAGTCTTATTAAATGCATTCTTAACAAACATGTAATCCATAACCATTCCATCGGAGGAGAGGGGATTATACTTTAAAAGATGATATTTATTACTACAAATTAAGGATTCTCAATGATAACATAGGAAATAAAACAAAATGAAGAAAAGATATTTAGTCCAGATGTGGGAGATTGTAGATGGAAAGTATAATCCTTGGTACTCTTTAAATCACACCACTATAAAGTTTGATCGTACAAGGCCAGCCTTTTGTCGTTGCCCTTTTTCCTCAGGGTGCCAAAACTAAGGGCCAAATGCTGAGGCGCCATCGATCATCTGCCTAAGTGTGGCATACAGCCCCCTACATCATGCTGAGTAGATGTCATTTTCTAACCCTGTGGATTTGTTTCAGTGTAAACATTTTACTTCTTTTGGGGATCCTAAAAATATGTTCTTCCATGATTTAAGCTCAAGTTATCTCAGGGGAAACAAAGTGTCTGAAGCAATAAAAAAAGGTGGTGTTGAAATTCTGTTCGTCCTTGCCTCTTCAACTACCACCCAATTCAGACTAGACATAGACATGGCCTGGGTCTGCAGCATTTGAATGACAAGTGAAAACTGCAGTAGACATCTGGGTGTTTCCAAGTATCCAAGTGTTTGGCATTATGTACACAAATACATGGATGGTGGTATTTTTTTAAATGCTGGAGATGGTTTACGAAGACTCCTTCTCATTACCCAGAGTATTCAACAAAGGGCAAAATATCTTCACTCTCATCTTCCTGTGGAGACGATGTAGAAGTGATTTTGAGAAAAGATAAAGGGGGCCTGTCTTCCTGTGTAGTATCAGATACTGGCCCAGAATAAATGCTTTTGGCTAGTCTGATAGGTAGAATTATCTATTTCCAAATTTCAATGTCTGGCATTCCTCCATTGTAGCTGACCTTATGATACTCTATTACCTGAAAGGCATTTCTTTCCTCCCTCAGCTTTCCCCATTAGCTAGGCAGCGTGGATCAGACTGGTCCTGCAAACATAGGTTTCTTAAAAGCAAAGGCTATTAAAGCTTTAGTTCGTTCACATTAATTTTTAAAATTTCTACATTTGGATGATATTAACCCTATTCATAGCATAAAACTGACAAGTCCATACAGACTTTTAACACTCCATTAATCTTACTTTGTTAGCCTGGGGCATACACCAGCCAAAAACTGGAAATTTGATTAGCTGGTCCCATGCATTAGCTATCTCATTGGTATGGCATTTTAAAATATTTTCCAGATATACAAAGCCATGTTAGTTTTTTCAAGGTCTGTGTGGGGTTAGCAAAAAATATACCAAACAACCTCCTTATGAAATAGTTCTACTTTAGCTACCAAAAACTGATTTTCTCCTAGGGATTTTTTTCACTGATAAATAATAATCTTGAAGACGACTATGCAGGCTGAACTTTGATTTGTGGTAACCTTTTAGCTCAGGGCATTTTTTTCCCCCTAATCCTCTAGATTTATCAGGATCTAGTAAAATTTTTTTCCTGTGGCAATTTGATAATAATTTTCAATTTTATACAATACTCTGGGGTTTTCAGAAAATCCTTCTGATGGACATGAATCCAATTGGAGTCATTTTGAAATGGATAGTCAGTTTATTGGATTAGCTGATAAGGTGATGAAAATCTCTTCTAATCAGATGGATATCTTTAATGAATCAAAAAAGGCTTTTTCATCCATCTCTAACTCATTAAAGCCTTTGTAAATCTCATAGAATGACTTAATGGTACATTTTATGTCCCTTTCTTCTTTTGTGATTTTTAAACAGCTTAGCAAATTGTTCATAGAGAAAACTGTGTATCACAGCATAAATGCTTCAATTCAGAAGCTAATGCAGCCCCCTTGCTCACAAGGAGCTAGCCAACCAAGCTGAAATCAGGAGGACACCAAAACTAATCTATTTTAGATTCTCGGAGACCAGAAAAATAAGTTGTAATGCACAAGGGCATTTGCTCCTGGAGGTTTCACCTGAGATTTCCATCTCTTCTCTCATCTCTACATTAAGCAAAAAGAATAGAAGCGTGGCCTGAGGCAAAGCAAGGCCTTTTCCTCTAAACTCCTGAATAGTGTCACAGTTGGTGAAAGCAGCTGATTTAACAGAGTGACTTACAACAGATATATTCACCTGAGGATTATTTCAGCTTCTCAGCAAAATGACTGGACAGTTGAAAGCAGATATTCTTTTTTGCTGTCCTCTTCTTTAGCCGATATTCACGTGCTCCACACTTCCACAGTAATAAGTGATACCACTAATAAAGCAAGCATCCATTTCCATTTCATTGGTATTCAAATTAAAAGGTATTAGTACCCTTTTCATCCTGTGGACGCCTGGAATATATCCTTTCTGTCGCTGAGAAACTGCTGTGGCCTAAGGAGCTAATAGCTCAATAAGCAACTGCAGTTATTCTGAACAGATAACTACATTCACTTCAAACAGGGAGACAAAGGCAAATTTGATTGCTTTTTTTGGATGCCAGGTCGCTTCCTATAACATATGGGCCAACAAAGGCGGGCCCTGTGAGTCTTATCTCACCTCTTAACTTCTCATCCAGCCCTTACTCAGTGACGAAGTCACCAAACACCAGACTAAAGTTGATGACTATTTTTAATCGTAAAAGGTGTACAGCTATTCTCTTGTAATACAAAAAACCCATCAATCATATGACATTTTGAACATATGTCATTCTAAAATTCACAAAGTTTTAAGGTTAGCTCCTTTTAAGCATAAGATTCTTTTCTTAGAACTTGCATTTCAGAAAATAAATCTAATCATGCCAGAAAGCACAGCTTTTAAATTTGCAAATGCCTATAAATTTGGCTGTGTGAGTTTTTATAAGAAAATCACAAATTTATATGACTCTTATGTATACTATTTCTCTCCATCTGTCCCTGGCCAAAACCATCCATATATTTTGTTAATAACCACTTTATTACACTATTTGCATTTTTAAGTATACATTTTGGGATTGAATTTTAACCTGTTTCCCCTGCTCACACATTCCATGTCTTACTTGAAAGAAACGACATGAGCTTCAGCTGCAGAGTTTCACATATTCTCCTCATCCCAAATGCAGTCTCTAGGGAGAAATTTCCTGTGGGAAGTAACTGTAGGAGTATCTCCGTTGTTCTATGAAAAAGTAAGAACAGCTGCCAGTTTTTTTCTTTTTCTTTTTCTTTTTTTTAAGAATAACCTATATAGAAAAAATGTCAAACTATGGGCATTTTTGCCTTTCCCTTGACTAAATACAGCAATCTTCTTAAAGCGTTTTACTAAAAGGGAATTTGTTAACCACGCTGATGTCTCGAAAACAGACCAGAAACCACCAAACAGAAATTCAATAGTATTTTTCTTAGCACTGTTGAAGATTCTGTTGAATACAATTTATCATGTCTGAGTTAAGATGATTAATGAGGTGTAGATTTCCTTTTTCTTCCCTCTCTTTGTCTCTCTTTTATAATTAGTGATAGCATACCAAAGTTCTAATACCTTCTGGGTTTCTGGGATAGGGCAGAATTACTGAAAAGAGATGCTTATCCCACTATATCAAATGGGAAAAAAAATAGAAACAAATATATAACATTGTGTTTTTTATGTAAAAAATACATAATATCAATTATATATGAACACACATGTAATTTCTTAATTTTTCCCATTTGGTTCTTCATGCTAAAATAAAAAGGGAATTTATAACATGTACATATAAAACATTTTGTAACGTAACTTCTATTTAGTTCTTTTGTTCATAATGTTGGAATATTATGGGGGCATTGTTTGTTTAAACAAAATTTGCTCTGAACTTGGTAAATTATCAAAGAGCACCTAAATTATGTCCCTGGGAATTTCAAAATTTGCTCTGAACTTGGTAAATTATCAAAGAGCACCTAAATTATGTCCCTGGGAATTTCTAAACTTAAAATTTTGAATACTCCATTAGGGGAACATCTGTAAATAGTCTGATACATGAGCTCACTTGCAAACATAGCCATTTTGGTATTTTAAATAATCACCCCAGAATTTTTTTTAAATATCATTTTGAAATCAGACAGCATAGCAGGGAGGTAAGTGTCAAAATTAAACACAAATGGAGATGAGGTCATTACTTATACATTAATTTTTTTTATTCTTTGGGTCTTTTTTTGTTGGGGTCATATTTATGTTGTCATTTCCTTCTGAAAAATGGAAAAAACAGATTATTTAAAACACTGTGCTATGTTTTTGACAGCATTGTCAGAGTCAAGGTATGAATTTTATTTCTACATAAATACACTACAATGCTGAATATTTTCCCTGAAATGGAGGTATAGTAAGAATGTCAATTTAGTGGTAAGATTCAGAGGTTTTATAGGGTCTTTTTTCATTAATAAAAAATGCAAATAAAGAGAAAAATCCTGGGAAATATTTCGACAGAGTGCATAAATTGCACTAATTTAGCTTCTTATATGTCTGTCTACTTTACTATGTCTCTAACTGCTGTGAGTGAATTGGATCATTTTTTTTTTTTCATTTTGTAACTGAACCACACAAAGAGAAGTTTATTAGATACACAAAGGAGATGATATATAAATCATCAAGTGTTGACTGGTATGTTATAATGTAGGATAGAAACAATTGAAAGGACATGTGAAAATAATGAAAAAACAGTTGGAGGAATAACATGTATATAGTGAATATTTTACCAACCAAAGACAGATGCAGTTGTGTAGCTAAGTGTTTGTAGTAGAATCCTATTATATTAAAGGAAAGGCCAAATTTTTCCCTATCTTACTTTAAGTGGGGAAATAATTAGATCTTGCAGCTTTGGTCATTTTTCTGTTCATGTTAGCAAATAAAAAATATGTCAAGGGTTCTCTGAACTTATTTCCCTTTTTTAAAAAGTTAGTATCCCAAAGAAACTTGACTTTTATAAGACCTGACCATCTCTTAATAGTCAAGAATAATGGTCATGATCATGATTATCATGATCATGATGGTGGTGTAGGTTAGGTTCCCTGGTGCAGTCACTGAATTAAACACAAGCTCAAATAAAATAAAAGCTGTCAGGTTTCAAGGGTCAAACAAATTAAGTTTTCTTTGAGATTTGGATCAGCATCTGAGCCTAGTAACTAAGTTTCTTAATTGAATATTAAGAATTGTCACTCAAGCATGGGGAAAACAGTGATGATTCTGTAATGGCTTACTATTAAGATTATTCTTGTCTAGCATGTGGACTATTTCACATCACACTTTACAAGTTTTGATACCTCTGACATCTTAATCTAAAGTAGATACTGTTTAAAATCCTGTGATCACTAAAGTGCTCTAAAATATGAGCTATTTAAATATGTATTTCCTGGCAATTAATGCCTTTACCAGTGACAGTGACCAAATGTTTCATTACAGGGTGGTTAATGAAAAGAAACCATAACTGAAGAGGAACATAAGAGAATTAACCTAGACTTTTTTCCCCCTGTAACCTTTCACGTTGCCACAAAATAAACAGATTTAACACAGTAGTTCTTTAATCTTCTTTAAAAGCCTGGTGATGGGAAATTTCCTATATAAAATATTGGATCCTGAATACGGTTATTAATCAAATTCAGCATTCAATTCAGGAACTGCACAAGAGGTTGTCAAATTTACAGAGAAAAGGTCAAATTAGTTTACATAGTATGAGTAAATTATTTTCCCATCTGACTAAATGATTTTTTAAACTCAGACATTATTTTTGAAGCCTAACAGAAAACAGAACATTGGATCACAAAGGGTAGAGGAAATATAAAGTCACCGAGTTAATGCTATGTCTGTTTTAATTAACTACTCAATACAAAAATTTTAAGCAGGTTATAAATACAATGTGCACATAGAACAAACAGGATTACAACTCATAGACAAAAAATTTAGCCTTGTAAAGAAATAAGAATAGAAGAAAATGCACCATGTTTGAGCAGTAAAATTGTCATTAAATTTGTTTCTCTTCTTTTGCTTTACTTTCATCTTAATAAACAGAATTATTTTAAAGAAAATGTATGTTAATGTAAGTCTTTTAATTAAGATATTTCTTCTTAAAAAATATTCGTTTCTACTGATACTTTTCAAGAAATGCGAGAGCCACCTTAAGCTGATGTGTTTTAGTGGTTGTTTCTACAGAAAAAAGTCCCAAGTACGGTCTGGTAGGGAAGACAATTCCTCATGTACATGGCCTTAATTTAGTAGTTCACAGGTTCAAATCACAAATTAAATGGCTTCCAGAAACATTTAATATACACAAGATTACTTCTGTGTTTCATTTTACTTCTTCAAGTATGTTATCTTTTCAGTGGTAAATGCTGGCCTCTTTTCAGTAAACAGTGCATTTGGCAAGAACTGAAGCATTTTCTCGGCTGTGCAAGTGATGATTAATGTTTCAGTGCTCAACAGCATCATGATAATTTTCATGGATCTTTGGTTTAAAAATATATATTGTTTCTATTTCCCTTCTTCAAATTTATGTATGTAAAAATTTTAGCAAGATCTGGCTAAAATCACATAACCTAGAGATAGAGAATGCATTTAAATATAAGTATTTCATCTTCCTGAATCAACTCTACTTCCCCCAATTCATGGAAAGTAGAACAGTGTATTAATATATTATGATGCATGGCATTTCTTTAAGTAGCTAAAAAATAAGGATAGCCCTTCCTTTGATATACATAACGCTCATATATGTACTCTTAAAAGCAATAGTTTTCTGTGATACCAACACACTCTGAGAATAGACAGAAACATACAAAAATAGTACCAGTATTTATTGTTTGATTTTTAAGTACCAGGTACTGGGCTGAGTGCTTATAAGATACAGTTCACTGAGGCTCTTCTGCATCTCTCAGAGTAGAAGATGAAGCAGGAGACTCCAGACAGTAAATAACTTACCAAGTTTCACAGCTCATGAGACGTGGCACCAGGTTTGAAATGCATCCTACGTGATTTCAAGACCCAGGGAATTCTGCTAAGACTGGTGCCACCTTCATATTACTTGAAAGGGGGTGAGTTGGGTGGTAGGCCTCAGTTAGAGCCTTCAGACAACCTTGTCATCATGGCTGAGATGTTCATTTATTCTACATTTAGCAAATATGAAGAGAAAAATCTTTCCAGACTAGAAGAAAACAATGTACATCAGTGAAGAGAGGTTGAATAAGATTGAGAATATAGTCTTTAGGTTGGTTTAAAGGGATTTCTTGGAGAGATTTTTTAAGGGGGAAAAAGTAAATTTCATCCCTCATCTTCAAATCTAGGGAAAGGGAGTTATGTGAGAACAGTCAGCTGGAAACTTATTTCTGTGTTGAGAATAGCTTTTAGGGAATAGCTTAAGCTGCTATTATTTCATTATTTCTGCCTCTTTAACATTTAAAAAATTCGACCTTCAAAGAAAAAAATAGACCAATACTAGGAGGGAAAAACATGTTTTAAAAAGACAAATGTTTCTTACAGCAATATATTCCTGTTTTTTAATTGGTTCATTAATAGATTGATTAATTGGTTTGGTTCTTCAGGGTTTGATTTGTCAGTAGTTTGGAGATGTTTATTATCCTTGAGAGCCAGGAAGGAATTTACCCTAAGCATTTAATTTTCAGAATGAACACAGTTTTAATATTTTTTCCGGGCACTTTGAGAAATCCAAACAGTGTAAAAAGGTCAAACAATACATAAAAGTGAAAGCAAGTAAAACATATGCTGCAATTGTACCACCCTGTGATAATCATGATTAACATTCTGATGACCAAACTTTCTTGCATGACTTTATGTATGATAGACTAGATAAATAGGTGGGTCCATAGGTAGGTAGGTAGGTAGATTAGATAGACTAATCTAATCTAGACTAGATTAGACTAGACTAGATAGATAAATAGATAAGATAGATAGAAAGAAAAGAAAAAAGAAAGGATGGAAAGAAGGATAGGGAGGGAGAAAGGAAGAAAGGAAGGAAGGGAGAAAGAAGAAATTTGACATAAATAGAATCACAGCATGCTTGTAGCAGTTTTGTTTTTAAATGTTTTACTTTTGTTAACCTTCTGCCTGCATCTACATAACTGCCTCTCACTGTTAGTCCTACATGGTTTATATTAGGAATTAGTTTATTGGGGCGCCTGGGTGGCTCAGTGGGTTAAGCCTCTGCCTTTGGCTCAGGTCATGATCTCAGGGTCCTGGGATTGAGCCCCGCATCGGGCTCTCTGCTCAGCAGGGAGCCTGCTCCCTCCTCTCTCTCTGCCTGCCTCTCTGACTCCTTGTGATCTCTGTCTGTCAAATAAATAAAATCTTAAAAAAAAACAAGGAATTTGTTTATCTTTTCCATATTTTTCTCATTATGTAATCCCTTGCAGTGATAAATGGAAATTTTGCAACTTTATTTCACAAAAATTAAGTCAATATTTCTTTGTGTCATTGCTTTTCCTCCTTAGGGAAACCTCTTTGTGTAAATTGGTTTAAATATAATTTATCCTTTTTAATAGCTGAATAATATGCCGTAGTGTAGCAGTATAATATTTTATTTCCAAATGATTGTTCACTTAGTGTATTTCTCTTTTTGCAAAGAACATTAAGATGAATATCCGCAGACCTCTCTGTTTTCGATATATAAGGATCTTGCTTTAATTAGATAGATTTTCAGAAATAGGGCGCCTGGGTGGCTCAGTGGGTTAAGCCGCTGCCTTCGGCTCAGGTCATGATCTCAGGGTCCTGGGTTCAAATCCCGCATCGGGCTCTCTGCTCAGCAGGGAGCCTGCTTCTCTCTGCCTGCCTCTCTGTCTACTTGTGATCTCTGTCTGTGAAATAAACAAATAAAATCTTTAAAAAAAAAAAAGAAATAGATTATAAGCCAAAAGATATGTGTCTATGTTAATTATACTAGATATTACCAGATAGCTTTCCTAAAATCCTGTAAGAAGTTCCATTTAACGTGGGTATATTAAAAGACAAAGCAATATATACTGCTTTGCCTTAATCAGAAGTAAGAGGTATTAAAAAGTGTCTCTCTCATTCTTTTTTTCATTTAATCATATATTCACTGAGTACCTAGATGCCAGGTACAAAACTAGTTTTTGAATTCACTTAGGATCACCAGAAACAAAAACTTAAATTTCTAAATCCAAGAATCTACACAGTTTCAAATACTTTGCAGTGCCTCTCAAATACACCCTTAAGAAGAGCATTTGTCAGAATCATCTTTTCATGTCAGACAACAATTGTTGGTTGGTTGGTGTTCAGGCTCCTCTACTCCCCCAACTCAGAGCACTACTGTCACCATGTCCCCATTACTGATAGAAGTGTCCCATAATCTTCAGGTGTGTTGTACTAAAAGAAAGATTAAGAACCAGTATTGCAGGCTTAAGCCACCTAACCAGACTCACTACAAATTACTGTCTGATTTTAAAAGCTACAGAGGACTTCTGTTCCAGAAATTAGATCATATTTGTATTCAAATGCCATTATCTTAGAAATGTTTACAAAGTTTATCTAATCAGGTTTTCTGAAATAAACTAAGTTTAAAACAATTTGTTAAATGCAACCGATGCAGAAATTATCACTTAAAATATACATAATAGATTGTATAAGGTTCCTTAAAAGGAAGTTAAAGATAGCAGCAACCTCAGAATTCAATAAAGAAACTTTGTAGAATCAACATAACTTACATATCGCTCTGTGTCTGATCATATCATACAAAGCTATTTGGAATTTTATTTTTAACTGACACAGAGGAGAAAATGCTTTATTAATTGAGGAAAGAAATCTTTGAATAGGAATAGCATTGACTTTTAAATCATTGGCCTTATCTTGCTCTTTTATGTATGCTCAGAATAGTGACAGCATTTTCAACAATGTTCCAAAAGCCATTTAGCTTACAAAGTGGAATTATTGTGATACGGTACACTTAATGCATTTCTTCTTCATAGCATCTTATTTCATAAAAATCAATTGGATTTTATGCCTTGCATAGAAGGCCCTTCTTCCACAATGAAGTTAGAGTTATTATGGGTAAGCTGGCCAGATATCATCAAATGCACTCGAACCTTTCTATAGTATTTATTGTTGCACAGAATGCAATGTAAGGCACTCTACCACACTACAGTAAGTAGCACTTTCTCTAGCACATCCATTGTAGCAACTCTTTATAGGAAGCTATTAATATTACAGAGATAGGCAAGGATATCTTGAAGTTTTTCCAGAGAGTAGATGTACTCAGGTAACAAAAAAGCTGTCCTAATACAAGTTTACATACAGATAGTGTACCTAGCGTGGTGCCTAGCCCGTGGGAGGCAGTCCACAGATACTTGTTGAACAAATGAATGCAGACAGTTTTCTAACATGTGCGATGATGACCCAAGGGCAAGACACAGACACAGGCAAAGGATACAAGTCCCGTTGATGTAGGTAAGGAAATAATACTGGATTTTCATACAATTGACAGCTGGGGGACAAGGAGCATATTTCAAATTGTAGGGACAGACTTCCATGTCCTTGGGGAGCCCATCTACTAAAATTCCAGGTTAAAATTACATTAAGCTCTTCTGAAAGCTTGTTTCCTTAACATTCTCAAGGGGCCTCATAACCTCCTGGTGGCTTTCACCTCTTACAGAGTCCCAGTTGATATTCTGTCTGCTCACCAAATGAGGTGAGCCGTAACAACCACAGTGTTTTCCTGATAATTTCCTAAATAAAAGAATCCGAGGAAATGTTCAACATCTCCCATTTTTAATGAGTCTGAGATTCAAGGCTTCTTGAAGTCTATTGCTAGAGTGTAAATCCCAAAAATGGAGTTTTAACAAGGCTCCACTACATGTTAGTTTCCTTTAAATATCCCTGGGAATATTTTTAAAGGTATTTAATATATTTAAAGGTATTTATGCCAACACTGCGAAAAATAATGAGTAACTAGGTATATGTGTCATAGAATCTCTATGATGAAATTAAGGTGCTCAAAATGTATTTTCTCCTTTTATGACACATATTAATATAGATTTCTATCACAACTTTTTCTCTTTGTTTTTATTAATTTTCTTTAAAATTCTAGGTACATAAATACATGTGGTTTCACATTAACACATAAATGGGATTATATATTAGGAATTCATTCAGTATTTTTGGTTTTTTCCCCCACTTATTTCTTCCTAGCTTCTCTTACCTATAAGGTATAGGATATGAACTACTTCATATGCATACTTTTATACTATTCTAATAACATATAATCATAAATGAATATGCATATATAGATATATACATATATAGATAGATATGGGGCTTTTTTTTTTTTTTTTCAAAAATGGCGTATGTTTTACATACTTCTTTCCGTCTTGCTTTCTCATCTGAAAAACGCCTCATGAAGTAATTTTAAATCTACCTTTCTGTTCCTTTTTCATTCTTTGATGTGTTCTGTAACAGTTTTAGGGCCTTGATGTACCATAATTTATTCCACCATGACTTAGTATGTTTCTAGTGTTTTGTTGTGAAAATGCATTCAAAGATAAATTCATTTCCTTCTGGATACATTCATAGATATAGGTGTTCTTCTTTCAGTGGCACAGATACATAGGAATGAGATTGTTACAGAGGTGGGGGAAGTAGATAGATGATGAATGGTGAATGGATTTGAGTAGTGTTTCCAGACTGCTGTCCAAAATGGCTAAAACATTTCACATTTCTCTCAGTAAGCCTTTATTCCTATCACTGATCTTTATTTTTCTTTATCAGGTAGTGAATATGAAGCCTTCTCCCATTATCGAATTTTGCTGAGTATTAGTTTATAGCTTTTCATACAATAGCAGGGTGTTTGGTTTGCTGTCCTGAAAATTGCTGTGTCATATTCATTCCTTCTTGTGGTTTACAAATATAATTTTCTAATAAATTTTGAAGAGATGCATATTTGCTGTAATATTCAACACTTATCTTCCATGTTCAAATATTTTTCCAAATATATTATTTATCTTTTGTTTTTATATTTATCTCTGTGTGATTTTACATGGTCTATAGTAGCCATCTTTAATTTTATAATTCCTTTTTTTCTTATTTAGGTTAACACATTTTTCTTTCCTTTTTGCTCAGTCTCCCAGACTGAAATAATTTCCCTAGATTTTTTGTATGGTTTTTTTGTTTCACTCTTTACATTTCAGTTTTTACCTCAGCTGGTCAGCTATTGTATGGTGTAAATTTGCAATACTGATTTATGTTACTATATTCCAGGTAGATAGCTAATTGAACTAGAACTACTCTTTTCACTCTGAATTGAAATGCCATCATGTTCTGTATTAACTATTCATATACCTTAAGATTTTTTTTTTTAATGAGGAGGTCTTTATTTTTTTTATTAACATATAATGTATTATTTGTTTTAGGGGTACAGGTCTGTGATTCATCTCTTACACAATTCACAGTGCTCACCATAGCACAAACCCTCCCTGATGTCACCAGCCAACTACCCCATACCTCCACCTCCCTCTACTCCAGCAGCCCTCAATTTGTTTCCTGAGATCAAGAGTCTCTTATGGTTTGTTTCCCTCTCTCATTTTGTCTTGTTTCATTTTCCCTCCTTTCCCCTATGATCCTCTGTATTGTTTCTCAAATCCTTTATATCAGTGAGATCAAAGGATAATTGTCTTATCTCTGATTGACTTACTTGGCTTAGCATAATACTCTCTAGTTGCATCCAGTTATTGCAAATGGCAAGATTTGGGGTTTTCGATGGCTGCATAATATTCCATTGTGTGTGTGTGTGTGTGTGTGTGTGTGTGTGTGTGTGTATATATATATATCACATCATCTTTATCCATTCATCTGTTGATGGACATCTAGGCTCTTTCAATAATTTGGCTATTGCGGACATTGCTGCTATAAACTATGTTGGGATCTTTTTTTGGATTTACTAGTCTATCTCATATGTACCTATACCAATACCGTATTGTTTGGAGTTGAGGTGTTTTGTGCTTGACTTATTCTTTTATAGAGCAAGTTTCCTTTATTATTATTTTCTTTCATTATTTTCTTGGTTTCTTAAGACTTTTTTTTCATGTAAATTTTAATTATCCAGTTGAAAAAAAAATACTGAGACTTTAATTAGTGCAATCTATTTTTTATATTAAGTTTTCTTAATCTAATTGAACAACCTTCCCCTTTTTTAGACATATTCTTTATATTCTGTATATGTCCTTCAATAAGATTTCATTATTTTCTTTATGTAGATCTTGTTTCTTTCCAATTAACCTAATTACTAATAGTTTTATGCTTTTTTTTCATAGTACTGTTAAAAAGATATTTTTGCTATATCCATTTTCAGGAGTTTATTGGTTTTTGGAGGGGTTTTTTGTTTGTTTTTTAAAGACTTTATTTATTATTTATTTGACAGAGAGAGACACAGTGAGAGAGGGAACACAAGTAGGGAAGTGGGAGAGGGAGAAGCAGGCTTCCCCCCCTGAACAGGGAGCCCAACATGGGGCTTGATCCCATGCTGAAGGCATACGCCTAACTGAGCTACCGAGGCACTGCCAGGAGCTTATTGTTAATAAAAAATTCATAATTTTGTGTTTAGCCATTTATCCAATTTATCACATACTGTTTTTAATTCTAGTGAATTTTTCCAAACCAGAGTTCTTTGGGCATACATAATAAGATTTACTTCTACCTTTTTTTGATACTTAACACCAGTCATTTAATTTTATCATCCTAATGTTTTATCTAGAACTTCCAAGACTGACAAATAATAGTAGTAATGACAGATATCTTTATCTCATTCTTGATTTTAATTGTAGTAGTTTTGCCACTTAGAAGAATACTGATTTTCATTTTTATTAAATGATCTTTATTGTCTTTAATTAGGTTTCTTTAATTACCATTTGACCTAGGGATCTTCAAAAGCTGGATGCCAAGTTTAAGCACACTCTTTCTATATTCTATTTCTGTAATTACGTTATTTTTTAATTTGTTCATGTAATGGATTATGCTGCTAGATTTCTGGAATAATCTTTGTCTCATCTAAGTGCATTATTTGTTTTCCATGTTGTTGGATTCTCTTAGCCAGTATCTAATTTGACATATTTGTATTTCTGTTTTTAAGTGGGATTAGTTCTGTATAATCGTTATTGGGTTTGAGATTAAATTTACACCAACTCTAAAAAATTACTAAAGTTTTTCATTTTCCCCATGCATGAGATGAGAAAGTTAAACTGTTAAAAGCTAGATAGAGTTCATCTATGAATCCATCTGATCTTTGTGAGACTTTTAAAGATAGCTCTGTGATCACCCGTTCGAATTGTTCAATGGTGAATGGACTGAGTATTCCTTTTTAATTGATTTTGTTGCTTTATACTTTTATAAAAAGTAGTTTGTTCCACCTTTTCGAAGTTTTAGCCAAATAATCGCAGTTTCTTCTATAATTCTTTTCATTTTTCCTGTCATTCAACTTCTTTCCCACAGCTGATTTTTATATTTGTCCTTTTTTTCTTCATCAGTTTCATAATTGAAACACTTTGATCTCTTTAATTGTTTGTTTCATAAAATCAGCTTTTTAAATGAATATTGTGGCTACCAATACTTTTTTTTCCACTTTAGCAATTTCAGATTCATCTTTTTCTAATTCTTTTTTTACTTCCTTTTTATTTTTCTCTTCTTTTGTAAATTTCTTAAGGTAAGTATTTGTTATTTTACTATTGTTCATATTCTTGTCCTGTTTAATATGGAATGTGATAAAGGAGATACAATTTTTTCTCATTTTAGTGATGCGAGGCAGTAATTTAAAGTTCTATATTCCCTGCTTTTTTGAATTGGTAATGTCAATTGTTATCTCCTTTCTGATACAAGAAAATTAAAAAGTATGTCTTAAAATTTTTAAATATCAGATTGACTTCTTGTATTTACTGGTTAAGTTATTTTTGTTAGGGGCACCTGGGTGGCTCAGCGGGTTGAAGCCTCTGCCTTCGGCTCAGGTCATGTTTCCAGGGTCCTAGGTTCAAGCCCCACATCGGGATCTCTGCTCAGCAGGGAGCCTGCTTCCCTTCCTCTCTCTCTGCCTGCCTCTCTGTCTACTTGTGATGTCTGTCTGTCAAATAAATAAATAAAACCTTTAAAAATAAAAGTTACTTTGTTAAAGGATGTGATCTTTAGTTGGATATGATCTAATTTGTTTTTATTCCTGAGGTTTTCTTAATGTTAAGGTATCTCATCAAGCTTTTTAAATATTCCATGGACAAATAAAGAAGATTTATGTTTTCTTTTGAAGAATGCAAGTTACTATTAAAATAAGGATACTGATAATAATATTCAAATTCTATACAATTTCATATTTTTATCTAGTATATCCATTTACTTTTGAAAGGGATATTTTATTACACTATATCCATTCTTAGTCCATATAAATTTTAACTCATTGAATGCCACTTTATCTGTTTACATATCATTTCTGTATTTTTTTGTATACAATTGAATGATTTTTTTTAACCCGTATTTTTATTTTCTACTTTTATTTTCTATGTATTTTATTTTCTACCCGTATTTTAGGTGATTTCAGAACCTAATATTGGAGTCACCATTTTTTTTTTAAGATTATTTATTTATTTATTTATTTGACAGGCAGAGATCACAAGTAGGCAAGAGAGGCAGACAGAGAGAGGAAAAAGGAGGCTCCCTGCTGAGCAGGAAGCCGGACGTGGGACTCGATTCCAGGACGCCGGGATCATGACCTGAGCCAAAGGCAGCGGCCTTAACCCACTGAGCCACCCAGGCGCCCTGGAGTCGCCATTTTTAACAAAGGATTTACCTTACACACATTTTATGAAATAAAGAATGTTTTTTATTTTATTCTTTCTATTTTATATTCAGTTGCTGGTTAAACCATAGTGGTTTGAACTGCACAGGTCCAATTACACACAGATTTTTTTTTTATAAAAACAGTACATTACTGTAAAAGTATTTTCTCTTCCTTATGATTTCTTAATAACATTTCTTTATTAAAAACTATAGTATATCATATATGTAACATATATATGTGTTAATTATGTTATCAGTAAGGCTTCCAGACAACATTAGACTGTTAATTAAGTTTTGGGGAAGACAAAAGTTACACATGGATTTTCAAGCACAAACGGGGGTGGGGGAGTCACTTACCATATGTTATTATAATTAATTACACATATATCTGTCTTTGAAGTGGAAGGTGTCATTTATCCCTTAGCCCCAAACTGTTACTGTAACACTTAGAGTACGTTTGTAAGAAATTGTTAGTTAGTTGCATTTGTTATCAAAGACTGATTCCTTAAAATTTAGTGTGAAAAACATTTTCTCTTTAAAATTTAAACTTCACCTTTCAAAAATTGTATCTACAGAACTAGGAAATCACATTTAAGGGGAAAAGTAGCATTTTTTCAGAAGGAAAGAAATCTGTAAATGTTACTGCAATCAATTAATAATAATAATATTTTGTAGAGAATGTTACTTGAATTAATTTTACTTCACCTTAAAGCAGTGGTCTCTTTTAAACCACAAAACCTGGCTTTCGAAATAAGTAGATGATAAACTAAATCACTACTTTGAATGTATGATTGAAACCTTTCCCAGGAACAATGATCTTACATCCTTAACTTAATCACCAATAGTAGGTGTATATATAAAACATATGGCTAATGCCAAGACCTGAAGTACAGCTGTAGAAAAGGGTTTTCTTTGTGGTGAACTTTGGAACCGTGCAGTTTGGGATTGACATCTGACTTTGACATTACCAGCAATGTGAGAAAGTTATTTAACTCTCTGAATTTGTTTCCTTATATATAAAATAAGATTAAAACTACTCTCCTTAGAGTGTTCTTATAGAGATTAAATGTGATGGTCGGTTAAAGTAGCTGACAATATGTTGCTATTGCTTTTACTGCAATTAGCAATATTCAGTATTAATTAGCCAGTCTACTGTATAGGATAAAAACCAATGTGTTGCTCCAGTAAATGCATTGGGAATAATTCCTAGACAGTGAAAAAAGCATGTTGAATTATTGAATCTGATCACTTAAAATAAAACAATAGTAATATGTTATGCTGAATTTGGATGACAGGAACAAATTGATATTACTTATTATCAAAGCAAACTTCAAAAGAAAATGAATTTGGGTTTATGTTTTGTAGGTAACTAGATGATCTAGAATAATAGATGTACCTTTAACTCTCACAAACTTTACATAGATTAAAAAATGTCTGTTGTTTCTCTGATCATGTCTAAATATGAAAATCTCAGACATTAGATATAGCAACAAAATATTCCAGATAGAGTACTATCTAATCTGATGAATATTTTCTTCTTAAACACATACACATACTTTCTTCCTCCCTCTTCTTGCCCTTCTCTCTCCCTCTCAATTTTGGTTGAAAGTTGCTTCCTCTCAAAGGTAAGCTTGTCTACATTCTCATAAAGCTGAATGACTTTTTAAAAAAGAAATAATAGAGAATATGAAAAAATATTATGGAAGCAGTGAGATATGGGACATGGACTGTAAAACATCTTCAGGATGCTCTCCTCAACCTTTTGCCATGATTGTTTGAAGTAGGGATCTCTAAACATTTTTATATAGTACTTTTGCAAGATAAGTATATTTTTATAAGCGGATTATAGATATTAATGCTATATGTATTTTTAAAGTATTATGAATGTATTTTTTAAAGAATGAAATAAATATAAATAAGACTAACATTTCCCCCCACTTCCTGTCTCCTGCTGTTTTAGCTCAGAAGGCTTAAAAGGGAAAGGAGGCGAAAAGGACGAGATGACCCTCTGACTTCCTTTCTGGCCCAGTAGTTCTGGTTCCGTCTTTATGCCTTTATGAGCAGTTTCTACATGTGTTTTTGTATGTCATCAT
This sequence comes from Mustela putorius furo, assembly GCF_011764305.1. Classification (NCBI taxonomy): domain Eukaryota; kingdom Metazoa; phylum Chordata; class Mammalia; order Carnivora; family Mustelidae; genus Mustela; species Mustela putorius. The sequence goes on from NW_025421556.1 coordinate 1,389,339, forward strand.
CCAGTGATAGAATCCAGTAGCACCCAGCATCATAGCAAAATACAATTTCATATTCTTTCTAGATTTTCTAAATCAGATGCAACATATAAGCCAGTACTGTCCTATGCTAGCAAATATGGTAGATTATTACCTGATAGCAAATGATAAACACACAAATATCATTTAAAAATTGTAGTTTATCTTAAAATATTTTCATATTATGTATAATAAAGAAATTATATGTAAACTGAAACCTATTGTTAATTCCTAAATGTAAGAGTTTATTAGTTTTGTAGATGTATCTACATCTACAAAATTTTTGTGAACCCATTTAACACCATTTCTATACTACTTAAGATAGTAAATAACATTTTCTTAACAAGTTAGAAAACACTTAATCACATTGCATAAATTGCAGTACAGAATTATTTACAGTATCTAAACCACTGTATTAGGCTTTAAGTTAAGAGATTTATAATGGGAATCAGGGTTTTGTGATTTTTTTTTTCCCCCTGCTAGCTGGCTCAGGGCTCAACCAGATAACAAGAAGTTCAGTGATTTGCAAGTGTAAAGGTTTATCTTCTCAAGCAAAAGGGCTTCAGATTAAATCCCTCCTTGTCTTTAAGTGGAATGATTGGAGCTAAATAAGATTTTGCGGATTTGTATTGCCCCATATTTGTAAATTCAGTATATTGTGTCATATGACAGGGGTGAAATTTCTCCAGCTTGGAATATTCCCTGTTAATTCTCAAAAATGTCTTGTAAGGGTCTATAAACACGTCCAGTCAGTAGATTAAAATGGTTCAAAATAAATCCACAAAATATTATTTAGAATCACATCTGAAGTGATCCCAATTCATTAAGATCAGAAGTGATTGTTAAGCAGACTGGAGAGAGCTTCCAGAGTAAATCTTTTCAGTGATTTGACAGAGAAATTACTGACCAGTGAGAATCAAAGTTGTTACTTACATACGTAATTTCTGAAAGGTGGAAAACCAAAAGAGGAAAGCAGCTCTATACGATCATAGGATATCTTCCCTCTCAATCAGGAGGCTTGAAGAAAGAGCTACAAACCACAAATGGGTGCTCCAGGAAAATCATTTCTCTAACAGATTTGACACATCTTGCAATGGATTCACACTGCCTTGGCAAGCAAATGGATTAGCTTTGATGGTGTTGCCAATAAAGCCACAGTCTTTTGTTGCTGCGCAAACACATTTCTCTCTTTCTTTATATGGCCTCCAGCAAACTACACATGTTACTTTTGTTTGGGTAATTTACGGTCTTGGAAAAGGAAGTATGAAACTACTTTTCAGAGTAAACCATTGAAACTCCTTGGCTTGGCAGCATCAGAATCACTAGCTTCAGAAATATCACCACAAAGCTTTCTCTGATCAAATGGAAATTACTCAGGGGGAGGGGAGAAGGGGGACCTTAAATCCCAACCAGCAAAATTCCCGCAAGTCTTCGTTCATAAAGCTTGTTTTTTACAAGCCATCTGTTTTCCAAATAGACCATATTCTTGGCCTTGAACATCCCTCTTCATGTTCCTTTCAACAATGTTCCCCATTATTCATCAATAAGATTAGTAAAGATCTCTAAAATGAGAACACTAACCCATTTCATAGTCTTTAAATTGCTGTTGTGTCTTGAAGGTTTTTAAAAAATTTAAATTAAAAAATTTATACTTTATTTCTTAATACTCGCTCCAACCATTGCTTTAGTCAATACCATAGTTTACTTGTTTGATAGCTTATTTGTTTCTTACATTTTCTTCATATTTTAGAATTTTTTTTTTTAACCTAATGAGAATCTGCTACTTATACAATCTGGAAATGAAATAGTAAATTAGCAATTTACAGGGTGTAGAAAATATTTTTCCATTGTTTTTATCAAAAGAGTAGTTGTGATTCTCTTTTATCTATAAAACAAAATTAAAATTTTCTTTTAATGTGGTGATTTTTAAGTTTCCCTTAAAAATATAGTAATATTAGATCAACCCAAAGGACATTAAAAAGGAATTCCAACTCTGATTCTAGTGTTGATTGAAATTGAAAACAAACTTAAAAATTATTTTCTTTTGTGATGGTTAGCATATCCAGTGATTTGGGAAATGCAGATCAAAACCACAATGAAATCACTTCACACCCATTTAAATGGCTATTATTAAAAAAAAAAGTATATTCTGTGAAAAATATTATTGCAGTTCTTCAGAAAATTAAACATGGAATTACTAAATGATCCAGTAATTCCACTTCTAAATATACATATATGCAAAAGTAATAAAAGCAAGGACCCAAACAGATATTTGCACCAATGTTCATAGCAGCATAATTCACAATAGCCAAAAAGCAGAAACACCTCAGTGTCTGTTGATGGATGAATGAATTAAAAAATGTAGTATATACATACATTGGAATATTATTCAGCCTTGAAAAGCAGTGAAATCCTGCCATATGCTACCATACGGGTGAACCTTGAAGGTACTATTTCTAAGCGAAATACATTAGACATAAAAGGACAAACATTGTATGATTCCACTTATATGAGGTACCTAGAGTGGTCAAAATCATAGAAACATAAAGTAAAATAGTGTAGTTACCAGGGACTGCAGGGCTTGGAGAATGAAGATTTATCTAATGGATAGAGTGTTCAGTTTGGAAAAAGGAAAAAGTTCTGGAAGTGTATGATGATAATAGTTGTATAATGGTGTGAACATGCTGAATGCCAGTGAAGTATACACAGAAAAATAGTTAAAATGGTAGGTTGTGTTGTGTATATTTTACCACAATGCAAAATTTTTTTCAAAAAATAGAGATGTTTCTTAATGTAGATTAATTTAAATAAAATTAAGTATTCACATTATTGTTTAAATTATTTTCTGCACTGAACCCAGCAGGTTGATTAACTTCATGATCTAGGATATTAAAATAAATTCGAATACTCTATTCTGGGCTTAAAAGCATCAGTAGATACTTGGAACCCAGTAAATCTAAATTTTATCTGAAGCTTATGCCAAGGAGACCATCTTTTTTTTTTTTTTTTAAGATTTTATTTATTTATTTGACAGAGATCACAAGTAGGCAGAGAGGCAGGCAGAGAGAGAGGAGGAAGCAGGCTCCCTGCTGAGCAGAGAGCCCAATGTGGGACTCGATCCCAGGACCCCGGGACCATGACCCGAGCCAAAGGCAGAGGCTTTAACCCACTGAGCCACCCAGGCGCCCCCAAGGAGACCATCTTTTAAAAGACCTTAATGAGTTAGATATTCTAAAGACAGATTCAAGAAACCTGATACCAGAACCCCTTTTAAGATCTGGTGGAGTTGTCTTCATGAAGGGTAGGTAAATGATAATGGTCATGTTCATGTCTGAGAAGCACTGAGGAATATTATTGTTGATGCCCTGAGAGTCACTTGTAGGGGATCAAATGAGAACAAGCTTCTGTTAGCCCATGAAGTAAATATCCCCCAAACTGCACTATTTTAGAAATTTCTCTTAAACCTGTATGTAGCCTACATGTTCCAAAATACATTTCTTTGATTTGTGTGGACCATATAACTCAGACACAAAAGCCTTTTGTCTAGTTTATTTACTTCCCTTAACTACTTTTGATTCTTTTTTTGTTTTCCTTTTATGCTCATTGTTTGTTTTTATTTTGCTTTGATTTGTCTTGCTTTGGTTAGGAAAGAAGTTAGGAAACCATAATGCTAGGTACTTATTAAAGGGATTTCATAATAAATTCTGCCACTTGAGGCCATGTTTAGAACACTTTTATTTATTTATTTTTTTTAAATTATTTTATTTATTTATTTGAGAGAGAGAGTACGCGCATGAGAGGAGAGAGATCAGCGGGAGAAGCAGACTCCCTGCCGAGCAGGGAGTCCGATGTGGGACTCGATCCCAGGACTCCAGGATCACGACCTGAGCCGAAGGCAGTCGCTTAACCAACTGAGCCACCCAGGCGCCCAAGAATACTTTTAAATGTTCAGAAGGTTTTGGTTATTTATAGCAAATGGATAGTCAAACCACAAAATAAACACTATCTAAGTTATTTTAAAATGACCAGTGTCCTGTGGTCTTTTTTGTTGTGTTGTTAGTGGTTTTAAGTTGCTGTTGTTATTATAGGAAATAAAATCATTTTTACTACCATTAAATATCCCATACATTTACTATGTAAGAAAATGAAAGGAGGGACGCCTGGGTGGCTCAGTTGGTTGGACGACTGCCTTCGGCTCAGGTCATGATCCTGGATTCCTGAGATCGAGTCCCGCATCGGGCTCCCAGCTCCACGGGGAGTCTGCTTCTCCCTCTGACCTTCTCCTCGCTCATGCTCTCTCCGCTGTCTCTCTCTCAAATAAATAAAATAAAATAAAATAAAAAAGAAAATGAAAGGAACATGTTATTTTTCCTCACTTCATGTTCTTAGAAGGTGAGCAACTGTAAACTGAACATTTATGTTGCGTATTCTTTGAAGAGAAAAGTACAATAGAAGGGTTACTAATTATGAAGGAAAAGAACATACTGTGTGGACACTATTTCATTGCTTTTTAGCCAGTGTAGACTTGTACAAGGAGTATATGTGTCTCTGGGCCAGTGCACCTGTTCATCTGCACACATACACACCTGGTTACCCTTTTTGAGCCCTGTACATTTATATTAAGAAAACCATTTTTGACTTCTGAGAGTATTAAAACATTTCAGTGAGTCTAGAAAGTCGTTTTCCAGTATTTTGTTTCAGCATACGCATGGATGTTCACATAAATGCTAGAATAAAGAAAATCCAGTTTTATAGATTCAAGTAAACCAAATTACTGGATCATCTTTTATTTATCTGAATAATGTACTTTGAACATTTCTTCTCTTTTTGGTCTTGTAATATATGAATTTAAGATTTCTGATAACTAAGAACAAGAATGTTATAATTTTCCTATTAACTTTCTATTTTCAAAGGCTATATATTCTGCATTTCAGCCTGTAGGCATAAGTTCATCAGAGCCATTCCAGGCAGACATCTCTTTATTCTACTCATCACCCAGGGAGCGATCCTGTTTCTCCAGCCTGCAAAAGGCGTTCTGGATGTCTTTTAGGACAGAACACCCTCTTCAGAGAACTATATTCACAGCTTGTTTGGGGAGAATGCCTCTCAAGGATAAAACTGCTTCAAATGTTTTACCTTGTTAGTAACTTTAGGCCAGTTCCACTAGCTACTACTTCAACGAACTTCAACCAGATTACTCTAGGTTTTTGTTGGGGCAGGGGTAAGATCAATTGTTTTGAAGGTCACCTGTATATGATCCTCAGTTTAGCTGTTTTTCACTGCCAATGTGAAATTTACTCATTGTATTTTCTGCTGCTATCCCACTGGATATCCCAATGGATATCCAGACATTTTATGGATTTGTTAGCGTTTTACTAGGTTTTCTATCATTTTAGTAGGATTTAGGGAAAGAACAAAGTGTTAAACCATTTTATTTTTTTTTTATTTTTTTTTAAGATTTTATTTATTTATTTGACAGAGATCACAAGTAGACAGAGAGAGAGAGAGAGAGGAGAAAGCAGGCTCCCCGCTGAGCAGAGAGCCCGACGTGGGGCTCGATCCCAGGACCCTGGGATCATGACCTGAGCTGAAGGCAGAGGCTTTAACCCACTGAGCCACCCAGGCACCCCTGTTAAACCATTTTAAATAAGAAACCCTGTTATTCATGGTCTAGGCAAGAAAGATTTGGTGCAATCAGACGGGCTTATTGAAGAAGGCTATTGACAAACCAGTGAGTATGGGCTTTAAGGGATGATTAAACATGTCAGGGTTGGCAGGAGTAGAAACTGTCACCTCCTAGGCATAAAGGGACAAGGGAGAGAGGACCCGTTCTTGAGAGTGTCATAAGGGAGCTATGAAACTCAGCTGAGGAACCCAGCCAGCCAGCAACATTCCAACAGGGGGAAGCAGGAAAATAAATGCCTTTACTTCATTCCCCTTATTCTTTCTATATCCAGTGGGTGACTCCCCATAGACAAATCTGGCTGGAAGCCAGAGGGCATGTGAGCCTGTTTGTGTCATCTGTGAAGGACAGCCTCCTGGGGGATAGAGAAAACAGAAAAGGGTGAATGAGCTTAGTGGTTCTTGAGGGACAAATGTAAATTACCTGGTCTTTGGAGCTTCTCTATTATCCTCTAAATCCATTTTTATTCTATTTTTTTTTTTACCTCTAAATCCATTTTTAGTAGTACTTTTATTAATGGGTAAGTTTGTGGTATGCACGTGTATGTGTAGGGAGTGTATATAAAGACAGAAAAACTGAAAAGACGCAGAACAAACATGCATAATAATGAATACTCAGCTAGCCCTGGGTATGTGACAGCTACTGTTTGAAGCACTTTAAATATATCAACTCACTTATTCATTGTAGTTATTCCATGAGATAGGTACTGTTATAAATTCCCATTTTTCCAGATGAGGAAACTAAAATATAGCTTGAGGCACTTCTCTGTCAAATAGCTAATAAATGGAAGAAATGAGGCTTGCCACATATTGGGGCCAATCAGCAAAGCCAGATAGCTGTGCACATGTGGTTGGCAAGTATAGTCATACCAATGTGCATATTTCCTCTCCTTTTTCATTAGAAAAGCAAATATTAATTCCAAACACTCATGCCTCACCTGCCCTGCCTCACTCATCATTACTATTACGTGCTCTGAAGGAATGTGAATTTGCGACTAGAGACTTGCTGATCTAATGGAAAAGGTGGTTGGAATAAACTTTGTATGTTTGTTTCTCCTTAGCCAAATCTTCAGTTAAATATAACTTGACAAGGGTTATAGATTCTCCTTCCTCAGCAAGTACATCAAGTACAGGTATTCTTTGTTGCCAATTTTAAAGATATGTCTCTTAAAAGATAGCTTACTCTCTAGGTTCCTAAAATCAAGTCTCTTACTTTTTCAGTCAATTCAAGGGCAATTCAGGACAACTTGACAACTGAGTCTTCTTAGCTACTTTTGTCCACACCAGGAAATTCCTTCTTCCAAAGGAGCCAACTGGATAGCAGGCACATTTTCTACATAGAAGGAAGAGAGAGTCTATAAATTGGTCCCACAATGTAAAAAAGATGGAGGTTTCCCTTCATATGTTTCTGAAAACAAAGGAGTTTTTCTTTCAAACATATTAAGTGGACAGATCTGAATTTAGCCAAAAGGAAAAGAATTAGAAAATGTTTTAATCAAATTGCCTCTTCTATCAATTCCTAAAGGCCTGGGAAGTATCATTTTCAATTTTTTGTAAGACCTTATGGATAGCTTTATAATTCCATGAAATACTTAAGCCAGAGAAGTAAAATACTCTCCTGTTGTTTAGTCCAGTTTGGTCCCATTCCTTCCCTTAATTTTGTGTGGTATGTTGGGTTTAGCCTTTAATATGAACTCTGGGGAGCTAAGCTGTGGGTGGTGCTTGGTTTTATTCTGTCTACAGTATTTTGGGCATTGTTAAAAATGTTTTATTATTTTCACATGGAGTAGTAAAAATCCTTTAAAATTAAACTAAACACAAGGCAGAATTGAAGATAACAAATAATTCAGGTTTTTTGTGGGAAATTCCCACTGAAAAATAGTTATGTCTGAACTGTAATTTGTCTCAGCCATGATGCTAAGCAAGCACCATGGAACTAGGCTGGTTACACGCTAAAGAAATTGAGATAATTGCTGAGGAGGGAAAGACAATGGTATGAGAATCATAGATCTTTATGATTAATACGATAAAACTCTGCCTGGTTCTTTGCTTTTCCTGTTGTGACTATTGAAAATTCTTAGATATGTTCTAAACTTATCAAAAGGAAACTTTTGCCAGCATACAATCAAAATTTTAAATATTCACCTGTTCTAGTTGAAACCATGTATTCTCTCTCATTATAGCCCGTTGTTCCAGATACAGACGGAAGGCAACTGACAGCACAATCTTAAGAAAACTATCTCCCATAGGGCTTCTACAGATGCACATAGGAAATCAATTCCTATATTGACAGGATAGGAAAACACAGAAGTCCCAACTGGGTAACTCTCCTGCTGTGGCTTTACCTCATACCACTCAAGAGCTGTGTAAATATTAAAAGGATAAATTCATTTTATAAACAAATCTAAACATCAACCCAGTGCGACATATTCACCTCAAAGTAATAAAGAAATCAATTTGGATCCCTTTGGGGGGGGGATTAAAAACAGAGTTAAGTTAAAGAGAACAAGCTTATATGTTTGGGAGAAACATTTTTATGGGAGGAAGGTTGGAAGTTGAAATGATAGTGTTTGGGGGAGGAGGACAGAAATAAATGTAGCAAGACTTAAATAGTTCTTTTCTTTTTTTAGTGCTGAGGGATATGGTATTTAACCTATGATTCCTTTGTTTGTGCACCCGCCTGTATAACATTGTGCCTTGAGGGTAATTGCAAAGGCACAGATATTGATTTGCTCCCTTTAAAAGAAAGGATAATGTTCTTTCTTGCATTTAGCCAAAAAAGAGAAGCGAAATTATTGTAAATGTATTCTATTCTGATCTAACATTTTTTAATTAAGCTACTTTTCCTTTTATGGTTACAGTACTTAGATTAATCAGGAGTGTAACAGCTGCAGCAAAGAATCTATGGGTTCTTTATTCTAGCATAGAAAAATAAGCCTCCCAAAATAGGAGACTACGTAACATATTCTTTTACAAAAATCCTTCGATAATTACTCCCAATAGTTAAACATTTCTTTCAACCTTTTACTCTATTAATCTGGATGTCATATTTCTACCTTTAATAATAATTTCGGTTACTCATTTGCAAGTGTATCTCCTCAGATTCAGATAATTCTTCATCCCTATTTGACTTATTACCGTCTGCTTCTTCCGCTAAAGATAGACCATGTTTAATGACAATATTATGCAAAATATCACCCGGCAGGAATTTTTTGCCTGCTTTACGAGGGCAAAGAAATAATGTTTCTCCAGATTTGCCTAGACATCAAAACCTCAATTTTAGGATATTCTCTGGAGTTCTCTCAGTAACCATTCAGGTAAAAAATTTGATGCTTTTTATTTTTTTTTTTTCCAGTGGTGGAAATATTCAAAGTGGAAGCAAAAAGAGAGCTAACTTGAAAAACAAACAATCTGAAGTCTATAATTGTGTTTTAAGGGAAAAAATTAAAGTTATAAACAGCATTTTATAGAATTACTCAAAAACCAAATTCTCTCAATTTATAAAAAGCCATGCATTTCTGAAGCAGATTGTCTTAAGATGAATGAATCATGACATGATCCTGAGTACTTAGCTATGACATCTGTTAGGTGGTAAATTGCATCGCATGCCACATGCATAATGAAGGAGAGAACAGTTTTTAGTTCCTAGAGTGTTCCTCATGTGAAGATGTACAAATAGAGGCAGCAAAACCCAGGCCAGATGGAAGAGCTGTGATGCTAGAGACTGACTGTGACTTGCTACCAGTGCTAGGTATCTCTTAAAAATGTATAACCTGATAAGGTCTCCAGGGAAATATATTTATAAGCTGCTCAATATTCCATATTATGACAAGTCAGTGCTGTTACCATGAAGAATCAGTACCAGAAGTTAGACCACTCCTGTGAGAAATACTACTTTGGTAATATATTAGTCTTTTATTCTTCACAATGAGACATATAGGAAACATTTTGGAGGTTAGTATAAAAGTAAGTATGCACTTGGATATAAGAATAAATTAATGAACACCCACTTCAAAGATTAAAGACTAGCTTTGTATTTTATAAATGAGCAGATGCTCTGTTTCCTAATTAGGTTAGATAACAATTGAGTGATTTGGTGTTGGGTCAAGAAATAACCCACTATGTTTCACTTTTTACCAAGCTAAATATAACCCTTAAACTTACTAAGAGGAATGTACATGTATAATATACATGTACATGTAATATACATGTGTACAAATGTGTGCATTTGTGTTCTCTGTACACACATAAATATGCACATACACCTTTACATTTTAGTTGATCAATTAATCACTATACGTAAAATTAAGGTCTAGAATAGCCTGTTAAAAAATGCTAAGACTTTGATCTTTAGGGAGCTGGGTGAGAAAGAAGTTTATTAGAAAGTCCTTGTCTTTAGAATGCACATCTACTCCTACTTTGAGTTGTCTTCAAGGGAGACTTTGCTGTCAGTCATACAGTCAGCTGTTCCTGTTCCCAGGTTTTAATTCAGCTAACTCAGTGGTCATAAAACAGAACCAACTTAAAGACTTCAGTGTATCCCTGTAATTTGAAAAATTTAAAAGGCACGAAATCAGTTAGTAGGAATTTCAGTATCAATTTTCTTTTCAACTGTTCTACAGTGGGCAACTTACTTAGTGCCTAAATGCTCTTTCTCTGTTCCTTTCACTGGGGCACAATACTCGACAGTGCTTGGTTTGCCAGCCCTGGTGATAGATTCTCTGTGAATTTAAAGCACTGAGCATGATTTACACTTTTGGAAACTGTAAAATGGATGTGCTTACATGACTTCAAGTGGAAGGAGTGTATTACTGCCTTTTGCTAAAGTTGGCACTTAGACAATGCAGACATAACACAGAATTTGTCTTTCCCAAGTAGGATAGAGCGAAGTGCTTTGAAGACTGGGAAACTCTGAAAATCCTTTCGAAGGCAAAATTAATGATCTAGAGACTGCTTCTTTCAGGTATGTAATTCTTCATTCAAGTAAGGCTTGACTCCCTATCATATGGAATTTAGGGAAAAGCCTCAGAATCTGGAGGTTAAAATTTATTTGTTTCTCTAAAGCCAAAAAAGAAGAGTCAGAGCGAATTTTACAATACAGAACAAAAATAGTTTTCATTTCATGAAAATACAGTTTTAAAACATTTGTCTCACCATAAAATTGTACATTCTAAAGAATATTTCAAATACATAGAAGTTTATATTTAGAAATTAATTACCAAGAGATCCACCAGCCAACCACTATAAATATTTTGATGCGTTCCTTTTTTTTTTAATCTATCAGTGAATGTTTGTCCCCAAAGCTCTAATCATAATGTACGTTGGATTTTGCCTTCTTTCATTTATTGTATACTACTCATGTTTTTATTATTATGTATTCCTTTTAAGCAATGATAAATTCTAAATAATCTATCACATAGATATGTTCATAGATATCTACTTCTTTATCATTGAATATTTAGGTAGAATAAAAGTTTTTGCTTCTATGAATACTGCTACTATTAATATTTTATTGATTACATTTTACTTCATATATACATTATTCTTTCAGGAGAGAGAAAATAATTTATATGTGGATCAAAAGACAATAACAGACTTGGAGTCAAGATGGCGGAGAAGTAGCAAGCTGAGACTGCTTCAGCTAGCCGGAGATCAGCTAGATACCTTATCTAAAGATTGCAAACACCTGAAAATCCATCGGCAGATCGAAGAGAAGAAGAACAGCAATTCTGGAAACAGAAAAACAACCACTTTCTGAAAGGTAGGACCGGCAGGGAAGTGAATCCAAAGCGACGGGAAGATAGACCCCGGGGGGGAGGGGCCGGCTCCCGGCAAGCGGCGGAGCAACCGCGCACAAAATCAGGACTTTTAAAAGTCTGTTCCGCTGAGGGACATCGCTCCAGAGGCCAAACCGGGGCGAAGCCCACGCGGGGTCAGCGTGGCCTCAGGTCCCGCAGGGTCACAGAAGGATCGGGGGTGTCTGAGTGTCGCAGAGCTTGCGGGTATTGGAACGGGAAAGCCGGCTACAGAGACAGAGCTGACAGTAAGCTCGCAGCTCCGTGTTACCTTGAACCGGTCGCAGGCTCGGTGAGCTCGGAGCGCGGCCGGAGGTCAGGCAGACGGGAGTAACTGGGCGCTGTTCTCTGAGGGCGCACTGAGGAGTGGGGCCCTGGGCTCTCGGCTCCTCCGGGCCGGAGACCAGGAGGCCGCCATTTGTATTCCCGTCCTCTGGAACTCTACGGAAAGCGCTCAGGGAACAAAAGCTCCTGAAAGCAAACCCGAGTGGATTACTCACCCCGGCCCCGGGTAAGGGCGGTGTAATTCCGCCTGGGGCAAAGACACTTGAGAATCACTAAAACAGGCCCCTCCCCCAGAAGATCAACAAGAAATCCAGCCAAGACCAAGTTCACCTACCAAGGAGTGCGGTTTCAATACCAAGGAGAGCAGCAGAATTCCAGAGGAGGAGAAAGCCAAGCACGGAACTCATGGCTTTTTTCCTGTGATTTTTTTTAGTCTTGCAGTTAATTTAATTTTTTCTTTTTCATTTTTTTTTTCTCGCCTTCGGGTAAAATTTTTTTTTTTAACTGTTACCTTTTTCTTTTTTAACGATTTTATACTAGTTTATCTAATATATATATTTTTTCTTTTTTACATTTTTCTTAGGTGTTTTCTTTTTTTAAAAATTCTTCTTTTCTTTTTCTTTTCTTTTTTTTTTTTTTTTTTTTTTTTTTTTTTTTTCTTTTTTTTTTTTTTTTTTTTCTTTCTTCCTTTTTGAACCTCTTTTTATCCCCTTTCTCCCCACTCACGATTTTGGATCTCCTCTAATTTGGTTAAAGCATATTTTCCTGGGGTTGTTGCCACCCTTTTAGTATTTTACTTGCCCCTTCATTTACTCTTATCTGGACAAAATGACAAGACGTAAAAATTCAACACAAAAAAAAAAAGAACAAGAGGCAGTACCGAAGGCTAGGGACCTAATCAATACAGACATCGGTAATATGTCAGATCTAGAGTTCAGAATGACAATTCTCAAGGTTCTAGCCGGGCTCGAAAAAGGCATGGAAGATATTAGAGAAACCCTCTCGAGAGATATAAAAGCCCTTTCTGGAGAAATAAAAGAACTAAAATCTAACCAAGGTGAAATCAAAAAAGCTATTAATGAGGTGCAATCAAAAATGGAGGCTCTAACTGCTAGGATAAGTGAGGCAGAAGAAAGAATTAGTGATATAGAAGACCAAATGACAGAGAATAAAGAAGCTGAGCAAAAGAGGGACAAACAGCTACTGGACCACGAGGGGGGAGAATTCGAGAGATAAGTGACACCATAAGACGAAACAACATTAGAATAATTGGGATTCCAGAAGAAGAAGAAAGTGAGAGGGGAGCAGAAGGTATACTGGAGAGAATTATTGGGGAGAATTTCCCCAATATGGCAAAGGGAACGAGCATCAAAATTCAGGAGGTTCAGAGAATGCCCCTCAAAATCAATAAGAATAGGACCACACCCCGTCACCTAATAGTAAAATTTACAAGTCTCAATGACAAAGAGAAAATCCTGAAAGCAGCCCGGGAAAAGAAGTCTGTAACATACAATGGTAAAAATATTAGATTGGCAGCTGACTTATCCACAGAGACCTGGCAGGCCAGAAAGAGCTGGCATGATATTTTCAGAGCACTAAACGAGAAAAACATGCAGCCAAGAATACTATATCCAGCTAGGCTATCATTGAAAATAGAAGGAGAGATTAAAAGCTTCCAGGACAAACAACAACTGAAAGAATTTGCAAATACCAAACCAGCTCTACAGGAAATATTGAAAGGGGTCCTCTAAGCAAAGAGAGAGCCTACAAGTGGTAGATCAGAAAGGAACAGAGACCATATACAGTAACAGTCACCTTACAGGCAATACAATGGCACTAAATTCATATCTCTCAATAGTTACCCTGAATGTGAATGGGCTAAATGCCCCTGTCAAAAGACACAGGGTATCAGAATGGATAAAAAAAAAAAACCCATCTATATGTTGCCTCCAAGAAACACATTTTAAGCCCGAAGACACCTCCAGATTTAAAGTGAGGGGGTGGAAAAGAATTTACCATGCTAATGGACATCAGAAGAAAGCAGGAGTGGCAATCCTTATATCAGATCAATTAGATTTTAAGCCAAAGACTATAATAAGAGATGAGGAAGGACACTATATCATACTCAAAGGGTCTGTCCAACAAGAAGATTTAACAATTTTAAATATCTATGCCCCCAATGTGGGAGCAGCCAACTATATAAACCAATTCATAACAAAATCAAAGAAACACATCAACAATAATACAATGATAGTAGGGGACTTTAACACTCCCCTCACTGAAATGGACAGGTCATCCAAGCAAAAGATCAGCAAGGAAATAAAGGCCTTAAACGACACACTGGACCAGATGGACATCACAGATATATTCAGAATATTTCATCCCAAAGCAACAGAATACACATTCTTCTCTAGTGCACATGGAACATTCTCCAGAATAGATCACATCCTCGGTCCTAAATCAGGACTCAACCGGTATCAAAAGATTGGGATCATTCCCTGCATATTTTCAGACCACAATGCTCTAAAGCTAGAACTCAACCACAAAAGGAAGTTTGGAAAGAACCCAAATACATGGAGACTAAACAGTATCCTTCTAAAGAATGAATGGGTCAACCGGGAAATTAAAGAAGAATTGAAAAAAATCATGGAAACAAATGATAATGAAAATACAACGGTTCAAAATCTGTGGGACACAACAAAGGCAGTCCTGAGAGGAAAATATATAGCGGTACAAGCCTTTCTCAAGAAACAAGAAAGGTCTCAGGTACACAACCTAACCCTACACCTAAAGGAGCTGGAGAAAGAACAAGAAAGAAACCCTAAGCCCAGCAGGAGAAGAGAAATCATAAAGATCAGAGCAGAAATCAATGAAATAGAAACCAAAAAAAAAAACAATAGAACAAATCAACGAAACTAGGAGCTGGTTCTTTGAAAGAATTAATAAGATTGATAAACCCCTGGCCCGACTTATCAAAAAGAGAAGAGAAAGGACCCAAATAAATAAAATCATGAATGAAAGAGGAGAGATCACAACTAACACCAAAGAAATACAAACTATTATAAGAACATACTATGAGCAACTCTACGGCAATAAATTTGACAATCTGGAAGAAATGGATGCATTCCTAGAAACATATAAACTACCGCAACTGAACCAGGAAGAAATAGAAAGCCTGAACAGACCCATAACCAGTAAGGAGATAGAAACAGTCATTAAAAATCTCCAAACAAACAAAAGCCCAGGGCCAGACGGCTTCCCGGGGGAATTCTACCAAACATTTAAAGAAGAACTAATTCCTATTCTCCTGAAACTGTTCCAAAAAATAGAAATGGAAGGAAAACTTCCAAACTCATTTTATGAGGCCAGCATCACCTTGATCCCAAAACCAGACAAGGATCCCACCAAAAAAGAGAGCTATAGACCGATATCCTTGATGAACACAGATGCGAAAAATACTCAACAAAATACTAGCCAATAGGATTCAACAGTACATTAAAAAGATTATTCACCACGACCAGGTGGGATTTATTCCAGGGCTGCAAGGTTGGTTCAACATCCGCAAATCAGTCAATGTGATACAACACATCAATAAAAGAAAGAACAAGAACCATATGATACTCTCAATAGATGCTGAAAAGCATTTGACAAAGTACAACATCCCTTCCTGATCAAAACTCTTCAAAGTGTAGGGATAGAGGGCACATACCTCAATATCATCAAAGCCATCTATGAAAAACCCACCGCAAATATCATTCTCAATGGAGAAAAACTGAAAGCTTTTCCGCTAAGGTCAGGAACACGGCAGGGATGTCCATTATCACCACTGCTATTCAACATAGTACTAGAGGTCCTAGCCTCAGCAATCAGACAACAAAAGGAAATTAAAGGCATCCAAATCGGCAAAGAAGAAGTCAAATTATCACTCTTCGCAGATGATATGATACTATATGTGGAAAACCCAAAAGACTCCACTCCAAAACTGCTAGAACTTATACAGGAATTCAGTAAAGTGTCAGGATATAAAATCAATGCACAGAAATCAGTTGCATTTCTCTACACCAACAGCAAGACAGAAGAAAGAGATATTAAGGAGTCAATCCCATTTACAATTGCATCCAAAACCATAAGATACCTAGGAATAAACCTAACCAAAGAGACACAGAATCTATACTCAGAAAACTATAAAGTACTCATGAAAGAAATTGAGGAAGACACAAAGAAATGGAAAAATGTTCCATGCTCCTGGATTGGAAGAATAAATATTGTGAAAATGTCTATGCTACCTAAAGCAATCTACACATTTAATGCAATTCCTATCAAAGTACCATCCATCTTTTTCAAAGAAATGGAACAAATAATTCTAAAATTTATATGGAACCAGAAAAGACCTCGAATAGCCAAAGGGATATTGAAAAAGAAAGCCAACGTTGGTGGCAGCACAATTCCGGACTTCAAGCTCTATTACAAAGCTGTCATCATCAAGACAGCATGGTACTGGCACAAAAACAGACACATAGATCAATGGAACAGAATAGAGAGCCCAGAAATAGACCCTCAAATCTATGGTCAACTAATCTTCGACAAAGCAGGAAAGAATGTCCAATGGAAAAAAGACAGCCTTTTCAATAAATGGTGCTGGGAAAATTGGACAGCCACATGCAGAAAAATGAAATTGGACCATTTCCTTACACCACACACAAAAATAGACTCAAAATGGATGAAGGACCTCAATGTACGAAAGGAATCCATCAAAATCCTTGAGGAGAACACGGGCAGCAACCTCTTCGACCTCTGCCGCAGCAACATCTTCCTAGGAACAACGCAAAAGGCAAGGGAAGCAAGGGAAAAAATGAACTACTGGGATTTCATCAAGATCAAAAGCTTTTGCACAGCAAAGGAAACAGTTAACAAAATCAAAAGACAACTGACAGAATGGGAGAAGATATTTGCAAACGACATATCAGATAAAGGACTAGTGTCCAGAATCTATAAAGAACTTAGCAAACTCAATACCCAAAGAACAAATAATCCAATCAAGAAATGGGCAGAAGACATGAACAGACATTTCTGCAAAGAAGACATCCAGATGGCGAACAGACACATGAAAAAGTGCTCCATATCACTCGGCATCAGGGAAATACAAATCAAAACCACAATGAGATATCACCTCACACCAGTCAGAATGGCTAAAATCAACAAGTCAGGAAATGACAGATGCTGGCGAGGATGCGGAGAAAGGGGAACCCTCCTACACTGTTGGTGGGAATGCAAGCTGGTGCAGCCACTCTGGAAAACAGCATGGAGGTTCCTCAAAATGTTGAAAATAGAACTGCCCTATGACCCAGCAATTGCACTATTGGGTATTTACCCTAAAGATACAAATGTAGTGATCCAAAGGGACACATGCACCCGAATGTTTATAGCAGCAATGTCCACAATAGCCAAACTATGGAAAGAACCTAGATGTCCATCAACAGATGAATGGATCAAGAAGATGTGGTATATATACACAATGGAATACTATGCAGCCATCAAAAGAAATGAAATCTTGCCATTTGCAACAACATGGATGGAACTAGAGCGTATCATGCTTAGCGAAATAAGTCAAGCAGAGAAAGACAACTATCATATGATCTCCCTGATATGAGGAAGTGGTGATGCAACATGGAGGCTTAAGTGGGTAGAAGAATAAATGAAACAAGATGGGATTGGGAGGGAGACAAACCATAAGTGACTCTTAATCTCACAAAACAAACTGAGGGTTGCCGGGCGGGAGGGGGTTTGGGAGAAGGGGGTGGGATTATGGACATTGGGGAGGGTATGTGATTTGGTGAGTGCTGTGAAGTGTGTAAACCTGGTGATTCACAGACCTGTACCCCTGGGGATAAAAATATATGTTTATAAAAAATAAAAAATTAAAAAAAAAAAAAAAAAAAAAAAAAAAAAAAAGACAATAACATCTAACAGTGTGGTCATTATCACTGTATTGCTTTCTAAAATTACCACTGGGCCCCCAGGGTAGCTCAGTCGGTTAAGCATCAGACTCTTGATTTTTGGCTCAAGTCATGATCTCAGGCTCCTGGGATCGAACCCCACCTTGGGCTCCACACTCAGCAGGGAGTTTGCTTGAGATTCTCTCTTTCCCTCTCTTTTTGTCCCTCTTGCTCCTGCACTTGCTCTTTCTCAAATCAATCAAATAAATCTTTAAAAATCTTTTAAAAAATTTAAAGAAATTAAATTATCACCAGCAATTTATAAAATGTCCATTTCACTTCACTCTTATAGCCCCATGGTTTTCTTAGTACCTTTTTAATTGTTTCTGTAATTGAAAGGTTATAGGCAGTAAATCATTTTAATTTGTGTTTAGTGTTTTAGTGCAATTAAACATACTATTCCAGATACATGTCTTTGGTTCTAATTTCTCTTAAACATAATTTTTTGTGCTTTGGCCCATTTTCTCAAGTCTTAATATTGGTTTGTTCAGTTTAAGGATATCATTTTTGTATATTTTATTTGATATTTGTTATAACCAATATTAGCCTTTAATTTTTACATTGTCTCATTTGCTTTTCTAAAGTATCGAGTCTTTTAATTTGGCTATATTATGCAGAAATACTCATTTTTTACTAAAATTTATCAGTTTTTTCCTACCTTTGTAGGTTTTTAAGGCCCTTTCCCCTTAAGACTGTAGTTCAGTGTTCATTCCCAGATTGGTTGTTTTTATTGCTGCTATTGCTATGGTGATATGATGGTGGTGGATATTCAGCCTTTTGGTGATTTGATCTTTAATATTTAACACTTCAATTAATTTGACGTTATTTTAGGTGGTAAAGTGTGAATATATAAATTTACTTTTGTTCAAATAGCTAATCAATTATCACAAGTACATAATGCAGGTAAATTCTAAAGACTTATATTGGAGGGAGGGAGTTATTTATTTATTTATTTATTTATTCATGAACATGGGAGTTTAACCAAATTAAAAGATTCAATACTCAATATGTTTATTGCAATAAAAAATTCTAAAATGGGGATGCCTGGGTGGCTCAGTTGGTTAAGTGTCTGCCTTCGGCTCAGGTCATGATCCGAGGGTCCTGGGATCGAGTCCTGCATCAGGCTCCTTGCTCAATGGGAACCTGCTTCTCTCTCTCCCTCTGTCTGCCACTCTGCCTGCCACTCTGCCTGCTTATTATCTCTCACTGACAAATAAATAAATAAAATCTTTAAAAGAATTTTAGAATGAAAAGTTTACTACATCAAAAGTAAAATTCCCTGACTTTGACATTTATGGAACAAGAAGCCATAATCACATAGGTGTCCTAGGATTTTGTAATCATGAAAGAACTCTCTTCTCTTTCAGTACCAATCAAAACTTTATTTTCTGTGACCTTGACTTTATATAAATAAATCAGTTGATGACAATAATCATTCAACTCATGAATAACCTTTTAAAAACAATCACATAGTATTAGTGAGAGTGCAACATTTGGTAAAGCATTTTGACAATGTCTATCAAATTTTTAAAAATACATATTTTTGACCAGAAATAAATCTGTTTGATTCATACCCTACAGGTACATACCTGTAAGTGTATGCAGAGATAGAGACTAGGATGTTCCCTGGGACACTGTTAGCAATAGCAAATAATGTAAATATAAATAAACTAAATGTCAAGTGGGGACCTATTTACTCAAACTATTGAATTTTGGAACAGTACAGCACTGTGCACCTACTAGAAGAGATTGAGGTGAAGCAGATATGATGACAAGGAAAGATCTCCAAGGAGATTTACTAAAACAAAAACATAATCAGCCCAAGATTGAGTATAGTATGATCTCTTTTACATACATTGCAATATATATGTTTGTGTGTGTGTGTAGTGTTTGTGTGTGTATCGATGTCTATATAGATACAGAAATGGAAATGAATATAGATGTCGATGTAGATACAGATATACATAGATAAAGAGCTGTGGATAAGAGCATGGATATGAATATAGATACAGCAGTATCCCTCATTTTCCAGAATTTAGCATGCCCCCGGTACTCAGACACTTGACTTCTTTGTATCTCTTCTGTTCTCTAGTTATGGTCTCAACCTTAATGATCTCATCCAGAGTCTTGACTTTAAATTCAAACTTATATGCTGAAAATGGTAAAATTTATGTCTCAAGGTAATCTACCTTGAACTGGTACATGTTCAAAATCATTTATTCAAGAAAACACAATATCAAAGTAATGTATATTCTACAGTAAAAAAGACAGGCCTTTATGGAACTGAATTTCACTTATCCATTAATAATTATTAAAAAATCAAAATTTCCAACACTAACCTCTAGTTTTTTCACACACATCCTCTCCTCTCCCCTATTTCCCCATTTTATTAAATGGAAATGTCATTCTTCCAGTTGTTCAGGCAAATACAATTTTTTTTTAAATCCTTGATTGTTTTTTTCTTATTACATATCCTGTACTTTATAGGACCAATATTATAATTAATAAGATATGAATGTAATATTTGCTTTAATTTATATGTTGGGATTCTTTATGTTGTTTTCAATTCTAAAATACTAGTGATGTTGGTTTAGCTTGATTACTAATTATGCCTGGAAACACCTCTGAACAATATGTGGCTTTATGGTTACACAGTTTTTATCAACATTAAATATTTTACTACTTAAACTGTTACAAGTACCAACTCTAATTCAGTGATTGTACGTACCATGCAAACCTGGAATTGCTTTTTTGAAGAATGGAAGTGATCCTTTGGTAGAATACAAATGTTTGGTTATTTATAGTAATAAACCCTCTTTCCTGTTCTTATGTGTGAAGAAAAATATTTAAGGATTAAGGGTCTATTTCCTACTGAATCTAATTCCCATAAGGTCTAATATTCATTAGCTTTCCAAATCAGAACCTCTGAAAATAATATTAACTTTTCCAGACCACAAGCAATGCATAAAACTAAGCATGAAGAAGTAAAGAAAAATCTCCAAACACTCAGGTGGTTTATCCATTTGTCCATAGTCCCAAAAGGACTGAATTGAAAACCTGTCAGGATACTGGCTGCTCTCATAACACAAGGTACATACATATTCCTTCACATTCAGAAGACAAAATCCTATGAACAACTTCTTAAGAAATTTCATCACTTTCACATAAAGACATACTGAACAGAAATATATCACTAATAATTAAAATCCCACCGGGGCACCCAGGTGACTCAGTGAGTTAAAGCCTCTGCCTTCGGCTCGGGTCATCATCTCAGTCCTGGGATCAAGCCCCGCATCCGGCTTTCTGCTCAGTGGGGAGCCTGCTTCCGTTTCTCTCTGCCTGCCTCTCTGCCTACTTGTGATTTCTCTCTGACAAATGAGTAAATAAAATCTTTCAAAATAAATAAATAATAACTAAAATCCCACCAATACTAATCAAAATATGAATCTATTAATTTGAAACATTCAAACTATAAAGAATAGCATGGTTCCAGGCAAGTAATGTAAGCAGCTGAAGTAGGAAGTCACAAGCAAAGAGGCTGGAAGAAGCATTTCCAAATTGACTAAAATGAAGCTTCCAAAAACCAAGTGGCCAGCTGGGGAACCCAGCAGCTGCACACCTATTAGCCATTTTCATGTAAATTATGAATCCAGCAAGCAAGTCAAAAATAGTGACAAACACTTAAGCTAGAGTTATAGTCACTAATCAGAGTCTTGCCTTCACCTGTGCTCAGTGGGAACGGTGCTTTATTCCTCTATTGGCCTTTACTTTCAAGCTAACGGAACACAATTAACCAAAAAGAAGCACAATTAACCAAGAAAAGCCATCAAACAGTAAGTTATTCAGGAAAATGCCATGCCAGTGTATTTCATTCTTGGCTCCCTCTAAAGCAGACATTTTGTGCCCTTTTTATTAAGAATACAGATATATGGCACTCCACTTTGCTTCTGTTCATACTGCTGCTGTTCCTCATGCCTCTGAATCCTCCTTGAATTTCTTTGCTGATTTCTGTCCCTCTGATAACAAATTAAAGGTGAATAAAACGTAAGTATCTATCCTTGCCTTCTGTCTTCTGACTGTATTCTTTCCTGTGACAAATATCACCATTCCAGTGATTTGATTTGTTTCCAAATGTGGTCTTCCTGAGAGTTGCTCTCACAACTCTACAAATATATGTCCCAGGTACTTCAACCTTATGGTGCTGACTAGTTAATTCACTTTTAAAAAACCGTGTTGCCCTGGTGTCTATTGTATCTCAACTAAAGCTTCACAGTTTTCTAGATTCTTCAGGGCCACAATCATAGATTTGCCTACTACTTACCCTGCCCCTCATAGTAAATTAGTCACCAAATACTGTTGGTCTGACTCTAAAATCCCCCTTAGTCATTAGCTCCCTGCTGTAACCTTCATTACCTCTCAGCCGGAATATAAAGATCATTATAATCATCCAAATCCTATCCGCCACATGGGGATCTGAGGCTGAAGAACAATCCAAGTGACTGGCAGGGGTTCTGCACGGTATATGGCCTTCTAGGAGAGGGAAAGGTCAAAGTCTCTGGGGGATAAGAAGGATCCTAAGGCCTGGAAATTGGAATATAGACAATCCAAAGGCAAGAAGCAAGAGTTAAGAATTTAAATTCGAGTTGAGCGGGTGTGGAATGAGCAAGAGGGCACTAATAAACAAATGTACCGAATAGTGTGACCGCACCTGTAGTCTGCCTTGTCATTCAGTGAACTTGTGTGTATAGCTAGCTGACTGAGGAAAAATGCCAATCCATGATCTCACTGCACTCATTCTCTGCCCTGAAATCCCTTCTTCTGAGTGCTGCTGGCATCATCTTCTCAAAGCCCAACTGTGATCCTGCCGGTCTTTTGCTTAATGGGTCCCCTGTGCGTATAGAATAAAATATGAACTATTTCCTCTTAGGATTCAAGATCCTTCTCAGCTCAGGTTCAGTGGATCCCCTTGCCAATCTCTCATTATTGTGAATTGCCTCCACAGTGATGAGAGACCCTGGGAAATGTGAGGACAAACAAAAGGATGTTATTATCATGGCAATGGTGGGGCAAGTTCTTTCATGCCTTCTAAATACATCATCAGAATTAGAAAGCTGCTTCACAAGGTGCAGTGCATGAGTATTAAAATCCTGTGCTCTCAGTTACTAATTTTTAGCTAAAACATGATTGAGGAAAGCCCAAGATAAGCCCATCTCCCAGACCTTGAGGAAACAATTAGGTCTCCTGCTCACCAGTGTGACATTTGTACAAAATTAAATGTGTCGTAATCAAAAGCTTATTTTTAGTCACCCTCTCTTTGATTCAAGACCTAAGAACTCAAGCTTCTTAGCTCCATCACTTTCAAAATACCAGATAGCATCTTTTTCATCAGTAGCATTCATTTCATTTGTATTCTTTTCATAGTTCCCCTGAGATGTCTTGAATTTCTTTTATTAAGACCCTCCAGGCCTTTCTGTAATATGTAATAAGGGTATATTTACATCACACTCCCACTGAACAAATCAGTACAACATAAGTAAATTATTCCAAAAACTTTCTCAGAGTCTGGCTCCTTGGCTAAAAACCATGTGTATCACAGTTTTTACAAAAACACATACCACTTCCTCAATAGAATAGGGTGGCTCCATCTGTGTGATTCTATTCAACTATTGTACAGCATGTGAACACATATTTATGAATCATTTGTCCAACAGACCTTATTGGATCATTAACACCTGCCATGTAAAATATATCTGCAGACATATGATAAAAATATTTCAAACCTCATGAGAAACCAAAACAAAGCAGTTCTTTTTAAGTTTAATGTAGCAAAGAAATAAATGTCGTTAAAAGATGTTCTTGAGCTGGACTTGAAGCAGTACCTCTTTCAAAAGACCATAGTAAAGAAACCCTTAGAAGACTCAAATTGATGAGTATTAGTAATGGGCAGGCCCCGCGGGAAGCACAAGGGTCTGTCTACTTCAGAGTAACCAGGCCATGAAAACTCCCTCTTTCTTGTGACATCTGCCTTCTCATTAATTTTTAAACCCGTGTTTGAACTTTGAAGGAAGCTTTACCTCTTTCGTCTTTTACCTTTGTTGTCCCTTCAGTTTGCTATTTCTTCTAAAAGTAATACAAAATGTACTTAATATCGTAGTGCCGATACCAAAAGCGTTAAAGTCATAATTTCACACTCTTTTTGCTATGAATAGTAGATTGCTAGTCCAGATAGCATCTATCCACACAACCGTCTTATGACCTGAGTTGTTTTGGTTCATTCACCTCTCCTGCTTTTCTCACTATAGCATTACCCACTCAACACTGAAATAGCTAATCATTTCACTGACAGCTATCTGACTGATTTGTAGATAGAGTACTAAACAACTGGGTTGCCTGCTATTTCCCTCTGCATTTTCCCCTACATTGATCAAATAATCCTGAATCACTGTGTAGCAGCCTTCTTTCTCACCTATTGACTTCATGCTCATTTTCTTCTCTACAGACTCTATTTCATTTCCTTTTTATCTGACTCAGCCTCATTTTCACTTTATCATAGGTAGCAAGTCAATTTCCAGTCACGGGGTTATCAGTAAAGATTACCAGGGTGGACATCTGTCTCCCACACCAAAAACAACAACAAAAAAGAAACAAAAAAACCCCTGGATGACTAGATGTATAAGGACACATCTCACATACACACACACACACACACACACACACCTGTACTACCACCCTGACACATCTGTCAGGTATCACTCTGGGCTCCTACTAGTTATTTCACTTTGAATACCAGCGGCCTTCAGGTTAAAAGGTGCAAGAATAAGGACAGGGAAAAGTCATAAATAAGTTCCTCTGACACAGAAGATTTTATCACTAACAGTGGTGTGATCACTAAATACACAGAGTAATGAAAGCTTAATTCTTCTTACTCTCTACAGAGAAGACACTTAAACACATTTTATATCTCTTGGGTGCAATACTGTACCTTTTTTTGAAGGAAAGAAAAAGAAATAGAGAATTAGCTCACTCTTGTTATTTGAGATTTAAATCAGTTTGATAGTGTTGAAATTCTATGAAAGAGTTTACTGTGAATGTTTGAAATGGAACAGAGTGACACAAAACTCTAGTTTTTAACACTAGTAGCCCATGACTACTATATCCCTCCAATGATAAAAGTTTAGTAGTAATTGAAATGAGGAATTATATTGCTATTTCTTATACTTGGAGTTACCATTACTATCTTTATCAGTTATCTGGAAGAGGCATTACAGAGTGATACTCTCAAGTTTAAAAATTAAATGGCTCTTTTGGGAAGTAAAATGGAGACACCACGCAAATAGACTCTAATGCACTGATTCTCATTTGGGGTAAACTCTACCCCCCACCATGGAATATTTAGTAATGTCTAGAGACAATTTTGGTCATCATGATGTTGAAAAGGGGTTGCTACTGGCATATAATGGGTAGAGGCCAGGGATTGCTGCTGTACATCTTAACCATGCACAAGCTAGCCCTCCCCACCCCCACTGCCCACTACAGCAAAGAATTATCTGGCCCAGAAGGTCAACAGTGCCAAGAATCAGGAACTCTGCTCCATTGAAAAAGCACCCAAAGCCCAAGGAGACCCTTGTCCTTCAAAACAAAGAAAGGTAAATTTGGAAAATAAATTACAGGGAGGTGGGTTCTAAACTACCAGTTTTTACTTAGGAAAGAAAGATATCCTAGAAATTTTGAGTTGAAGAGACATGAGATATTATCCAGTGAATCTTCACTTAACATAGAGTAGCAGGGCATGGTACAGTGAGAAAGCATGTTGCATGTTCCCCATTGTTTGCACACTCCTGATGGCAGTGGTGGGAGGGGGAAGAACAGTAGATGGACTTGAGGTTTAGGGGCCAACAGAGTCCTAAAGCCCCCCAAGAGCCATGAGAAACAGTCAGAGATCCTGATGGTTTAATCTGGACACCAAAGAATAGAAAAGGATTGCTAGTAGTGTGATTAAGGAAAGCAGAGGTGAACACGTATTTCTCAAATGTTAATATACAAGAGTTAAATAAACCCTTACAGCTTCAAAGGGTAAATTTAGGGGAAAATAGTCTAAATATCCTTTATACATTTAGCAAATTTCTGAAATTTGTTACTCTAAAGATTCAGATCTTAAAAATTAATAGAATTTTATGCAAATTTATGGGAGAGAAATTCATAGCTGTATCCAAGATGAAACCAAGCTATTTGGGAGTTGGATTAGGCAGAGCTGTACTGGCTCAGGCTGTTTGAGACACAAAGGTGTCAATTAAGAATGCCAGGTAGTTCACAGAAATGTCAGAAAGGATGAAGAAGCGGGCTGAAGACTATTTTCTTTTTTGTTTTTTGTTTTTTTAATTAATTATTTTTATTAACATCTAATGTATTATTTGCCCCAGGGGTACAGGTCTGTGAATCATCAGGCTTACACATTTCTCACTAATCACCATATCACATACCCTCCCCAAAGTCCATAACCCAGCCACTCTCTCCACACTCCCCTTCCCCCAGCAACCCGCAGTTTGTTTTGTGAGATTAAGAGTCTCTTATGGTTTGTCTTCCCTCCTGATCCCATCTTGGTTCATTTTTTCCTTCCCTACCCTCCAAACCCCCCACTTTGCCCCTCAGATGCCTCATATCAGAGAGATCATATGATAATTGTCTTTCTCTGGTTGACTTGTTTTGCTCAGCATAATACCCTCTAGTTCCATCCATGTCTTTGCAAATGGCAAGATTTCATTTCTTTTGATGGCTGCATAGTATTCCATTGTGTATATATGCCACCTCTTCTTTATCCATTCATCTGTTGATGGACATCTAGGTTCTTTCCATAGTTTAGCTTTTGTGGACATTGCTGCTATAAACATTCGGGTGCAGGTGCTCCACTGGATCACTACATTTATATCTTTAGAGTAGATACCCAGTAGTGCAATTGCTGGGTTGTAGGGTAGCTCTATTTTCAACTTTTTGAGGAACTTCTATGCTGTTTTCCAGAGTGACTACACCAGCTTGCATTCTCAACAACAGTGAGGGAGGTTCCCCTCTCTCTGCTTTTTATCCAACATCTGACTTGTTAATTTTAGCCATTCTGACTGGTGTGAGGTAGTTTATCACTGTGGTTTTGACTTGTATTTCCCTGTTGCCGAGTGATATGGAACACTTTTTCCTGTGTCTGTTGACATCTGGATGTCTTCCAGGTAGAAATATCTGTTCATGTTCTCTGCCCATTTCTAGATTGGATTATTTGTTCTTTGGGTGTTGAGTTTGATAAGTTCTTTATAGATTTTGGATATTAGCCCTTTATCTCATATGTCATTTGCAAATATCTTCTCCCATTCTGTCAATCGTCTTTTGGTTTTGTTGACTATTTCCTTTGCTGTGCAAAAGCTTTTGATCTTGATGAAGTCCCAATAGTTCATTTTCGCCCTTGCTTCCCTTGCCTTGGGAGATGTTTCTAGGAAGAAGTTGCTGTAGCTGAGGTCAGAGAGGTTGTTGCCTGTGTTCTCCTCAAGGATTTTGATGGATTCCAGTTTCACACTGAGGTCTTTCATCCATTTTTGAGTCTATTTTTGTGTGTGGTGTAAGGAAATGGTCCAGTTTCATTCTTCTGCGTGTGGCTGGTCAATTTTCCCAACACCATTTGTTGAAGAGACTGTCTTTTTTTCATTGGACATTCTTTCCTGCTTTGTCGAAGGTCAATTGACCACAGAGTTGAGGATCTATTTCTGTGCTCTGTATTCTGTTCCATTGATCCATGTGTCTGTTTTTGCGCCAGTACCGTACCATCTTGATGACAGCTTTGTAATAGAGTGTGAAGTATGGAATTGTGATGCCACCAACTTTGGCTTTCTTTTTTTTTTTTTTTTAATAAAGATTTTTATTTACTTATTTGACAGAGAGAGATCACAAGTAGGCAGAGAGGCAGACAGAGGGGGATGGGGAAGAGGCTCCCCAATGAGCAGAGAGCCCAATGTGGGCCTTGATCCCAGGACCCTGAGATCATGACCTGAGCTGAAGGCAAAGGCTTAACCCACTGAGCCACCAAAGCACCCCAACATTGGCTTTCTTTTTCAACATTCCTCTGGCTATTCGGGGTCTGTTATGGTTCCATATAAATTTTAGGATTGTTTGTTCCATTTCTTTGAAAAAAACTTGATGGTATTTTGGTAAGGATTGCATTAAATGTGTAGATTGCTTTAGGTAGCATAGATATTTTCGCAATATTTGTTCTTCCAGTCGATAGGCATGGAATGTTTTTCTATTTCTTTGTGTCTTCCTCAATTTCTTTCATGAGTACTTTATGGTTTCTGAGTACAGATTCTTTGTCTCTTTGGTTAGGTTTATTCCTAGGTATCTTACGGTTTGGGGTGCAATTATAAATGGGATTGACTCCTTAATTTCTCTTTCTTCTGTCTTACTGTTGGTATATAGAATTGCAACTGATTTCTGTGCATTGATTTTATATCCTGACACTTTACTGAATTCCTGTATGAGTTCTAGCAGTTTTGGAATGGAGTCTTTTGGGTTTTCTACATGAAGTATCATATCATCTGTAAAGAGTGAGAGTTTGACTTCTTCTTTATTGATTCGGATGCCTTTCATTTCTTTTTGTTGTCTAATTGCTGAGGCTAGGACTTCTAGTACTATCTTGAACAGCAGTAGTGATAGTGGACATCTCTGCTGTGTTCCTGCCTCTTCAAAGTACAGGGACAGAGGGTACATACCTCAATATCATCAAAGCCATCTATGAAAAACCCACAGTGAATATCATTCTCAATGGGGAAAAACTTAGATGATATTGAGGTATGTACCCTCTGTCCCTATACTTTGAAGAGTTTTGATCAAGAAAGGATGCTGTATATTTTCAAATGCTTTTTCAGCATCTATTGAGAGTCTCATATGGTTCTTGTTCTTTCTTTTTTTAATGTATTGTACACATTGATTGATTTGCGGATGTTGAACCAACCTTGCAGCCCATGGAATAAATCCCACTTGGTCATGGTGAATAATCTTTTTAATATCCTGTTGGATGCTATTGGCTAATGTTTTGGTGAGAATTTTTCCATCCGTGTTGTTCATCAAGGATATTGGTCTGTAATTCTCCTTTTTCGGGTCTTTAGGATCAAGTAATGCTGGCCTCATAAGTTGAGTTTGGAAATTTTCCTTCCATTTCTATTTTTTGGAACAGTTTCAAGAAATAGGTATTAATTCTTCTTTAAATGTTTGATAGAATTCCCCTGGGAAGCCATCTGGCCCTGAGCTCTTGTTTTTTGGGAGATTTTTGATGAGTGCTTCAATCTCCTTACTGGTTATGGGTCTGTTAAGGTTTTCTATTTCATTCTGGTTCAGTTTTGGTAGTTTAGGATGCCTTCTCTAGGAAGGCATCCATTTCTTCCAGATTGTCAAACTTGCTGGTATATAGTTGCTCATAACATGTTCTTAAAATTGTTTGTATTTCTTTGGTGTTGGGTTTTCACTCGCGATTTTATTTGTTTGGGTCCTTTCTCTTTTCTTTTTGATAAGTTTGGCCAGGGGTTTATTAATCTTATTGATTCTTTCAAAGAACCAGCTCCTAGTTTTGTTGATCTGTTCTACTGTTCTTTTGGCTTCTATTTCATTGATTTCTACTCTGATCTTTATGACTTCTCATCTCCTCCCGGGTGTAGACTTTCTTTGCTGTTCTTTCTCCAGCTCCTTTAGGTGTAGGGTTAGGTTGTATGCTTGAGACCTTTCTTCTTTCTTGAGAAAGACTTGTATTGCTATATACTTTCCTCTCATGACCACCTTTGCTGTGTACCAAAGATTTTGAACAGTTGTGTTTTCATTTTTTCATTTTTTTCCATGAATTTTTTCAATACTTCTTTAATTTCTGGTTGACCTATTCATTCTTTAGTAGGATCCTCTTTAGCCTCCCTGTATGTGAGTTCTTTTGAACTTTCCTCTTGTGATTGAGTTGTAGCTTCAGAGCATTGTGATCTGAAAATATGAAGGGAATGATCCCAATCTTTTGGTACCGGTTGAGACCTGATATGTGACCCAGGATGTGATCTATTTTGGAGAATGTTCCATGTGCACTAGAGAATGTGTATTCTTTTGCTTTGGGATGGAATGTTCTGAATATATCTGTGATGTCCATCTGGTCCAGTGTGTCATTTAAGGCCTTTATTTCCTTGTTGGTCTTTTTTTTTTTTTTTAAGATTTTATTTATTTATTTGAGAGAGAACATGAGAGGCGAGAAGGTCAGAGGGAGAAGCAGACTCCCCATGGAGCTGGGAGCCCAATGCGGGACTCTATCCCGGGACTCCAGGACCGTGACCTGAGTCGAAGGCAGTTGCTCAACCAACTGAGCCTCCAGGTGCCCCCTTGTTGATCTTTTGCTTGGATGATCTGTCCATTTCAGTGAGGGGGGTGTTAAAGTTCCCTACTATTATGTATTATTGTTGATGTGTTTCTTTGATTTTGTTATTAATTCATTCATAAAAATTAGCTGCTCCCATGTTAGGGGCATAGATATTTAAAATTGTTAGATCTTCTTTTTGGACAGACCCTTTGAGTATAGTATAGTGTCCTTCCTCATCTCTTATTATAGTTCTTGGCTTAAAATCTGATAAAAGGATTGCCACCCCAGTTTTCTTTTGATGTCTGTTAGCTTGGTAAATAGTTTTCTACCCCCTCACTTTCAGACAAGATCGGGCGCATTCAGGGTGATATGGCCATAGATCCCCTTCACTTTCAATCTGGAGGTATCTTTGGATCTAAAATGAGTTTCTTGTAGGCAGCATATTTATGGGTTTTGTTTTTTTAATCCATTCTGATGCCTTGTGTCTTTTGATTGGGACATTTAGCCCATTTACATTCAAGTAACTATCGAAAGATATGAATTTAGTGCCATTGTATTGCCTGTAAAGTGACTGTTACTGTATATTGTCTCTGTTCCTTTCTGGTTTGTTACTTTTAGGCTCTGTCTTTGTTTAGAGGACCCCTATCAATATTTCCTGTAGGACTGGTTTGGTGTTTGCAAATTCTTTTAATTTTTTTTTGTAAAGACTATTTAATGAAAGTAACCCAAAACCATGCTTAAAAACTGCTGGAATAAGAGTATTAGCCAAACACTAGTCAGTTTTCCTGCCAGTTGTACACCAGGAACACTGCTGTGATGACCACTGCTTCAGTCATGATGCACAAGGTTATACTGTCAATCAAAACAGCAAAGGCTATTTCTTAGTCACACTACTTGGCCGTCATAGGTCACAGGCAACTCTGCTCTGCATTGTCCCCAGTCTGCAACCCAAGCTGACAGAAGCCAGAATCTATAGTTTTACTCTGCACTGTGACAGAGGCAAAGACCTACAGAGGGTCTCTTGCCAGCCATTACACACCAAAAGTGATACTATCATTTCTGTTCACAACTTGTTAGTCAGGACTGTTCACCTGTCTCCACCTGATGCCAAGGAAGCCAGCGAATGTGATCCTATTTTGTCCCAAAGGCAGAGCACTAATGACCATGGCTGCTATTGCTACCACCACCCTGATGCCACTTTGCCCCTGGAATTCCATTCAGCCTACACCACTCCTGTCATTACTAATGCTCTCAGTCCCTTTTCTCTTGTGACACTGACTCCAGAGTCCCAAATCTGGCATTGGTGAGTCTGCTTGCCTGAGGTTAGGTCTTATGTCTGTGCTGTAGCAATTTTAGCTCCTGTAAGCTCTAAAACTTGACCTTCCAGAACTCCTAAGGTGGAGAAATTCCTAAGTATAAAAATTCTATGAATGCTGGATATCTGCAAAATAATAAATTCCCACCCAGGAATGTGACTTTTGAGACACCTTGTGCTCTCACCATATATGTCCCTTCAAGCTAAGTACTTAAGCATTGCCCTGCTAGGTCAGATCAATAAGCCCTAGCCTACTTTCCTGGATTCCCAATCAAAGGCACCCAGCACAGCAATGATATGGAGAAGATGAATTGCATTAGAAGGAAGCTTCGGCTCATAGAACACCAGAAAGAATACAGGAAAAAAGTACCTACAGTGACTTTGTCAAGCTGCTATTGGGTCTCCAAACAACAGAGTGCATGACAGAGAACTCAGAACAAAGGTGAGGAAATTGTAAAAGACCAGTTTATATTCGTGGAAATGATCTCTGCAATAGCCAGAAGCAATCTGCAATCAGCACCTTGGTACTGGTCAGGAATATTGAAAGCTGCCCAGAAGCTGCGCTAAATTGTACTCTTGACTTAACCAGAAGCAGCCATTCCCATCATCAGTCTGGATGATTTTATCCTCATGACTCCAGATTCCTTTTATTCCTTTTCTTTTCTGGCTTTGTCAATTGTTTTCTTGGAAAAGAGAAAGGAAAAATGAAGAAATGAAAATCTGAAATTTTAACTCAAGAAGCAAAACACATATGGTCAAATACTTGATATTACCTAACTATGAGTGGATTTTGTCTTTAAAGTTTTGACTGAAAGGGGTTATTCTAATTTCAGAACTTCAGAACCGTAATAAGAAAGTTATATTTTATTATATGAAACTTCCATAAGTACACATATTATAAGTACCTGATATATGACTGTAGTGATCCCTCTTACTCAAATATGGAATTAATAGTCTTTTTAAAACCCAGGGTTTTTTCCCATTGATACCACTTTTGTTTAATATACTACAATATATGCATTAGAAAAGTCTTACACACCTAGAATTTTTTCAATTTTCCAGGCTAAAGGAAGTTTTGAGAGTAACCATTTATTTTAAAATAAAGTATTTATACTTACAAAAGAGGTCATTTAAATTAAGGGGGAGAGAAAGAACCACTTGTTTCCTACCATAAAAGCATATTTTCTTTTCATCCTTTTCATCTTTTCATGCCACCTTACATCAGTTCAGGACATTTCTGAGGGGCCACCCTAGCTCCAGAGCTCCCTCCAGCATCTGTTGCAATTTTTACTGTGGCCACATCACATTTGCATCACTTTTTAACCCTTTTCTTAACCAAATTCCATTTCCTCTTTCTTTCTGATGTTGATCTCATGGGGCTTCATCTTCCTGCATAACTTCAAAATCCCTTCTCTTGGAAGACTTGACCTAAGACAACATACGTATTTTCACCTATCATTACAAACTTCTCATTGGGCAAGTTAATTAACTTTTCTCTACTTCACTTTTGTTGTCTATAAAATGAGGAAAAATAAAAGTGCCTATCTCATAGAATTATTCTTATAATAAAAAGTAATACATTTGAAGATTGTAGAGTAGTGCTTAGTATGTAATAGTATTCAGTATAATATTAGTCGTCATTATCATTTTGATAGCTGCTTAAATATCTTTCAAATGAATGGGCTGTATTGTACATAGTAAATTTAGAATTTAGTTAAAACTTATTTTAATATTTATTCAGCTTTAAACTTGTTTATGCATAGTAATTTTTTTTCATTTGTAATCATTTCCTAGAATGCATTTAGAGAAGTAAAATTAATGAGTCTAAGAATATACATATTTAATAAAGTGTGTTTTATAATTATGAAATCAATGAATATCCTTTATAGAATTTTTTTAATATGAAAAAAGTAGAAAGTACTTAAAAAACTAAAGTTCTGGGGCACCTGGGTGGCTCAGTTGCTAGAGCATGTGACTCATGGTCTCAGGATCATAAGTTTGAGCCTCATGTCAGGTGTAGAGTTTACTTAAAAAAAAAAGGAGAACAAAACTAAAGTTCTGCAGTTGTCCTGATAACAAAAATTATAAAGGATTTGGTTGCCAAATATTTCCATATATTGGTAGGACATGGTTGATCATCAAGGTCTTTTTATAATGATAAACACAAGCTGGGGAACATTGAGTATTAAATATTCAAGTGTTTTTTATTATGCACACTTAAGCATATATGTAGATATAGATATATATATAGATATAGATTACAGCTCTGGAAATACTCATAAGAAAGAACCATGATTGTCCCCAGAGAAGTTTCCACTATATACTCTATTCAATTCTTCTTTCAATATTATAAATGTGCTCATCTTAACTTTTTAAAATCTAAACAACAATTTTAAAATTTTTATATATTTAGGTCCAGAGAAATATAAATAAAAGAGAAAATATATAAATTTCTTTAATATTACAATGTGACCAGAAACACACAGGAATGCCTGTGTTCCTGAATCTCACCAGCATTTATTAATTCACAAATTTTCCAATCTTTGTTAACTTTATAGGCAAATGCTACTTCATTATCACTTTAATTTACCTTTTCTAGATAGTGGTATTGGGTTAAGCTGCTGCTTTCAGCTCAGGTCATGATCTCAGGGTCCTGGGATTGAGTCCCGTATCGGGCTCTCTGCTCAGCAGGGAGTCTGCTTCCCTCTCTGCCTGCCTCTACATCTACTTGTGATTTCTCTCTGTCAAATAAATAAATAAAATCTTGGAAAAAAAAATATTTAGAAATACCTGTTAAGCAATTTAATGACTTGGGAGCAGTATTTATGGCTATGATGAAAAAGTGGTCAGTGAATCCCCAAAAAACAATTATAAAACTGGATAATGTCATCAGGTGACCAAAGAACAAACTGAGAGATGCTTATTCATGAAGAATTGCTGGAATTCCAAAGAGGAATGCTGGAAGTCTGAGGCCTTCCTGCCTGCCTGCCAGGAGTTGTTACCATCCTTTGACTAGATGGGCTCAGAAGTAGAAAGAAAGAAGATTAAAGAAAAATAAGCAGTTCTTCAGTGAACTGTGAGAAAATGTCAAGCATGTTAACATATATTTAGTAGATATCTAGAAGGAGAGGACAGAAAGAGATGGAAAGAATAGAGAAATAATGGCCTACATATTCCAAGTTTGATGAAAAACATTAGTGAAAGGAGTCAGGAAGTTCAGAAAACCCCAAGTAAAATAAATATAAAGAGAGATATATCTAGTTGCAATATAGTTTAATTACTAAAAGCCAAAAATTTCATCAATTTTTATACTAATTATATTAAATGTGAATGAAATAAATATTCCAATCAAAAGGCAGATTATTAAACTGAATAAAAAAGGTAAAACTCAACTTTATTATGTCTGCAAGGGACATATACTAGTTTCAGAGGCATAAATAGGATAAAAGTAAAGTAATGGAATACACAGTGATGAGCACTGAGTAATGTGTAATATTTTTGAATCATTATTTTTTAAAAAAAAGAGTGGAAAAAGATATACCATACAACACATCCATAAGAGACTGGTATAGCTATAATAATACCATGGAAAATGAACAAAAAGCAAAAATGACATTAAGAAGATATAGACAATTAAGAAGATATAGACAATTCAACAATTATATTTGGAGATTTCAATACCACATTTTCAATAACTGATAAAAGTACTAAATATAAAACAGTAAATATGTGAAAGATTTTAACCACTAAACAACTTGAGCAGCCTAACCAATATCTTAGAAACTGTGTCCAACAACACTAGAAAGCATATTCTTTCAAGCACAAATGAAACAATTTTCAAGTTAAACTACATGCTAGCCCATAAAACAGTTTTCAGTAAATTAATTTAGCTGAATTATCTGTACATATCTGCCGTTATAGTATTTGTCAATTTGAGTAAATTTCTTACTTAATAATTATATTAACATTTCTGTCTTTTCATATGTGCTACATGTATTTTTCCAATTTGGCTTCATTATTTATTTCATAGCATTTAAGAACTTTTTTGTTTTATTTTTATGCTTCTCAAAAATACTGACATTTTTGTTCACTAGTTCAGTCATTTACCAGCTTAGAAATTATCTCCAACTTTAGAGATAATTAAATTACCTTCTATTTTAAATTACCTTCTATTTTTCTCAAGTTTTTTTCTTTTAAGTTTTATTATTTAAATCTCTAGCTCATCAGGAATCTGAATGTTTAATGTTTGCATTGAGGATCTAAGTTTTTCCTTCACTTACCTGATTTTCCAAAAAATATTTTCCAAGTTTTTCCAGTTCATTTATTCTAATAATCCTTTACTTACTGGTTTGTGAGATTTTCTTTATTGGATATTATATTCATTAAGAACTCCTAAAAAAAAAAAAACCCAATTCTAAAACTAAAGATTATAAATTATCATTAATTCTCAATTAATTTATAAGCTTAATGCTCTTCCATTAATGGTCTCCTTGTGATATTTTTAAGAAAATGTAACAAAGTGATTATACATTTTCACTCAAAATTTTGAAAAGAATATTTAGGGGAGACGTATTCTCACATAATTAAACCATCTATTTCTGATGCATAAGACAACAAAGTCGTATAGTTCAGTTTAATATTTATCTATATATATAAATACCAGATGATACAGAGTATAAGGCATTCCATTTGATAAACTAAACTATGACAACTACAACCAGATCAAACTAATAAAAAAGGAAGGGAATGTGAAGGATAAAACATATACAGATGAACTTTAAGTAGAAAAGAGTAGATTTTTGTTTCTGAAGTTACAGCAATAATCAGCAAGAATAGCAGCCTGTTTAATAGTAAAAATGATCTATTATTAGGCAGTCTTGGAGATCAAAGAGAATTCTAGAATATCTTCAGAGAATGGCTACATTTAATGATTATTCTTCAGACACAGGATAAACATTTTCAAATCCAAGAGAGTAGAAGGCACAAATTATTTACAGATTTGAATCCTGTTTATGTATTTTTGCAAGAAAAAGCTAAAGTGGAAGTAATACTTATGTATTTGTTTTTAAAAACCTGAGTTAATTGTAAGTAAGAAAATTAGAGGAAACACTGTACATTGAATGCAAATCACTTGCTGGACATGATTTTTAGTTCAATGGGATCATTCTGTAGCTTCCACTTACCAGGTTTTGAATCTAAGAGTAGTTTAGATTTCAGTAAGTTTGGTTTCAGGATAAAAATTTCCTAAATAGACTATTTAACAATTACATTCTTTCAACAATGACACATTAAACAGATGTGTCAGAACCATTGTGAAAAATGTTTTGGATCATCCATGTCTTGGACTTTCAGATGCACAGTCTCTAATTAAGACATAAAATGAAAACTAGAATTATTTCAGTGCATAAAGACTAGTGTTACAAACAAGGAACTTCCCAGGATAGAATAGGATAAGGATCCTGGCTGACCTACTAATTCATTTAAAGGCTTTATCGCTTCCTTGCATTAATTAGCATCACTACAGTCAAGATCTACATAACAAACCCATTTATTGATGCTCTTAAAAACTTTTGTCTGTTAAGAGTTGGTCCCACTTTTGTGCTCCTGTTCTGTCTCTCTCTCTATCCCCGCCCCCCCCATATGTGTATATATACTAATAATGGCTTTGGAATTATGCTTTCAATAAAATGTTTTGTTAAAGCCATGATGACCAAATCTACTTAGGACTATGTCACCGTCACTAACAACAAAGATGACTCACAGACACTTGGTGATGCTGTCCTCTCCCATTACTCCTGTTTTCCTGCCATGGTCCTGCCCAAAGCCTGATTTAGAGGTCTGTGCTGAGTATACAAGAACATTATTCAAATTCTCCCATAATTGAACAAGGTATCTTTCCCTATCAAATTTTAAAATGCACTTAAATAATAAGTTGTCGGTAGGGAAAAGATTATCTTATTTAAATAGTGATGTCAACCTTAAAAAATAACTACTCACACCAAATTTAAACTTTTCCAAAATACTTAATTCCAAATTACTAGATACTGAAAAGATGACTTTTTTAAACTTAGTTATTATTTGACTCAACTGATGTTTTTACCTCTTCCTTTCTTCAGAGCACACTGAAATCCCAGACAACAGAATTTATCTTAAGTTTGTCTGACGTTAAGCTGTGCTTAAGGAATACTATAAAGTGAATAATTATTAATATGTAACAAGTAGAATATTATTAAATAGGAGAAATCAGTTCAATGCTTGAGATTGTTGGCTCAGACACACTGATTTTCTTATCGCCTCCAGTTATTTTGAAGTTCTGGCTTGGGTAGTTCTGTATAAGGACTCATTTGGGCACAAAGCATCTAAGCAAGTTTGTAAATTTATAGGAAGTATAAAATACCCCCCCCAACCTTATTTCCAATCAGTTTGGCTGTGAAACTGACATTAGATTGCTCTTATTGCATTCAGACCACAGATATTCATGTGCTATTAGAATATCTAATATGCTAATAAAAGAATGATTTCTCCAAGGCTAGCCTAAAAGATAAATGATTACTGACACCCTTGACCTAGGAGTTTCATGTCTTAGACAAACATCTTTGAAACTCTGGTAACGTATCTTGTTAGCTCACAAGTAGGATAAAATCCCAGAGCTCTCACAATCTGTGCTATTTGCACAATCAGAATTAAAGAAGTAGAATAATTACCCTTATAATTCTACCCAGAATTGCCATTTCAATTGTATCACAATTACTTTAGAGTTTTGGGGTTTGTTTTCTAAATTTTTGTTATCTAGATCTCATAAATATTGAAAAAAATTCTCATACTTAGTTTTTATCTTTGCCCTAATTTTTAAAAAATATTTTATTTATTTATTTGAGGGAGAGATAATGAGAGAGAGCACAAACTGGGAGTAGGATTATAGGGAGAGAGAGAAGCAGGCTCCACACTGAACAGCGAGCCTGATGCAGTACTTGTTCCCAGGACCCCGGGATTATGACCTGAGATGAAGGCAGACACTTAATGCCTGAGCCACCCAGGTGCCCAACTTTGCCCTAGATTTATAGTTTATTAGAACTAAGATTGCCACAAAGATAAACGTCATAGAGGTGTTGAAAGTCCTGATGTGGAATTAAACAAATTGGGTTTAAATACTGCCTCTTTATAAGCTGTGTGATTTTAGGGAAATTATTTTTTAAAGTCTCAGCTTCCTAATATGCAAAATAGGGCTAGTAATCATGTTTTAATGTAATTACAAAAACTAGTTAATATCATGAAGGTAGAGTTCTAAGTGCAGTGCCTAGACCATAGTAACCCATAAATAACTTCATCCAATAAATAAGATAGCATTTCAATAATTTAGGCAAGAAGTGATGTAATTTGGGTAATGGTGGTAGCAGTGTAGACAGCAGATTCCAGACATACAGAAGATCATCATGAGGCTTTGTGGCTGGGTCAAACTTGGAGTATGGAGAGAGAGAGAGAGCTATGGGTAATGTCAATATCTGAGAACAGGAACAAGTGGAGAAAACCACAGGAGGTGCAGACTTGGGCAGAGGAATCTTTTAGGGAGTTCAATTTTGGACTTGTAAGCTTTTGAATATGTAAAAGTGTGGAGAAGGTTATTGAATATGTGAATTTGAAGCTGACAACTGTATTTTAATACTTAATTTCTATCAGTTCCTATGAGATCATTCAACATCATCTCAATTAAGTTGTTGATTTTTCAGTAATATTCAGTGTCAACCTCTTATCAACAGACATACCCATAAAGATTACCAGGAGCTAAAGGGTTATAACGATAATATATTTCAAGTGACTTGAAAAACTCTCAGGTTACTTTAAGTTAGCTCCATGGGATGGCTGAACTTTGATAAAACCAACCTATACTAGAGATTGGTCCTCAGTTCTTACGGTTCAGAAGACTTCCTAGTAAAATCAGCCCCTGTTCTGCAACTGGAAGGGACATTTCCTATGGAGTCTGTACAAATAGCTAACCTCGGTTTCTTTTTTTTAATCTTTTGTTAGGATCAGTTTAAGGTAGGAAAATTATTTAGCTTCTCTCTAAATTTTAGGAGTCCTCCAGGTCCAGTAATGTATCATTTAACAATTTCTGTTTCAGATGATTAATAACCATAAGTTCTGAAAAATTAGTTTGTAGAAATCTCTATTTCATCATGTTTTACTTACCGCTTTCTTAGTTGTTTGCATTTTTATCAAATTTTAATATTTATCTAAGTTTTCTGAATTGCAAGAACAAATGAATTGTATACATGAATAGTCTCCACAAAAGCTGGGATTTGTGTATGAACTAGGGAAAATAACTATAATTATTTATTTAAAACACAACTGAGAAGAAGTCAGATGTTGAATTATATGTGCGTGGATAGTAGGAAGAGGTGGCTAATATTTGAGACTTCTTACTCATAAAATAAGATCTCATTGACCATCTACCATATGTTCAAGATAATAAATTTTTTGAGTTATTCTAAATTAGAATGTTTTACTAAGTCCCTTAAATAATGGAGACAAATACATATATCAAATCCTTCCCAAGCTCAAATTCTCCTTACATAAAAATCAGATATATGTGAGTCATAAATAATTTTTCCTGAAGAGATTTTGAAAAGGAAGAAACTTGGGGTGGAAGAGAAAAATAGTAAGTAAAAATGAGTGGAAGATCATGTTAAATATGTGAAAAAGCTTATTCCAACCCTGGCACTGAGTCACTCCATCTCATGGCACTTGAACAGAGGGAGCCAACCAGACTAAGTTATAAAGTCATAAAGCTATCAGCCATCTGCATGGAGTATCAAACAGAAAAAGAGGGGTGCCTGGGTGGCTCAGTGGGTTAAGCCTCTCCCTTCGGCTCAGGTCATGGTCTCAGGGTCCTGGGATCGAGTCCTGCTTCGGGGGAGCCTGCTTCCCCCTCTCTCTCTGCCTGCCTCTCTGCCTACTTGTGATCTCTCTCTCTGTCAAATAAATAAATAAATCTTAAAAAAAAAAAAAAGAAGTACTCCTTAGTGTACATATTAACTGGAACAAAGGAATGTACAATTATAAATCATCAGGTTAAGGAAAAGAGGGAAGGCTATCCAGTGTTTTTAGCAAATAAGAGATTTATATATATTAACAGTACAGGACACTTTATTACTAAGTAAAATACAGTAACACAGGACATCTTTATTGCTTTACTTTGATAAAAGTAAAAACTATTAATATGAGCTCTCTTGGTTTTACTCAGAATACATGCCCTCAAAGTGTTATTATCATACAAGACACAATGAACTTCCACTAGATCTCCAACAGCAGGAATTTTTTGAAAACATAATTCTCAAAATTGAGGGGGAATTGGCTCAGAAAATTTTACAGGACACAGAAATAGATATTCTTTTAAAGTGAGATATTAATTTAAAAAGTTTAACCTAAAGGCAAAATATTTTAAGCATAATACTAAGCAGAAAGAGAGTTTATAGTCTCTAATAGACATCCAAAACAGTAAGAAGAAAATGTATAGAAACATTTTGAAGGAATGCAATGAGTTAAAAAATAAAACAACAACAAAAAAATAAAAACAATAGAAACAAACACTAGGAGCGGCAGCTAAAAAACAGACTCTTAGGTCTGTTGGGTGAAGGAAAGAGGATGGGAACCAGCTGCTTCAGTCTTCACTTAAGATCAAATGAGGAAACATGGGCTTTGTTATGTTCAAAAATAGCCACTGTAATATGATCCATGCCAAATACTTTGCTATGTAAAATTCTATGCTCAACACATGTCTTTTTCACTTTGTTGATTATACAAAAACTACTCTGAAATATATTAAATGTTGAAAATCCCTAATAGGTAATAATAAATATCAAAATTGGAAACTCACAGAAGAAAGAAACTAAAAATTTCAAATTCTCATAGTAACTTAACCACATTCTTTTAACTGTTATTCATACTGTAGAATGTGAGAAACTCAAAATTGAGTAAAATGGGCATGTGTTAATATCATACAGCACATTTCAATGTTTTCATGTCTCCCATAATATGTTGAAATATATAATTTACAAGGTGTCAGGTTTCACACTCAATTTTTTTAATATCAAGGAAAAATTAACTATAAATATTTACTAACCTGCCAAAAAAGCATTCTGGTTTTAGCTCCTCACTTCCTGCATTTTGTATTTAGATGCTCTCACCAACAAAATAAGACAATAGATATCAAAGTCAGGGACCACTTTTGAAGAGGACACATATCATAGTGCCAAAATAAAGAATACTGTATAAGATTGGAATCAGCAACTTCCAGTTCTAGATTCCACTGAGTGAGAAGTTACTCTCTTTAAAAGGTAACAATGTGGGACTTCCACTTCCAAATATAAGAGATTAACTTGTACCAGATTTGCCCAACTATGTTAAACAACCATGAAACCGAACAAAGAGAAATGACTCTTCTCTGGCATTGTACAAAAGGCAGCACAAGATTTCCTACTGAAAGAAGAGGAACCCAAAACGTGAGTTAAACCAAAAGTAATATAATTGTAAAGTGCTTTATAACTAACGTAAAATGAAAATATTTGACAGCTTAGAACAAAAGAGGGAGGTTGTAAGATGCCTTTGTAAGATTCTTACATCTGTGATGTGTGATATGCAAATTCTGTAATGATAAAATATTCTAAATACACTAATGAGAATAAGATGCATATTGTATTTAGTAAAGCAACCACCAAAATAATCATATAGATACAGCTAGAAAACATAAAACACTAGAAATACTCAATTAAACCAAAAGTAGACATCAAAAGAGGAACCAAAAAAAGATGCAAATAGAATGCATAGTTTATAAAATATCAGATTTTAATCCAACAATACCAATAATTACATTAGAAGAAAATGGATTAAATACTGTAAGGGCGGATATTATACGACCGGTTTTAAAAAGCATATTCCAACTAAATGCTGTCTACAATATAGGTATGCTAAAAAAGACATACAGAGATTAAAAATAGAAGGATGGATGATCACATCATCCATCTAACAGGAGTTAGATTTAAAAAACTGTTATGGCTATATTAATATAAAACAAGGTGTAATTCAAAACAGTGAGTATTACAAGAAATAAAGAGGTTGTTACAAAATAATAAGTTCAATCAGTAGAATGCATAACAAGCTTAAATATGCACCTAATAAGAAAAGATAAAAAAATATGAAACAAAAACTGATGGAACTAAATGGAGAAACAGATAAATCTATAAACATAATTGTAGGTTAAACACCCTTTCATAGTTACTAATAGAACTAATAGAACAAATATATAAAAACAATATATATATATATATATACATATATATATATATAACACAAATATACAGGACATGAAAAACATTATCAGTCATTGTGATCTCATTGATATTAACATAAACCTACAAAAAAACCAAATTCTTGATAGGTGCAAATAGAACATTCACCAAGATAAAGCATGTACCAGATATACAATAAATATAGTGGACTTCAAAAAACTGAAATCTTACAGAGTATGTTCTATGACCACATGGAATTTAATAAGAAAATAATAAAAATAAGATATTTAGAAATTTCTCAAATATTTGGAAATAAAGCAACACATTTATAAATAAACATAACTGGAAAAAATCACAGTTATTTTCAACTGAATAACAATAAATGTAAAACATATCAAAATTTGTGAGATTCTGTGAAGCAGTTCTTAAAGGGAAATTTATAGATTTAAGTGTCAGTATTGGAAAAGAAGAAAGTTATAAAATGAAGTATTTAACTTTACATCTTAAGAAAGTAAAAACAAAAAAAAAAACCAAAAAACCCATAAATTATATGCAAAGAAAGTAGAAAAAAAGGAAATAATAATGAACAGAAGTCTATGACGGACAGAGAAAATAAACAAACCCAAATTTGGTTCTTTAAATAACAATAAACCTCTATGAAGACTAATGAATTTTTAAAAAGGAAT
The DNA here is from genome assembly GCF_011764305.1 of Mustela putorius furo. Lineage (NCBI taxonomy): Eukaryota > Metazoa > Chordata > Mammalia > Carnivora > Mustelidae > Mustela > Mustela putorius. Next base: position 1,432,759 of record NW_025421556.1, read on the forward strand.
AAAGTTAGCAATAGCAGGATGAAGTAGTGACTATTTCTACAGAATATTCAGATAATAAGGAAACATTATAATCAACTTCATGTCAATAAATTAGACAATAAAATGGAAACATTCCTTGGGGAAAGAAAAACTTACAAAACAGTTCAGTCTTTTAAAAAACTGACAAAAGAAGAAAGAAAAATCTGAAAAATTTTATATCCATTAATGAAACCAAATTTATAATTTAAAAAAAATCTTTTCAAAAAGAAACCTGGATTAGTTCAGCTGACAGTTTCTAACCAGCATTTAAGGACGATAAGATGTCATTTTTACACAAAATATTTCAGAAAATAGAGGAAAGGATTCTTTCCAGCTTGCTTTATGAGAACACCATGATCCTGCTACTGAAGTGACAAAGGTATCACAAAAACAGAAAATTGGAACTTCTACTAGTTTCATCTCCTCCTAGTTTCATCTTTCATTTGCAGTCATGAAAGAGCTTGGAAGTCATCACTCCCATCCTTAAACAAGAAAAAAGATGAACAAATTGATAATCAACTTCTTTTTTGGACCTGTGAGAAAACTGAGGCACCACAAAATCTGGAGAGACAGGTCCAAAATGTCCCAGCTGAAGTCAGATTTCTTGGAGCAAAAGCCATGAAGAGTAGGACACTAACTGATAATTTTGACAAATTGCTGAAGCCTCCAAGGAAGGTAGTTGGAGAAACTTCTTAGGACGGCAGAAAAGTGTGAAGTGAGCTCGCACTTTTACTTCACGGACCCCACCAGATTGTCCTAGTGAACAGCCAACAAACATATCATCTTGGCTTTGGCAAGAGGGAAGGGTAGAGTAACATGATGAAATATGCCTAGAGTGTTCTCCATAACTCTCCGGTGGGAAGGACTTTATCAGAGCTTTTTTCCCACCTGGGGAAACAGCATTTCTCTGACTCTGGCATAGAGATTAGAACCATATAAAAAAATCAAAAGGAAATGCTAGAAATCAAAAAACACTAACAGAAATAAAAACGCCTTTGATGGGCTCATCAGTAGACCAGACACAGCTAAGGAAAGAACCAGCAAGTTTTAAGACAGGTTAATAAAACTTCCAGAACTGAAATGCAAAGAGGGGAAAAAAATGTGATTGGTGAGGGAACAGAAAAGAACATCCACAAATTGTGGGAAAATTTCAGATGATGCCACGTAAGTGTATTTAAAATATCAGAAGAATAAAAAGCAGAGCAGAAGTGTTTTCATACTGCCCAAGAACTTTAGAAAATCAATGAAATATGCCAAATCACAGATCCAAGAACCTCAGAGGTAACCAAGCAGGAAAAATATCCTAAAGTCTATATTTTGGCATATCATATTCAAACTACTGGAAAGCAGGGACCAAAAAAATCTTTTTCTTTTTCTTTTTAAGATTTTATTTGTTTATTTGACAGAGAGAGACACAGTGAGAGAGGGAACACAAGCAGGGAGAGTGGGAGAGGAAGAAGCAGGCGTCTCACCAAGCAAGAAGCCTGACTGGGGGGCTCGATCCAAGGATGCTGGGATCACAACCTGAGCCAAAGGCAGCCGCTTAATGGCTGAGTCACCCAGGCGCCCCCAAAAAACTATCTTGAAAGAAGCTGGGGTTGGAGGTGGAGGACATTTTCCTGGAGAGAAACAAAGATAAGAATTAAGAATTACAGCAGACTTGTCAGAAAACATATAAGCTAGAAGGGAGTGAAGTAAAATATTTAAAGTATTGAAAGGGAAAAGACCCCACCAGTTATTCTTCAAAATTACCCTTCAGATGTGAAGAAAAATTGGAGACTTCTTAGATGAACAAAAACTGAGACTTTATCACCAGTAGACCTGCCCTGTAAGAAATGAACTTCTTCAAGGAAAAAACAAATCCTATAGTTCAGAAATGTGGATCTTCACAAAGAACAAGTTTTAGAGAAGGAAAGAATAAAAGGGAAAAAAAATCTTTCATTTTTCTTTCAAATAATGCAACGTAGGGACACCTGGGTGATTTAGTAGGTTAAGCAACCATCTCTTGATCTCAGCTCAGGTCTTGATCTCAGGGTCCTGAGTTCAAGCCCTGTATTGGGATCCACAGCAGTATGGAGCCCATTTTAAATAAAAAGAAAGAAAGAAAAGGAAGGGAGGGAGGGAGGGAAAAGGTGGGAAGGAAAAACAAAGGAAGATAAGGAAGGAAGGAAGAAAGTAGAAAGACGGGAGGAGGAAGAAAAGAAAGAAAGGCAACGTATTGCATAATTATAACATATACATACTTGAAATGAATGACAGTAATGTCGTAAGAATTAAATTGAAGAATTAAAAATAGTCTATTATAAGATACCTGTATGACTTGCGAAGTGGCATAATGTTATTTGATGGTAGACTTAAGTTAGTGTATATTGCAAACTGTAGGACAGCCACCAACTTTTTAAAAAAGAAATACAATTGATATGCAAAGAGAGGAGATAAAATGGAATCAAATAAAATGCTCAGTTAAAACCATAAAAGGCACAAAAAGAGGAAAAAATAAAATTATCTCTCATAAAAATAGACCAAAAAATTAACCAAATTGTAAGGAATAGAATCCAACAATATTTAAAATTCCATCCTGACTAAGTGGGGTTTATCCACATTGATAATTAATCAGTATAATTCTCCACATTAACAGACTAAGAGAAAAATCCTATCATCTCAGTAAGGACAGAAAAAAGGCATTGACAAATTTCAAAGCTATTCATAATAAAAATTTGCAGGGAATTAAGAATACATAGGAACTTCTCAAGGCACCTGGGTGGCTCAGTCAGTTAAGTGTCTGCCTTCGGCTCAGGTGGTGATCTCAAAGTCCTGGGATGGAGTCCTGCATCTGGCTCCCTGCTAAATGGGGAGCCTGCTTCTCTCTCTTCCTCTGCCTTTCTTCTGGCGTGTGTGCGCACTCTCTCCCCCTCTTTCAAATAAATAAATAAAATCTTTTTAAAAAAAGAGAATATGTAGGAACTGCTCATTTTTGGTAAAATGCATCTACAAAACAACAACTTTATAGCTAGCCTCATACAAAATGGTAATATATTAGGTGCTTTCTCCAAGGATTATAAATAGTCAAGGATTCTGCCCTCACCAGTTTTATTCAGTAGTGTACAATAGATTCTAGCCAGGAAAATAAGACCAGAAGAATATATGAAAGCCATAACTGTTGAAAAGAAAGAGTTAAAATTCTGTGTGTTCTCAAAACAACACAATTGTGTGAATAAATGTTTTTAAATTTTTATTAGAATTAATAAGTGAATTTATAAGTTGCAGGAAGCAAGTCCACAAAAATCAAATGTATTTCTAAATATTAACAACCAGTTATTAGATAATAAAATGAATACTGCACCTGTATACACAATAATTAATTCAAAATAGATCACGATCCTAAAGGCAAAAATTAAAAATATTAAATTTCTATGAAAAATGAGGGAAGTTTTATGGCCTTAGTTAGGCAGAGTATTTATAGACAGAACAAGGAAACGTATTCCATGAAATAAAATACTGATAAACTACATTTCATCAACATTAAAACCTTCTGGGGATGCCTGGGTGGCTAAGTTGGTTGGACGACTGCCTTCGGCTCAAGATCCTGGAGTCCCGAGATCGAGTCCCACATCGGGCTCCTAGCTCCAAGGGGAGTCTGCTTCTCTCTCTGACCTTCTCCTCGCTCATGCTCTCTCTCATTGTCTCTCTCTCAAATAGATAAATAAAATCTTTAAAAAAACAAAACAAAACATTAAAACCTTCTGTTACTCATAAGCCCCTTTTAAGAAAGTGAAAAATATAGTCACACACTAGAAGAAAACATTTGTAATATATATATATGATAAAGGACCATATTCAGAATATAAAAAAGAACTCTTAGAACTCAGCAAGTAAACAAAAACCACATTTTTTTTAAATGGGCAAAAGACACAAACATCATAACATAATATAAACTAACAGATACTGAGCACATGAGAAGATGCTAATAAGTTCATTAATCACCAGAGAAATTAAACTCAAGATCACAATGTAATGTTACTTCATAACAGTAAGAACTGACAAAAGTAAGTGTGGACGAGGATATAAAGTTAAGAGGAACTCTCATGCATTTTTGTCACCAATCTGGAGAACAAGCTGGCATTTTCTTATAATAGTAAACATGTATTTATAAAACAGCAATTCTAAAAAGAAAAGACATGTACATGAATATTGAGAACAGCTTTCTTTATAACAAAAAAATGGACACAGCTCAAATGTCCATGAGCAGTTGAATGGGTGAAGCAAATGTACATTCATACAATGAGATACTACTCAACAATAAAAAGAAAACTAATCACAATGGATGGAAATCAAACTCTTGTTGTCTGAGGTGAGAGGCAGTGTAGAAGACTGGCTGCAAATGAGAGCAAAAGAACTTTCTAGGGAGATGGAAATGTTTTGTATTTTGACTGGAGAGATGAGTTACATGTATGTACATATCTGTGAACTGATATTAGAATTTATTTTTAAATATATATTTTATTATATAATAAAATATATATTTTATTATATAACATTTTATTTTTTAATAAGATTGATATTTTAAAAAATGCTGAATGTAACTCAGGATATTTGTTTAAAAAATTGCTGATTCAACAGCACAAGAAAGGAAATCAAATCTTCATTAAAATTATTTTAAAATACTATACATAGAAATAACTAAAAAAGCCAAAAAATACACACATAGAACTAAAAGGGAATTCACCCTTCAATGAAATAACTGAAAAGTTCTCTATTAGTTATAGACTATAAATTGTTAGATAACTAAATAACAAAGTGAAGCAATAAAATTAGAGTGAATTTATAACTCCAGTGTATTTTCTGCTTAGGTTAACCCTCCTCTACAAGTTTGCTATAAATTTGAAATTTTATCAGAAATTAGTTTTTGTTGTTGAAAGTAAAAATAGTAATACAAAAATGGAAAATATATAAGAACTACTACAAATATGGGGAAAAGCAAATATTTCCTGATTATCCATTACTTACTGGATTAAATTTTTAATTGTTACATACAGTAAGATCTGAGAATGGCAAGAAATCACAAATTGTACCATTACATTTCATTCATGTTAGTAAATCATGCAACTTCTAGATTCCCTGATCATATAAAGAATTTTTTTTTAAGATTTTATTTATTTATTTGACAGAGATCACAAGTAGGCAGAGAGAGAAGGGGAGGAAGGCTCCCTGCCAAGCAGAGAGCCCAATGCGGGGCTCGACCCCAGGACCCTGAGACCACGACCCGAGCCGAAGGCAGAGGGTCCAACCCACTGAGCCACTCAGGAGCCCCCATATAAAGAATTTTAATAATCATATATTCTTGGCAGAAAAAGATCTAACATCTATTAACTATATACTGGACTTGTATGTGAAACATATACCCCAAGGCAAAAAAAAAAGTGTTAGTTTTGTTATCTGTAACACATAGTGACTGGGCTTCATAGAACATTAGCTAGGAGGGACTCAAGTATACTCCAAAAATCATAAAACATTGAACTCTCATTTTCAAACTGATTAAAAATCAGAAGATACTTTTGACATATTTTATGTCATGTGGCACTTCATGATATTTCAAAATACCTCACTTTTAAGTTTCAGAAGATTTCAAGATGAAAGCCTTCCAGAAAGGTAGGCTTTATAGAAGTAATTCTCAGCATATCGATTTGGAATCAACAAAAACAGTTTACAAATAACTGTTAGACTTCAAGGCCAGCCCAGTTCACAGAATCTTCCTTCCTGAGAGTCCTGAAGCAAAAATAAATTCTGAGTTATGATTGTCATGATAGCATAAACACGGTTGGTTCGTGATCTCTATTCCACAAATGGTATTTAGAAATCATCGTAACAACACGATAGTGTGTGTTGTAAGGTAAAATAAAAATTTTATCAGATGCATCTCTTTACTACTCCGGTTAAGCTTTCTTTTCCAAAGCTAATTAACAAAGCTCAAATGCCTAACTCAGCTCAGGTTATGTAAATGCATGCCTTCGTATAGTTTGCATGTATTAAGCAGTGGGAGATTGTTTCTTCACTGAGTTTAGAAAAAAATCTTAAATTTTCATCTATGTAAAATAAGAGCAGATAATCTGATTTGACATATCTTGAGAAGCCTGGAGGCTGCAGGAACCCCACTGGGCCAGTAGATGATTAGTTAATAAAGGGAAAGCAGCCTGACACCAAGGTGAGCAATAATTAAACCTGTAGTGAAATTCTCTAATAGAATTCAATAAAGTAGCACATTGTTAGTAGAACAATGTTTCTTCAAATGGCATTGATGAGTAAACCTCAATGTGAGCAAAGATTCTGATCAAGGGAAAATGCAGATGCTTGTTCTATGAATTTGCTGCTCCTGGATCTATTCTGTGCAGGCAGTGTATAGGATATTCAATGTATTGGATTTCCACTGTTTTGAAAATTGATGCAAGGAGAAAGTATTAGGAGCTACAACTTCAATTCATTTGTTTATTCATTTCAACGGTGTGTTTTGTTTTGTTTTGTTTTGTGGAAACAGTGCTAACAGCTAGAAATCCAAAGATACGAATAAAACAAAGTTGCTGTCATGAAGGGGCTTATAATATCATAGGCAAACCAGACATGTAAAGAGGTAAATACATATCACATTATGAAGGTATACTTTGTTAGGAAAGTACAGCTGAGAAAGTACAGCCTGAGAGTGTCTGGAAAGTATAGAAGAGATGACATTTAGGAGGGATTTTAAGAATGACCACATATTTCAGATGGGGAAAGACATTTCAGGCAGAGGGAACTGATTGTGAAAAAGTATGAAGTTATGAAAGTGAATGTGAATTCATGAAGCCATAACACGGTCAGCTCGGTCTGCGAGAAGTGGAACACAGGGGACGTGATGAGTGTATTCAAGAGCTAAGGAAGGACCAAATTGTGAATAGTTTTGACTGTTGATATAGACTTCTTTCCACAGATAGTAGATGAAAAGTTCCTGAGCAGGGGAGGAAAAGAATACGATTGCAGGTTTTCATGGTTCCCAGGAGACAGTGAACTACTTTTTTCACATGACTCACACATACTTGCAAGGTGCCTGGGCATCATTAGAGAAGGAAAAAATACATGAAAGTATCAATATCAACGGTGAAGATAGAGAAGTGGGTAAGAGAGGAGGCTGAGAGACCAGTTAAAACTGCCTAGTGTAGTTGTGATAAAATAAAGATGAGACCTAAAAAGAAACAGTGTGGAGAAAGCAAGGAGAAATGAGATTTGTAAAAACAACATGTCTTGATGATGAGTTGAAGGGAAAGGATGAAGAGGACATTGTGAAAGATGACAGCTAGGATTTTGCTTTGGGAGAAGAGGCTCCATGGCATTATTCAGCATCACTGAGTGTTTAAAGGGAAAAGTAGAATTGCATTTATGGGGAAAATGGGAAGTCCTAGAGAGGCTTCCAGGAGACATTCTTGAAAGGGAAACAGTCAAGACCCCTATCTCCTGTTTTCTTTTATTTTGTCTTTTTCACTAATGACATGTATTTCTGGATACATTTATGAAATTCTTTCAGCAGTCCTCTTGGTCATCTGTGTCTTCTTCCAAATGTCATTTATCAATTTTCCTGAATTCCATATCTTTCAAAAACTGAACACTGAATTTGCTAGAATAGAAAGCAGAGAAGCTTGTCTCTCATGATAGTCCTTTAGATCCTGTAGGAAAATACCAAAATTAACATAAGATTACACAGTTACTTTATCCCTCAAAACAAACAAAAAGATACACACCCCCCCCCCCCCCCGTGTTCCCATGTTTATAAGGAGTGTGGGCTCAGTAGATTGCAAGACTATCCCCTGAAGTGGAAATAAGCCTCGAGGAGGTCTACCCTCTAACACAAAAGTGAAACCAGAGACAGTTTCTGACTCCCTTTTAGCTTTCCTTTAAAGCAAAACGGGGTTGGAACAGGAGTGAAGGACAGTGCAACAGATGGGTGTCCTCTGTTTTCCTCTATAGAAAGTTCTGCTCTGCACCCCCATACCCAATCCTCCATACATCTCAGGACCCAACAAAGGTTCAGAATCTACTGAGGGATTTCTTACTTTTTTTTTTTTTTTAAGATTTTATTTATTTGACAGACAGAGATCACAAGTAGGCAGAGAGGCAGGCAGAGAGAGAGGACGAACCCGCTGAGCAGAGAGCCCGATGCAGGACTCGATCCCAGGATCCTGCGATCATGACCTGAGCTGAAGGCAGAGGCTTTAAACCCACTGAGCCACCCAGGTGCTCCGGGATTTCTTACTTTGACTGATTTAAAGACCTCAGTCTTAATTGAAGTATGAGAGTTAAGGTATGTACTTAGCTTTATGATTTTTTTTTTCATGTGCTGATATAATGATGATGATGTAAGACCATCTGGAATAAAGACAAAAGTTACATCAAGCTGAAAATTATATTCCTAAGCCTTGCTAATGGTAACAGGTTCAAGCAAGTTCTCAATTCTCATTAGCAGTTCTTGATCTAGCGAGGATTCTTTGGCTCATCAGCAAATGCCGTGTTTCTTCCAAGTAGCTCACTCCCATTCCTTTGCTCAGACCCCAGGCTCTCACACAGAGGGTTCCTAATGGCCTGCAGCCCAATCTTAAACTCGCCACATCGCTGCAGTGTGTCATATTCCATCAGGAGCTACTGTGCAAATAACATATTTCCATTTTTAAAGTCTGAAAAATGTCACAAAAAGCTTTTGGCATTTACATGACTCAGACTTACACCCTCTAATTCTCTCTGCAGCTAATTTCTTATGTTCGATACATATCCACCACAGGAAACCAGGAATAATGATTACAGGAAAAGCTGAAGTTCGACAGCCCAGCCATTAGCATTCACAAGTCTAAAGAGTAGGGATTTAAATGGCACTATCGACAGTTATTTCTTCTATACCGAAAATCAGGACTGTCAACATGTGAGACATTAAAAAATATTCAGTAATTTTAGTTATAGCCTGTAGGGTTTTTTAATGCATTCCTGAGAACTAGCAAAAATCTACAAAGATGTGCACCAAGAGGGCCTAATAGATCAGAGGAGTGAAATTATATTCAATGTGGGTAAAACAGCTTGCTGTATATTCTCCAACTACTGATCTTATCTCTCATAATCATGCCCCATGCTTCGTTTAATGTTGGACCACACTCACTATGAGAGGAAATTCACGCTTGCATTTTATGAGGCTCAGCATGCAAAATCCACATGCTATGTTTCCATTTCTTCTGTCTCACTTTTCATAGATTGGGCTTTTATCTTTCTGCTGAATAACATTTGTTGTTTTATTTTCCACTGCTTAATATACAAGGGCTTACTAAAGGAAATGGAGAGACCAGTGGCAGGTCTATCTTAGCCCCAGGAAGAGATTCAAATACACTCTGAAAATCTGCTCACTTGAATTTAGTTGCATTGTATGCATTGCCCCAGTGGAAAAAAAGTGTTCATGAATCATGCCTGCTCATTGTCAAAGTGTCTGATGTCAGGTAAAATGGCACAAACTCCATAATAGTATCATAATATGTTATGAATGCAGCATGCTAACCTACATAACAACATTTATTTTCTTTTAAATGAGTAACTGCAGTGCCAGAGCTGTCTGCAAACTTAGGCCCTTAATTCACTGGTTGAATCTCACACAGCTGACTAGCTAATTGTTATAAACAACCGGCCTGCATCATATGACTGTGTCCCTAAAACTGTTCAGCGAACTAGACTCATCTACAGAACAATTAGCTAATCTTCTACTGATACCTATCCCTGCAAAATAATGTTGACCCATAAGCATGGCCAATGTTTCTTATAGAGAAAGTGTCAATTCTTTCAACTTTAATAGTCTTCTTTGGTCAACTGGTAAGATAGAGTTCTTGGTGATTCCTTTATCCCAGATTGTTAATTTAATCATTACCATATTTATAAATTAATTGAGATTTCCTAATTAAAATCAGGCTAGAGTAAGGCAGTTTTCTAGAAGACTCAAGCAGAAGACTCAGGACAGAAAGACTCAAGCAGATTTTTACTAATGTGATGAGCAGACTAAACATCTTTGATATAAATAAATGTAAGTAACCGAGTACATATTTATAATAAATGCCAATTGAATGGAGTACTGCCAGATGGCTTTTCTATTCAAATTCATCCTGACTTACTTCTGAAAAAATTTATAGCTACTAGACCTTACATAAGGTGTTGCCTTAATATTATCTGCTCAATTGTGATATTGAAACCTTTACATAGTTGCCTCAATTAGAAGCATTAAGGGAATTGTTAAAAGGTCACCATGAAAAGCAATGAATATATCTCCATCATATATATGATAATTTATATTAATGTTAAATTGAATTTTAGGATCAGAAAGAATTTAAGAGCCTGCTTTACCCCAGTGGGCAATCATATACAAGATGCCACACTGAAATTTACCTATGTGCCACTCTATAACTCTTCAAAGAATAATTCTTCCCCATTGGCTCACATACATTTCTCATTTAAAAAATATATGCTGAATGTCTTCCATATTTATGTCCTCTGCTAGGGGGTAGAGGCTAACAAGTACCCTTAAACCTTTAAGTAGCTTTCTAAAATTTATCCACTGATCTATTCATTCTTTCAGCAAATATTTACTGTCTATCGTGAGGTAGATACTGTGTGATGATGGTAAAAAAAAGGAGAGAGAGAGAGAGAGAGGACTCTACCCATATGGACCTCATATTGTAACTAGGATGACCAACACACTCTCAAATGTTTAGTACCCTCTATGTTAGGTGCTAATTATAGTGTGCCAGATGTCCTAGCAGCATAATGAGAAAAAAGATTCATTCTGCAAGAAAGGGAGATGGTGGAGAAATGGTTTGGAAGAGGAGAAGGGACTCAGAAAGCTTTACAGAGAGAGTAAATTTAACCAAGGCCATCAAAAGTAAGTCCCTAGGGAGCAGAGGGCAGCATGGGTAAACAGCAAATGGAACATCACAAAAAAGGGCAGAGAGTTGCAAGTGCTTTACAGGGATGTAGGTCCTCCAGTTTCTTCATTTTGGTTCAAAGCAAAAGTTACAAACTTGTGACCTTCAGACCATTTTCAGCCCTGGACTTGTTGTACTTGACCTAGACCATGTTTCATGGACAAAATGTAAACATGGGAAGAATTCACAAAAATCCAGATTTCAAGCTTCTTTTGAAAGTACATTTTGAGCAACTCTGAACCAGAATGTCTATGTGGAAATAATCTGCTGGAGACATGCAGTGACACTGCCCCCCACCCCCCTTCTAGAAGCCTGCCTTTCAGTTTTAGTACAGTGCTCACTAGACCAGCTTCACTTATTAATGTTACTTGACAAGCCCTAGCTGGTGTTTTATTTGAGATGCCTGGTTTACGGTTTTAATACTTCTGAAAAGGCAATTGACTCTGGAGGAAAAAAATGGAATGTAGCTCTGAGCTGTTAATCAGTCACTTGTCATTAATTCTTCAGGTGTAAATGAAGGTTTGGAGAGCAACCTAGAGTAGAGGGATGGAAAAGAGAACACAAGATCATTAAGCATTAGACTGTTTGGTTTTGTAAAGAATTTGGTAGTCTTAGAAAGAATAAAGGAAGCAGTGCTCCACAATTTCATACTTTTTCCATGGTTAATCAAAAAATACTCATTTCAAACTAGGAACCCGCTATGAGAATGAGAGTTAAGACACTGACCTTTTCTTAATTCTTGACTATGCTTATTTATTTCTAGTGACCCTGTTTGCAAGCCTGTAATTTTTAACAGTTAAAATTCTAAGTCTCTCTCAGGGATCTCCTGAAAAGTTATTGGCCTTGTGCCCACTCACTGAATTCAAGCCATGGACATTATCCCCAGGTAATTAAAATGTTCACTTACAGAAAAAAAAAAAAAAAAGCCAAGTATCACATTGCATTGTTAACCTTCTTCTCAGATAACGTACTTGGTGTCAGAATTATCTGTACTGCCTTGGGGCTTTTTTGAAGAGTGAATATCTTTGCACACACTGTCAGCATACACTATGTAGGAATAATTATCATCATTAACCTGAGTCTTATTAAGCTGCCTGCTTATTAATATGTATTGCCATTCACCATAAGTGCTAAGTTGGTGGCAGAAAAACAAAAGGGATAGCTGAATAAAGATGGCATCCCAGGCTTTAGTCATATTATTAAAATATTTAGAAAGGGAATCTAATGAATTTGCCTTTTCTCTTAAAACACATAAATCCCCAAGTCTCCTAACTTTGAAAGAACGTATAGGGTAAATAATTGTGTAATATATATAAGAGGAAGAAAGAAGGGTTCTTGGAAAGAACCAGACAGCGTGTATCATCCATTCATAGAAGACAAAGGAAAAAAATCGATGATTTGATCAAAATGCTTATGAATTACTGAATTCCACATTCCAAATGTGACATTTGGAAGCCATGTGCTTAGAATCCACAAATCAAAAGCAGATGACACATTTGTGCTAGCTTTCTATCAGACCTTTAAAGAGTTCCCAAACTCTAGGGGGCAACTTCTGTAGAGTAAAGTGTTGGCCGTACTAAGCATAGAGAATTACTGCCCAAAAGTCAGGGCTGGTGGTGGGCTGTGGGGTAGAATGGATAGTGTGATTGCTCAGTGAAGCAGCAGGGCTGAGGCTCTTTGGTATCAGGGTGTTCTGAGTTACAAGAGGAAGGACTCCTGTCAAATGCAGCATAGACCTACTCCAATGAAGGCTATGGAAAATTAATGAAAAGATTCCAAAACTTGTAACATTTCATGACAAATGAAGCCGTATTTCGGCAGCCAGATTTCAAAGAAAAAGTTATACTTGGCCTCCATCAGCTACCTTGTCTTTCCCTTTATTAGCCTCTAAATGCATTTAGAGGTACCAACTCTCATTTAAAAGTTGTGGTGGACCTCACTTTTCCCTTATATCTCCTGAGAATGTGAATGAAGACAGCAAAGTGACCTGATGGAGATAAAGCTTCCTTCTCTCATGCACCTACTTCTCTTTACCCTCACCCGCACCCCATCCTGTACAGCTCCACTCCTGCCTGTACGCACCTTATTTTAGATTCACTTACAAGGGTGGACTCAGGTTTTGTGGAGCTTGAACTATATATAATTTGGGTATTTCTCTTTCAGGAAAATGTTGTAATATTATGAATACAAAATTAGGTATGAGCATGAATATTTACTTAGAATGACAATAGAAATCACAGTAAAATCAATTCTAAAAAAAAATCTCAAAAATACTGCAAACATTACAAAATGCAGAAAACAATACAAAATGCAGAAGACTTTTATTGAATAAACTCCCTGACACACCCTGTAATGCTTTTCTTCCACTTTTGGCTACATACTGTTTGGTCACCTCTTCACATAGAACAAATTTGTAGTTTCCTTCTATTAAAAAAAAAATTCAATCTTCCTAACATAGTTGATCGGATTTGGTTTTATTAGTAGTATTAAGATGCATAAAACATGAAATGTCAACACAGACATAATCACCATGTATAGACGTGCTAGAAGTTTTATGTCCTATAACATGGAATTTCTGATAAATTCCATTTTGTAAAATCCCTATCAAAAACTAAAATAATGTAAGGTACATTTTAATTTCATAAGATGCATCACCGAGTATATTCATGATAGGCAGGAACTTCCGTTTTGACTGAGTGTGGATGTTAATGGAATCCTCCCCTTGTAATTTTAAACATCTGATGACTGGGAATACTTTCTATAAACCAGCTTCTGGAATTATATACTTTGGGCCTTGTTTCTCAGCTTCCACCTGTATCTTTCAGGTGGTGACCATGTAAGACACATTCATGTCATGATAAGACCTGTGGTCCTACATACTTAAGGGAATCAGCCCAGTGGATATTTGGAGTATTCTAACTATACCTTGGTAGCTAGTAATTTAACAGAGGAGGTTGAAACCATATAAATACCCACCATTCAACCCAAGCTTAGTGTATCTGCAGTTCAGCTTGCTCTTGACCAGCTTTTAGATAGCATTCCAGGGCCATCTGACAAAAAAAATAAATAAAGAGAAGTGGCAGTGAACAAAGACACCTCCCCTTACTTTAGTCAGCTTTATCAAACTGTATGATGTGTTGTGAGGGCCTCTCCTATTACCTTAGAAGTAACAAGTTTCATTAGCTTCAAAGGAGTGTTCCTTCTGTACAGTTTAAAGGTCCGATAGAATTTTTCTTTCCAAAATTCCATGATTTAAAGCGTACATACATACATACGTACATATGTGTATAGAAAAGTGAAGACTTTAAACTAAAAGCAAATAATTTAGTAAACTCACATGGAGAATATAATTAATTGAGCAGTTAAAATGAAGCCATAAAGTCTATAAAAGAAGGGGACAATATTGACCAACATCCTGTGACCCTAGAAACTCTGGATCAGATCCAACATATTGGTACTTAGCTACCATTTCTTATGTTTGATTTGTTGTTTTGTTTTGTTTTGTTTTTTAACATAGTTATCTCCATGCTTTTAAGTTACTTGCTAACATGTAAGTTCTTTATCTGCTTCCTAAGTTCTACATGCATCCCTCACTGGAGCAGTTCAAAAAACAAAATACATGATTCCTCCACCAAGCCAGTAATGAATGAATCAAGGGTCTAACACTAAAAAAGGAAAAAGTGCTTCTCTCCTGCTATTTGGGGGGAAAAGCTGAAAGATTATCTCTTCCTCAGAAGAGGGAGGAGATCTAAGAGTTGAACTGCTGAACAGATGAGACCAGCTGCCCACCTTGCTTCTTCTGCTCTAACAGATCTTTCTGGAACTCCTTGTTTCTCTTTTCTGTTTACAGAGACACCATTTCAGTCCTGGCCCGTATCTTCTTACTACAACAGTAGTTAAATAGCTGATCCCTTTTGACTATGTTATCCAATTAATATAAGACTGTTTCCAAACCAAATGGAGCTTTAATGATTTAAAACTTGGAGGCTTGGGGCACCTGGGTGGCTCAGTGGGTTAAGCCTCTGCCTTCAGCTCAGGTCATGATCTCAGGGTCCTGGGATCGAGCCCCACATCGGGCTCTCTGCTCAGCGGGGAGCCTGCTTCCTCCTCTCTCTCTCTGCCTACCTCTCTGCCTACTTGTGGTCTCTGTCAAATAAATAAAAAAAAAACTTAAAAAAAAAAAAACTTGGAGGCTTTACTTTATTAGACCCTTGAAGTCATTGCTGTAACTAATCAGGTAGTAGCTGATGTGTGAATTGCAGGAGGCAGAGCTGCATCACAACAGTATTTTACTTCCACAGACTTAACCCTTTATACTCAGCTGCAAGTCTTTCAACACTTTTATGAATGAATGTGCTGGAAAAACAAGGATGTGAGAGAGGGGCAGTATCTCTAAGAAAACACATTACCTAAAAGATATGAAGCACCTAGGCAAAAAGGGTATGTATTTGATAAAGATTGTTTATGTACTAGCATTGATGTTATCCAAGTAGACTAAATCTGTTTTTTCCCCACAGCTTGCAAAGTCTTATTTGGAACTTCATCAGAGAAATCAGGTTACAGAGAAGTAAAGAGATTCTATGTTCTTGCATATCTAAGAGTAACATAAGTAAATTTATAACCCTACCCTAAATAATTGAAAAGAAAAAAGAAGAAAGGAAAAGGTGAAAGGAAAGGAGGAAGAGGGAGAAACGAGAAATCTATGAAACTTTCATAGAAGGGAGAAGGCCTTCCCAATCAGAGGAAAACATGAATCTCTTAAAGACAGCCATCCCAGGGAAAACCATTTCCAGAGCAAGTGTCTCCAGAGCATTCGAATTAATTAATAAATTCTAATAACATTCTAAATAGTCTTTGAGATAGAGAAAGCCAGCAGATTAAGATATACACACACACACACACATATGCACATGCACACACACTCAATTTTTGAAATGTTGAATAGCTTTGTGAGACATCTTGTTATAAGGAGATAATTGTGGGGCAGGGTTGGGGGGGGTGGTGCCTGGCTGGCTCAGTCTGTTAAGCATTTGCCTCTTGATTTTAGCTCAAGTCATCAGGTCATGATCTTAGGATTATGAAATCAAGCCCTGCTTTGAGCTCTACTGTGAGCTTGGAGCCTGCTTGATTCTCTCTCCCTCTCCCTCTCCCTCTGCCCCACCCTCTCTCTCTCCCCAAAAGAAAAGAAAGAAAGAGAGGAAGGAAGGAATCTGGCTCCTATAAGAGTTTCTTGTACAACAACTTATTACTCATATCTCATGTATCTTATTTTACATAGGAACTTTACAATAGCAAGTTTCTACCATATCTGTCTGATGTCAAAATATCTAATTAATTCAGGAGCTAGCCTGAATGTGAATGAAGTTGTCAACATATAACAACTAAAATTTATTGCAATTAATCACCTTATCCAAAAATATACAAGATTATTATCAGCCAACAGAAATACATAGGAAGCCAAAAACCTGTTATTTAATCTAACTCCATGTAACCAATTCTTTAGGTATTTTTGTGTTAACTTAAAACCTCCATGAACTAGATTTATGAGACATAATCGTTTAACTCTCATTCATTTACTTTTTTAACATATTTAATTCATGTTTTATTTATTTATTCAAATTATTTATTAAGCACCTATTCTATGACCAGTATTGTTCTAGGAGAGAACTGAATTTACTAGGAGGGGACTGAATTAACAGTGAAAAAAACTGACAGAATTCTCAGCCCTCATGATCTTACATTCTACCAAGTTACTCTAGTTGTATCATTGGGAATTTTACTTCTGAAAATAGGAAGCATTTGAACATCATTTTGTTTGTATTAGTGACTTACTGAATGCAAAAAATCTTGAAGCCGTGCTTATGTTTGGCAAATCTGTGTGAAGAACGTGTGGGTAGTTTTCAGGGTTTCCAGACCAATGTAAAAGGAAATTGCTTGTTTGTTTCTTCAAAGGTAATAAAAGATTTTCAAGATAATTTTGGCAGTATGCAATATTTCAATTTTTGTTTTAGTCACTGACTAAAGTACTTAATTCTTTGGGGAAGATTACACTGTCCTGCGGCTTTGGCACTGGAAATAAGTAATTGAATATACACGCTCTTCCGAAATGTGTTACTTAGGTATTGGGAAAGTAGTTCTCATTGGTTTTAAAGATCAACATTCTATTTTAAAAGAGCACTAAAAGTGTAGTACATAAGACCAAGGTTTATGTTCCAGTACAGATACTAAGTGACCATTCACAAGATGATTTCTGTGCTTCTGATACATATTAGATTATCTATTTTAGCAAGCATTTAAATTCAGTTGAATACATTTAAATATCTTCAAAAACTCGATTTGTCTTTGTGAAAAATTTCTTGAAATCCAGCTGCATGGTTTGTGCATCACCAAATTAGCTTTAATAATAAGTATCCCGATTGTTCTAGAAATGTTGTGGATTTTACATTTAAACAAGTCTTCATTTGAATGTGCTCCATATTAAATTTATATAATTGCTCTATAATAAATACCTTACTATTCATATCCGATATTCTAAGAATATTCATAGCTGTAATTCAGTAGCTTTCCTTCAAGTAGTTGAAAAGTAGATGTTTCATCCTCTTAACATTTAATAACAAGGCAAACACTAGAGTTTTTGAAAGCCAAACTTAGAGGGCAGTTTTCAAAATTCCTCAATTTTTAAAATTCCTGACAGATACCATTTATATAATATGAATATTGGCAAGAAGAGTCCTAGGAAACCCATTCAGAAACAAGTCCAGGTGTGTAAGCTCATGAAATACACACTAGGTTTAATATTTTATCCAGGATTGTTAAAGGTTTTTCATTTAATATTAATGAAGCCATAATATCTTCCTGTTCTATTTCCCCATCTAGAAGAGGACTAAAATTTTACCTGCCCCCACGAAATTGGCACTGATAAGTGAGAAAATCACCCAAGGCTCCCAAGGCAAACATTATACCGTGGAAATAAATTAGGCACATCTGGAAGCAGCATTAAAACTCTTTTAGGCCGCTTGGGTACAGCTGCAATCATTTGTTAGTAAACGATACTCTAGCAGCACAGATGAATGCACTTTTAAGAACCCATTTTACTCCCAAAGAGAAACTAAAACCTTAGGAGTTTCCCACTGAATATTCAAAATATAATGAAATTGAAATCACATTTGGAATAGATCTGCGTTCTTTTCACTTTCTGGTTCTGTATTGATACATTATTTTTTGTTCATCATTTCTCTTGAATTATCCTCAGAAGTCAGGAAATTAATCTCCACTTTCATACCCTTTACTGCCCAGCACCAGAATCTGTATGAACTCTTACTGCTTTCCATTGCTATTGATTGTGTGGTATGTTTAGGTAATCTGAGCCATTCTTAGATTCTTTTTTTAATATTTTAGATTGTTTCCACTGCTAATATATCAGGCTCTCCATTTGAAGCCAGAGGATGCCCATTTAATTTGTAACAATTTTTGAAATAATAACTGGGCGGACAAGTGAGTCACATCATTGAAATTAGTTTCAGTCCACTGACAGATGGACTACTACAGACATTGGGAAGATGTCTGGGCAGCTTCCTGCTGCTGCAGTGTTCTATAGCAGAAAGAGTCCTGGGTTACTATGAAATTTATCAGGAAAGAAAAGGAATAGGAAGGCAAAATAGATCCAATTTCAGAACACTAATACTTTGAAACCACTTCCAGGTTATCTGTAGGTTCTTCTCCAGTTTTTATTTAGTCAGTTCACAAAAGATCATATAGATAAAAGGACAAAAAATAATCCTGGCAAAGATATTCCAACTCCGAATAAGACCAGTAGTGACTTTTTTTTTTTAATGTCGAATGACTTGGCAGAGTTAATGTGGAATGCCACTTTTTCCAAACATACCTTATCAAAGCATATATTATTCAGTAGGCTTTTAAACAATGTTTCATGTAGAAAAATAATGATAATTAGCTACAAAAAATTATCCCCTCTTTCAGAGTACTCATTGCAGCTGTTGTCTTCTGCTTGTCACTGGACTTCTAACTGAAAAACATTTTTATGCCCTGTGAGTGACAGTTTTTAAATTAACAACACCTCACATTATTCAGAAGAGACTATGAAAGAGAAACACACCAGCATGCTTCTCACTAGGAATTTGGACCATGTTGTCATTCAAGAGGGAGAACTGTGGAACTTGCATGCCCTACAGGCCTGAAGAAATATGCCGTTTCTCACTTTCTAGGCCTTCACTGCTATAACTCACCACTTAATGCAAGACACTCACAGGCTTCTACACATGAAATCTGGCACAATATCCTAAAATATTGAATTTGTCCATTTTGTGCCATCAACTTGCTGCAGACCAAAATTCCTATCAGAGCCCAAAATATAAAGGGTAGCAATATATTTTTTCCTTTAACTTTCATGACTTCAGCCTCTGACAGAAGCCTTAATTTATTATAACTACTACAAGGGGCTACATTTTAGCATCAAGTACTGTAAGTCAGCTCCAGACACACAAGCCTGCCAACTCTCTAATTCATTTGGAATGAGGTGAGATTCGATCATTTATTTTCCCACTGAGAAGATTTGTGTTGCCTTTTAAAGTGAAAGAACTCAGTATCCCTTCAGAAGCTATTCAGGATTCATTGAAATTTTGTTGACAGTCATGTTTTTAGGAATAAGCGAATATGGCATGGACTAGAATAATCAGATGTTATAGCCAAAAATAATCGTTCATTCTTCTGACACTTACCTCATTGACCCAGTCAATGACCTAGAAAAACTGACCATGTAGAAGTGACAACTACAATCTTCAGGGAGAGAAAAAAGTACCCTGGAGAAGCAGAGTTGATCAAAAATGAGAGTAAAAGATATAATGAAAAAAATTTTAAGACTTACAGACTAAAAAGATATATCAAATTTTCCCAAAATACTTAGATCACCAAGCTAAGTATTACTTTCATTAATAAAAGCCAGATCAAAATTAAAATAACTATTGAACTCCTAGAAAATTCAAAAGAAAGTACTAAAGTGTGCATAGAGTATTTATAACATATATGAGGGAGATGTGCACATATAACCTACAGAAAATAGTCATAAAATTTTGTATAAATTATGAATGAATTCTGTAGTCATTAAGTGCTAGGTGATTGGAAAGGAGAATAAAACTGAAATGTAAGAAGAAAAATAGCTCCAGGATTGGAGGAAAAAAAGGAAAATATGTATAAAATCTTGGTGAATTCCTTTAAAAATAAGTGTTCCCAATATTCAGACACCAAAGTTCTTTCATCTTTCCCTTTAAGAAGGTATGAAAACTAATCTACAAAAGGAAGTATTTTTTAATTGGAAAAAGTCATTGAGGTCAGATTGCTAGCAAAATATACACATAGAAAACAAATCACTGATGAACACAGATGGAAAAATCCTAAAGAAATTATTAGAAAATGAATACTGCACAATGTTTAAAAAAATTATAACTTAGCTGGTCTTATTCCAGTATTCAGGGATAATTTAATGTAAAAAATCTTTTATTATGATTTTCTAATATTTGCAATTTAAATTTGAAAACCATATGTTTATCTCAAGTGATGTAGAAAAGCATTTTAATAAAATTCAATTCTCATTCTTGAGAAACCCCTCAATAATAACAGCATTTCTAATCTGATAATTTGCAGCAAATATATTTATTTGTGAAACCTGAGCAAAATTTCCACCAAATTCAGGAGTAAGATAAGAATGCCCAATGAATTTAACTGAAAAAGAAATAAAGAAAACAGTCCTATTTACAATAGTATCAAAAACAATGAAATACATATGAATAAATTTAAGGAAGTGAAAGACCTATACACTGAAAACTTAAGACACTGATGAAATTGAAGAAGACAACCTAAATGTAGAGATATTCTTTGTTCATGGAGTGGAAGAATTAATATTGTTAAAATGTCGATACTAAACATAATGTGGATTCAATGAAATACCTATCAAAATTCCAGTAGCTTTTTTTTTTTTTTACAGAACTAGAAAAAAAAAACCTATAATGCATATGGATCCACAACAGACCCCGAATGACTAAAGCAGTTCTGAAAAAGAGCAAAGTGGGAGGCATCATACTTTCTAATTTCAAACTATATTACGAAGTTATAGTAATCAAAATCATATGGTACCCAGTGTTTTTTTTTAAAAAAAAGACACATTAAGAGCCCAGAAATAGACCCATATGTATACAACCAACTAATATTTGCAAAGGAGCTAAGAATCTTCAATGGGAAAAAAGGTAGTCTCTTCAATAAATGGTATGGGAAAATTGGATATTTACATGCAAAAAAAAGAAAGAAACTAGGCCCCTATTTTAAAACACTCACAAAAAATTAACTTGAAGTGGAGTAAAGACTGAAACCATAAAACTCATAGAAGAAAATATAGAGAAAAATCCCCTTGATCTTGGTCTTGGCAATGACTTTTTGGATATAACATCTAAAGCACAAACAACAAAAGCAAATATGAACAAGTAGGATACATCAGACTAAAAGCCTTCTACACAGGAAAAAAAATGACCAACAAAATGAAAAGGCAACCTATAAAATGGGAGAAAATATTGCAAATATCTGATGAGGGTTTAATATCCAAAATAGATTAGGAACTCATACACTCAATGGCATAAAGGCAAATAATTCAATTTTTTTAAATAGGCAAAGGACCTGAGTAGACATTTTTCCGAAGATGTTCAGATGGCCAATGGGTTCATGAAGAGATTCTTAACATCACTAATTATCAGGGAAATACAAATCAAAACCACAATGAGATAATAACCTCACACCTGTTAAAATGCTATTATCAAAATGACGTAGGTAACAAGTGCTGGTGAGAATATGGAGAAAAGGGAATGCTTGTAGCACATTGTGGAAATGTAAATCAGTATAGCCTCCATGGAAAATAGTATAGAGGTACCTCAAAAAATTAAAAAGAGAACAACTCTATGATCTAGGAATTCTATTTCTACATATATATCCGAAGAAAATGAAATCACTGTCTTGAAGAGATTGCTAAACCCCTGTTCATTGCAGCATTATTTACAGTAGCCAAGACATCCTCTGTGTTCCTCAATAGATGAATGGAAAAAGAAAATGTATACATATGTATATGTGTGTGTGTGTGTATATATATATATACACATATATGTGTGTGTGTGTATATATATATATACACATATATGTGTGTATGTGTGTGTATATATATATTATATATGTATATGTATATATAGGAATGTTACTTATTCACAAAAAAGAAAATCTTTCCATTTGTAACAACTTGAATGAAACTTGACAGTATTATGATAAGTAAAATAAATCATACAAAGAAAAATACTGTATGATCTCACTTATATGTGAAACCTGAAGAGAAATGAACTTTAAAAATAGAGCAAAGATTGGTAGTTGCCAAAGGAAGAGGGCAGGGGATGGAAGAAATGGGTGAAGATGATCTAAAGATACAAACTTCCACTTGCAAGATAAATACATTCTATGAATGTAATGTACAGCATGGTAACAGTACTGTGTTGTATATTTGAAAGCTGCTGAGAATGTGTATCTTAAAAATTTTAAGTATGTGAGGTGATGAATGTGTTCACTAAACTTATTGGGGTAATCATTTTATAGCATAAACATATACAAATCATGTTGTACACCTTAAACTTGTAAAATGTAATAAATTAGTTATATTTTAATAAAGCTGGGGGGCACCCACCCATTATGACTAATTCAGCACTGTACTTAAAGGTTATAACTAGGAAAATATGAAAATAAATTAAGAGCACAAGGGCCACTCCTTGGTATTTACCCCAAGGGGTTGAAAATTTGTCCACACAAAAATCTGCACACAGATATTTATAGCACCTTTGTTCACAGTTGCCAAAATTTGGAAACAATTGACATGTTCTTCTGTAGGTAAATGAATAAATA
This sequence comes from Mustela putorius furo, assembly GCF_011764305.1. Classification (NCBI taxonomy): domain Eukaryota; kingdom Metazoa; phylum Chordata; class Mammalia; order Carnivora; family Mustelidae; genus Mustela; species Mustela putorius. Next base: position 1,455,690 of record NW_025421556.1, read on the forward strand.
TGCTGTGATACATCCTGACATGGAATATTATTCAATGCTAAAAAGAAATGAGCTATCACACCATGAAAAGACATGGAAGAAACTTAAATGCATATTACTAAGTGAAAAAAGCCAATCTGAAAAGTACCCATACCACACTATCTTGATTACAGTGTCTTTATACTAAGTCCTAAAGTTGGGTAATATCAGTCCTCCAACTTTATCCTTCCTCTTCAATATTGTATTGGCTATTCTGAATCTTTTTGCCTTTCCATGTAAATTTTAGAATCACTTTGTCAATATTCACAAAGTAACTTCCTGGGATTTTGATTTGGATTGCATTAAATCTATAGATTAAGTGAGGAAGAACAGACTTTTTTTAAATTTCTTTTTCTTTGTAAAACTTTTTTTAAAATTTTAATTCCAGTGTAGTTAACCTACAGTGTTATATTCATTTCAGGAGTACCATATAGTGATTCAACAATTCCATATATTACTCAGTGCTCATCAAGATAAGTGCTTTTAAACCCATTCACCTACTTTACCCAAAAAACTGACATCTTGAAAATATTGAATCTTCCTTTCCATGAACATGGAATGTATCACCATTTATTTAGTTCTTTGATACCTTTCATTGGAGATTTGTAGTTTCCCACATACAAATCTTATATATACTTTGTTTGATTTGTACCTACATTGTTCATTTTGGGGGTGTTATTGTAAATTATATTGTCTTTTTAATTTCAAATTCTACTTTCTCATTGTGGATTTATAGAAAAACAGTTGACCTTTTTATGAACTGTGTCCTGCAAACTTGTTTTTGTCATTTATTAGCTCTAGTGTTTTTCGGGTTTTTTTTTTTTTTTTGTCATTTCTTTCAGATTTTCTATATACACAATCTGTCATCTGTAAACAAATATGGTTTTGTTTTTTCCTTCCCAGTCTATACCTTTTATTTGTTTGTTTGTTTGTTCGTCTTGTTTTATTTTCTGGGACTTCTGGTACAATATTGAAAAACAGTGCTGAGAAGGGATATCCTTGTCTTATTCCTGATCTTAGTGGGAAAGCTTTAAGCTTTTCACCGTTAAATATGACATTTGCTATAGGATTTTTTGTAGACATTCCTATCAAATTGAGGAAATTTTCCTCTCTTCCTACTTTTATTGCGATTATGACATTTGCATTGGTTTATATGTATGATGAAAGCTTTTCAAATTGTACACTTTAAATACATATAGGTTGTTACATGTCAATTATACCTTATAGAGTTTTCTTAAATAATTCAAAATTTAAAAAATCTGGATCTCCCACACTTTTTGGGTAATGAGGTTCATCAGCTTCATATAGACTCTACCTTCTCTTTCCTCGTGTTTGGAGAAGGGAAGCCCTGAAGCAGTAGAGGAAGTATTGGCAAGGTATGAAGGATGTTCCAACCTGAGACAACAGGAACACTGGATGGAAAAAGCCTCATCCCCAGAGTACAGGATCTCCATTTCTCTATCCTCATTTTCTTCCCTCTGCAGCAATGTAGTTGAAGTGAACAACCAAGAAAGACTACAGGAAGTCTGCAAAACCTTTAGATTATTTTCTCTGACAGTGACCTCAGCTACAGGAAATACACATATCCGGAGTTTCTTGGAAGGATGTGTGGTTGCACTTTTTTAAGAGGTATATTCCATCTAGTTTGCTTCAGGTTCCTCCACTACCTGTTTACTTATTGCTTCTCTGGTGCTCCTTTCTTTATGTAGATCTGAATTTGTGGTCTGTATCATTTTCCTTTTCCCTAAAGAACTGTGAACATTTTTTGCAAGTCAGCTCTGTTGCTAACAAATTCCCTCAAGTTTGTTTGAGAAAAGTCTTTAGTACTCCTTCCCTTTTGAAGGATAATTTCACAGGATACACAATTCTAGGTTGGTCTGAGAGTTTTCTCTCAACATCCTAAATATATTTCACCGGACTTTCAACTTGCTTGCATTGTTTCTGAGGAAAAGCTGAGGTAGTTCTTACCTTTGCTCCCCTGTAGGAAAGTTGTCCCCTCCCCCCACCCGACTTCATTCAGGATTTTAAATTTATGCTTGATTTTCTGTAGCTTGAAATTAATATGACTAGGTATATTATGAATATATATACCAAGCATTTATTCTGTTTGGTGTTCCATGAGCTTTCTGGATCTGTACTTTGATATGACATTATTTTGAAGAATTTTTCAGTCATTATTCTTTCAAATATTTCTTTTCTGTTTTTTTTTCTCTTTTTCTTTCTTCTCTTTTTCTTATAATTACCATTATAAGTATGTTATTACATTTGCCATTGTATGCAGTCCTCAGAAACTGTGATTCATTTGAGGGCTTTCTTCCCCTCCCCAGTCTTTTTTTTGTTTGCTTTTTAGTTTGGGAGATTTCTGTTGAGAAATCCTCAAGTTCAGAGTTTCTTTCCTTGACTGCATTCTGCCAAAGGGTCCATCAAGAGCATTCTTCATTTCTGTTAGTTTTTATCTCTTGCATTTCATTTCGGTTCTTCTATAGAATTTCCATCTCTACTCATATTACTCATCTGTTCTTACGTGCTGTCGACTTTACCCATTAGAACCCTTAGCATATTAATCATAATTGTTTTAAATTCCAAGTCTAATTATCCCAACATCTCTGCCATATCTGTATCTGGTTCTGACACGTCCTCTGGCTTTTCGAACTGTGTTTTTTTGCCATTTAATGTATCTTGTGATTTTTTTTTTTTTTTCTTGATAGCCAGACGCGATCTTCTTTCTGGGTAAAAGGAACCAATTTCAGTCCTTTAACAGTTTGGTGGTAAGCTTTGGGGGGAGAAGCAACACCATACACCTCTGTGATTAATTTTCGGTGTTTTAGTCAGCCTTTGCCTCTGCACTCTAAACTGCACATAGGCTTCTCAGGCTTTTACTCTTTAGGTAAGACAGAATGGCTAGTGTGGCAAGAATTGGATATTTCTCTTCCTCCATGTGAAAGGCTCAAGCCAACTGGAACTGAGTGTTTTTTCCCCCGCAGGCCAGTTGGGTGCTGATAAAAAAAATTAAAAAAAATAAAGTTAGGATGGTTAAGTATTTTCTCCTAAGGACAGACATTGGTAAGAAGTATAGAATGCTCTGGCATATTTTCCTTTTCTGCTCCCTCTACCAGAAGTAGGTGGGGATCTCTCTCCAATATTGACTCTGAGACATGAAGAATTTCAAAGTGGGGGCACCCCAGTGACTAGGTGTAACTAAACTCCTGGGGTTTTTATCTCTTGAACTTGCTCACCATGCAACCCCAGCAATATGTCAATTACATGTCAGGTTTTCCTTTCCAAGCACTGGTTTCTGTAGAAGATTCTGTTCTGGTGATTTGTAATTCTATGTATTTGCCTGTCTTTCCAGTTTTGGGGAGGAAGTTTGTCCTATGGCCTCACTTTTCATATGGATCTAAGAAAAGTTGTTGATTTTTCACTTTGTTCAGCTTCTTATTTGTTGTTAAAATAAAGTGGCAGCTTCCAGCCTGCTTACATGCTGACTGGAAACTAAAAGGTCCCAGATAATCTTAAAAAGAAAAAAATTTTAGTTCCAGCACATGGTATATATTATTCTAGGTATTTTATTCTGTGTGTGTATTATTTATTCATGTATGCATAAGTGCATATGTATATGTGTATGTGATAAACATATGTACTAGTTATATACATATATACTAGTTCTTCCACTAAAATCTGTCACTCTTCTTTAAAAAAAGAAAGTATTAAAAGCATCAAACATGGACCAGGAGAAGGTATAGGCAAAACATGTAACAAATAGATGATTAGTATGCATAATTTTTCAAAAACTTACCAATTAATAAGGAAAAGATAAATACCTCAAAGAAAATTAGCAAACATTGTAAGGTAAACAATTCACAAAAGAGGAATTATGAATAATCAATCAGTCAATAAAAAGGCCCCTCCTTATATAGAATGGAATGTACCACTTAAACACCAATGAAATAACATTTTTCACTAATCAGATTAAGAAACAATAATCTGACTATATCAAGAGTTGACAAGAACATAGAAATTCACTGCTATTGGGGCGCCTGGGTGGCTCAGTGGTTTGGGCTGCTGCCTTCGGCTCGGGTCATGATCTCAGGGTCCTGGGATCGAGCCCCGCATCGGGCTCCCTGCTCCTCAGGAAGCCTGCTTCCCTCTCTCTCTCTCTTTCTCTCTCTGCCTGCCTCTCTGCCTACTTGTGATCTCTGTCTGTCAAATAAATAAATAAAATCTTTAAAAAAAAAAAAAAGAAATTCACTGCTATTCACTGCTGGTGAGAATATAAACTTGGTACAATTGATTTGAAGAACAATTTAACAATTGATAATAAAGCTGAAGTTAGAATATCTTATGACCCAGCAATTTTACTTCTAGTTCTACATCCTAGAGAAACTTTCATGAATAATAAGGCTGCTTATACAGCATTGGTTGTAATACTGAAAAAAGTTGGAATAGCTTCTGTCCCCATATAGAAAAAAAGAATTATGAATGATGGTGTCATTCACAGAAAATAAATAAAGTGCAGTCACATATACCAACATGGATGAAATGAAAAAAGCAATAAGCAGAAGTCTGCAGCCAGTATAGTACCATATACATAAAATCATATTTATGATGTAAAATTATAAGAAATCTGCAGGAACTCTAAATATAAAGTTCAGGAGAGTGGTTTCCACAGAGGAGGGCAGAGGTAAAGGCAGGTGGAATCAGGAGGGATGAATTTTAGCTTTAATTGTATAGATAATGTATTATTTCTTAGGTTGTGAAGTAGTGCATCACAGCATACTTATTTTCATTTCTGAATTTTTTTTGAAAGAGTTTATTACTTTATTTATTTATTTGTCAGAGAGAAAGGGAGAGAGCACATAAGTTGGTGGAGCAGCAGGCAGAAAGAGAATCAGGCTCCCTCCCTGTGGGACTCAGTCCCAGGACCCTCGGATCATGACCTGAGCCAAGGGCAGCCACTTAACTCCACTGAGCCATTCAGACATGCCTCATTTCTGAATGTTTCTAAGCATTTTGAATTAAATTTTTAAAGAAAGCAAAATGGAAGTAGGTTCTTTGGTTTTGGAAACTAAAAAATCTTTATCTCACACTATTTTTCATGATTTGTATGAAAATAATATTTAGAATAGAATGACTAAGAATTAAAATTCATTAGCATTTACTGCAATGCAGTCTCTTAGCAAACTAGAAATTTGATTGGATTGTTGTAAATACATTTTTTATTGTATTCTTGTAAACATAACATTATGTTCTGAAAACTATTCAACATAATCACTGATTTGTACAGTTCTGCCAGGGTTAAAAAAATTCTTGTCAACACTCTTTGATAGAACAAAGATATTTAAAGAAATATTACTATGATGTTGGTGTTCCTAGGCAGAGCTCAATATCCTATGAATAAAAAACAGAAAATAGAGTAACCTAAGCATAATAGAAGATTTTAAACTGAACTGCTTTGTTATTAATATTATTATTAAAGTGTTATTAATCAGAGAGCTCCTTATCATGCCTGTGCCTTAGATGAGCAAAGTGAGCCAATCACTATTCAAGGTCCCACCCACCAACCTTGTTTGCCAAGTTCTTGAATTTCTTTGAAGCATACAGGAATATGGGCACACTTCATTTCTTCACTGAAAAGTAGAAAACTGTTATTTTTATTTTTTATTTACCCTTTGATTACATTTTTTTATTTACCCCTTGATTACATTTATCATACTTGACATAGTGAAGAACGTTAAAAAAATAATTCTTTCCCAAAACAAAATCCTGTGGGGGCCCTGATTGGGTCAGTGGGTTGGGCAATTGACTCTTGGTTTCAGCCCTGGTAGTGATCTAGGGATCACGCTCAGGAGGGAGTCTGCTGCCCCTCTCCCTCTCTCTCTGCCCCTCTCTCCACTTGCACACTCTTTCTCTCTCTCAAATAAATAAATCTTTAAATAAAAAGCTTGTGGAACTTCACACAGAAAAATACATAATGGAAACACAAATGATATTTCCAGGAAAAGCAGAAAAAAGATCAAAAAGTTTTACTGACCTTTTACTAGAAGAGGTGGGGAATTAACAAACCATATTTATTTCAAAAATCCATGGTTACTGGATTTTTTTCCTGAACATCTTAATGAACTCTTAAAAAATAGACTATACTTTTTTTTTAAGATTTTATTTATTTATTTGACAGACAGAGATTACAAGTAGGCAGAGAGGCAGGCAGAGAGAGAGGGGGAAGCAGACTCCCCACTGAGCAGAGAGCCTGATGCGGGGCTCGATTCCAGGACCCCGAGATCATGACCTGAGCCGAAGGCAGAGGCTTTAACCCACTGAGCCACCCAGGCGCCCTGAACTGGTTTGATGAAAAGAGCCATTTGGGTCATAGATATTTCCAAAGAAACATGTTTAGCAATTTTTTGATTTAACACTTAAAAATAAGCAACAAATCATTGCTTTTATAAATCATGTCCATAACTTTTGTGAATCCCAAAATATCAGTCTTTTAACTGTAAAAAAATATTGCATAGAACCTAGGCTAAAATATCTTGTGTAGTTACACTCAGGGTCAGCTGAATGGCAAAACAATGGCAGGGAATCTTTCAGTTCAATCTGTTTATGAAAATTGTGCATTGTGCCTGGAAGAGTTACATGGTGTGCCAAATCAGGCTTAAAGTACCATTAGAATTTCCCTGCCAGCAGTGTGCATAAAGATTTCTTTCCAGTTGCCCAGCCTTCTCTTCAAGGATAGAAAGAGACACGTTTACCTAACCCCTATTTTTCTGTCCACTCCCAGAACAGATATTCTTATGTGTGAATCAGCTGAAAAGCATGGTCTGCCTCACTTAATTCTGCTCTACATTCACAAGGTTTCCTTTAGGCAAAATTTGGGTGAATCATGTCTTAGCAAAACTGAGTCTTTGAGGACAAAAATAATAATTAAAAAAATAAAATAAAAGACACAAGTCTTTTCCAGTTCCAGTTCATCAAATCTGCTGACATCTGGCTGAAGTTTCAATTTAAAATTGAGGTAACAGCCTGATACTGTTGTCAAAGATTTCAATATCATTCATAAAGCTGTGTGGGAATATTTTTTTTTCTTGGCAGCTCAACAAAACATCACTCTTAAATTTAGCTTGTGAGTATATTCTTTATACCTCATTGCTTTACTCCAGTTTAATTATCGTGCCAGTTTTTTACAAACGACTCATACACTCAATATTTCAGACAAATGCAACCATTCTGAATCACAAGAAGCACCTTGCTGGTTGTTGACATTAAGCACATGTGACAACTCATTAGAAAAAGGAATATACTCAGGAAAACTTTGCAAAGTTAGTGACTCAAGGCACTGACCCACTTCAAATTTCAAACTAAGTTGTTTCAATTTTTCTTACAGTAGTAATATCATAGGTTATTATAGGTATTTCCATTTTCACCCTTATTATGTGCATGACCAAGTGTTTTTTCCCAAACTTACACTTTTTTTGAGAAACTCTGAGAAAATTGCTCATCATTCAAGACAAAAATTGCTTTTACATAAAATATATACAAATATCAAAATAATGGACTGTAGATGTGTACTTATGAATCATTGAGCTATTAGAAGCCATACAGCCCCTTATCACTCATGTCTCCCTTCTCTTCTCATTGAAATAATCATTTAATAACTAGAGGGACTTTGTTCTAAATCAGCTGATACACCTCCCAAATTTCAAGCTAGAGCATACACAAAAAACTTACTTAATACTGAGCTCAAAGAAACTAGCTGATTTGTTAAGTTCATAAACAGATTTTAGTATTAATTTCCTCGACATGTAGACCTTGGGCTTATAGGCAGGTTAATACTATTAGTTCGAAGCCAAATTTTTTCCTCTATTCCAAAGACAGCAGTAATGAAAGATAGTTAGATAGATACATGCATACATACATACATAGAAAAGAACAAACTGTCGTGCTAAAAAAAAAGAAAATTAAAATTAAAAATATATGCACTAGAAACAGACCAGAAATAGGTTTAAAAGTAAAGGCTGGGGACGCCTGGGTGGCTCAGTTGGTTGGACGACTGCCTTCGGCTCAGGTCATGATCCTGGAGTCCCGGGATCGGGATCGTGTCCCGCATCAGGCTCCCAGCTCCATAGGGAGTCTGCTTCTCTCTCTGACCTTCTCCTCGTTAATGCTCTCTCTCACTGTCTCTCTCTCAAGTAAATAAATAAAATCTTAAAAAAAAAAAAAAAAAGTAAAGGCTGAATCTGTGGTTCCATTAAGATTCAAAGAGAGACATAGAGATCATCAAACTAGATTGCTGGCCAATGAAAGGATGCTGTCAAAACTCTCCATTGCCTGAGGCTACTCTTAAATAAAACTGTGACCATTCAGAAATTGAAATACCAAAAGACTTCTCTTAGGCAGGACCCAGGCTTTGCTGCTCACCAGCTAGCTCAGTGTTAAGGTCTGGGTCAAGATCCCAGGGCAGGGGGATCTTGCCCAAAATTAGAGGGCAAGCAATAATGAGTTTTGGGGGCAGAAGGCAGCAGGCAGTCAGGGAGGACAGCTTACTCATGACAAAGTTAGGAGTGATTATTCCAAAGCCCTGGAATAGTCATTCACATGATATCACTATCAATTAAGCGGGAATTTTTTTTTATTATTTCAAAATGAGTGTAATAAACTTTTTTAGTTCCTTAAAAAATAAATTTATCTTCAAAAAGTAAAAAAAAATGGGGTAGTAGGTAGCTCAGTGGGTTCAAGCTTCTGCCTTTGGCTCAGGTCAAGATCCCAGGGTCCTGGGATCGAGCCCTGCTCAGCAGGGAGCCTGCTTCCCCCTCTCTCTCTGCCTGCCTCTCTATCTACTTGTGATCTGTCAAATAAATAAGTAAAATCTTTTAAAAAAAATGAAAAAATAAGAATGAAGCAAAATAGGCATAAACAAATTAAGAACAGATTTTTAAAAATAGAACCAATTGGAAATTTAAAACAGAAGTATTTATTGAATTTTCTATAAACCTTATTAACACAGAGAAGTTCAATTAATTAGGAGATAGGATTAACCAACCCACTCAGAATGTGGCACCAAAAAATAGATTGATACAGTCTACCAAAAAGAGCTGGAAGATAAATTATATTTAAAGAGCTAATAACTGAGGTTTCCGAAACCTAAGATAAAAGGCAAAACATGTAAGTAAAAGTAGCGCCAACCTAGGCACAGCATGGTGAAATTGCAGAGCAACAGGGATAAAGAGAAGAGTGAGGAGAGATAACTTTTTAAAAAAAATGAAATTTGACATAGACCTTACTTTACTTAGATGGTTAGATAACCATTTCAGTTTTTAAATTATTTTTGTGCACATCCTACAGACAATTATATATGTTAATGGAGCCCGTTTTGTTTTGATCTTATAGCCAATAAACAACGATAAAAATAGCACTGCTATTTTTTTTTTTTTTTAGAAATACAAACAACAAATATTTTACGGCAGCTAAAATGAAGTTGAATCCAGAATGTTAAATTCTCTACATCAAAGTTACTGGTATTTATAATCTATTACTGAACTGTGGTCATTAGAAATCCAAAATGTAACCACTTTGGAAGGCACAGCAGTCTGGAGATGTGTTTCTGTAACATAAAATTCATCATCTTCTCGTCATCCGTGAGCCAATTATTTACTAACACAAACTCAAACATCAACTATATTACAGCTACAGCCTGGTAACAATATAGTTTCAAATGAGAAAGTATTTCCAACCCAAACCTGAATATTCACATGTGTACAAATTGGTGAAGAGGAGAAAAGAATGACCTCTGTAGTTTCCAGTGCACCCTGTTTTTAAATTTTTTTTAAAAAATTGTAATAGATTTTTCTTCTTCCAGTTCTATGACTTGTTACCATGAATGAGCATATCCTTTGGATGGTAATATGCTCACATTTTTTTTTCCTTAAGGTAGGATAACCACAATTAGATTTCTCCTCTTGACAAAACTACTACATACCCACTAATCAACAGTTTATTAATATGATTAATTATAAAAGTCATGTTATTGGAAGGAGAGATGGGGAATTATTGTTTAATGGGTACACAGTTCCAGTTTGGGAATCTGAAAAAGTTCTGGAGACATAGTGATGACGGTCACTCAGCATTGTGAAGATATTTAATGCCACCCAATTGTATACTTAAAAATCGTTAAAAAGGTAAATTTTGTGCTATGTGTGTTTTACCACAATAAAAAAATTAATTTTAGGGTAAAGTAATTTTATCAGTGTTTTGAAAGAATAAGGAAATCAGTGGTGCCTGTTGTATTCAAAGAAATGACTATTCATCATCATGGATATAAATTAGGATGAGAATTGTCTTATCAATTCCCTGGGTTGTGACTGTTCTAATTGATATTTTCAGCCATGCCACTCTTTCAGTCTCTGTGGCACTTCTCCAACAGGAAATTTACCTCAGATCAGTGTGTGTCACTAGTCTTCCTACAGCTCTAGCTGTGTGCTCCAAGTTAAACTGAAAACTTCCCTGTCATTTCTTTTAACCTTTGAGTTTGAGGCAATTCTAGGAACTTCTCTCACAGCAATTGCCTGTTCCTCCTGTGTATCATGCTACAACTAGGTTTAATCATAGTATTACAAAGTATTACATACATAGTATTACAAAATACTATGACCTTTCCTGCATTAGCAACAGCCATTCAAAAACCATCCTAACAAACAATAGAGATTGTGTTGTCTTTTAGAGCTCTCTCTCACAATTCCATCCTTCAGGAATTGTTCTCTTTCTAAAAGCATCAACTTCAAATCTAAATCTATCAGACTCTGCATTAAGGCACATTTCCCTTTGTTCTTGCTAAAATGTAATGGGGACAACAATTGACCACCTTCTATATTAATTTTTATATCCAGTTTTTAAAGGCCATTACTAAATTGATATCAGATCCTATCTATTTCCTGTACAGCGAGAGAACCCTCATCCTCTGAACTTCACTTAAGTTTGGTTTATATTCTCATAAAGCCCATGACCATTTTCTTTTTCTCTTCCAAACTCCACCTATTTCCTTTTAATTATAGACCACAACACTCAAAAAAAAGCTAATTCCTTTATTAATTCCTGCATCTTCTTAAATTCTAGGACCTTTGCTAATAATTGTTCTGAGAGATATTGCATAACACACAAGTGTAGCTTACGATTAATTGTGTCTGTAAGGTGGCTACTACTGCATTTATTGTTCACATTTACATTTGCCAGTCATTCCTTTTATTTATATCGATTATATTCAGCCTGTTATCTCAGATTTTACTATAAGCAATCTTTCTTTTCCCAACTGATACCTAGTAGCTTGTAAATGTTACACTGATCTAAAGGAGAAGGTGTTATCAGGAATATTTATTGATCCCACATACATGTCAGGATAGCTTTAAAAAATAAAAAGAAGAAAGTTTATTTATTTGGTATCTTGCTTAATTGTAACCTTCAGATATAACATACTGCCAGTAATAATCCAAATGATGGATGATGATCTTAACACATGTTTCTTTGTGGATCGACTTGCTACTTTTTTTTTTTTTAAACCAGGTTACTAAATAGAGGCATTTTGAGTAATATATCATATATCAATAGTATATTTCATACAGTGGTACAACATCAATTTTATTAAGTCCCTTTACTTCCCTTAAGAGGAAAAAGCTATGCAAGACTCAAAACTCTGCATTATGCAGGTGGAGTGAAATGCACCCTATAGTTCCATCAAATTATAGAGAGCTAGCCATGTGCATCCAGGGGTAGGAATGGTTTGCTGAGGCATACGGGCCCAGCACAGGAGAGCAGAACCATGGTGATCATCATAGTAGTGACAACTTTAATAGTAAAAATGCTTCAAAAATGAGTGTTTTACAGCAGGTAGACTCTCCACAACTTGCAGCTTGTACATAATCTCTGACCTGGTCTGGGCTCTGAACATCCCCAGTTAGGAACAGCAAACACTTGGTGCCAAACACAACCAACAAGATTCCTAAGCAATGATGAATATGTGGAAAGGAGGGAGCAGGGCACCCATGCCATGGCAAACCTGCTCTGCCCAGTCCCCTAAGGTGATGAAATGTGTGACTGTCACAAGACTCAGTAATACTGTTATAATTGGGATGTACAGGGAATAGATGCCAGCTGCAGAAACAGTATGTGCTTTGACAAGGAGTGTGTTGCAAGCCGCCGCCAGCCTGTGCCTGCTGCCAACTCCACTCAGCTACAAATAGAAATGATGATGCACAGTGGGCCACAGCTCTCATAGTAGCCTTCACCAACCACTGCTTCAGGACTGAACAGGATCTAGAATTCCAGAGCGCTCATGGCAGTCTTCAAATTAGTTACACATCACAGAATGGTACTTCCTAAAAGATGTCCACAGTTCACCTGCATTGGTGGCAGTAGAAAAGCTGGTTAAAAGTACAGCTTCACCCCCTCCCCAACCGCAGACCTATTGAATTGGAATATCCTGGGGTGAGGCCCAGGAAACTGCCTGTTTAAAATTCCTTGGTGTTTCTTATGAATACTTTGGTTTGAGAGTGAAGGTCAAATAACCCAATAACAAATACCAAAAGCACCGATTACAAAAGTAGGAAAAAATAATACTGTTTGGGATTCTTATTATGCGTTGCAATTTACCAAGTGCTTTTACGTGTAACCTCATTTCTCCATGAGTGTATCTTACAGAGAAGACAGTACTTCAGAGATCTGAATTGCCCAAGATTAGAAATACAGTTTAAAATGTTTTCAAAGGATCAGGAATAGAGGAAAGGTATTTTTGTAATGTCTAGAGCCTTCCACTCTACTATTCTGACTCATAGTAATAATAATTATGATGACATGAATAACAATAAAAAGGGAAAAATGATAGCAGCCCTTCCCACGTGCCAGACAGTGTGCTAAGATTTCACATTCATTATCACCTTTAATCTCCATAACAACACATGAGATACTATATTTCCAGTTTCACAGTTGAAGAAATTAAATTTTAGAAAATTAAATTAGATTGCCTAAGATCAGAGAACAAGTAAATTATGTTGCCTAGATCCAAATTTTCTGCTTGATTTTAAGCATGTGTTCTAACCACTTCGCCTTCCAACCTCCCAAATGTGACTCACTTAATCTAGCTGCAGAGTTGCTCCATTGTTTACAGGTTAAACCTGACTTCCCTTCCTCACAATACCGGGGGGCACCATACCTAGCCTGATGAAGTAAATGAACCTTTCAGTCTCCCTCAGCACCATGTCCTCCTATGTTCATGTACCCATGATTTTATTTGACTTCCCATTCAGTGCCATACACTGTGCTTGGTGGTGGGAACATAGTGATGACTAAAATGAATTTCCTGCTCCTGTAGAGTTTACATGGTGGTGTAAATCTAGGGCTACACCTGTTCATACTAGGTCCTACTTCCCTTAACCAGAAGCCCGTGATCTGGAGATTTTTTTCGCTACTCCATCTTTGTCAGTAAAATATCCCAATTCTTCTATGCTCTTGACTAACCACTCTCAGTGCATTTTAGCAAACCCAAACCCTTCTTTGCTAATGACTTTGAACTGTCTCAGTTGCTACATTTGCAAAAATCTATGATCATTGTATCAGTCAGGACTTCTTAAGTTATAAGGCAAAAAAAAAAAAAAAAAAAAAAAAAAAAAAATTGGCTTACACAAAGAAAGAATTTTATATGCAATGCCTGGAAAAATTACAGAGATTTTCTAGATATAACTGGATTCGGATAGTCTAGAAATGTTGTCAGAAAGTTCTTATTCCTAGCTTCTACTATCTTCTGTCAGCTCTATTCTCTTAAAGGTTCTTCTGTCATAATGGCAGTATGACCAGCGGTAGCTACAGTCTCACCTATTTATAAATACCAAGGAAATAATCTCTTTTCCAGGAGTTTTGGTGAGAAACTCAGGCTTGAGTGCTATTGGCTTGGCCTGGCTAACCTAAAAATATAGCAGTTTGTCCAGGTCTGGATCATAGACCCCTAGGGAATGAGGCTGGCTTCACCCCAAACTACCTCAACTAGATGTTGGCAAGATGTGCTTCCACAAAGACAAAACAAGGTGCTATTATCTGAAATAGATTCTAAGCAGGGAAAAGCAATTAGATATACATTAAAACCATTTGGTAGAGACTTTAGAACAATACCCTAATCTAGAGTAACAATTCTAGAAAGAAAACGAGAATAATCCAGTAATAGAAACAGGAAAAGGGGGGGGGGGGGAGAAAGAAAGAGACACAGAAGGAAATAGAGAAAATAAGTATTTATTTACTTCAAATATCACCAAATAGACTTACTTTATTAATGCAGAAGATGAGCCCTTCCACATGGACAGAGAGGTCTTGGAAGATCCTAATGAAATGTGTCCCACTAGGTAAATCAAACTGATCTCAACAAAAGGGGCCATTGATTAAGAATGTATTTATAATTCTAATTTAGGAGAGAAAAGTTTAGTGCGAGCAAATATTCAGGTACTTTGAAAGTACCAGCTATTAGGTCTTCTCAGACAAGTGCTCCAATTATTTCTTTTCCTTTCTATTTCTGTTTTTATGTCTAGAGCATTTTTGTTTAGGCATGGCTCAGATGCCCACTCTCTCACTAGTGGAGTGACCTTGGAAAAGTTATTTAACTTCTCTGTAAAATAAAGATAGTAAGATAGAGCTGTCTCCTAAAGCTGTAATGAGAATTAAATGAGCTAATCCAAGGAAAACTCAGGATAGTGGTTACCAGGTAACAGGCATGTTACCTTTTGTAATTATTTTAAGAGCATCCTTGGTGGTAGATAACAAACAATTTGATACAGGACTTGTTTGGGGGCAACCATTAAGTTATACAAATAATTGTATTTTTGCCTTGAATTATTATTATTCAAATATTTTTATTAATATGTCTTCTATATGGTAAGAATTTGAGGTCAGGAACAGCCTTAATCTCCGTGTCTCCTGCACAAAAGCTAGCATTTGCTAATGAATGACTGAATAAATGAATGGAAACAGATGGAACCATTATTTTCTTCCATCCTAGTCTTCTCAAACCATCATTCCTGATTCAAGTTCCTGTCTTTTTCATGAAAAAAGTAATTGGTATAAAAACATTCTCCCTTGGGGTGCCTGGGTGGCTCAGTTGTGCATTTGACTCCTGGTTTCAGCTCAGGTCATGATCTCAGGTTCCAAGGACAGAGCCTCATCTCTGGTTCTGTGCTTAGTGGGGAATCTGCTTGCAGATTCTCATTCTCTGCCCCACCACCCCCGTCGCTCACGTTCAAGCTCATTCTCCCTGTCTCTCAAATAAATAAATAAATCTTTAAAAAAAAAATTCTCCCTCAGTGCACTAAGTAGTTTTCCAAAGATTATTCCTAGAAAGCACAAAGCTTTACTTTCCTGGAATGAATGCTTGATTGGTATGAGTTCAGGAGCAAGGACTGTGAGAAGAGGGTGAGATTTTGGATCAGTGAACATTCCCAACTGCCCTGAAATCAGCCAGCATAATTTGCCTTTTCACATCAGCACACTTAGAGAACATATTTATTCATCTCATTCTTCATGGCACCTTTGAAGCAAGACCGGATACTTGTGAGCGCTTCTTTCCCCCTCAGATGTCACCACATAGGTTGACGTCTGCTGCACCTATGCTCGGGGGCAGTCCTTGTCTCTATTACGCAGCTCTGCACATTTACCTCCCAAAGCACATGAATGGAAACAAACCTGCCAGGTCTCTAGAATAACATCTGAGGCACTCTGTGAGTACTGACATGCTGCAGAATGGCCACAGATGGCCACCCAGGGACAACCATACGACTGCATAGACTTCTGCAGAGAGCAATATGTGCTGGGAAGTGTAGCCAACGTCCGCATCTACGTGCCCACACTGAAGTCACATAACTTGTTCTGCTGCCAGAGGGCTTCCTGAGGAGGGAGGAGATTAAGCAGGTGTCCATTTTCAGAAAGTCCCTCCCTTTCTATGACAAAGAGGTTAAGACCTAGCTCCCTGTACAAACTGCTTGCTGAATCTCTTTCATCCATTTAGAACACAGCACTGAAGTAAAAATCTGCCTTCCCAGTTTCCATGATTTTCTACTTATTAGCATTTTTATACCCTCTGTGCTTAACAGGTTAATGGAGCTTTCATCCCTTGTAATGCCACCAGAAATACAATGTTATCTATAATAAATTCTGCCAAAATGCACATTTCACCCGGTGTTCTTAATAATCATTCTCTTAATAGAGTGTGCTAAAGCATTGATTGCAAGCTTCATGCCTTAGAAACCTGACCCTCTGGGAGGGTCAGCCCCCATCTACTGACTCACAGTAGATCCTGTTCTTGGGAAGTGAAGGAGACATTGAAAAGATTATGGCATTGTTTTAAATATGTACATTTTCATGGTCAAAATACATATTTTTAAAAAATAAGTTTATAAAATGAGCAATCAGACACCTGCCCACAAGCTTAAGTATTAACTTTTCTGTGCCACCAATTTTTTTTAATATTCTAGACACAATGAATAAATCTTCTTGTCTGCTTTATTATTTTTAGCGCTGATCACTCAAGCAGTTAATGACCCCAGACTCTCTCTACTGTAACATTCCATTCCCCTTAGCTTTTTCTTTAATTCATTAAAAAAATAATCTATTTACAGTCTACCTGGGATGTTTACTTGGCTGAACTCATATTTTATTCATTTGTCTTGATTAGATAAATGAAATACATCGTGATCTTTTGTTCATCAAGCTTACCTATATTATCTCCTGTTGAATTATTTAAAATATTAAGAAAAATTAAAAATTATTATCTATCCAGTAATAACATATTTTAAAAGAGCACTATTGTTTCATAATGAACTTTACAGTTAAAAAAGTAAAAAACTAATCAAGATCTTTTATATTCATTTTATATGTGATTATTTTAAAGCTACAGGAAACCTAAAAATGTATTTCTGGAACAGTCAGATGGATAATTTTAGCGTCTTATTTTTTATGGGGGTTACCAGTCACCTAACACTAAATGCAATTTCAGGCTCAAAATGCAGCTGTGCAATACTTTTTTAACAAGTCCTTCACTCATGAGAGCCACAATTTCCATGGGCATATGCAACAAAATTTATATGCAGAAAGGCAAGATAACATTTTATTTATCCTTTAAAATTTCAGGGCATTCCTTGGATATTTCATTAATATTGTTAGATTTATCCCAGGGAATAAAATGCAAAATAATGACGCATATAATTTGCTTTTGAAGTACTGATGTGAATCGCAGAAGATTCCCGTGTTAATTGGAGTGTGCCTGCTCAGCACTTTTTATGCCAGTGCAGCCTTCTCTGAGTTCATTACATTGTTGCATAGACTTTGAAAACATTATTAATATTACACAAGTCAACCCTTGTGCAACAGTGATGAGAAATGTAGAAAAAACCATACTAAGATGAGATTGCTCCATTGGGCATGGTATGCCTATTAGGTCACATCAATTAAGTCATTTCTGAAACAAGAGGTACTTGTTTGAACTAAAATGGGTGTTATTCTTGGTTGGTCCTGTGAGTTCCAACCATGAATCTTAGAGTGAGCAACTTCTTATAACAACTAAAAAGGTAGAAATGTTTTCATCCCTCACAAGAGAATCTGTATCTGTTGCTATACGGCATCTCTTATGAAGTTTAGGGGGCTTTCAGGAAGGATTACTTCAAATTCAAACGTTTGTCTTAAGCCATGTCTTTTAGGCTAGGTTCTATTTTCAATGTGCACATCATACTTCACTGGGAAAATGAAAAGAAAATTAATACTATTATAGCAGCAGCACAAATTATATATGTCTATATCTATATATATCTTTAGACATTGCATATATTTTTTAAATACATACATTAAAATATGTGTATTTTTAATGGAAAAAGTATAGACAGACAAAAGTGTAACTTGACCACAGTGTTACCATAGTTTATTTACTTTTCTTATTTTTTTAATTTCTAGTAATATAAAGAGTAGAATTTTATATTTAAAAATTTTTTAAAAGAGGGGGGCACCTGGGTGGCTCAGTGGGTTAAAGCCTCTGCCTTCGATTCAGGTCATGATCCCAGGGTCCTGAGATCGAGCCCTGCATCGGCCTCTCTGCTCAGCAGGGAGCCTGCTTCCTCCTCTCTCTCTGCCTGCTTCTCTGCCTACTTGTGATCTCTGTCTGTCAAATAAAATAAATAAAACCTTTAAAAAAATTTTTTTTAAAAAGACCAATAAGTTAATGGGTGATTACTATTGCAATAAAAAATAAAATAAGTGTTCTGACACCAAAGTAAGTGTCTAGTGAAAAGGTAAATATCATCCATGACACATTTAAATTTGGTAATTCTTAAAATGTAGCAGCAGTAATACCTCATCATTTGTGATGGCATTTATGGATTGGTAGCACCAAGAGCAAATTGGTTTCAAAAATAAGATATTTCATTCAACTTGTAGCAAAAATCACCAACCACCACCAGTTCAATGTAAACTGCCTAGTTTGTTCCTTTTTTTCCTTTAAAAATGTTACATTTAGGGAAACTTTAAAGAGCCAGTTTCAAAGAATAACTTTTCTTATACATAGTGTTTATTTAAGTACAATTTGAAGTCCTGTCCTAATTTTATGTAGTGTTAAACTAGCATTTGGAATTTGAAATTTCACTTATAAAATACCTGGTGTGTTTCAGATAAACATGTTCCACATAAGTTCATAATTAAAATGCAGAAAGAGAAAAAAGAAAGGCACTTCGGTGGCTCAGTCAGTTAAATGTCTGCCTTCGGCCCAGGTCATGATCGCAGGATCCTGGGATCAAGTCCCACATTGGGCTCCTTGCTCAGTGGGGAGTCTGCTTTTCTCTCTCCCTCTGCCTGCTGCTCTGCCTGCTTGTGCTCTGTCTCTCTGTCAAATAAATAAAATCTTAAGAAAGAGAGAAAAATCAATCTAAGTAAAATGTTATCATAAAATTCTCCCCTTAAATAACTATCACCTAGTTAGATAAATCCACAGAGTAGAATTGGAAATAACCAGTCTCTGGTGCTTCCATCCTTAACTTTGCACTTTCTGGTAAACATACCAATTATTTTAACAACAGGGCTTTCTGGTACTCTAACCTTGGTTCTTGAACCTTTCCTGACTTTGCCTTCTGCTCTGTTTATAAATCTGCTTGAGGTCACTTAAACCATCTTTGCCATTTACTAGCTCTGTGCCACTGAAAAGCTGCTTAACTATACTCTCTGTCAGTTTCCTCATTTGTAAAATGGAATAATAATAATAATACGACCAATTCACAGGGCAATAATTGTAATGACTAAATGAATTGATACGGAAGCTGGCATACATCAATGATCAATGAACGTTAGCTACTATTATTTCTATCAGACGGATGATGGATTCCGTATTATTCCTAGATAAATTTTAATATAAGCAAATTGTGTCATAACATTTTCAACTTTTCTACTTCTTATCTTTTCTCTCAATTCCATTCCTTACCTTCCAGGCTACCTGCCCTGCCCTGAGTTGGCACTCTACAAGGAACTCTGTTCCATACAATCAGGGACTCAGCCTGGGAAATGTGGGGGAGCAGATGGAACATTGGGAGGGCATAAATATGTGTGTCAGTCTGCCTTTCCAAGCACCAAACATTCCTTTGCTCCCTTCTTTCCACACATGGATCCCATTCAAGTCCTCCCCAAGGGAGAAAGCCAGAAGGCCCACTCTCTTGGCATCCTCATCAAAGTCCATTATCTGTGAGGGATGTGTAGTCACCTCTAAATCACTTTCAAATGTGAATCCATCTGTCCTACAGCCACTCAATGCACAGTGATGGAATAGTAACCACAGTGAAAATAGGATGGTTATTAGACACACACAACCCACTGGCCTATAATGATTCTGAAGGTGACAGAATTTGAGGTTTTTCAGTCAAGAATATGGGGATATTCCTTTGTTAAGCCCTAATTCCACACCTTAGGACAATCTCCCTGGTTCCATCCTGAGATTGTTTTCCCTTTTCCGTGTCCTCTTTGGTTGCAGTTGAAGTAATCCTTAGATTCAACCCCATGTGGACTGCACAGATTTCTCAGTCACCTGCACAGAAGAAGAGGATAGACTCGCAAGACCTGTTTTAAATCTTGAGCAATCAGAGCCCTTTAGTCCAGTCTCATGGATTCTTTAGCAATAGGATTTTATCCCCCCAGAATATGTTTCTGATGAAATGACCATCGTTCATTCCAAGATACAGTCTCATATTTCCTGTTTTTTGTTTCTGTTTTTTCCATTCTCAGCATCCCCTCCCTCTGCAACCCATGCACACATACACACACACACACCATATTTCTCTTTTAGTTTAAGGGGCACTCCTTGAGACTGCAAGTTTAGCTATGGAAACCTAAATTTTTAATCTGCTTATTTCCTTGAGTTATTTTGTCCAACCGAATAGTTTTTCTGGGTGCCATACATTTAGTCTGGCCTCCTCCCAGAGGCAGTTTAATCAATGGAAAGATTTTACTGGGAATTTTCCCACTGCAAGCTAGATGCAAAGGACATCTTGCATGTTCTGAAAGATTATGTATACAGAAGATAACAGAAACCTAGATCCCTGAATCACCACATGAGGCAAAAGATGCCTGCAGATCAGAAACACCTGCATCAGACTGTTCCATGAGTAAAAATGAACTTCCTTTGTTTTTAGCCATTGAGCTTTAGGGATTTGTTTCTTACTATAGCAGTTCTCCACCTTATGCGATCAATTGCTCAGGACCATTCTAAAAATGTTGTATTTTATTGATATATTGGGTTGAATTGTTGCTCAGTGCATGTAATTGAGATAGTATTTTTGTAGAGTACATATAACACATTCAATAATGAACAAAATGAAAAATAATCATTTTCAGGCTTGCCAAGAAATGCAATTTATTTGCTGTTCACCTAGTTTTCTGTTGATCAGATTAAACAATGAATCTGCAATAGACATTTCTAAAATAAAAACAAAGCTTGATAGGATATGGCATATAGTTTTAATAGCTAAAATGAGCCTAAAGTATATATGAAACAAAAAATGTCACATAAAAGAAATATTAGTATATGCTTTGCAAGTTTGAGTAGCATGTAAAGATTAAACATAATGATTTTTTTTTTAAACAACAATGATTGCCAGTAGGCCCCATTTTTAGTCTGTGAATTATTGATGACATAGGGGTTTGGCTATAATATTTTTTGTGTTTTACCCACGTTGTCTAGAAACAATGGTTTATCACAAGATATGAAGTTAAAAAGAAATTCAAATGAGCTTTTAAATGTAAAGTACAACAATCAATATTGGTATCTTCTAGGTTTAAAACTAAGATACTAATAAAAAAGTGTTATTTTCCCTTTAATTATTCCCTATATAACTCTTTAGAGTTATCTGTGCCATCTGATCCTTGAGCATGTTCCAATGTTTAAACATTTTCTTTATGATAGAGTAGTTTGAACAAAAGCCTGAAAATGAAAGATGACGCTGATTTCCAGTATTGGCTCTGTTTCCTTTTCCTTTTAAATCAGTGGTTGAATGAGGAGACTGGGGGCAATCTGAATGTTTTATGTAGAAGCAGGTTTGAATATCCCAAGTTTGTATCGGTGTCTTCTAAGAGATAAAATACACACTACTCAGATTGAATTATAAAGATTTTTTTTAATTAATTAATTAATTTTTTTTTTTTTTTTTTTTTGCTAGAGAGAGAGCATGGGCAGGGGATGGGAGGGCAGTGCAGTGGGAGAGAGAGACTCTCTAACAGGCTCCTCAATGAGTGCAGAGTCTAACACACGGTTCCATGTCTGAACCTGAGATCACGACCTGAGCTGAAATCAAGAGTCAAATACTCAACCTACTTGAGCCATCTAGGAGCCCCAATTCAAATTGGATTCAAATGTTGGAACAAATAGGTAATTCACCTTACTGATGACGGGAAATGAAAGTTAAAACTAACAACATACAACTATTTTTCACACTATTTGAATGGCAAAATTTTAAAAGACTAATCATTTTTAGTGTTGAAATACTTGTGGATAATGGCACTAGATTGTTGTGGGTAGTTCAGCATCACCAACTCCCTTTTAAAGTCCCTTTCATTAAGAGAGAAGCCAGGAATTACCTTTCTCCAAATTCCTTTTGGTGCATGGTTCCAGGTACCATGTCAATAAGATATATTTGTGCCAAATTAAGGAAGCTGAAGAGGGGGAAGGACCATGATTCTCTAGAGGCTGCTGCAGCCAGACAAATGTGCAAATGTGAGATTCTGACTAGCTCTAGAGACCCACCCATTTCCCTGCTCCTGACTGAAGTAGTTGGTCAGAGCTCCCCAGAAATTCTTGGAGATTTTAGCAATTTGCTGGCGAGTTGTAAGGAACCACCCACGCTGTTGCTACAGCCAGAAATCATTGTTGGCAGCTATCCAGATGTTTCCCTAACCCTTCCATGGTTATAGAAGCTTCTAATTCCAAGTACTAAAATTTCTGATTTATGGAATTTGTAGAGTGACCTCTATTTGCCTGACTAAATCTTGACTTCTAAAGTCCTCTTAAAGAAGCTTGGTGAGAATATAGATTTTTTTAATTATAGTTGACACACAGTGTTACATCAGTTTCAAGTGTACAGCATAGTGAATCAATAAGTCTAAACATTATGCTGTGTTCACCACAAGTCTGCCTACCATTTGTCACCATAAAACTGAAACCCTATTAGAATACCTTTGACTGTATTTCCTATGCTGTACCTTTTATCCCTATGACTTATTTATTCCATAACTGGAAGACTGTATCTCCCACTCTTCTTCACCCATTTTGCCCATGCCCCCATGCCCCTGCCCTCTGGCAACCATCAGTTTGTTCTTTGTATTTATGGGTCTTTTTCTGCTTTTTGGAGAGTAGAGATTGTTATAACACTCTTAGAATACTGTGGTACGCGGAATTCTAAAATGACTTCAATGGCCCATGCCCTTGTATAGTCCCCTCACATTTAGTGTGGGTGAGACCTATAACTTGCTCTAACCAATATAATATGGTAAAAATTATGGGATGTCATTCTTGTGATTATATTGCATTAGATGGCAAAAGTGAAAGGACTTGAAAGTATAATTAATCAGCCAGCTTTAAATTAATTAAGAGGGATATCCTGGGTTGGTCTGTTCTAATCACAGGAGCCCTTTAATAGAAAGTCTAGAGGTCAGAGTCAGAAATAGAGAATCTCTCCTCTGGTCTTCAAGAAGCAAACCCAGTGTGAGTTCAGTAGTTGCAAGGAAATGAGTTCTGCCAAAAACTATGTGAGTTTGAAAGAGACCACAAGCCTCAGATGAGACCCCAGACCCATATGACACCTTAATAACATTCTTGTGAGACCTTGAGCAAAGGACCTATCTAAACCATGTTGGACTCTTGGTCCTTGGAAACTGTGAGAAAATAAATGTGTATCATGGTAAATTTGTGGTAATTTGTGAGACAGCAATAGAAAATGTGGCATAAATATCATTTGATAGTATGTATCTGTTTCAGGGCTAACAATTCAAAGATTTATCCTACATACATATTAGCAAAAGAGTGTCAGATTGTGTGTGTAAGTACATCCACTATACTGTCATTGTGAATAGAAAAAAAAGGTAAGTTGATGTCCAATAATAGGAGGCTCTCTACTAGTAAGAGCAAGAAGATTGGCATATACAAATACTCAGTTTATGTTTACTCAAATTTAAAAGCAAATTGTCAAATAGTACTTTCAGTGTTGTTCCATCTTGTCATAAATAGTGTATACAAATGTGTATGTATATTCTTGTATGTGTGTAGAAAATTATCTAAAAGTGTACCTTTTAATACCTGAGAAAATTATTAATCCTGCAGAACTGGATACAAGGTAAAATGAGAAGACTTTATTTACAAAAGCACATTGTATAATTTTTTAATTGTTTGAAAGATTCGCTCTTGTAAATGTTTTTAATAGAAAAAGTTATTAGAACTGAATGATAGAAATGTCTTCATTTGCGTGAAGTACCTACAGCAATGCCCTGCCTGAGATGGACTCTCAGTAAACAGTTGTTAAATGAGTAAATCAAGATATTACAGTCAGAACATCTTAGTCCATGAAATGAAGGAGGAATTACTAATGTTGGATTTCACCCATAAAGAGTTCTGAGTATGTGATAGAATTGACAGCTGACAGTCGCTTTCCAGAGACAAATTATAAGAAAGCTCTGTTCATATTGTTCTTAAAATGCTAATAATAAAATTAAGCTGACTGTTACGAAAATAGGTTAAATTATATATCCACCAATGATTAAATATACTATATATATAGATATATAGATACTCCTTGAAAAATACTAAAGAGCTTAACTTTTTAAAAGGAGAATATTCAGTGTATTTAATTTGACACATTAAAAGTTTGGCTCTACCACATTTCTCTTAACATCCCTTGAAATAATTTTTCAAAGAAAAGGCAGTATGTTGTTAAATGAAAAAAGAGATTCTTATGAATACCATCTTGGTGAAAAATTAAGATCCTAGGTTAAGTTGGAAATACATGTTAGCTAAACCCACATAGATCATGAGGAAAGAGGTACATTTGAGATACTCTGGGGATGGGCTGTGTGGAATTTTAATAACATCAAATGAAAAAAATGAAATCAGAAAATATTTCATAATCACAAAGTGAACTCATGAACTGGTGAAATGAGCTCCACCCTCATGTTCTATCAATTTTCGCTTCAACATAAATTTTGTCCTAGAAAATATCAGCACTTGCAAACAAATTTTCTAAAAATCTGATTTCTATTTTAGACCCATTAATTATGTATTTGCATAGAAAACACAAATTTGGGGGAATAAGCAATATCATATAAGAAAACTCGTGGTCAAAGTATGTCAGTAAATGCTTACACCATTTGTAGCCCTTCTCATGAGGCTAGTTATAATCTGGATCCATCAGTTACATAAACAAGCATGTACATCTTTGTATCCTCATTGTTCCTGATAGAGAATCTTAGAAGCACTAACCTCCCAGGAGCATTACATCTATTTTATTTGGTAGTTTGCAATCAAATAAATCTTGAAATTTAAATGGTATTTAGCTCATATTTTCTGCTTACTTTTACATACTTGTCTTAACACTCCAGCACTTAATTTATTAGTATCTAACTACCTCAATGACAAAATGCCTCAAAGTGCATTCTGGAACCATCTACATTAGAACACGTGGCAGGAACTTGCTCCAAAGGTAGATTTCGGGGCGCCTGGGTGGCTCAATGGGTTGAGCCTCTGCCTTCAGCTCAGGACATGATCTCAGGGTCCTGGGATCTAGCCCCGCATAGGTCTCTCTGCTCAGCAGGGAGCCTGCTTCCCTCCCTCTCTCTGCCTGCCTATCTGCCTACTTGTGATCTCTCTCTCTCTCTCTCTCTCTGTCAAATAAATAAAATGTTCAAAAAAAGAAAAAAAGTAGATTTCTGGGGCGCCTAAGTGTCTGCCTTAGGTTCAGATTGCGATTTCGGGGTCCTGGGACAGAGCCCCACATGGAGCTCCCTGCTTAGCTCCCCTGCTTGTGTTCTCTCTCGCTTGCTTCCGCTCTCGCTCTCACTCTCTCTGTCAAATAAATAAATAAATAAATCTTTAAAAAAAAAAAAAGGTAGATTCCTGTGGCCCAACCATACCCAAGGAATCCTAACTTCTGGGTGGTGAGGCCTAGGAATCTGTGTTTTGCAAAAGATGCTTCAAGAACACTTAAATCGTAGAGCCACCACTTTTGCAGTTGAGTGTATTTGTGAAGGAATCCTTAGTTAAATGGAAGGGAGAACAAAAAGAGAGGGAAAATGTAGTGAAGGAAGAGGTATTTGAGCACTTGATTCTGCCCTCCAGCAAGCCTCAGGACTAAAGAAACTCTCACTACCACACCCCTTCTTTCCTGCTAAACAGATTCTTTAACATTCAGATTCACCATGCAAGACTCAGCCCCTAGGCATGGAAACCTTCTTTGCCCCAAGCAGGAGTGGGTACCACTGGAGAAAGTTAGTGGATCCGGTGCAGAGTTTGAGTATCAGCTGCAGAAAGAAAAGACTAGGGATCTGCCTTCAGCTCAAGTCATCTTCCCCCAGAGTCCTGAGATTGAGCCACAAGTGGGGCTCTGCTTCTTCCTCTCCCTCTGCCCCTCCCCCTACTTGTGCTCACTCTCTCTCCCAAAAAAATGAATTATATTAAATTTTTTAAAAATTTTTAAAAAGACTCAAAATTCCACATTTTTCCTCCAGAAATTTAAGTATCCCATTTTACAACTCATTGGAAAGAAAACTAAGTTTTGTTTTCCCACTGTGTCACACAGACTTGAAAAAAATTAATCAATATAACTAAAATATTTTTATCTACAAGAAGAACATGTAAGAAGAGGTTTTTCTTTTGTCTTCATAAATCTAGAATAACAACTAATCTTCATACTTTAAAAAAAAATTATCCCCAATGGCAAACTAATAGACAAATAGATCGATGGACTAGAATAGAGAGCCCAGCGATAGACACACATAAATGCAATCCACTGATGTTTGGACAAAGGAGCAAAGGCCAAACAGTGGAGAAATATATAGTCTTTTTAAAGTATTGAGTCAACTGGATATCCATGTGCAAAAAAAAAAAAAAGAATCTAGACACTTTATACCCTTCCTAAAAATTAACTGAAATGGTTCACAGACTAAATGTAAAATGCAAAACTATAAAACTTCTAGAAAACAACACAGGAGAAAATCTAGATGACCCTGGGTATGATGATTACTTTTTAGATACAACAACAGAGGCATAATCCATGAAAGAAAATAGTGATAAGCTGGACTTCATTAAAATTAAAAACTTATGCTCTGTGAAAAATAATGTCAAAAGCCACAGCCTGGGAGAAAATATTTGCAAAAGGCACATCTGATAAAGGACTCTTATCCAAAACATACAAAGAACTCCAAAATTCAACAATAAGAAAACAATCTGATTTTTAAAATGGGAGAAAGAGGGGCATCTGGGTGACTCAATTAAGTATCTTGCTCTTGGTTTCAGCTCAGGGCATGATCTCAAGGTTGTGAGACCTAAGGTGCCCACGTTGGGCTCCATGCTGGCAGTGGAGCCTGATTAAGATTCTGTCTCTCTTCCCCTCTTTCCCTTCCCCACCTTCTCCATCTCTAAAAAAAGGGGGGTGGGGAAGCAAAATACCTAAATAAATACCTCACCAAAGAAGATACACCAATGGCAAGTAAGCATATGAAAAGAGGTTCCACATATGTCTTTAGAGAAATGCAAATTAAAACAGACAAAATCCTATTAGAACTATACTACTGTACTAGAACAAACAAAATCCAGAAATCAAAACACCAAATGCTGACCAGGATGTGGGGCACAGGAACTTTCATTCATTACTAGTGGGGAATGAAAAATGATAGAGCCACTTTGGAAGATAATTTGGCAGCTTCCTTATCAAACTAAATGTACTCTTACCTTATGATCCAACAATCATGCACCTTGGTATTTACCCACAGAAGTTGAAAACTTAAGATGCACATAGGTGTTTATAGCAGTTTATTTGTAATTGCCCAAATTTGAAAGTAGTAAAGATGTCCTTCAATAAGTGAATGAAAAAACTGGTATATCCAAACAGTGGAATATTAGTGCTGAAAAGAAATGAGCTATCAAGTCATGAAAAGATGTGGAGGAAACTTAAATGCACATTAGTAAGTGAAAGAAGCCAATCTAAAAAGACAACATACTGTATAATACCAACTATATGATGTCCTGGAAAAGAAAAACCTGTGGGAACAGCAAAAAGATTTATAGTCCCAGGAGTTAGGGGTGGGGGAAGAATAAATAGGCAGAACAGAGCTGATTTGGGAGAGAGTTAAATTATTATGAATGATACTAAAGTGATAGATATATGTCATTATACACCTGTCTAAACTCATAGAATGTACAACACCAAATTGAATCCTAATGTAAACTGTAGACTTTAGTTGCTAGTGATGTGTTCCTGTAGGTTGATTCATTTAAATTTTTTTATTTTTAATTTATTTGACCGAGAGAGAGATCACAAGTAGGCAGACAGGCAGGCAGAGGGAGGGTGGGTGGGGAAACAGACTCCCTGCTAAGCAGGGAGTCCCATGCCTGGCTCGATCCCAGGACCCTGAATCAAGACCGAGCCAAAGGCAGAGGCTTTAACCCACTGAGCCACCCAGGCGCCCCTGTAGGTTCATTCATTGTAACAAACGCAACAGTCTGGTGTAGAATGCCTGTAGTGGGGGAGGTAGCGTGTGGGGGGGGGACAGGGGTATGTGAGAGCTCTGTACTTTATGCTTAATTTTGCTATAAACCTAAAATTGTTCTAAAGAATAATTTAGAATCTTTAAATAAAAGCAAACTAGGGACTGAATATGGGAATAACACCAAAATACCCCAAAATTCTCCTTAATTTTTTTAAACTCTTAAAATAATGAACTTGAGCAATTTAAACATAGGACTTTCTGAGTGTTCTATTATCATCATTTAAGCAGTTCTTTCTCAGTGTACACTAAATTTTTGAAATCGAATAGAAAGAAAGCCAGTTTAGAAGGGCCCTAAATCATGTGACCAGAACATTATTTTCACTTAGAAGAAAACTCCGTTCTTCCTTTCCATGAGTTGAAGTTTGAGTCCACTAAAACAGCTTCAACTTTCTGCTAAATCATCTGACAATATTGTGTAAAACCTATTTAGCCATTCTCAAATTCAGATTTACTCAACACAGGATTCCCTTCCTCCCATTTCTTTTGTTCTATACCAGGATGGTGCCTATTTGAGCTAAAACACAATTTAAGTGCTAATAATTTAAACACTTTGGGATAAGGATTTCTAGGAAATGCTTTGTTCCTTGAAAAAAGGAAGAGTCTTGAACTGTTAGCTAGTGACTGAGTTCACTGCTGTTACCACTACTCTCGAATAGGTCCTTGGAGGAGTTGCCACACGTTTGTTACATAGGTTGTGTTCAACATACCAACCTTCTGGTACTTTCATTCATTTGATAAGTGGAATGTATTTGGTTATGTTCTAATGAGTCTCAGACATTCTAGCATGATGAGCTGAGAGATTTTTATCCAGTAGAAAATCGCTTTTGGATGTTTGTGAAAAATCAAGGACCTTTGTACACTTCCCCATAGTTAAGAAGAAACTGTTATAAAAAATTGTAGATTGCGGGATGCCTGGGTGGCTCAGTCAGTTAAGCCACTGACTTCGGCTCAGGCCATGATCCCAGAGTCCTGTGATCGAGTCCTGCATCAGGCTCCTAGCTCTGCAGGGAGCCTGCTTCTCTCTCCACCTCTGCCTGCCACTGTGCCTGCTTGTGTGTGTTCTCTCTCTCTCTCTGTCTGACAAATAAATAAATAAATAAATAAAATCCTTTTTTTAAAAGTTGTAGATTGCAACTTTATTAGAAAACATTTTTCTACTCATTTTACTAGTATCCACTTCTCAATTCCATAGTTAAGCTTTTTAAAAATTTTTTTATTTATTTATTTGACAGAGATCACAAGTAGGCAGAGAGGCAGGTAGAGAGAGAAGAGGAAGCAGGCTCCCCACTGAGCGAAAAGCCCTATGTGGGACTTGATCCTAGGGCCCTGGGATCATGACCTGAGCCGAAGGCAGAGGCTTTACTCACTGAGCCACCCAGGCGCCCCCAGAACTAAGCTTTTATAATCTCTATCATTTGTACTAAAAAGTGGAGAAGTAGAAGAAATTCCAAAGATGGTACTAACTCTATTTTTAACTTACCAGTGATTTTTCTAGAAAGGCCAATTACTTAGGCACTCAATTTTTTTTTTTTTTTTTTTTTTAGTTCCTACTTACTGCAAAAGATAATCATTCAGATTATCTTCATTGCACAATTCTTCAACTTCCTTGGAAGAAAAGCCTTATCAATTAGAAGTTTTAGATTTAATTTTAGTACATTTCATGCTTCTCTTCTTTGCAGAGAACCATTAAAAATAGGTGTAATTTTAAGAAGTTGGGGTAAAAGATAAACTTCCTCCCATTCTCTTTCTCAATTTGTAGATTTAAAGTCACCCTGTTTAACTTCCCCCACTACACTCACCCCACACATTTTTTTCCCATGTTGAAACCCTACTTATCCTACAACATGTTTCTCTACAAAGCTTTCTGGATTGCCCCCAACCAGATGTGCACTCACCTTTCCTTGAACCCCATTGTATTTTTTTACTTTTCTTGTGGCACTTCTCACATCCTGTCTCATATCAGAACTATTGCCATGTGCCTGTTCCTTATTTACAAAGCCTTCCCAGAAACCTGGGTCTTAGTCTCAGTCATGTTTGTCCTCCTGTACCTACTGCTCTGGTAGGTACAGTGTATGCTTAATTGATTTGGTCTTTTAGGTTTGGAGGGGATAGCCGTTTATAATAGAGTAATAGTCTTGAACTACTTCAAACTTAATTATACACATCAAAATCTTTTGAGGGGTTCCATTCCTTGCTGACCATAACATGATACTTTCATACTATTTCACCCTGGGGAAGCCCATTATTCTCTGATGATTTTAGCTATTACCTCTAAACCAAATACTTCCACAGTTTTATTTCTAGCCCTTCAAAACTGCCTTGCAACTACCTGTTGAATTAATGCATCAAAGAAAAGTTAGTTCGCTTTCATTTTTTGTTATCTTTAAAAGAAATGTTAATGTGTTTTAAAGCACACATATACTCTACTAGAGTATTTCGTTGTTTTTTATAAGAAAAATTCTTGTTTCTCTAAAAGAAGTGAGTTGATTAACAGATAACAAGTGACTAAAATAGAATTTAGAAAACTAGAATTTAGTCTGCTCTGTCACAGATTTTCTTTTTTTAATGAGACCCTATATAAGTTACGTAATTGTGTTGAGCCTCATCTTCAAAGTAGAAATAGTCATCCTTCCATGCCTGCCTCCTAGTACTGAGAAACTCAAATGAGATAAAGTGTTTGGCAGCACAAACGATGCAGAGGTGGGCAAAGACTGGGTGAGTGACCAGGGAAATGCACCCTGGAGTGAAACTCCCTGGGTTTGAATAATAATATTGCCCTTGCTCCCTGTGTATGCCCGTCTCTGACACTTCATATGTAAAATGGGAGAGTAATAGTAACAGATCTCCACAGTTCTTGGAAGTGAGAAAATCATTGAAAAGCACTTTGCACTGTATCTATTATTACTCTAGTTGTGGTTTCAGTGGTGAATTGGTTAAGATCTTTTAATTTTCCCAAGAACTTTAATCTACATTGCATGGCCCAAGCAAACAATTAATATACTAATATATCAATTTCCTGCGAGGACCTAAATGATTAAACACTTTTATTTTTTTTTTTAATTAAATAGTTTTATAAAAGAAAGTCTGTTTGAGGCTTTTTTGTTGTTGTTTTAAGATTTGTTTTGGTTTTTTTTTTTGTTTTTTTTTTTTTTAGAGAGAGAGAACAGAGGGGAGAGGCAGAAGGAGAGGGAGAGAGAGTCTTAAGCAAACTCCACATTGAGATCGGAGCTCAGTATAGAACTCAGGCTCACGACCCTGAAATTAGGACCCGAACTGAAACCAAGTCAGTAATTTAACCAACTGTGCCACCCAGGTGCCCCTGTCTGTGTGTTTTTAACGGTTATATCATACACCCCAAATCTTAAATAATAAGTATAGAAACAGGGTGACTCTAAAACTCAAACTAAATACCTAGTATTCAAAAGCAAATGTGAGTTTAGCCTAAAGAGTGAAACTTGACTTTCAACCTATTTCTGTATTCCAATTTATGAAACAGTTATCCTCTAGACCCCAATCCATCAACTTCAAAGAGGGTTTAGCTTTCTTATCACATGTTAATTGCCCAGCTTTTGTGTACATCCACTGAGCAAGAGCAGCCTATAGATATGACACAATGCATCATACATTTTTGGTTAGCAAACTCTAGAGCAAAAAAAATCTTTTGGTAGCCCATTTTGACAATTCTTGTAATTTGCGGTGATGTTTTCATTATAGTGTATCACACAGGAAGCCACAAAATGATTAGACATAGACCAACTCATCCACATTTCTTCCAGCCAGTAATCACACTGACGCCCGCCAGTGACCCAAAATGCCTTAGTGCCTGCTCTTCATATACCAGATAGTATGGCCCCTAAACTCATTAAAAAATGGATGTACCACATAGTCAGAAATGCCATTATCTGTGTTTTATTAGGCTCTGTGATTTGATCTTCCAGAAATATCTAAGGCCACAACAAGATGAATGTCGGGTATAACAAAAATATGCTAGTGAGATTTTGAAAACCACAGAGAAACTCTATAGGAAATATTAGGAAAGAAGAGGGCAAGAAACAAGTGACCTGGAAAAAATATAGAGATACCATAAAATTGGATCCATGTGATATCCTCCTTATGGTCTTATAGAGTAGATTTTGAAAATCCAGAAATCATGTGGACTTTATCCAAACCTGAATTTTTGAAAAAGCCATAGCTTTTATTGTACTAATAAAAACCAGGTAATGTGTTTGCTGATACAATGAAAAGACCACATTGAAAACTTTGTATTTAATTATTTTTTTTTCTCTAGTTCCTGAGTTACTTTTTGTAGATATGAAGGTACCCAGTGTTCTAAAGAGTAATAAAACCGTTTAAAATTTTGAGTCTATCCATCAACTAAAGAAGCTATCTGCAGTATTTTCTTTTAATAATATTTTAGTCATTTCATTTGATATTGCAAACCATTTGACAGGATTGAGAATTTCTTTCTCCAAAATTTTTCCTCCTTGATATTTAAAACGAGTCTCCATTATTGATTCCAACTCCCTTGATGTTTTTCCACCATTTCTGTCACAAGCTTCTCTTCTCCCACCCATCTGATAGATAGATACAAAGATAGATGATAGATAGATAGATAATTGAACCATCTTGCTGTACTCTCTGAGTAATCTTACTCACTTCCATAGCTTTATCAACTATAAATCAACATCAAAATGCTGCTTTCTAGCTCCAACCTCTACTCTGAGCTTCAGATTCAAATTTTCAACTGCCATACACATAATCATCTATGAAAATGCTGCATCATCCATAAACTCAACTATCAATTTGATTAATTAAAAATATTTTAAACTTGAACTTCCATATATTTTTATATTTAACATTACTATAAATATATATGCGCCAAACTATGTATACTGCTTTTGCTCCTCACAATTGCATCCTCTGTTTCCACAAACAAAAGGCTTTGCGACTGGACATTTTCTTCTCATTGTCTCCCATAGCATATTTTGTGTAATTCTATCATAATATTTTATACAATAAAATACTCATTTTCCTGTCTGTGTTCCCAATTACAGTGCAGACTTTATCTGCAAGGAGCATTATTTTTTGTTAATCTTGCATCCCTGTCTCCCAAACAGTGCCTAGCACAAAACAAATTCAGTATTGACAAATAGATGAATCAATCATGCAGTTCATAGGACTGACTTAATTATTTTCACCCCTTTTTTAAAGTAGGCTCCATACCCAGCATGGGGCTTGAACTCATGACCCTGAGATCAAGCGTCACATGCTCTACCAACTGAGCCAGCCAGGCACCCCAGTATTATATATTTTTTAAAAGAAGATGAACACAGTCTCCCATTAACAAATTATTAAGTCGAGTTTCCCACATTTGGGAAAATTGCAGAGGTCAGCACAACCTGAGCCTCACCCTGGGAGGTGATCATGGTATTTCCATGGCCAAGGGTTTATTATCTTCACCTTCTTTACTTCTTTAGTTTGGGTGTTACACATTTATAATGTTCTCCAATTACACTTCCTTTATTCTCTAAAACACATTTATCCAAAGGTGACAGTTGATAGTTACATCATTAGTCAATTGTTTGTAGAAGTTAGAAGAGCAATGAGGTATATTGTCTTATGATTTTCAGTGTCATGCTTTAGAATAAAGAACAAGCAGGAATTAATTCCTCTTTACTCTCAAAGATGTATAAATATAAGGAGAACTTTGAGCCCTTTATTGACTTGCAACCTCTCAGCAATCAGTGCACCCGGCCTCCTGATGTAGATATGGAATTCACAGAGATGGTTTGACTGAGCCTCTGACTCCACTCCTCACCTTGTTTAAGAGACACATCTCTAGACCACACCTTTTATTATACATGTGATCAAAACTCTTTGTGTAATCCCAGGTCAACATTTAAAACAATAATGATTTTGTTATTACTTTATTACTTAGGTAATATATCTTGAATATTATTTCAGGCATTTTGAAGAAATATTAATAAGTAACATCTTTGCCTGATGGAGAGCTGGGAATATCTCTCAATGGTTTTAATTTTTAAAATAATTTCCCCGGTGTTAGCCTTTTCATTTTGATGTGCCTTTCCCTGAAACTTTTATTCATTCAACAAATACTGAGCAATGGCTATGTGTTTTTTTGTTTGGTTGGTTTTTGGGTTTGGGGTT
Organism: Mustela putorius furo; assembly: GCF_011764305.1. Lineage (NCBI taxonomy): Eukaryota > Metazoa > Chordata > Mammalia > Carnivora > Mustelidae > Mustela > Mustela putorius. The sequence continues at coordinate 1,490,169 of NW_025421556.1, forward strand.
TTTTGAAAGCGAGAAAGAGCTCACCAGCAGAGTTGGGGAGGAGAGGGAGAGGGAGAAGGAGAGAGAGATTCTCAAGAAGACTCCACACCCAGCACAGAGCACAGCATAGGGCTCGATCCCATGACCCTGAGATCATGACCTGGGCTGAAATGAAGAGTTCGCAGCTTAACCTACTAAGCCACCCTGGTGCCTCCAGGCACTCCTTGTTTTTAATCCCATCCTCATTAAGCTTACATTCTAGGGAGCAAGACATAATAAACAAGGAAATTAAGTAAAGATCAAGAATGTTAAACAATAAAAAGTGCTAAGAATCAAAATTAAACAGAGAAGGGGAAGAAAAGGGGCATCCTTACCTTTAAAGAATAACCAGGGAAGGCTTCTCTAGAAATATGATATTTGAGAAACGGTCTGAAAAAGTGAGACAGTAGAACCGTGCAGGCAGGTTTCCAAGAGAGAGCATTCCCAACACAGACAAAAGCGAGTCAAAGGGCCTGAGGCAAAAGTATACCTGTTTATTATAGGAATCACAAGGAAGCCAATAAAACTGAAGCGAAGGGAAGGAGATGGCAGATAGTAGGTATGTCGGTGTGGATGTATGGATGCAAGGGGCAGGGCAGAAAGGATGACAGATTGGACAATTCTTTGTAGATCATATGAGAATTTGGGGTTTGCTCTGAGAGAGGTAGAAAGCTAGTGAAAGATATTGAGGAGAGGCTTGTCCTTATATTGTAGCAGAATAATTTTGGCTGCTGCTCTGAGGACAGACTATGAAAAGCCAAGGGTAGGAACAGGGAAACTAGAAGGCATTGTAGTAATCCAGGCAAAAGAGGACAGCAGCTTGGTCTAGAGTAGTAGAGGAGGAAGTGATGAGAAGTGGTTGGATTCTGGGTATTCCTTGACGCTGAAGACAATTCTTCCCCCCAGATTAGGTGTAGTGGATAATAATCTAAGTATATAATACCAGTTCCCCACACCTCTATACCTGTGAAGGCTTCCTCAAATTTAGGCAGCAATGTTGAATTTTCTTAAGCTTTCCACTCATTTCTACATCCAGTCTGCCAGGGAATTCTTTTTTTTTTTTTTTTTTTTTTTAAGATTTTCTTTATTTATTTGACAGAGATCACAAGTAGGCAGAGAGACAGGCAGAGAGAGAGGGGGGAAGCAGGCTCCCCCCTGAGGAGAGAGCCTGATGCAGGGCTTGATCTCAGGACCCTGGGATCATGACCTGAGCTGAAGGCAGAGGCTTTAACCCAGTGAGCCACGCAGGCGCCTCCTAGGCTCCCATTCTGTTTTGTCAACTCCTCATATTCGTATGCCAAACGACATTCACTGCACCTACTTCATGATCTTCATCCCCACTTCAGCTCTTCTTCCCAATTATCACTCTTTGAGGTAACTACTATTCTGATATCTCAGCTTAAAATATTGAGGTTATCTTATCTCTTTTAATTTGTCCTTAACGTCTAAAATTTATTCAAAATTCTTTTTGTTCTTTATTGCCCCGACTCTAGAATCAGCTGATATTACTTTATCTGTGCAAGAGCAGTCCAACTGATCCTATTTACTCCAGAATCTTTCCTTCCCTATTCATTCTATCTGATAGGCTAATGTGGGCAATAATGCTTGTTTGCAGGTAAATCCTAAAATCTCAATGGCTGAGAACACCCATACACACTCTTGTTACACTCCAACACAGGTGTTTTTAGTCAAGCAATCTCAATTCAGAAATTCAGGATCTTTCTGTCTCGTGACCTCACCCATATCTAGGCCTCCATTTAGCCAGCAGATAGGAAAGAACTACTTCTTAACTACTCTGACAAAGAAGTGACACACATCACTTCCACTCAGATTTCATTGGTCAAAAGTCTATCGTATAGTTTCACATAACCAAAGAAAGACTGGGAAATAAGTCTAGCTGAATCTCCAGAAGAGCAGAAAATGAATTTTGGCAATGCGTAGCAGTGTCTGATACATTCATGTATCTTTTTCTAAAAAGGACTTGGAGCCAGAGAAGAGTCTTCTCCAAAAGAGTGAAGTCAAAGTCCCCATCCTAGGGGTCCGGACCTTCATAGTACAATGCTGCTGTTATTTGGATAAAGAGGAGATTGCCTGAGCCCTAATCCAGCTACACCACAAAGAAAGGTGCCTTTTCTGCCCACTCAAGATCTGACCCTGAAGAATAGTAAGTCTTCCCAATTTTTAGGAAATTGTTGAGCTTACCAAGGCAACCATACTGCCATCTGGTCAGTGCAATATAGATGTTTTTACTTACTATCACAGGACACTTGAGAAAAAATAGCCCTGCTAAATGCTGCTAAGAAAAACACCAGTCCATTGACTATCACCTGTGGCCAGTTCACCAGATCACTTTATTTCCAAGCTTGTTGTGGCAGTCTTGACACCCGTGATATCAATTGAAAACAACTGCAGTTAAATCAGCCACACAGTGATTTCCATTTTGAGTAAGATGACAGAATCAGTTAAGCACAACCATAGTTGTATTATTTCTGTTAAACTAAGTTAATATAGGAATGTTGAGGAATTAGATCCAAATCTTAAAACTAGATGAATCCTACCTAACAGACCACATGAGCTTGCTTTCCCTTTTATAGAAGAATAAAAGCACAAATTCCAACTACCTGTCACTTAAAAAAAGAGAGAGAGGAATTATATCACTATTAGCCAAAGATATAAACATTGCAGCAGGAGATATGCTCCAGCTTGCACATGCTTCAAACTGTCAATGTTCTCTGCCTTACACCACCCTCTCCTTACAGCATCAACTCCAGAAAGCAGTCACAACAGTGGAGGTTAAGAGGAGATATTCTGAAGGCAAAGTGACATACAGCCACACAGTCATTCAATTGAATGAACAGAATTACAGTTTTTGCAACCTGGAAGGTTGTCACTCAAAGTGACACCTGGCCTTCTGCTCATTGGACAGTCCATGCATGTAATATAATAGCCCCTCCAATTGTTGGCAAGGAAAGAGCAGGGATGAAGGCAGCTATTGCCTGAATTCCAAACAGCAGGAAAAGTTTAGTATTGGGTTCCGTGGTTTGCAATACCGGTGGTGTCACAAGTAAGAAAGAAAAAAATTAAAAATACTAATGATAGGAAAAGCAAACATATCTCCATTTTATTTCCCCTCAGCTGAGGCATTCTCTATTATTTTTGGTGGAGAGAGGGGAATAAGAACCAAGATGATTTCCCTAGCTACACACCCCAGCAGGAGATATTACTGTAAACATTTAAGATGGCAGAGGCCAGCATCAATATATGTATACACATTTACATGCCAAATATTTGAAATCAGCTTTGTAAAAGAAGTGAAATTTAAATAGAGCATACAGCTGTTGATGGCAGTAATTGGTACAATAAGGCACCAAACCAATGTCTAAATCATAAACAAATTGTTCATTTATTCAACTAGTGCTTATTGAATGTCTATCATGTCACCCAGGCCTATTTCTATGATTTACCAAAACTAGATGCTGTTCTTAGCATGAGGAATATGGCAGTAGCCGTAACAGCAAAATTTGCGGGCCTGATGGAGCTGAAATATTCAAATTGTGGAATCAACAAAAGACAAAATCAATACAGATAAAACACAGAGCAAATTAATAGGTGTTGATTGCTCTGCAGAAAAAGAATTCAGTCACATGTCTTAGTCCAGTTTAACCCTGTGCAGGGAGATAGAGATAATGAGGGATTACTATTATAAATACAGTGGTCAAGGTGAGGTAAAAGAGTAAGTTTTACCAATATTTGAGAGCAAAATATTCAAGGTAGAGTGAGAAGCCACCGCAAATGCCCTGAGAAAGGAGTGAGTCTGACATATTCAGGGAAAAGCAAGGAACGCAGTGGGGCTAGAGAAAGAGTATGTGCAATGGGAAAATGTCAGAGAGGTAGAGTGGGAAGTGAGCGCAATTTTTTTTTTTTTTTAAAGATTTTATTTATTTGTCAGAGAGAGCGAGCGAGAGCGAGCACAGGCAGACAGAGTGGAAGGCAGAGTCAGAGGGAGAAGCAGGCTCCCTGCAGAGCAAGGAGCCCAATGTGGGACTCGATCCCAGGACGCTGGGATCATGACCTGAGCCGAAGGCAGCTGCTTAACCAACTGAGCCACCCAGGTGTCCCGCAATTATTTTTTTTAATTTGGCTTCAGTTCGAGTGACACTGGATGTGAACAGAGGCATGAAAGGATCTTAGTTTAAGTTTTAAGGGGATTACTTTGAATATGGTGTAGAGAGCAGACTGAAGGAGGCACTGGTAGGAGCAGTAAAGCCATTTAGTTAGGAGGCATTTGCAAAAATGAAGAAAAGAGATATTGGTAGATTGGATCTAGATGGCATCAGAGGAGGTACTGAGTGAGAAGTGGTAAGGTTCTGGAAATATTTTGAAGATGGAGTCAATAAGGTTTTCTGTTGAGATAGAATGGATATAGTAGTACATGAGGGAAGGGGGAAACAAGAATATTTTCAGGTTTTCTAATTTTTTTTTGTTGCTTTTGGTTTTTCTTTTTTTAAGAAACTGGAGGTAGGGACAAATGTGGATAGAGTAAGTTTTAGAGGAAAGTCAAAGGTTCTGCATGATTAGTTTGATGTATGTATTAGACATCTAAGTGGAGAGGTTAATATGCAATTGAACATATGAGTCTAAATTGAGTTTTATTTGGGAGTAGTCAATGTGAATGTGACATTGAAAAGATACTCAAATTACTTATACAACTCAACACACACACACACACACAAGTCCAGTAAAAAATGGACAGAAGACATGAACAGACTTTTCTCCAAAGAAGACATACGGATGGATAGTCAGCAGACATGAAAACATGCTCAGCCTCACTCATAATCAGGGAAATGCATATCAAAACCGCGACATATTACCTCGTACCTGTCAGAATGGCTAAAGTCAACACACAAGAAACAACAACCGTTGGCAAGGTTGTGGAAAAAGGAACCCTTATGCACTGTTGGTGGGAATACAAACTGGTGCAGCCAACTATGGAAAACAGTAGAGATACCTCAGAAAATTAGAAATAGGTATGCCTGGTGGCTCGGTCAGTTGAGCGTCTGACTCTTGGTTTTGGCTCAGGTCATGATCTCAGGGCTGTGGGATCAAGCTCTGCCTCAGGTCGGCACTCAACATGGAGTCTGCTTATTCTTCTTCCTCCCCCAACTTGCTCGCGCGCTCTCTCTCTCTTTCTTAAACGAATAAATAACATCTTTTTAAGAAGTTAAAAATAGAATTACCAATGACCTAGTAATTCTACTACTGGGTATTGCCCAAAGAACAAAAACAGTAATTTGAAAAGATACATGCACCCCTATGTTTATTGCAGCATTATTTACAATAGCCAAGATAACCCAAGCCAAGCAACCCAAACTTTCATCAACAGATGAATGGATAATGAAATATTACTTGGCCATAAAAAAGAATGAAATCTTGATATTTGCAACAACATGCATGAACCTAGAGGGTATATTGTCAAGTGAAATAAGTTAGAGAAAGATAAATACCGTATTATTTCACTCATTTATGGTATATAAGAAACAAAGCAAACTAACAAAAAAAGAGACCCAAAAAAACTCCAACTCTTAACTATAAAGAACAAACTGATGGCTATGAGAGGGGTAGTGGGTGGGAAATAGGTAAAAGGGATTAAAGGTACACTTACATGATGAGTAATGTGTAGAATTGTTGAATCACCATATTGTACACCTGAAACTAATGTAACACTGTATGTTCATTATACTGGAATCTAATTTACTTTTTAAAAGGTATTCAGATTAAAAAATAAGAGACAGTTGAAGAGGAGTGCAGAGAAAGGAGAGTTCCAAGGACAAGGCCTTGGAATACTTTGACATTAAGAAGATGAGAAGATGAACAGGAATTAGGAGTGAGATGAGAGAAGTGGTCAGAGTGGTAGGGGGAGAGCAGAAGCCCGGTGAAAAACTTATTTCAGAAATGGAGGGTTATCAGTATGGCTGGTACTGTCAATAGCTATTCATGACAAGCTACAGTTTACTACAGTAAACTGTACTACAGTTTGTACTACAGCTTGACTTGATGTGTTCTACAGTTTGGACCAAAGATGATGCTAGCAAGTGCTAATAATAATAAGAGTAATATATTACATTGTAATCTTCCTATATCCCAGGCGTTTTACCATTTTACAATCACAATCTCATTTAATATTCACAAAACCCTATTAAGTAAAGATCATTTCCCACCTCTTAGAGAACTTATCCTAAGGCTCAGAGAATTCCTGTGATTTTCCTGAGGTCACACAACTATTAAGAAGAGGAACTGAGACACAAAACAGGGTAAGACACCACACTGTGCTCACAACCACTGTGCCAGAGTGGTGCCACCTCCTGCTGCAGTCTTTATGATGCTGAATTTCCCACTTTCAAAGAGCTTTCAGCACTTTGAGGAAAGACCTTATGTAAAAGAAGGAAGATAGCAACTGCAAAACTAGTGACCACATTTCTTCAAAATTAGACCAACCATTGCAACCTGAATCATGGACCTTTTTTTTTTTTTTTTTTAATACAGTGCTGCATTCAAGAGAAGTTCAATGCCAGAAATCTTGAAGAATAATATAGATTTTTTTTTTTTAGTCATAATTTCTTGTTTATACAGTTGTTTGAGACAGGGAATACATAGCATTCCACAGCAAATGCTTTCTAAATAGCCTGCTTGATGAGTTTCCCTCTACCCCAAATTTACAACTGCCTTTCTGGTAATAACCAACTCTGGTACTCTGCCCCCTGAAACTAACCAGTAAATTATCTGTCCCATTCGTGAAACAGAAAAACATAGTAAAAACACAGGCTGAGTCACAGAGCCAGGCTTTGGGATCTTTACTTCTCAGTGCCTCAGTTTCTTCACCTACAAAATACAATCATGATAGTATCTTACTCTAGGGCTATTGTGTGGATTAAGTAAATTGTTAAACGTAAGCATTTAGGACAGTGCATAACACATGGCCGATGCAACATAAATGTTAGCTAATATGTATTGTTACAGCACCTTTCTGGTTATATCGTGGTCATATTCCACAAAGAACTATCCTGATCTCTGTGTGTGCTACTCTGGGACTCTTCCTGTTCACATTATGAAATCTCATACTCCGTTTCTGGATTCACCTTCCTTTACTGAGCTGGCCGTGATTCCTCTTGGGCACTGTGACCCTTCGAAGTTTCTCTTAGCACGTCCACGGAGCAAAACTTGTCAGCTTTCTGAGGCAGTCCAAGCCTCCTGCAGAGTCTGTGTTGCTGGTAATGTAAGAAGAAAGGTATATTCACTTAATTCTTTCCCTCAGGGAGCTGACAGCCACTAGAAGCCCTTTCTAAAACAACAAAAGCAAAGATAGGATCATCTCTCGCCCTCCCCCTGGCCGATTTTCTGAGCAATCTTTGTGTCCTGAGGTCTGCAAAACCTGATGGATAGCTAGAGAACCAAAGCAACTTTGCGTATGATCGCCCTGCCTCTCCTGAAACAAACACAGAGGCAGGTGTCCAACCTGATCATAACCAGCCTCTTCAGGGTTTGCAATCTGCTTCTGCTGGCCTAAGTCGACTTTATTTGCAGGGCAATCAGGCTCCCTGAAACAGAAGCATAACTATATCATTCTAGCTGCCCAAATCATACCAGCACATCAGGCCTTTGTGTTCCTGAAGGTTTGCTAGAGCTGCCTCTTTTTCCTCTAGAAAGGATCGTGATGGCTCCTTGGTTTGGTAATAAAATCCAAAAAGTGCCCTATGAATATAGTAAATTTGCTTCAAGAGCTGGGTTGACCATGCTTCAATTTACTGCCCCCTGGTGGATCGCCCACAGTTCTGGTTGCTTCAGGCTGAACACTGAGGTCTCGCTGATTCATAGTTGTCAATTCAAAATGTAAATCTCAGTTCTTCTCCACGGCAGTGCCTGGTAAATCTGAATCTCGGGATGACCTGAAAGCCCATACACTCTCACTTAGTTGGTGGCGTTTCCCTGCTCTGGAGCTATTTATCTTTGTTCCATTTCAGTGGCATTTCTAACTACATTTAGAGACCTTTCCTCCAGTCCCTGGCATAGCACCTCCTACTAATTTCTCAAGTTTCTAAGAGAGTTGGTCTTTACCCAGGGGCTCAAAGCTGCTTAATTCCAGTCCCACAGTGGCAGCCAAGTCGCCAGGGATTTGTTCTTGTCCACTGAGGTAACTCAAAAGCATTGAACAAGCCCAAGCATGGCTGTCACTGACCTCTCCTTCCTTCTCAAGAGTAGCTCCTATTTTCTCAGTAAATGGGTGTCCATTGAGTCTAAGTTAAAAATCAATTTTTCGCTTGTTTGTTCACAAGGGAATTTTTAAGACTTCCTCTGTTGATTCTCAGCCATTAATCTCAAACCAACCAACATGATGCTATAAAACACAGACTAATAGCACCAGATCCACGCCAGGCAGAGAACTGTTCCCAGGTGAGCCAGATGGAGCTGCCATCTTCCCTCTTAAGAAGCTGTAGCCATTACAGGGACTATCTTAACTTTACCTCATCTGAGATCTTTATCTTTAAGAGCAATTCTTAGCCAGTTAGAATCTGGCCAAGAATCAATGACACAGTGAATGATCTGGCTTATACATAATAATACAAGGAAATTGTTCTCTGACCTTTCGCACCTCACTTTTCCACCAGCAATTCACTACTCTAACCCCATGACCTTACATTCTAGCTATCGAATATTCTTCTTACTTTACTGTTTTCTTACTGATGTCTCACGACCTTCTCATCCAGAGGTTTTATGTTCTAGAAGATAAAGAGATTGAGTCCTTTCAGTCAGCTCTTCTCTTGATACTTTCCCTAATACATCATCTAAGAAGATACTGTTGACTCTAAATTCTACCTGGGCATTGTATATATTGATACAGATCAATTCTTCCTGTTTTTGGTCTAGTTCTAGAACTATATGACTTTCCCCTAAATTTCTCCCAAACCTCTGCATCTAGCTATCCCTATTATTGCAGATATGTTCTATAGGCAGATATGTAGCACAATAGAAGGAATGTTCCTGTATGTCCGTATTTTGTAAAATTGCATAATGCCATATTATGCAATTTCTTCGCTTGAGATAACTATTCAGTCCAAATTTCAGAATATTCACTTACATTTAATTCCAGCACATAGACGGTCGTAGTGAAGATGCATTTTTAACCTAGTTCTTGGGTAATGATTTGTATCCAAAACCCCATTTTTACCCAAGACATAGCTGACTCCCACTTGGACCAGTCTCTGAATAGCACTATACTCAATGAAACAGCACTCTGGCTACAGAAGGCTGGAAGTATTATGTAGATTTTGATTGTGAATTGCCTTTAATAAGTAATGTGGAGAATTTACGCAAATGTCACGGGAATTCTTCCCCAAAATTATTTGTGGACATCTTTGGCCCCTTTCGTGGAAGTTGCCTCTTATTCTCTTTCCATGCTCACCTACTGCCATTTCTTCTCCTTCGTACTCTGCCCAGCGTGGCTGACACATCTAGAGCTCCCAACATGTGAATCCCCACACCTTCTGCAGTACCCATGGAACAGAGTTTGTCTTCTGCTCAGAATGCTTTTTCTCATAACAAGCAGCTGTCACAGGGATTATGTTGAATTTTTAAAAAAAAAAAATTCACCACCTTGTTAAACTTTAAATTTATGAAATGCACAATCGTTGGCCCAACCACTGAAGTCATTCTACAAATAGAAATTATTTTCAGTCACTTTCTCTGAATATCTTCTTATTTTAAGCTACAAAATCAATTTAAGACGGTCCTAGGTGGGGGGAAATGATAATAAATAGTTGGCAACAGCCATAATCTATCATTGGAAGTGCAAAATGAATACAAAAGCAATTTTAGGTGAGCGGACAATATTGAAGTATGATAATTACATCCTGCTTAGAATTTATGTGTTTGTATGTTTTTATATTTGTGTACTTTACCAATATAGAGTTTCTCTTGCTGCATTGATATCCACATTTCTATTTGTTCACTTACATCTACACTCTGAGGATACTTATGCCTGGTGCTGTATTCCTGACTCTCTACAGGATTTCATGGCCCTGAGGGCCAATTTTCAGAGACCAATACATCTTGTCAGACTAGGTTTGAGACGAGGGTCTGAGAAGAATACTAAAAACTTTGAAGGATTATCACTAAAACTCAACTGTGCTGAAAAGTTATAAATCTTCAACTTCCCTCAGGCTTAGACGGGACTGATTATTACTAGAAGGATCATCAAAGTCACCTGAGCCCTAAAAAGTACATTAAAAAGAGCATCAGCTACCAAAAATGTAAACAAGTGTAATACGCATTCCAGGCATATGAAGTTCAGGCACTAATCATCTCAGATAAATGATAAACAAATGATGAGTTACATGTAAATCAACAATGTTGTCAAAACATTGCCCTTTTAATCCCAGATAAATGATGAAGTTTATAAAAGGAGATTTTTGAGGGTCGTGGAAGATTGTTTAAACATACGTGGAGAGTGGTTTAAGTGCTAATCCATTGCCATTTATGTAAACTGCATTTCTATCATCAGTCTCTGCTGTATAAAATTGCCTCATCATTTTATAAATCCGTAGACCTAGTTGAAACTAGTCCCTGCTGGAAACAAATTTTTCACATTAAGCTTGAAAGTTTTAAACTCCCCTCTGCATACACATAGTGACACAGTCTTGAAAACCTCAGCTCAAGGCACGACAAAGTTTAAAGCACTTCGCAGCTTTTATAGGGTGTCACCCTCTATCCAGCTCTAAAAGATCTAACGATACAGAAATGCTTCCACATCAAGATGTTTCACAAGATACTTTATAAATGAATCTGGATTCTACTGAAGCTGTTACACATCTGCTTTGCTTTACCAATGAAGAACACAAACATGTTGATGGTTTCAGTCCAAACCCTTTTTGCAAGCGAGAAGGAAATGCAGAATGTTCAGCTAATTGCTAAGAGGAAATCCATATGTGTTATTTGCTTTCCATGAAAGGACAGGTCCTCTTGCTATTTAATTGATGAAACGTTGTACACAAAACTGACAGTGATTAATACCATTCTAAGATGCCATTTTAAGAGCTGTAAGTGTAATGCTCTGGAATATGTTCTTTGACATTTACATTGCTATTTGCTAGGTATAAAAATCTAGTTCTTGCCTTGAGCATTTATATTGGGTAAAAATGTTAAGTAATTTCAAATGGCAGTGTCTTCCTAAGGAGCCGATCTTTAAAAAGCCAGGAGCTGATCACTTTTTGTCCTGATTTCCTTGTTAGAAACAAACAAACAAACAAACAAACGTTGTGCTACGTATTCCTTTAGAAATATTTGTCAAGTAATCAGAGGATGTTTTATGTGATTTCTCCTTGATGTGCCTCTTCCCACAAATGCTGGATGGGCACTGAATGCCCCAAATCCAAGGGGCGCATAGTGTAGTGAACGAATTCTTAGGAGGTTATTCTGGCCATGGTCCTCTCCCTACAGTTACACATAGAACGCAGCTAGGAAGTCTGTACTATGGAGAGCCTCCACACAATACACAATGACTCTCACATTTCCTTATTTGATGCAGTCTGGAAAGGAGGTAGGGTTCAAGCCTGGGTTTTCTTTTGTAATCTCCAGCATAGAGAAGGATATGAGGGCTTGTTTTCCTTCAAAGGATTCACAGTTCATTATACTTAAGCTTTCCACAGTCCTGTGACCCCTCAGCCTCCCTCCTCACCCAGTGTATTAACTGCCATCCTGAATCACTTATATCTAACAGAGATAACAAAGTCTCTTTTGCATCTGCCTTAAACATTATTCCTAACACCAAGAGTATTCCGACATGAGAGCTTTAGAAAAACAAATCACACAAAATAAATTTAACAGACCCTATTTCTTGAGTGTCTTGATAAGAGGATATGTCATTTTCTGCTCTGTATTTCCTGTCTGTCATAGAAAGAGGAAGGCAGACACCACAAAGGCAAATCTTTTTAGGAGCTAAGAAGGTAAGTACATGGGAGATGAAACAAGGTGACATGGGCACAATGTTAAAGATTCCTAATACTACCTTTTAAAAAGCAAAATTGCAGATGGGAATGAGTGGCAATTAATACTGACCTCAGTAACAGAATTGACAGGGATTCATGGAGCCTTTGCTAAACTTGCTGATTGAAAAGAGATAGCAGCAATTACACTCCATCAGTTGTTTTATAGGCAAGAATGTAAGCTCAGTATTGCCAGAGAACATAGTTTCCCAAGAACCTGGAAATTAAGATTTTTATGTGAAATCTCCCAATTTTTAAGTTTTTAAGTGATGACAATGAACTCAGCTGAAAGAAAAAAACCAGTCGTTTGGGGAAGTATAAATGTTCAGGCTAAACAAAATCTCATCTGCGAACCAGATCAACTCCAAAGGCTGAGAGTTTGCACCTCTAGTCTTGGCAGTGCTCAGAAATTTTTTTTTCTGCTTTTAACTCGAGCACAAGATTTACTACTATTTAAACTGAGGTTTTGATGCTGAGAACATTCCAAAAGTTGTATCTAGACTTCTGCTATTTAAGTCTGCACTGACATCCCTTGTCAGAGCCAGACTCTCCAAAGACCTAAAGGAAGTTAATTCTCTTGTCACCTATCATTTATCTTGAATGCTGGAGGATGGAATCCATGATATCCAATATAAATACCGATAACCAACTGCAGATCAATTCACCTTCCATCCACTAAACTCTCCAACTATCCAGAAGTCCTCCAAGACAGAAAACAATCATGAGGAAAGATGAAAGACAGTTAGGTTATGGTGATAATAAAAATCAGAAATGGCAGTGAAGGCCCAGTAAGCATGATGACATGTAGAGTAACAGAAGGATTAGTTTAGGGGTAATGAAAGCAGTGATATGGTGGCAATTTAAGCAGTTGAACAACTGCACAGCATGGAATTCCCAGTGCTTTTATGGGCCACCAACCAACTGAAGCTTCCTCCTCCTCTTGATGTCTAGGCACATAGAACTGTTCCTACCATGCTTTACTGCCAGAGGGTCCCTGATGCTGACACATCCAGACTCACCCTCACCCCACACACATTCAGAGTTTAAGGACTGAGCAGTAAGCTTTGCAAAAGCCAACAGAAAGTCTTCTATGCCGGGTTCAGCTCTCGTCTGAAGATGATGACCAGAGGAAAAAGTAAAATCCTCCCTCCAAAACCCTCTCCTTGCTAACGGGAGAGCCATCAGCTGCCAGCTGTCTCATGCCAGCCCCTTCATGGTTTGTCTTTGACAGATCAGTATCAAACCAAATAACTATAGGCCAACCAATTGCAAAAAAAAAAAAAAAAAAAAAAAAAGGCAGAGACCAAGAGATTCAGCCTGCTGGTGAAAACTTAAACAGGCATGTGGGTAATGTGAGTATGACAAGCTGGCAGCCCACAGTCTTTTTGAAGTGAAGAGCAAACAAGTTGAGGATTTTTATAATGTGGGCTTTGTCCAGTAATTCAGCCAGAAGTTTTACCAATACAGCTGCTTCCAAAAACTAAAACACATGGGGCAGAAAGCATTGCAACTTAAAGCAAACAAGATTCGCAGCCAGGACCAGCATTCCCAACAGCTGAGGAGTAGACACGCTCTGCCACTAAAAATAAAGTGGTGGCCAGATTTGCAATGTCTCCCAGACAGACCAAAAGCAAATGATGATGGACAATTATAAACTGTGAAAAGAACAACTAAAAGAGACTATTATCAGTGTTTGAAGTAGCAGCTACAGAAAGCTCTTTTGGGTGGAATGCGAGGGTCGGTTTTAGTTATGAAAATAATGCGTAAAGTCAAAGAATAAAGATGCCACAATTATTTTCTTGTGAAGTACATGGCATACTGTACCCTTACTTTCGGGAAATATATATTTATTTATAGATAGGTACAGATCTCAGAATTCAACAAAGATAAGTGGACTTACAGAGTAAAAGAATATGCAGTTCTGAAGTCTGCATTCGAAATAAAGGTTACCTCCCTCCATTTTTTTTTATTGTTCCTCACAAATGTGTTTCTTCCAGCAGCCCCTTTTCAAGGGGCTGTGTCCCCTTCTGCCCGATTGAATGGGAACCTTCAGTGGCACAAGCAACTCAAGAGGCCCTATCGTTTCCATTGAAGGGACACTGTTCCTGTCATAATACGAGATCACAAATACCACATATAAATAAACTCCCAAATGTTACATTGTGATCACTCAAAACTCAGAATACTAGAGAACAACTAGGCTCAGGAAGTACTTGAGTTCTTTCTCCAAAACGGGTCCATGATCTCTCTAACCAGAAGGAGAAACATCAGCTTTCAACAGGTGCCCCCCAAAGGTTTAAATCTGGACAACTAAGTGATGTGCACAAAAGGGTGGGCAGATTAGGAGGGCGTGAAGGGCTATGTCAGCCAGAAGTGCAGTCTTCTGGGGGTGTAATTTGTGTTCCTACATCTATCTATACAATAGATTCCCCATTACAGTAATTATTATGAATTATAGATAAGCACTCTGCGTGTAATGTTCTGCTCTCCATTTCCTACAAATCAAATTACCAAGGGTTATATTGGATTGTGGACATATTTAGAAAATCCTTTTATGGTTGTTTGTTAGGCTTCCTCCTGCCAAGAAACTCCAGTCTCTTCTTTGACCAGATGCCCTAAAGTGCCTGCTGTGAAAAGGACTATGAGCTGCAGAAGGGGCCTGGTGCAGGGTGCTGTCTCCGGGGTCCTGGAATCACCATCCAGACCAGCTCTGGGGGTTGACAGAGCCAGCTTGCCTGGAAAACAGTTGAACTCTAAAGTTGGGTATATGGTAGGTGTTCAGGAATTTCTTGCTGAATGTCTATCCCAAGGAGGCTGACAATAGAGACAACGTCTACTGAGAAGGGCTTCTAAACTTGCCTCCCAGACAATTACAGCTCTCCCCTGGAGGTGCTTGACAAGGGGTATAATGGACCATATGTGCCATTGTTGGTGGAAAAGTGGGTGTGGACCCACAAATTAGGCTAAACGACACACTATTTGTATTATAAATATTTAATCTTCAAATATCAAATCTGATTCTGCATACCTTTGCAGCCCTTTAGATCATAATGATGGTTTGGTTTACATGAACGTCAGAAGCCTACCAGTCAGCTCTGTGAAGTCTTCAAATCCTAAGGAGTTACAAGGGCCACACCTACAGAGGAAAAACAAAAGAAAAACTTCCCAGTTAAAGCCACCCACCATTGTCTATCATCTCTTACAAGATCCCCATGCTCCAGGGTTCCTGGGTGGCTCAGTTGGTTAACTGTCCAACTCTTGATTTTAGCTCAGGTCATGATACCAGGGTTTTGAGACAGAGTCCTGAATTGGGCTCCATGCTGGGCATGGAGCCTACTTGAGATTCTCTCTCTCTCCCTCTTCTTCTGTAACTCCCTGCCAGCTTGTACACACACTAACTCTCTCACTCTCTCTCAAAAAAAAAAAAGATCCCCATGCTTCAAACGCAAGGTGCCCTCATCAAAACTTGTGTCCTTCCTCCAAGACTATTTTGTAGGTGACAGCTAATTGTCACATGCAATAAATCTTGCTATGATGTTAATGACTGGCAAAGATACTCTGCAGTAAAAATAACTAACATTTACTGAACACTCACTGTATGCCAGGGACTGCACTGCATGCTATGCACTTGTTATTTTATTTAATCTTCTCAACAGCTTAATGAGATGAGTAGTATTGCTTATCATTCCTATCCAACAGATATGGAAATTTAGGCAGAATGATTGAATGCCCTTTCTTAAATTTGCTCCTAAGAAGTGGGTTCAAATCCAAGCAGTGTACTTTAGAACCACCGCACTTAACTTCTTTACAGAAGCTTACATTACATAAAAACAGACATTATCTGCATTATCCTTAAAATATTGTTATCTTAGGCCAGTGACTCTTGGGTCCTCCTTGTCCCTCATCCATAAAACTAAGGGACTGAACTATGTTAGTGGTTTTCAAAATTTAGTCAATCATCCTGATTAGGGATGAAAGAGAAAGATGAGGGTAGCAAAAGCTCTGTCCCCTCACCCCGTTTCAACCACAGTTCTTCTGCATCCCTCTTTTTATGTTAGATTTAGCCATAACATTTATTTTGCAGGAAGGTCCTGAATGTTTAAACATTTTGAAACCCACTGAAACAGAGATAATCAACTACTGACCCAAGGTCCAAATCCTGCCTGTAGAGCTTTTTGTTTGGCTCCAGAGATTTTTGTTTTGCTTTGCTTTAACTTGAAGTACACACCAAAATTTAAATTTTAAGGTATTTTATATAAAAACTGAGCCTTTTTAAAAAATTTTATCATAGAAACACAGGGCAGGTCTGCCGAGAAACCCTTTGTAACTAGGGCATTCTGCACTTCACCAGGACTCCCTCTCTGCTCACTGCTCACTTCATTAAACTCTCTACTAACCTGATACCTGTGGACATTTGAGTTTATAAGCCCCAGTCTAAGATTATTGTTAAAGTTCTTCCCAGTCCTGAGTATATTTCCAACCGAACTCTAAACTTCTAAAGGAAAGGATTGTCTTATGCATACTTATACTCCTCAGGGTTTTCTACCTCTATTAGCCTCATTCCCACTTCCATCACAATACAAGCATGTATGCGTGCGTGCGTACACACACATGCACACACACGTGCACACACACACCCCAATACTCAATACATAATAGAGCTACAGTAATTGTTCTTCTTGTTGAAAAATGGCTCTCTATATTATACCATTCAGTAACATTTATATTTTACTGAAGAATCTTAAGACCCCATGTTTTTAGCCCAAAGGAATACATTTCTAATGGTGTATTTCATCATGTTGTATGTCAGGCAAGAAATTCTGGGGTTGAAGGACTCTGTAAAGCAACTTGTTTCCAATAAATACTCTCTCTGGTTACCGTCATTTCTAAGAACCTAGTATATTCAAGGGCACAACAAGTATTGGGAACACCCGTAGGGATGAGAATCTTTGGTAATAAGAAAGATCCAACGTGGTTCCAGTGGCTACCTTATTGGTCCTTTAGAAGCAGGATTTTGTTGATCTCTCATCTTTCTGGTGGTGACTCAGCTCCTTTCTGACGGCATCTGTTCCTCCCACCGGTATCAGTTAGCTACCTTAGCTTCTACTCTGTCATTTCTGTTTTAGTTTCTGCTTACTCATAAATTCTGTTTACTTATACCATCAGTTTACTCATCTTTCTTGCTGCCACAAGTCCTCTTTTTGTGGGTTGTTTTTTTTTTTTTTTTAACTTATTCTCCCTCCCCAAACCAACTAATTGACTCCCTCCTCAGATGCCCTAGTTCAAATTCCTGAGCTGGAACATCTGACCCAACTAATCACCATTTTGCCTTCTTGGGCAGTTTTTCATGCCAAACCATCTCATAGGATACTGGCCAGCCTAGACATTGGTTAGGGGGTAGGACCACCCTGGTCCAGTCAGATGGATCTTTAAGAAGGGGACTTATGACCACCCAAGGCAGCTCCCACAGCCCACTTGTGGGTAAGTCACTTTCCCTTAGAAGGAAGCTATTGGTATGGCAGGCACTCTGATGGACCTGTCCAGTAGGATCTCTAAACCTCAATTCAAATCATGCTTTTGTCTCCATCTTTAAGGACAGTTTCCCTCTGTAACATAAACCAAAGCTAAGACTATATTGCTATAACATTCCTGTTCATGTGGACCTTTAAGCAGGAGCCATCCGAGGACCTCTGTGCTTCTTTCACGCTCTTTGGTTTTTGTGTTTGTTGGGGTTTGTTGTTTTTGGTTTTGTTTTTAAGATTTTATTTATTTATTTTAGAGAGAGAGTGAGAGCCTGAGGTGGGGAGGGAGGGGCAGAGGGAGAAGGAGAGGATCTCAAGCAGACTCTGTGCGAAGTGTGGAGCCCATAAGGTCCATAAGGCATGGTCCCTTAAAGCATGGACCTCGATTGTTTTGGAAGTTTCTGAACCAGCTCTTTTACACATTGTTATGGGCTTAAATGCCATTGAATTATCCTGACCCCGAAAACTCTTTAAAAAGTCCATTCCCACAACTTCAAATACCATCTATATGCTAAGGAATCCCAGCCGTGTAAGTCCAGCCTGATCTCTCTCCTGAATTCCATATCTGTCTAAGCCATCTCCATGTAAATGTCCTAGTGGTATTGTGTTTTTTACAATGTTGCTAAAATTCATCATGTCCAAACTAGTTTTGCCTGCCTTGTTCCCAATTAGCTTACTCTTCTTCAATCACCCAGTTGCTCAAATAATAAACTAATTAATTAATTATTTTAATTTTACCTTTTTAATTTTTACCTTTCCCAGGCTTGAATCCAATCAGTAAATATCACTTATTCATATTTGATATTGAGAATATTACTTCTCAAATTTACTTCTCAAATATCTCATAACTATATCCCTGGTGCTCCACTGCCACTACCAGAGTGAACTAATTTTAATATTTCCAGGGCATTGGGATGCTCTTTGTTGCCTCTCATCTTTGGTATAACAAAGCTGCTCCCTCTGACTAGAACACTCCTCCCTTCCATTACCCAGTCCAAACCCTACACTCCTTTTGTCTGACTCATTCCTACTCATCCTTCAGGTATCAAACTGGAGCCACTTCCTCCCAGAAGCCCTCCCTTACTTACCAATTCTGGGACAGGTAACCCTCCTATGTGCCTCAGTGCTGCTACCTGTCCCTTACCACATCATGTTTGTAATCATCTGTTTGCTCCTCTGTAGCATCCACTAAACCACTCTCTCTGAGACAGCACCATGTCTGCCTTGTTTAAATCTGTGTTCCCGGTGCCCAGTACAGCAACTGACACATAGCAGCAACTTGATAAATGTTTGTTAAAGGAATAAATACCCTATACGGCAAGACCTATATGCCTTTAATACATTTTTCTTTCAAAGGCACCCAGAAAATAAGTTTGTGATTTTGATAGTTTCTAAGACAATTGGAGACAGCCAAAAACATGCACAACCCCAAACACAAAACAGAATGAATAATGCAAATAAAAAGATGTAAAAATCAAATGAAGATGCAAGTCACACAGAGTCATGTAAATCACTAAGATAAGCCAGAATACAAATTCTGTACCGAAATGCGTTTGTCTTAGCCCATATTTCTAAGTACAGTAGCACACCATACTCCTGAGAATTATAGAATACCTTTTTTTTCTTGTTCCATTGTTCATACACTAATTCATACTTCTGAAACTCAGATATTCAGATAACAAATAACCAAGTGTTGGAAGGAAAGTTACAAATTATAGTCATATGTCACAGTCCAAGCAAATGGCAGCCAAATTTCCCTCTATAAATTGCAGAATTCTCTTATGATTTCACAAGATGTATTGAAAAGAAAAACAGTAAAAAGGAAATTCATTTTTTACTCAGTTAATATAGTACATAGGTAAAGGGTTCATGTTTAAACCGTTACAGATGAGTGGGTTTTTCCAGAAATGCAATTTTAACAAAGCATAATACCACTGAGATATTAAAACTGAATTTAAAAATATTTTAAATTAGGTTAACACCCTCAGAGCAAATCATGCTAATATCATATGCTTTAAGTAATACTGCAGCTTAAATAAATTATTTAGCTGGCAATGAGAAAACAGATTACAAAAGAAGACAATGAAAAAATAGAGCTGGTCCAAGAATCTTTAGGAACAAAACAACTTTTAATTGGTTAAAACTTAAAAGCTAATAATAAAGAAGTTTTGTTTGTGTGACACTTTTGTGTTTATGATTTTGTACTATGGTTATTGCTACTAATTATGAGTAAGTCCAAAGTTATCACTTTGAGAATGAGACAGTAGTGATCAATCCATATTTTTCAGGTCAAAGTGTTAAAATTTATTGCTGAGAATGAATACAATAATTAAGGCAAAAATCCTGTTTGTTTTAAAACTGACAGTTAATTGTTACTAATTCTCATCATCCTTCAACATTTTTACATAAGAGAATCCAGAATGCAATACTGATGAGGAGCTAACTCAAATAGAAATGTGAACAAAGCCTGTATCTGCTGCCTGAGGCTTCTCTGAAGAAGTGCATTAACCAGTTTTGCCGTTAGCCATTTACAGAGTAATTATTTGTAGGTAGGTGAGATTTAAGACTGTCTTTGTCCCCCGCTCCCTACCCCAGCCCAACCTCACAAGGTCAGGTACAGCCCCTGGCCTTGGCACAACATGGCCATCCAACACTCCATTTCTCACCATCTAGAAGAACAAATTCTCCAGTAACTCGTACTACTTATATGCTACATGTGTCCTGATCATTCTAAGATGTCGGTTTTATAATTTGCATATGGTTTTGTCCTGATCTCAAATTCAAAAAAAAATAAAATGTATTTGCAGCATCCTAATGTAGAAACTCTAAATGTTCCCAGAAAAAATATAAATAAATAAACTTGTTCTGGCAAGGCCATTTGGGGATTAATAGTTGGCATCTTTTGGCTGTACTCAGAAATAAGTGAGCATCCATTCATAGCAAGCCTTCTAACATTATCTCTGTTTGCATTGTTATAATGTTTATGACGCTTTTGGAATGCATGCTAGTCTTTAAAAAAGAAAAAAAAAACCTAATTTTTTTTTTAACTTATTTTTTTCCCTTAAGTTAAGGAAAACAAAATACTAAAAGTATCACATTTTTATAGAATGTATGAGGGACATGAAATAATACCCAAGTATAAGTCCTTGTGAAATACATGTGATCAGTGGAATTAGACCTCTTCCTAGTGTTCCAGTGACTATCAAAACAGATGTGTGATATCTGTGTCTGTCAGGTGCCTCTTTAAAGCCTTACATGGTTGGCTTGTCCTTGTTCAGCTCACAGTCATTTAAAAAATACTTTGAGAGGTAGCCATGAGAATTACAAATCATTTTTCAAAGGTATGTACAGCTCTGCAAATTACAATGAGTTTACAGGTGCCGTCTTATTCTGTGTAACCTAGAGATGAAAGAGTTATCAAGGACACTGATGCTCATTGCCGCATCGATGAAATCCTCATGAATTCAAAAATTGTGGCAATAATCTCTTTCATGGAAATAGATCTAAGGCGTTGTCAAGCAGATGGCATCTGATTTCCTCCTAAATGAAGAAGCCTTGTAAAATACTGTAAGGGCTCCAACGCAGGAGTAGAAACTAGTAGCAATGATCTTACTCCCTTGGTGACCTTCTGGGACTTGGAGGCAGACACAGAATGGGGCAGACACGCTGCTTGTCACTTTCTCATACACTGGATCACTTAGAGCCCATAGCCACCTAATAGAATCGCATTTTTTTCTTTAATTTAAAATGGATGTGGGGCGGCTGGGTGGCTCATTTGGTTAAGACTTGGACTCTTGGTTTTGGCTCAGGTCATGATCTGAGGATCCTGGGATCCGGAGCCCTGTGATGGGCTTCACACTCCATGTGGAGTCTGCTTCTCTGCCTCTTTCTCCTCCCTCTGCATCTCCCCACCCCACCCCTGCCCTATCCACACTTGTGTGCACACTCTTTCTCTGAAATAAACAAATAAATATTTTTTAAAATAAAATGGGTGGAGCTTACACACAAAAAGGTTAAGTGACTTGCTCAAGATCACCAAGTCAACAAATGTCTTTGCAAGGTTCTCACTCAAAACAAAAACAGAAACAAAGAAAAATATCCAAGAAGGAAGAGGCACTTGCCCTAATGCTTCAGACATACACACATACCCCTTCTATAAAATCAACACGTTATCAGGGTTCAAAGTCTGATTACCAGCCCATTCTTCCTACCTGCATACACTTTTTAGGCCATGTGCTGTCCTATTCTGATCTTGCCGTTCTTTCTGTTACTATTCAAGGCGTTCCTAAATGTTGATGTGAACCCAATTTTCTCTTTAGTTGTTCCGCAAAGCTGACTCCTGGCAGTGACTACTAGGTGTGTATGTGTTTTTCATTCTTTTTAACCTTCCCTTCCTTCAGCTTTGCCTTTTCCTTATAAGCACTGCTCCCCCATGCTGATGCAACTAAGCACTGTTAATGAAAATCCAGGAACCCAGCTGACCTGGTCTAATAAATTCTGTATTGTCACACTGTCTTGCTTACAGCAAAGCAACATAACTACTCCTCCCTGACCACAGACGGCTCTCAGATCAATACCTCAGGTCTTGACCCCTCATCCTCTTTCTCATGACGTATTTTGTGCTGTCAACAAAATAACTCTCCTTGGTGACCTGCCAAGATCTAAAACTCATTATGACAAAATTGAACCAGCTTCCTTTCCCTCAAACCCTTGTATCATTTCAGCTTGTCTGCTATAGTCAAGGGGCACCCTTACCCACCTGGGCACCAGGTACAGAAGTGTGGAACCCTCTTCAGTCCCTCTTCTCTCACCTGTTCCCAAGGTCCAGCACAAGTTCAACTGATTCATTCTTGAAAATTTGGAGTTCATGTGTTCACATCTCCACCTCTCTATTTCTCTAGCTAAATGACAACCACCAGCATTAATTCTGGGACCCTACAGGCAAACAGTTTCTCCTGATCTCAACTACCCATCACACAGGAACAACTGATATTTCTGCATACTAAAATCTTCAGCTTGATCAGGAGACCTTTTATTATCTGCTGCTTCACACCTGCTTCAGCCTCAACTCTCATCCCACTTGCCTTCTCATTCACTATCTTTTTTCTTCCTTTCATATCCCCTAACTTGACAGCTCTTTCCACCTCAGAGCCTTGGAACATTCTGTCACTTTTTCTGGATGTTCTTTATCCCACACTAGCCAATACCTCCTGAGCTTCCACCAGCCTCCATTCTCATTAGGCTTCCTTATAACACCCTATACTTCTCTTTCATTGCCCTTAATATGGTTTGTAAGTACTTAGTTCTGAATGAATGAATACTCCCTATTGTGTTTCCAAGTAAAGAGAAGAACTTTTGCAGAAGAGAAAGATGATGGCCCCTTTGTGGCACTGGAAAGAATCCAGTGTAACTGAGATAAGAGAGTGAGAAGTAGCATGGCACTAAGTGAGGGTGAAGAGGCGTGTGAAGCCATTTGTGGAGCAACCTTGTAAGTCCATGCTAAGAAGTTTGGTTATTAACCTACTAATTATGGAAATTATAGAAATGGAAAGTCAGAGAAGAGTCTTAAGCAGAAGAAAAATATGATCAGACTTGGCATTTATAGATCCCTCTGGATAAAAGGTAAAAAATAAACTGTAGGGGACAAAGTAATTACATAAAGACATATTTGGGGGTTTTTGCAGGTGGCTTGAATTAGAAACATGGCTATGAGCGTGAAGAAAAATAGATAGTTAAAGGAAGTATTTCTGCATTAAAATTGATAGACTTTACCCACTGATAAGAGAAGTGAGGGAGTAGGTGGTCAAGAATGAGTCATAAATTTATTCCTTAAGCCAACAGTTGGATGGTAATGCTACTCACTGAGAGAGGCTGTATGGAAGAGGACCAAGGAGGAGGCTACTGATGAGTTTCATTTAAAATAGATTGCATTTAGGAGTCTTATCGAGAAGCCAAATATATACGTCAGTAGGCAGTTGGATCTACTGGGTTATAAATGCAAATTTGGGGATATTCAATATATAAGAAGTGCTTGAAATCATGATATAGCCTTAAGATGTAGAAAGGGTGTAAAATGAACAGAGATTGCCTACGACATTCTCCTTGCTTGTGTTGCCCAAAACAATTTTTCTGCCAAGCCTTATCCCTTCAAAACATTCAAACCCTAATTCAAAACTCACATTTTCCATGAAGCCTTCCCAGATTCACATTGCCTTTATCCTATCCTTCTAATAACACTCATTACTCTTGAAAAAGTTATCATTGGCTACATATATGTTTATGGGACTCTCTTCAGGCTAGTGTTATGTTGCAAGCTCCCAGAGGACAGGCTTCCTTGTTTCTTCTTTCATTAAATATATGCCTTACTCATTCAATTGATAGTCTTGATAAGCCAACCCTATACCTGCTAGTAATATATACCTATTTGGGTTTTGTAAATTTTGAGCTTCCTATTATCACAGAGCAATTTTAGTAATTTATGTAAATATTTTTGTTTTGGCCAAGTTATGTATGTAACTAAAGATATAATCATGTGATTTAGTCAAAATAGAGGGTTGGAATTATAGCTAGCCAACACATTGACCAAAGAAGAACATGAAAGCAAAAAATGCTATCGTAACATAAAGCCAGCCAACATCTTTTAGTACCGTTTTCAGTTCCATTCCATTGATATGGTTAGGTGATTTGAAGTGTCATTTACAACCCGTCTCTGATCCCACACAATTTGGCCTACGCAGATAGTTTCCTGTCCATTTAGGCTTCTCTAAGAATTGACAGCTGTCAAAAAGCATTATCAACAAAGTGATGTCGAACACTCTCATTAGTTGGTTTCTAGAACAGTGCCCACTGATGGCTTGGCAGAAAGAGGATTCTGGGGTCTCTGATGGCAGCCTAGTGGGCCAATCTTCCACTGAAGCCATTGAATTCCAGTTTATTTTCTCCAACTTCCCCAGAGCTGGGTTGTCAGAGATAGCAGAAGAAAGGACAGGTACCTCTAAAACATTTTCATAGATTTTCACATCACCCACATTAAGTCGATTAAAATCCTTTCTGACTGGCACATAGCAGGTTTCCAAAAAATATTTCTTGAGTGGTTCAAAAAATAAAATTAATGTGAATTAATTACAAAATACGTGTTTAGGCAATGCATTATGTGTTTAGGCCTTTTTTTTTTTTTTTCCCAACACCACCAGGATATTTTTTCATCAGGATGCCAAAGATGAGGGAACCAAAATTCCACAAAGTTGATTCATCCACTCAAATCACACTGCTAGTAAGTAACAAAATGAGAATTTGAACACTAACCAAATTTTTTTTTTCCATGTATGATTTTGGGTTGGCAAGGTGAGGTTATTTGTTGCTTCAACCATTAGGAAAGTATACTGAGTAAGTGATCATCAGTGGTTGGAAAAGTAGAAGACTCTCACGCTCTCATCTTTGAGCGATATAGCATTGATCAGTGCAACAACAGATCATATAAGAAGGGTCTTTGGCAACCCACATTATAATAAAGACACAATATCTCTAAGTTCCTTTCCCTGAACAGAACAGGTGATGTTCCATACAAATATATATGAAGCTATTTGGTTGAATAAAACTGTACAATCAGCCTAGATCACTGAATCAGATTTCAATTTTTCATCTGTTTCAAGTGAGTCACATCCTACAGATTCAGGGTCAACCTTTTGTGTGTGCATAGTAAGCAATTTCATATCCTAGATTGGCTTTAAGAGAATTGCCCTAAAAATATCCTCCCCTTCTACTATTAGTGCTCAGGTATTCTTTCAAATAAAAGTATCTCCTAAGAGTAACTATTACATTAAGTTTCTAACCAATTAAAATGAATGGGTTTTTCAAGTGACTTCCTATGGGTTATAGAAGAGACATAGCAGCATCCACCATGTGGATTATGGTGTCTTAGAAAACAGGTTAGGCCCATTTTGAAGTACCGCTCTCTATTGAGTACTAGTGCTATAGATTTTGCAGGTTACTTACTCTCTGTGAGCCTTTGCTTTCTCACTTGTATAATTAGCAAAAATACTGACATTAGATTCTTGTAAGTATTAAGTAGCAATTATCATTGTTTCATTACAATTTATGGCTAAATCTATTTAAACTTCCCTCTGTGCACAAGGAAAAATGGAACCCATTTCATAATAATATTTGATGCATTCATTTTAGGGAAGAAAAATCCGTAAAAGTAGGAATCACTGGTATAAAAACATAAAGAAAAATGTAGACATGCCTTCGTCTCAGCAAATAAGTAGTAATTTTTTGTGTGTGGTGATGATAATGAGTATTACAATATAGTGGTGTATATTCTGAATTGGTAGTGTCAGTATTTTACTCATATAACATTTCTAATGACTTTAATGCTGTGACCATCCTCATACTAAAAGGTTGCTGAAAATTTCAAAATGTATCTTCCAGAATGTACAAACCTGTAGTTTCTTCTTTAGATTCTTCACCACTGCATTCGTTTCCTAGGGTTGCCGTAACAAATTACTCTAAAAAGGATGGCTTCAAACAACAGACATTTATTCTCTCACAGTTCTGGAGGCCAGAAGTCCAAAGGTCAGCAGGGCCATGCTCCCTGAGGAGGTTGTAGGGGAGAATCCTTCCGTGCCTCTCCCAGTTTCTGGTGGTTGTCAGCGTTCCTGCGACTGTCACTGCATCACTCCAGTCTCTGCCTCCATTTTCACATGGACGTTTCCTCTGGGTGTCTGTGTCTTCTCTTCTGTCTCTTACAAGGACACTTGTCATTGGATTTAGGATCCACTTAGAGAACCCAGCATGATCTCATCTTAAGAATCTCAATTACATTGCAAGAATCCTTTTTCCAATAAAGCCACATTTGTAAGTTCTGGAAATCAGGACATGGACATTCCTCTTTAGGGGCTGCCAGTCTCCCCATTTAACCAAAAACAAATTATATTATAATCTTGTAATTTTGATGATAATAAATGATAAAAACTGAGCTCAGTGGCTTAAGCCTCTGCCTTGGGCTCAGGTCATGATCCCAGGGTCCTGGGATCGAGCCCCGCATCGGGCTCTCTGCTCAGCAGGGAGCCTGATTCCCTCTCTCTCTCTGCCTGCCTTCTGCCTACTTGTGACCTCTCTTTGTCAAATAGAGAAATAAAATCATAAAAAAAAAAAAAAACTAGCCCCTTTTGCCTGTTAGTTAAGTCTGTGTTCATTATTTCATCTATTTAATACTGAACAAATGCCTTCTTCGTACAGTATTTTAACCAATGAATGTACCACAGTGAATCAAGCAGCCATGGTCCATGCTGCCTTCCTGGGAGTTACAGACTAGTATGAGGGACATTCAATAAACAAATCTACACACAGCATACTGTAGCCATTTAAATGAGAAGAATAATGTACTATGTGAAGGTTAGCTGTAGGTAGAGTATCCAGGGAAAACTGCTCTTAGTAGAAGATTTAAACTAAGACTTTGGAATTTGAATTACATGCATGCCAAGAATTAGGGAGCAAGGAAACTTGCAGAATAAACAACTTATACAAAAACCTTCAGGCAATAATGAGTGAGGCAGTTTCCAGGAACTAAGACAGCAGTGTTGGAGAGTGAATGAGTCAGTTTAGGAAGAAAGCAAGAGATGTGTTCAGAAGGGTAGACAGGGACCAGAGCGTGCATAGCCTTGTAGACAGTACTAAGGAATCAATTTTTATTCTTAGATAAATTAGAAAATTTGGAGATTTCTTAAGTAGGAATTTGGATTTTTAAAGATGACTTGGTTTGCCAGGTGGAAAACTGGACAGAACAAGAGTGCTGTAGTACAGACTAGAAGCTGTGGGGGCTCGGACCAGGGTAGTAGCAGAGGATGAGAAGAGGAAGTAGATTGGAGCACCACTTAAAAATTGAAATACAAAATTGGAAGGGGAGGTGAACCATGAGAGACTATGGACTCTGAAAAACAATCTGAAGGGTTTGAAGTGGCGGGGGGGTGGGAGGTTGAGGTACCAGGTGGTGGGTATTATAGAGGGCACGGAGTGCATGGAGCACTGGGTGTGGTGAAAAAATAATGAATACTGTTATGCTGAAAATAAATAAATTTAATTTAAAAAAATTGAAATACATAGAACCTGGTGAAGGATTTGATATAGTAATAAGGGAGAAAACTATCAACTGTAGGTACCTGGCTTGTATAGGTGGAAAAAAGCTAAGAGCATTTAGTGAGATGGGAAAGGCTACAAAAAAGCATAAGATTAGGGAGTAAGGAGTCATTTATTTAGAAATTCGTATACATGCATTTAGTGTGATGGTTAATTTTATGTGTCAGTTTGGCTAGGTTTATAGTGCCCCAATATTTGATCACCACCAGTCTAGATGTTGCTATGAAGGTGTTTTGGGGGGTGGGGGAGATGAAAATGGCATATTAACATTTATTTGATTAATGAGATTGAATATTTTAATATATTTATTATCCTTTTTTATTGTTTAGTGTTTTGCCTGTTGGTTATTGGATAATGTATCTATTAGAGTATTCCTTTTCTTTTTTATTTTATTCATTATTTATTTATTTAATTCCAGTATACTTAACATACAGTGTTATATTAGTTTCAGTTTTACAATATAGTGATTCAACAATTCTGTCTATTACACAGTGTTCATCACAATAAGCGTACTCTTTTTTAAAAAATTTATTTATTTATTTATTTGAGAGAGAGAGCAAGAGTGGGATGGGTAGAGGGAGAGCGAGAAAGAATCTCTCCCTGATTTGGGGCTTGATCTCATGACCCGGAGATCATGACCTGAGCCAAAATCAAGAGTTGGACACTTAACTAACTGTGCCAACTGGATGCCCCACGGTAAGTGTGTTCTCAATCCCCTTTACCTATTTTGCCCATCCCCCACGTGCCTCCCCTCAGTTTGTTCTCTGTACTTAATAGTTTGGTTCTTGGTTTGTCTGTCCCTCTCTCTTTCTTTGCTCATTTGTTCTGTTTCTTAAATTCCACTTATGAGTGAAGTCATATAGTATTTGCCTTTCTTTGACTAACTTATTTCACTTAGCATTGTACTCTAGATCTATCCATGTTGCAGATGTCAAGATTTCCTTTTTTATGGCTGAGTAAATATATAATATATGCCATTCTGCTTTATCCATTCGTCTGTGGACCTTGGGGGGCTTCCATAATTTGTAAATAATGCTGCAGTAAACATAGGGGAGGGGCTCCCTGGTGGCGCAGTTGATTAAGCGCCTTCCTTCAGCTGGGGTCATGATCTCAGGGTCCTGGTATCAAGCCCCACATCAGGCTCTCTGCTTTGTGGATATTCTGCTTCTCCCTCTGTACTCTCTCTGTCTCCCTCTTGCTCAAATAAGTAAATAAATCAAATCTTTAGAAATAGTTTCTATAAATAAACAGAGAGGAACATATATTTTTCAAATTAGTGTTTTTGTGTTGTTTGGGTAAATACCCAGTAGTAGAATTACTAGATGATATGGTAGTTCTATTCTATTTTTGAGGAACTTTCATACTGTGGCTGTACCAGTTTGCATTCCCACCAACAACGGTGCATAAGGGCTCCTTTTTTCCACATACTCAACAACACTTGTTTCTTGAATTTTTTTATTTTAGCCATTCCGATAGGTGTGAGGTTACGGTACTGCATTATAATTTTGATTTGCATTTTCCTGATGATGAGTGATGTTGAGCATTTGTTCATGGGTCTGTCAATCATCTATCTATATGTCTTCTTGGGAAAAATATCTGTCCATATCTTCTGCCCATTTTTTAATTGGCTTATTTGGTTTTGGGATGTTGAGCTGTATTAGTTCTTTATATATTTTGGATACTAAACCGTTACTGGATATCTTATTTGCAAATATCTTCTCCCATTCAGTAGATTGATTTTTAGTTTTGTTCTTTCCTTTGTTGAGCAGAAGCTTTTTATTTTGATATAGTCCCAATACTTTATTTTTGCTTTTGTTTTCCTTGCCTCAGGAGATATCTAGAAAAATGCTGATACTGCGACTATTAGAGAAATTACTGCCTATGCCCTTTTCTAGGAATTTTATAGTTTAAGATTTCACATTTAGGTCCTTAGTCCATTTTGTGTTTACTTTTGTGTGTGGTGTAAGAAAGTGGTTTAGTTTCTTACTTTTGAATGTAGCTGACCAGTTTTCCCAACACCATTTGTTTAAAAGATTGTCCCCACCCCTCATCGAGTATACTTGCTTCCTTTCATGAAAGATGAATTGACCATTATAATCTTGGGTTTATTTCTGGGCTCCCTATTCTGTTCTGTTGATCTATGTGTCTGTTTTTATGCTGGTATCATCCTGTTTTGATTATTACAGATTTGAAGTATACCTTGAAGTCTAGAATTGTGAATACTCCAGTTTTGTTTTTCATATTCAGAATTGCTTTGGCTATTCAGATTTCTTTAGTGATTCCATACAAATTTTAAGATTGCTCTAGTTCTGTGAAAAATACTGTTGGTGTTTTGGTAAGGATTGCATTAAATCTGTAGATTGTTTTGTGTAGTATGAACATTTTATCAATATTTGTTCTTCCAATCCATGAGCATGGAATATCTTTCCATTTGTTTGCATCATCTTTAGTTTCTTTCATCAGTGCTTTGTAGTTTTCAGAGGACAGGTCTTTCAAATCCTTGGTTAAGTTTATTCCTAAGTATTTTATTATTTCAGGTGCAATTGTAAATAGGATTTTTTAATTATTTTTTACCACTTCATTATTAGTATATAGAAATGTAACAAATTTCTGTATTTTGATTTTGTATACTGTGACCTTACTGAATTCATTTATCAGTTCTAGGAGTTTTGAGTGGAGTCTTCAGGGTTTTCTGTAATAAAGGATCATCATATGCAAATAGTGAAAGTTTTACTTCTTCCTTACAAATTTGGATGCCTGATATTTCTTTTTCTTGTCTGAGTGCTGTGGTTAGGAATTTCAATATTATGTTGAATATAAGTGGTGAAAATGGATATCCTTTTCTTGTTCCTGATCTTAAGGGGAAAGCTCTCAGTTTTTCAGCATTGACTGTGTTGTTAGCTGTGGGTTTTCATATGAGGCCTTTATTATATTGAGGTATGTTTCCTCTAAACCTACTTTGTTGAGGGTTTTCATCATGATTGGATATTGTATTTTGTCAAATGCTTTTTTTACACCTATTGAAATGATCATATGGTTTTATCCTTTCTCTTATTGACGTGATGTATCACATTGATTGATTTGTGAATATTAAACCACCCTTGCATCTCAGGAGTAAATCTCACTTGATTGTGGTGGATGATTTTTTTTAATGTATTGTTGGATTTTTTTGTTGTTGTTGCTAATATTTTGTTGAGGACTTTTACATCTATTTTCATCAGAGATATTGGCCTGTGTTCCTTTTTCTTTGGTGTCTTAATCTGTTTTTCATATTAGGATAATGCTGACTTCATAGAATAAATTTGGAAGCTTTACTTCCTCTCCTATTTCTTAGAATAATTTGGGAATAATGGGTATTAACTCTTCAGATGTTTTGTAAAATTCACCTGTGAAGCCGTCTCGTCCTGGACTTCTGTTTGTTGGGATTTTTCTGATTACTGATCTAATTTCATTGCTGGTAATGGTCTTTTCAGATTTCTATTTCTTCCGGATTCAATTTTGGGAGGTTACATATTTCTCAGAATTTATCCATTTCTTCTACATCATCCAGTTTCTTGGCATATAATTTTTTATAACATTCTCTTATAATCCTTTGTTATTTCTGTGATGTCAATTGTTATTTCTCCTGTTTTGTTTCTGATTTGTTTATTTGAGTCCTCTCTCTCTCTCTCTCTATTTCTCTCTGTCCTTCTTTCCCTCTTTTATTTATGAGTCTGGCTAAAGTTTTATCAACTTGGTTGATAGTTTCAAAGAACTGGCTTCTGGTTTCATTGATCTGGGTTTTTTGTTTGTTTTGCTTTGTTTTGGTTTTTTGTTTTGTATTGTTTTTAGTTTCTAATTCATTTATTTCTGCTCTAATCTTTATTATTTTGTTCCTTCTATTAGTTTTGCATTCTGCTTGTTCCTCTTTTTCTAGCTCTTTTAGGTGTAAGGTCACATTCTTTATTTGAGATTTTTCTTGCTTCTTTAAGTAGGCCTGTATTGCTCTAACCTTCCCTCTTAGAATAGTTTTTGCTACATCCTGAAGATATTGGATCATTGTGTTTTCATTTTCGTTTGTCTCCATGTGTGTTTGGATTTCCTCCTTGATTTCTTGGTTGAGCCATTCATTATTTAGTAGCATGTTATTTAACCTCCATGTATTTGTATTCTTCCCAGATTTTTTTTCTTGTGGTTCATTTCTAGTTTCACAGAGTTATGGTTGGAAAAGATGCATAGCATGACTTCATTGATTTTTAATTTGTTGACACTTGTTTTGTGGCCTAAAGTGTGATCTGTTCTGGAGAATGTTCCATATGCACTTGAAAAGAATTTGTACTCTGTTAATTCAGGATGGGATGTTCTGAATATTTCTGTTAGATCCATTTGGTTCAATGTATCATTCAAAGCCCTTGTTTCTTTGCTAATTTTCTCTTTAGATGATCTATCCATTGATGTAAGTGGGGTGTTAAAGTTCTCTACTATTATTGTATTGCTATTGATTATCTTCTTTAAGTTGTCATTAGTTGTTTTATGTATTTCAGTGCTCCCATGTCGGATGCATAAATATTTAAAATTGTTGTATCTTCATGTTGGATTTTTTCCTTTATGATTATGTTGTGTCTTTCTTTGTCTTTATTGTTGTCTTTGTCTTTATTGTTGTCTTTATTTTAAGGTCTATTTTGTCCAATATAAGTATTGCTGCCCTGGCTTTCTTTTCACTTCCATTCACATGATAAATTCTTTTCCACCCCTTGACTTTCAATCTGCTTGTGTCTTTTGATATGAAATGAGTCTCTTGTAGGAAGTATATAGATGGGTCTTGCTTTTTTATCCATTCTGTCATCCTCTGTCTTTTGATTGGAGCACTTAGTCCATTTACATTCAAAGTAATTATTTATAGGTATATGCTTATTGCTACTTTGTTACTTGTTTTTTGGTTGTTTTTGCAGTTCTTCTTTGTTCCTTCTCTTGCTCACTTCTCTCACGGTTTGCTCAGTTTCTTTAGTGATATACTTGTATTCGTTTCTCTTTATTTTTTCCATATCTATTACTGGTTTTTGATTCATGGTAGGATGTGATAGGTTTATAAACAACATCTTATGCATACAGTAGTCCATGTTAAGTTGATGGTTACTTAAGTATCAACCCATTCTTCATTCCTCTCCCCCTCCACGTTTTAGGTGTATGGTGTCATACCTCACATTCTTTTCATTTGTGAGTCCCTTAACTGATTTTTATAGAAATTCTTAATTTTTACGTCTTTTGTACTCCTGCTTTTCTCATGGCTGCTTATGGGCTTTTCTTTCCATTTCAAGAGTCCCTTTTACCATTTCTTATAGGGCTCATTTATGGTCGTGAATTCCTTTACTTTTGTTTGTCTGGGAAACTCTTTTTCTCTCCTTCTATTCTGAATGATAGTCTTATTGTAAAGAGTATTCTTGGTTGCAAGAGTTTTTCCTTCAGCACTTTGAACATATCATGCCACTGTCTCTAGCCTGCAAGTTTCTGCTGAAAAATCAGCTGTTAGCTTGTTTCTCTTATATGTAACTGTTGTTTTTGGTTTGGGTTTTGGTGGTGTTGGGTTTTTTTGTTTTGTTTTTTTGTTTTTTTCCTCTTTCTGCTTTTAAAATTCTCTCTTTATCACTACTTTTTGCCATTTTAATTACTATGTGTCTTGATGTGTACCTCCTTTGGTTGATTTTGTTGAGAGCTTTCTGTGCATCCTGGACCTGGTTATCTGTTTCCTTCCCCAAATTCAGTAAGCTTTCAAGCTATTAATTCTATAAGTAAATTTTCTGCCTCCTTTTCTCTTTTTTTCCTTCTGACATCTCTATAATGCAAATGTCATTATCCTTCATGGTATCAATGAGATCCCTAAGTCAATCTTCATTTTTCGTTTCTTTTTTTCTCACCTTCAACTTGATTGCTTTCCATTACTCTGTCCTCCAGGTCACTGATCCACTCCTCTGCTTCCTCTAGTCTACTATTTATTCCATTTAGTTTATTTTTAATTTCATTTATTGAATTTTTGATGTCTATTTATTGATTCTTTGTTTTATGTTTTCTATCTCTTTGTTAAGGGTCTCACTGAGGTCCTCCACTCTTTTCTAAAGTCCAGTGTCTTTATGACCATTACTTTAAATTTTCTATCATGCATATTATTTACATCCACTTTATTTAGGTTTCTTGCTGTGATTTGTCCTGCTTTTTTTTTTTTTTTTCATTTAGGAAATATTCTTCTGTCTCCTCATTTTATCTAACTCTCTGTGTTTCTGTGTGTTAGGAAAGTCAGATATATCTCCTGCTTTTGAAAGTAGTGGCCTTATGAAGAAGAGATGCTGTAGTGCCCTGCAGTACAATGTCCCCTATTCACCAGAATCTGGTGTTTCAGGTGTATCTCCTATGTGTGTTACATATGCCGTGCTGATGTGGCTGAGCTGCTTTTGCCTTCAGTCCAGTTGTCTGAAATGGCTCTCTTTGCCTGTTAGGGGCAGGGCTTGGTCCCTGTGTTATTAGTATGCCAGTCTGGGGCTGCTTTGAGCTTGAGTTGAGTCAGACCAGGCATTTGCTAGAGATGCAGTAACAACATACTGGAGGGTGCTTTCCCTATGTTGTCCCCTAAGAGGCTTTTTTGGTAGGTTGGGCATGCAGTCAAACCCAGATGTCTGTCCCCAAGTCCACTGCTAGGGCTGCAGTCAGACTGGTGTGTGTGTGGTTATCTTCTCCTTTCCCTGGGGCAGGAGTCACTTTGGAGTGATGCTGGGCCCTGTCAGATTGCTAGACTTGTGTCACCAATAAGAAATTTTCAGAATTATTCTCTTTGTATATCTCATTTCATTTAAAGCTTATAACAACTCTATAAAATGGGCATTATAAGCCTCAATTTACAGATGTGAATTGAGATCAGAAGTTAATTATTTTGCCTAAAGCCACACAGGTTGTATTCGGATCTCAAAATGACTGACTCCAAAGCCAACTGTCTTACTCATTGTGGTATTATTTTATTTTTCTTTAGCTTTGGATTATTTCATCATGAGTTTTAAGCCCAGTTCTAACTTTGTAAGTAAAAGACTTGACAAATATTAAGTAAAACAGTAAAATATTTTTGGAAACCAAATTCTTTTTTTTTTTTTTTTTTTTTATTTATTCGACAGGGAGAGAGAGAGATCTCAAGTAGGCAGAGAGGTAGGCAGAGAGAGAGGGAGAAGCAGGCTCCCCGCTGAGCAGAGAGCCCGGGGCTCAATTCCAGGACTCTGAAATCATGACCCAAGCCAAAGGCAGAGAGGCTCAACCCACTGAGCCACCCAGGCCCCCCTGGAAACCAAATTCTTAACACATACAAATAGCCTAAGTTACTTTAATGCCATTTGACACGATAATTCCCCTTCTAAAATGTACCCTAAGGAAATAAACAGAGGGAAAGATAAAGATGCTTTGCAAAGGAATGGCTCTTACCAGATTAGTCATAATCTTGGAATCCTGGAATAACCGAAATATCCAAAAGTATGTAAATGGTTAAATAAATTACTATGTATTCACCTAATGTGTATTATGTAGTCATTGAAAAATCGTAAATTTAAAAATACTTTAAAACATTAGAAAATGCTTTAATTATTAGGTTAAAAAAATGTACTCATGCACTTAATAATAATATGCTGTAAGAAGTGTATTTATATATGTGCATGTAAAGAGGATTTGTAGAAAATATACCCAATATTAAAGTGCTTACCTCTATGTTGTAAAATTGTGGGTAATTTTTATTTTCTTCCTCATATTTTCAAGTACTCTTCAGATTTTTCTGCAATGAATATATATTACTTTGCACTAAGGAAAAAAAAAACTCTTTTGTTTTAATTTTAATAAACGCTGAATTTCAAAATCCAGGAGCTAAAACTGTAATACTTCTATTCTCTAGCAAACTAAGTCTTTTAATATGTTAGCTTCAGCTATAGCATGCATTTATATTTTTATTAAAAATTTTAATGAGTTTAAAAATACCAATCTTCTAGAGAGTTTTAAGAATTAATGTTTATATTGTGCTTTGGGATCATTGGATAAAAGCTGCTATATACTGGAATGTATTATTAAAGTTATTAAAGTAAATTGAAGGCAAAGCATGTAATAAAAATTTCCCTGTGGCAAAAAATCTAAGGTCCATATATGGTTCCATGGTGCTTAGATCACATTTAACTGTGAAAGTACCAAGATTAACATGAAATATTTTTGCTGTGGTCTGGAATCAACAATGAATATGTACTGTGTAGAATTCAGTATTTAATTATATATCATATAGCCTAGTGTATTTTGAAATTATAGACCACAAAATTTTATATCACATATTAGATGCCAGAATTACAAAAATGAAAATGTTTTTTATTTCAGAGAACTCACACAGTTAGTTTCACTTGGTAACAGTAATGTTAAGGACATACTGATGGAAATGGAATTTTTAAATCTCAAACCACCATCAAACCTTCCAGGTGTATAATCATATTTTCAGTCATTTCCTAGTTATTCACATTAGAAGTAAGTAATAGAGCTCATCTGTCAATCAGGTTCTCAGATCTGACTTACAATAATCATGAGATACAAGTAGGGAGAAAAAGGAGGATATCCATAGAGACTCTATCTATCTAAATAATAGAAAGAATCAGAAAGAGAAGAAAAGATAATCATGTTTCATGGTGATGGAAAGTGGGTTTCAAATTTACGATGTAGGATGTTCAATAACAACTTCAGGGTAGCAAGAGAACTAGAGAATTTAGGAAAGACTTTTTAGAAATGTAATTAAGGAATTCTTTTTGATGTACTATGAGATAGGTAGACATTGGAATTCATTTTTAGTTGTACTTGTTGACTTTATTTTGAATATGATTCTCTATGGAAATTGTGCCACTTGAGGCTCCAAGATTTATTTGGGTTACAAAGGAATGCAATTGACTAAAAAAGAGATGAGTTATAAGCTTAACCACTCTAATCAAAAGTATATATTAAAGATGTTTCCCTTTTGTTACATAAGTCAAAGGAAAGTAGCCCCATGTTTTAAGAGGTTAATTCTAATATTAGTTTAGAAAATCATTTTGCGGGGCTCCTGGATGGCTCAGTCAGTTAAGCATCTGCCCTGCAGCAGGCTCCCTGGTCAGTGGGAGTCTGCTTTTTCTTCTGCCCCTCCCCCACTCATGCTCTCGATCTCTCGCTCAAATAAATAAATAAATGTTTTTTTTTAATTTAAAAAAAAAAGAAAACCTTTTTTTACAAATTAAGTTATTAGAATTAGTTGATCTTGGTAAAATACATATGAAATTATACAGCCTTTTTTCACATGTAAACTGTTCTTTAATATGTAAAAAACCCTAAGTAATGCATTTTTTTTAATGTTTTTCAGTTGCCTAAATGGCAGTTGACATTTTTTTCATTAGTAAAACAATGTAAATTATATATAAGCCAGAAGACAATTTCAAAAAATTAAGTGTCTTATTAAATGATGTGGTTAAGACAGTTCTAAACTTTAGTGCATTAGAATCATCTGTACAGTTTATTACAAGTATAGATTTCCAGCATTCAGTACAGCTGTGAAGATTCTGATTCAAAAGGTCTGATGTGGAACCCAATCATCTGACCAAGTGATTCTGAAGCAGAATATTTGAACATCATAGATGGAGAAGCACTGAATTAAGTTGTAATTCCAAATAACTGGAGAAACTTCATGCTGTACAAAACCATGTATGGTATTTTTAGCATTTTTTTGCATACATAATATCCTAAAAATATCACTGATTGCAAATAATATTTTAAATCCACATACACAATTTTAGAACCACATAAAATTTCCCTGCAAACTTTGGTCAGTTCATTCTTAAACTTGGTTGTGCATTTTTTTTTTTAAGATTTTTATTTATTTATTTGACAGGCAGAGATCACAAGTAGGCAGAGAGGCAGGCAGAGAGAGAGGAAGGGAAGCAAGCTTCCCGCTGAGCAGAGAGCCCAATGCCGGCTCAATCCCAGGACTCTGGGATCATGACCTGAGCTGAAGGCAGAGGCTTTAACCCACTGAGCTACCCAGGTGTCCCTGGTTGTGCATTTTTAACTTCAGAAACCAATGTCCACATAGACTATTTTTATAGCACAAATTTACTACAGTAAACTATTGGCGTAGTGTTGAATAATAAAACTGAGGCTATTAAAAAAGTAGTTACTTACATTAGAAAAATTGAAACATTATCCTCTGCCTTTTCAACCTTTCTCACTGGTTTTGTCCATTTGCATAAAAAGCAAAACGGAAATTGATTTAAGTATCCTATGAATCTGAGTAATGGACCCTTGTGTCTGAGTAAGAAAATCTAATTTTCCTTGACATCTTTTTCTTCTAATTTGTCTGGGTAATTTCTTTGACTCTCCAATTTACATAATCTAAATATAAAAAGTTATAGTTATCATTGACTAGACCTGTTACAAAAAAATAATATCAGAATCATAAAGTTCTATCAGAAAAGTTAACTACAACTCATCTATAAATGCATCAGAACAGTTCAGCTGGAATTCCAAAATTCAGATCTTGAAGCACTTAATAAGCATTTTTATAGAAAAGCATTGAATAGGTTGCTCTTTTATTAATGGGTCCAAATGTTTGGTCATATTTCATTTGGAAAACAAATATCAAGCTCTGAACACCTCCCAGACTGGAATCTGATTTTATTCACTGCTGTATCTCAGTGCCTAGAATGGTTCTGACAAGTAGAAAGATCTCAATATATATTTGTAACAGAGTGTACATTATTGGTAAATTTTTATAGATCAAGGTCAAAGACTGCACTGTTTGAGAGAGTTAAGTAGATCCATTCTTCTATGTACAAGAAGGTGCCTGTCAGTGGTTTTTGAATATAAGGTGGTTAAATCATGTCAGGATGTTATGTAATGTTTGTAATCATCAGAGTAATTCCAAGTATGGTTTTATTCACTTACATTTTTCCTTTCATTGTTCAGGTAAACTGGAGCAGGTTGACAACAATTTGAAGTCTTTGCATCACAATAAACTCTCAGCAATTTAGCAGTCAGATATATCAATATCTGAACTAGCCCCTTTGTGGATTATTCACAGAGGATATAATAAGCTTTATGTTCTACTGACTTAGTCTACATATAACCTCTGTGGGATTTTAGATCATTTCTCTCTCTTCCTCTTAGGGTCAGACATTGCATAAAACCATGGAAGCCAAAACACATCATTACCTTCCAATATGCTCCTTAAGAAAGATGTGAGTCAGACCATGGATGAGCTTAGAAAGAGATAAGGTGAACTCCAGATGTTGTGAATCAGTCAGAACCCATCTAGCATCTCTCTTGTGCATGGAGTCCATGTAACAGGAAAGACTTTGGCAAATGATAAAACAGCATGGGAAGCTGGGGAATTTTTCAAATCAGATATTCAGAATGTGTTTTCATCATTTGAATGGAAATGGTATAACTCCCAACACATCAAACACCTGGATTAAATAGAGTACAGAAAAACAGAGCAAAACAAAATATAAATTACTTGCAATTTACCATTCTCGCATTATCCTTGTCAGTGTTCCCCCCATTAGCATAAATAATTCAAACTTTCCAAAATGATTTGTGACCCAGTTGTTCAAATTGTATAATAAGTGACTACATTATGTAATGTTTTAAAACTAAGCTATGCTTAAAATTTTTAAATTGCACTACTCTGTACTTAGATAACTGGATATACATTTGGAAGAACACTATTGGATTCAAGTTAATCTTCTATGTTTATTGGTAATCATATTGGTTCGGTAAGATACCTAAATATGCTTCTAACCACAGACTATCAAATGGTTACACTTGCATTTGCAGTGAATGTTTGTTGTCAACAATTTTTATTTTTCTCTTTAAAAAATAAGTTTGGGAATGTCTTTATAACAGTACTATTAAGTCATGCATTGACAACTCTCTGCCACAATCCAAAATTACAAAAATGATATATAAAATGTAATATGAGAAAGATAAAAAATATATATAGCTAAGCTCAAAATAAGGCAATCATTTTTATGGATTGAAGCACAAAGAAGTCGATGGCATAGGAATGGCACTCATGGTAGATTTGTTGAGAAACAGGCAACAACAACCAGGGCTTTGGTACCCACAGAATAATGGAACTAAATCCATTTGGATGTGGGGGTTGAAGCCTGTCTCTTTGCTTGAAAACAAGGCCAATGTGGGTTTCCATGCCTACGAAAGGAAGCTGAAAAGAGCTGAAATTTAATATTTTCTGAGGTTACAGCTGATATAAAATATCATGCCTGTTCTGGGCTGAGTGTTCTCCCAAAATTCATGTGTTGAAGGCCCTAATCCCTTGTACCCTATACTATGTTTAGAGATTGGGTCTTTAAAGATAATTGAGTTTAAATGAGATCATAATCTAACATGACTGTCATCTTTATAAGAAGAGGAGATTAGGACACAGATACAGTCACAGAGGGAAGACCATGTAAAAACATTTGGCCATCTACAAGTCAAGAGGAGAGGCCTTCTGAAGAAACCAACCCTGCTGACAACTTGATTTTGGAATTCTAGCCTCCAGAACTGTGAAGAAATAAATTTCTTTTGTTTAAACATCCTAACCTGCAGTTCTTTTTTGTGGCAGCCCTAGCAAACTAATCCAATGTCTGTGGATGCAGAATGATGCAAAAGCAGCCTCACAGTCCGGCTCCAAGTCAAGCTGTCCATTAGTCAGCCATTGAATATGTATTACCCCAACACGGTATGGACCTGGGTTCTTAGCTGGAGGAAACTGTTCCTAGGAAGCTGGTTGGATACAACCACAAAATCACTAGACAGGATAGGGATGTCCAGAGAGAAAAGGGTGGGGTGGGGGATGAGAATCCCATTCAAGATGAGCCTGCACACCAGATTTGCAAAACACATAATAAAAAATAATACAAAAAATGAGACCAACCAAATCACCAATTGGAAGGTGAATTTACTCAATCCCAAATTAAAATAATAGAACAATCTAAAAATAATTTTTAATTAGGAATATCTTGGAAACCTTAAAGATGTAAGGAACAGTCTCCTTAATAAAAAAAAGTTATGAAAATGCACAAATGGATATAAAAAGCAGAAGTTCCTAGAAATAAAAATTGTAGTTATTAAAGTAAGAAATTCAGTGGTTTTGAAACTATGAAGTTTCAAAAAAAAAAAATTACAAGATATTATTGAGGAATTCACCCAGAATGTGGTAAAGCAAGAAAAAGAGCAGTTAATTTCTGGGGAGCATAAATTGAAAATCTAAACATCATCTGATAGAAATTCCATAGGATAAGAATAGAGAATGTAGTGGAGAAGTAGCATGAAAAGATAGAATAACTGAGACTTTTTCTAAATTAAATCAATCTGGAATCCATTAAAAGCATCAGTCTTAAAAGTTGAAATTATTAGATTTTCTTTCCAAGGACAAAATGCAAGATTTCATGCTTTTTTCACTGTGGACCTTAAAGACCTTAAAATGTGGAAGTTAAAGTCTATAAAAAGGTATGTACCTTAGGATCTACACTAGTATCAAATAATCATACCTTGGTAAGTAGGAGTTTCCCCTGAAGAACATGGATATACTCACCCTGTCTGTCACCCTGTGTAATGGTAAATCCTAGGGCAGAAAATAGGGCTGGAGGAAGAAGGACTTATTCCTGTTTAGGATTTAGATTACAAAGAATAGAGGCTTAAGAATATTAGTGATGGCAGCAGCAAAAACCTACTTTGTGAATAAAGGCTCCATCTTCAAGGGGTAATATCTAAGTTCTAAGCCCACTAGTATCTTGAACATTATTGAATCTGTATTCTCACCCTAACAACAAAGGGCATGTCAAGAGTAGGCATACCAGGTATCTAATGCTAGAAGCTCTTATGAGTGCCTTATAATATTCTCCTACTTGAAATGAAGTGGCAGGCCCATAGTGGTTGGGTTCTAGTGTTTTCTGCCTAAGGGTAACGTGATACACATCTTTTTTCTGAAGGTGCCGTCTGAGTCTTAGTGATTTGGCCAAGATTGGCCATGATCATGAAGGCCTAAAGATATGGGGTGTATTGGTTTTGTAGGGCTGCCATAACCAAGTGCTAAACACTGGGAGGCTTAAACAACAGAAATTTATTTCCTCACAGTTCTGGTGGCTGGAAGTCCAATATGAAGGTGTTAGCAGCATTCATTTCTTCTGGGGCCTCTCTTCTTGAGAGAGATGGCTGTCTTCTCTCTTTGTCTTCACATGGTCTTTGTGTACATCTGTGTCCCAGTCTCCTCTTCTCATTTTTTCTTTTTTAAATATTTTATTTATTTATTTGACAGACAGAGATCACAAGCAGGCAGAGAGGCAGGCAGAGAGAGAAGAGGAGAAGCAGGCTTCCTGCTGAGCAGAGAGCCTGATGTAGGGCTCAACCCCAGGACCCTGGGATTATGACCTGAGCCAAAGGCAGAGGCTTTAACCCACTGAGCCACCCAGGCGCCCCTCCCCCCCAGTCTCCTCTTCTTATGTAAGAAAACCAGTCATTGGTTTAGGGTCCACCCGTACAACCTTATTTTACCTTAATTACCACTTCAATGGCCCTTTCTCCAAATATAATTACATTCTGAGGTATTGAGGGTTAGGCCTTCAGCATACAAATTTGGGCATATGCAATCCAGTGTTATGAACTGGGTTAACTTCAAATATCAGAATCACCCAAGATGAGGTTCAAGCAATAGACAACAGAAATTTTTGTGGTGACAACAGCAAGGAGCTGCTGGAGGAGGCAAGCAGAAACAGAGACAGGGCTGTTCAAAATCCAGCCGCCACAGAGACCTGACCCCATGAGTGCATCAAGCTCATTTGGAGGAGTCCTGAGTTACAAGCTTGCTTAAGCTGCTCCTTAGAAAAATTTGGGAAGAAAGTTACTGGATTTTAGACTTTCTGGTTAACTTGAACAAATGAAGGCTCAATTTGAACACCAAAGAAAATATGACTTGTTTTTATCTCTAGGTGGGTAAGCAAAGCATACAGATCATCATTTCAGAATATGAATAAAGCTTTTATTGCTAAAGAAGAAAAAAGTAAGGGGTGAAGAAGCTGAAGTGGCAGCTAAGAAGAATGGAGTTTAAGGGGCGCCTGGGTGGCTCAGTGGGTTAAAGCCTCTGCTTTCGGCTCAGGTCATGATCCCAGGGTCCTGGGGTTGAGCCCTACATTAGCTCTCTGCTCAGCAAGGAGCCTGCTTCCACCTCTCTTTCTCTCTCTCTCTCTCTCTCTGCCTACTTGTGACCTCTGCCTGTCAAATACATAAATAAAATCTTAAAAGAAGAAGAAGAAGAAGAAGAAGCATGGAGTTTAAGAGACATGGCCCCACTGTCTACTGAAAGATGCTGCTTAGCAGATTCTACAGCAGGTTCTGCTTGGGTCTGAGGGTAACCTACTAAGTTATTAAATATGTGAGAGGAATGTTAAAAACCTGTATTTGTTTTAGTGTAATTCCTACAGCATATTTTCAAAACTCCCCATAACTTTTAGAATTTAAAAGTAAATTTAAGCAAAAGGAACATGGAGAAGAT
Source organism: Mustela putorius furo (assembly GCF_011764305.1). Taxonomy (NCBI): domain Eukaryota; kingdom Metazoa; phylum Chordata; class Mammalia; order Carnivora; family Mustelidae; genus Mustela; species Mustela putorius. The sequence goes on from NW_025421556.1 coordinate 1,533,434, forward strand.
CTATATATGGGTCTTAACTCTTAGATAAATTTAACCACTGGAAGACTACCATTGCTCACAGAGCTTCTCCCTTGATAACTAATCAATACCCTTAAGCCAAGTGTACAAAGGCAGCCAATGAAGAAGAGGCTCAAACTTTTTGTTTATTTTTTCCTTCAGGAAATACCAATAAATATACAACAGCAAATGAGAGAGATGAGGTCCCTACTCTCACAGTATTTCTGTTTGTGCCAAATAAGAATAAACTAAGGAAGGTTTAATAGAAGGCTAAGTTACAAAATCATGGGCAGAATGAAGGGAAGCTAGAAGGAATAGAGCAGATTTCTGGGTTCAGTAATATGCAACTATTATTAGATCTTCATAGATCTCAAAGAGCAGGTAAAGGGAAAGACAATAGAACCAAGAAGTAGAGTGCCTGATAGAACCACCTTGACAGAAGCTGTGACTTTTAGTCAAGGAGTGCAGTCAGCACAAGGGGATGATCAGAAATAGAACCAGAGGAATAAAAACTCCCACTTTCTCTTCTTCCTCCCTGTGTTTCCTCTGTTGGGACACCCCATTAACCAAATCCAACCTGAGGCCAGAAGGTAAGGGACCACTCATGGAATCCATGTAGGTCAGTACCCGAGTCTAAGAGCAGGGTAGACCAGTGGAGACTTGATCTGGTGGGGGAATAGAAGATGTCTGGCCTGGCATCCGTATCTCTGCATTCCATCAACTTGAGTCCAGTGCAAAGAGGAGCTCACTGCCTTTTACATACACCATGTTGGACCCCGCCCCAATAAATGGCCTTTCCAAATATTTGATGTTTTATAGTAATGGCAAAGAACTTCACTCTCAAGGAATTTGGACACTCATAAATGAGATCAACACTTATAAATTTCAAAGCACTTGCTTAAAGTACTCCCAAAGGGTCTCTTAAGAGAGGCTGGGAGTTCTTTCTGGCAGGGATTGGTAATAATAACAGCTTAGTCAAAGGTGGCTCCCCATAGCCTGTGTCTGAATAAGAAGACTTGAGAAACCTAGATTTTGAGTTAAAATTTAGGCTCCCATTAGAAAAGAAACCTTTAAAAATTATAAAGGCCAGTAAAATGAACCAATGTAAAATTTTTTGTGTCACTTCTCCTAATATCTGAAGAAAACACAAGATTCCCTTCACTACCATCCTTCCTCCTTATCACTCCAACACTTTCTGCCCTTGTTTAAAAAAAAATTACTGAATATTTTTAAGGTGTGCCCATCCTTTCCCTTTGTTTATTTTACATGTCTTGAATACCCTTTTATCCATGAGTCTCAAAGTATTTCATAAACATTAATTTTCCTAACAAATATGTGAGGTTCAAGTATAATTATCTCTTTCCTCCCAATTGTTTAAATATAAGAAACACAGAAATGATAAGAAACCACACCCCTGGTCTCAGAGCAAATCTATTGCAGAATGGAATTCTATTTCCCTCGTCACCAGCAATCTTTCCAGTTCTTATACCACTGAAAAGAATGCGTCAGTGTTTTACTTTTCATTACCCTACCCCAATAATTGAGGATCCTCTTAAGGAAACTAATGATTGTAGAGTGTGTAACATGAGTCAGACACTGTGTTTTCAATCAGCGATTCCCAAACTTCACTGCACATTCCAAGCATCTGGGAAGCTTTAAAAAGTCCTGATGCTCAAGCCACACCCCGTGCCAATTAATCCGAAGCATTGGAGGTAGAGCCCAGATGTCATTGTTTTTTTCAACTTCCTGGATGATTAAAATGTGCTCTCAAATTCAAGAACCAGTGCTTGAAATCTTTACTGCCTAAAGTGTGGTATGCAGACCAACTGCATCAACGTCATCTAGGAGCTTCTTGGACATGCAGAATTGCATGTGCCACCCCAGGCCTACTGAAACAATATTCATTTTACCACGCCCCAGGTGGTTAACATGCATGCCCAAGTTTGGAGAACACTGTTTTAAATAACCAAATAAACAAAAGAGGTCAGTGGCACTATCTTCATTTTATAAATGAAAAAGCATGCTTAGAAAGGTCAAGTAATATGCACAGATTCTGACGCAGGACTGATTAACTTAAAAATTATATTTTTCACCACACCAGTTTAAACTGGAGGAGGATAGTCACAGACTTTCAAAAAAGTCACTGAAAACATTGAAACCTCATCCAAGAATTAACAAAAAAGGGTTTTTTTTGATTTGGGGTTTTTTTTGTTTGGTTGGTTGTTTTTTGTTTTTTTGTTTTTTTGCTTGCATTTTGAAGGATTTGTCATCCCAGAAGCTCTCCATGCAAATCTACAGACCCAAGGACCACAGGTTGTAAATACCACCACTCCTTTGCATTCCCTACCCCACAGCTCCATGACCTATATGATAAGGATATTTAATTTCTATTCAGTGTAAAAAGAGATCTATAAAGAATACAAGCTATATCTTAGATGGGTAATCACACACACACACACACACACACTCTCTCTCTCTCTCTCTCTCTCTGGGAATTTAACAACCAAGAGTCCTTTTGAAAGGCACATTGACAGAGAGTAACATTGTACATGGTCTCTTCCACACACCTGTTAGCAGTTGAACCTAATTGTTCAGCATCTGGTACTGATTTGGGATTCTTTCACTCTATCTCATTATTCCTTTTCCATAATTTTTTCTGGTTTGGAACTGCTGCTGTTTCTGCACGATGTATATATTTTTAAAACTAAAAAGACATATTTTGAAAGAACTCTGGAGAAAGACATAAAGTTACTTCTTTATAATCCATTTTGCAGTCAAATTTATTTAAACTGACAGTGGTGATTATTAGGTGTGGAAAATCTAAGGGTAAGAAAAAATTTAACTAGTTGGCTATCCTTCATTTTCTACTATCTCTTCCTTACATTTAGGTAGTTTGGCTAAATTCATAAGTACCTGATTTGCAGATATTTATGGATTAGAATTACAAGGAATATTGTCATGAGTAAAAAAAGATGCCTTTTCTGGGTTGTAAACCCTTTGAAGCAGAAGTACATGTAATATTATGTACATATTATATTAGTTAGATTGCATCTCTAAAGCAAAATGCCCTTGATGGAACATTAGATAAAACAAGACATTTTCAGAAGAAACGAGAGGGAGATGATAAAGTCAAGAGATTTAAAATATATAACATTAAAAAAAAATAATGGTTACATATAAAAAAACATACAAACACACATTAAATCACAGCTCAAGGATCATTTAAGAGTGTTTATTTACAACTCCAATATGGCTTTTCTTGAGTGTGCTTATATAACATCAAGATCAATGGCTACTTTGAAACCAAAATACCATCTGAGATTGGGCTGTTGGAGGCAAAACACAGACCAAAGCATTAAATAACATGAATCACATCTTGATTATAACATAAACTGGGATTTTTAAATTATTTAAAATCTATAGAGAAAGGAAAATAAGCTATTCAATAATTTTAAAATTCTTAAAAGCAGATAATGAATGAACTTGGTTCTTTAATAAACCTGGAAAATACAGTATATTCTCCTAATTATTGTGACTTGGAAAAAAAAGTACTAACTCTTTGAGGCCACATAGTTCAACAGAACATGTATTTAGAATAAATACCTCAGGGGTACCTGCATGGCTCAGGTGGTTGAGTGTCTGACTTTGGATTTTGGCCCATGTCATGATCTGAGGGTCATGGAATCGAGCCCCATGTTGGGCTGTGTGCTTAGAGTGGAGTCTATTTGAGATTCTTTCTCCTCCTCCTCTGCCCCTGCCCCCCTTGTGCACTCTCTCTCTCTCCCGCCCTCAATAAATAAATAAAATCTTTAATATAAACACCTCAAAACCTGAATATGACAATGGAATTAAAAATCAGGTTTGTGTTCATCTTCATCTAAATGAATTTTCATATTTGAGGATGACAAGCGACTTAATAATGAAGCAATCTTATTTATCATGCAGAACGTTCAAAGAGAGCTATAAAGTAGGGCATTCATAAAAAAATATTTTGAAATGACTTAGATTTCTTTTTTTTTAATATTAACTTATGTATCACTTGCTTCAGGGGTACAGGTCTGTGAAACCTCAGTCTTAACACAATTCACAGCACTCACCATAGCACATACCCTCTCCAGTGTCCATAACCCAATCACCCTATCCCTCTCCCTCCACCCCCCAGCAATCCTCAGTTTGTTTTCTGAGATTAAGAGTCTTCCTCCCCAGTCCCATCTTGTTTCATTTTATTCCCCTCCCTTCCCCCCACAGTCCCCTGCCCTGCCTTTCAAATTTCTCATATCAGAGAGTGCATAGGATAATTGGCTTTCTCTGATTGATTTATTTCATTTAGCATAATACCCTCTAGTTCCATCCATGTCATTGCAAATGGCAAGATTTCATTTTTTGATGGCTGCATAGTTTTTCATTATAAATATATACCACCTCTTCTTTATCCATTCATCTGTTGATGGGCATCTAGGTTCTTTCCATAGTTTTGACTATTGTGGACATTGCTGCTATAAACATTCAGGTGCATGTGCCCCTTCAGATCACTACATTTGTATCTTTAGGGTAAATACCTGGTAGTGCAATTGCTGGGTCGTAGGGCAGCTCTATTTTCAGCTTCTTGAGAACCCCCTCACTGTTTTCCAGAGTAGCTGCACCAGCTTGTATTCCCACCAACAGTGTAGGAGGGTTCCTCTTATTCTGCATCCTGTCCAACATCTGTCGTTTCCTGACTTGTTAATTTTAGCCATTCTGTTAGGTGTGAGGTGGTATCTCACTGTATTTTTTATTTTTATTTCCCTGATGCCTAGTGATGTTGAGCATTTTTTCATGTGTCTGTTGGCCATTTGGATGTCTTCTTTGCAGAAATGTCTGTTCAAGTCTTCTGCCCATTTCTTGGTTGGATTATTTGTTGAGTTTGATAAGTTCTTTATAGATTTTGGATACTAATCCTTTATCTGATATGGAAATGACTTAGATTTCTTAAAGCAGTTCATCATAAACTTCACTAGATATTCAGTGCTGTGATCACAAACTTGTATAGCACGGACTCACACTTACTTCCACTGATACAGACTTCTTGCTTCCTCCAGACGTCTTAATTAGTCATACTGCCATGATACATTTTTCCAGTTTCTCCATGCCTAAAATGTTTTCCAGTACCATTTTTTTAATCTCCTCACTCTTCACCAAATGATTCATGTTCCTCTGAACTCTGATATTCAGAGTACCACTCAGGCTGATGACAAAGATTATGGGTCAATGGCATTGAAAGTTGTTGGAAAATATTTGAACCAGCTGTCCTTAAATCTCTAGTTGTAGTGTATACTTCTCCAACAATAAGAGCATGTGTGTCACTAGAGGTGCTATGTTTAACCAAAATGAGAATATTCATTTTGTGGATGACAGTGTGCTTTTTGTCATGATGGCAACATATATACCATGTTCTTTTGCACACAAATTTAGAATATGTGGAGGTCTATGTGTATTATAATAGACAACTTGCATGAATATTTGTAACCCTAAGTGTAATAGTAAGAATTGCATTAATTTGCATCAGAGTTGGTGGAGTCAGGTTTGGATTTACCTATTAGCATTCTTATAAATCTCACTAATAGATATAATAGAGGTTCCCCTTAGCAATGTCCCTTCAAGTAATTCTGCAACTGTAGCAATAGAAAGCATTAAAGTGTCTTGAGACAATTTTCCTTTAAAATAGTATCTCTGTGGCTAGCCAGATATTTATTGTAATACTGTGTTTTATGTCTTTATCTTTCTTAATGCAGAATTAGCAATGATATTGGCTTCAGAAGGGAATTATTGTATAGAAAGAATGGCCAAATGATGAAGAAAGAACATATTTACTCACTCTTATTAAGGTGAGTGGCATATTTATAGTGAATTAACAGAATAAATACATGCTACCTTAAAGAATATGATCTACCAAAGAATTAGATAAATGTTAACATTAAATTTACAATCAAAGTTGTATATTTGGCTGCCTCGAGCAGTTGCTAGCTTGGAGCATATATTTTGAAAGACTGATTGAAAACAGAAGGCTGATGACACAAACTATAAATCTGAATCCATACTTCCTTCATTTATAAGTTGTATCACATTCTCCTCCCATATCAAACATTTGAGTGATGACAAACCTGACCCCAACAAAGAGACAGCGAAGTGTAGTGGAAAGAGCCTGGGTCAGACTAGATTCTAGTCCTGCCTCGGCCACCATCCAGCTGTATGACCTTGGACAGGAAACTTAGCTTTGGAGGAATTCTGTATCCTCGGTGTAAAATGACTCTGGTAGGACATGATCTTGCCAGTCCTTTCCAGCTCTGTCCTTCAAAGCATAAGCATCTTTGTAAAGCCTTAAGAGAAAAGAACAAGGCCACAGGAAATCTACACCCCTTCTCACCTGGTGTGTTAAAGTAAAGATCATATATGAGGCAATTTGGCAGAATTTTTTGAAATGTAAAATGTATGGAGGAGTACAAGACAATGAAAGATGAAGGCAGAGGTGATATTCCATAGCTAATTATCTCTACCCATCAGTTTTAAGTCTTTGCCCCTTCTAATCTGGCTCTTTTTTCTGTATGTTATTTATCTTTCATTTATTGACCCACACTCAGAGTCTCAACCTCAACCCAAAGGAGGACACCTTTTTAACATTATAAAGTTTCAAGGGGCATCACGTGATATTTGTAATTCCTCAACCTGTTGGTTGAGAAAATACACTTAATCAACATTTAACCAACGTTCTTTGAGTACCCAGGGACTTGATGGAGTATAAAAACAGAATCATGGAGCCTACATTCTGGTGGGGAAAGACATGTAATAAAATAATCACACAGGCAGAAGTAAAATTCAAAATGATAAAGAGACAATGAATTTAGGAACTTTTACATGGGTTTGTATTTTATTAATCATAACAGCTCCTACATTTATGGAATAGTAGCATATATATGTAAAAGGATATCATTTGTTCAGGCCATACATGGTGTATTACTGCAGGTCCTTTCCAATAAAACTTCTGCCCCAGGTTAGGAGTTTCTACATTGTATGACCATTCTGTGTCATGCTAAAATTTAAGCTGATTGAGGACAAAGATCTTGCTTATTTATTATATATTTGCCAATACGTGTATTAAAGTAAACAACTGTTTGCTCTTACCTCAGACAACCCTCAGGTTTATTTCTCACTTCTGTTATCTTCACAATGCTGAATGCTGACCAGAAGCAGGGTGGAGTGGGATAGAAAATGTGTTCCAGAGGTCAAGCTGACAGAGTCTCCTCCATCTTGTACTCTCTGGGATACATACCCTCTAAAATTTCCACACAAGGGCACACAATAGGAGGATGTATTCCAACTTAACTACCTCGGGCCAGAACTGTATCACCATGTGATGTAATTATTCCATGGCAAGTTCCCAACCACACTGGCCTGTATCTCCAGCACCCACCATGGTGGCCAGTCAGCGAATTTTCATTGAATGAACCAACGGAACGTGAAAAAGCATGTTCTTTGCAATCCAGCATTACAAAGGGATTTTTGTCCTTTCTACTATGATACAACAGACTCCACAGCTCTGGAAAAAAAAAAAATGTTTAGTATCAGCCACCACCTGGAAAGATGGCAAACACAATTCAGAACCTCATATCAGTTGTCTACAAAGTGTTCCCATGACTGTCTGGGAATGGGAGATGACTGGTGGCAGTCGGTGGCTGCCGCATCATCATGTGCATTGGACTGAGCCTCGCTAACAAACATCAGTCTTCTTTTCGGTTTTTGAAGGGGTAAGAGAAGCCCGCTCTTTCCACCAGCACTGAGTGTATCTCTTGCCAGTTTCAAAGGCGGGATAACAGAAGTCCCTTCAGTAGAGTAAACTATGAATGCAGACTCCCAACACACACAAAAGGAGGAAGCTTTAATTTCTTTGATAGAAATACTCCAGTTTCTGGCGAAAATTCTGGAGTTTTGGAATAAAACGGCCTTATATTTCTAAAGGTCTCTGAGTTTTCAAAGCACTTTTATATTAGTTATCTTACTGATCCTCAGAACACCACCAGGTCATGGAACGATACGAGTTTCATCCATACTTGAGAGGTCAGGAGAGTTTCCGCCAGGTTAGGTGGCCCGCCCATGTCAGAGAGCCTTGAAGAGCTAGAGTGAGGGAGAGCACCTCAACTTCCTCTGACTTCACACCAGTGCTCTTTCAACATCACAATTTTTATCTTCAAATGGATGAAGATCCTTTTGACCCTGGGTTGTGGTTTGGGCACAGGCGCTTCCACCTTTGCAATTACTGTCAAACTTTGTTATTGTCTCCAATGCTTGCTACTTAAAATGACCACAGACAGCTAAATCCTAAGAGAGCAGTTAATAAGGAGAGTGCTGAGAAAAGACCTCTCTGTCTTTCCGCATTCCCTCCAGTGAAGTCAAGAGCAATTTCAGATAGTCCTCTCACGCTATGATACTAAGCTACCTGCAAAATAATTAAATAACTAAACAACCTGATCCGAGTTCTCAGGGAGAATTAACATTTTGGCAGTTTCCTTCTAAATCTCACTTTTCCCAACCTCTTCCCCACCTTGTTCTGAGAATGACCTGAATTCCCACTATTTTTTTTTTTTTTTACAAACACTCAAACTTAACCTTTCCCTCGGTGTACCAAAACATTTACATACAAAAACAAGAAATATGTAATTCAGTACAGTAAACACATGGAATTCTCCTTATCCTACCTAAAATGACACTCTGTATCTAATAGAACTACAATATTTTGTTTTAACTTCTTCAGTTTTTAGGAAAAGAACTTAAAATGTGTAAATGATTAACAGAAAGTAACCATTTGTGGTTTGCATTTAAATCAGGCTGTTTATGTGAAATGGTTGTATACCAGCTCAGTGACTAGCTAATATAGGTGTTCAATAAATATTTGGTGAACGATTGTGGACATAAATGATGCAATGCCCTGTAAGTACACATTGTCTTTGTTATGCTAGATGACTTTCTGTAGAGAATTAAAGAAGAGAATTCTAAAGCACGGATTCAGAATTAGGCCTTTGAAGACAAAGATTCTGGTCATTAGTACTAAATAATGAAATGACTTGGGGTGGGTTTCTTAACAATAGAATGAGTATGGATAAGAATTTAGATCATCTCTAAGGTCACTTCTAATGCTAGTCTTTCCTAATTCGAGACTGAAAAACTATCAGTCAGAGAAAAATATCACTCTCATCAGAAAATAAATATGGAATAAAAAGTAATCTCAGACAAGGCCTCAGCTTTCTAAATTTAAACATGCCTGCGGTGGTGGGGGAGGCAGGGTCTTAAGAATTACAGAGTCTAATTGAAGACAAAAAGGACTTCTCAGAGTCTTACAGAGATTGCTTTTAGCACATCTGTAACAGAGTTTATAAAAAGATTGTAGTAGTAGATGGCATCAGAAGTGGGCTCTGAGGAAAAAGAAAGGGTGCTGAGGAAAGGTAAGGTTTCTCCTTCTTTTTCTTTTTTTAACAAAAAAAATGAGGGAAAGGAAAAAGTTATTATGAGCTCCTCTGAAATCCCAGAACTTAGGGGAATGACTAATATAAGCCACTAAGAATACAAGAGAGAAGAAATTTAGAGCAAACAGAAATCATGGAAAAAGAATCCAACACTGCGCTGAAGAAACTGGCGGCTAGAACAAGAGCTTCAACCAAACACCAGAGGGCTAGGTCTAGGATCCAAATACGAAAGGACTGTGCTCTGCCAAAGGCCGCAAAGAAGATGATGAAGGTTCCTCGGCCTTGGAGGGAGGAGAGGAACAATATGAACAGATTTCTAACAGGACCCCTGGCTATGAGAGTCAGTACCTCAAAGCACAGAGAGTGAGTAATAACCTCCTGGAAGGGACTAAACTGTAAGCGAGCACCAAGTGAGGGAGCTTCATCTGCCTCAGACCCTATGATCCTGATAGTCCAGAACTTTCATCCTGTGTCATACAACACTTGAAACAACCATGCAGCTGTATGTGTGAGAATTCTGTGGGCAGATGTACCACAGGGGAAAGAAGAACTTCTCCTTCTTCTGAAAGGAGAACTTTCTTTCCCTGAAAGAAGAACCTCTCCTTCTTCCTCCTCCCCCTCCACAGCCCCTCCCCTTTCTCAGTTTCCTCAGGGAAGACAGAGACAATTTCATGGATGCAAAGGCTAAAGACCACTCAGGCCTGCCAAGAAGTCCCTTGCTTTCCCTCTGGGGTAGGTGTTGCTCTAGCTCCTAAAGTTGCCTGTGAAGAAAAGCACAGATCCCACCTGAACCCCCATTCTGCACCCATTATATGTAGGGCTAGGTTTTTTAGGGATAAAAAGATAAGCAAGATGTAGGTCCAAGGAGAGATAACAGGGTCTCCTCTATGTGAGTCTGGAAGGGTCAGATCCATTGAAAACACATTTGCTGTGCTGTGGTACAATTTGTGGGCATCTGTGGTTGGGGAGGCCTTGAAAAAAAAATAAAGTAAGACGTAAGTACTGTATGGCTTCCAGTCCAGTTGGGAAAATAAAACAATGAATAACTAAGACAAAGTAGAGTAAACATGCGCCATATGTGAGGTTGAAATAAAGACCTAGTGCAGGAAGAGTAAAGATCACTTCCAGTGTGACTGGAAGGGTGGGGTCAAAAGGAAGGTCATCAGAATTGAGCTTGGAAGGAGGGTCTGTTTCTGTTCTCTGCAACCATCCTCTTGTAAGGTATACTCTTCTCTTGCCTGGGAACCCTAAATATGCCCAACTTTTGTTCCCAATGCCTCCTATCAATTTTCTTCTTAGGCAGATAGGATGACCTTTTAAAATGCAAGCCTCGGGCGCCTGGGTGGCTCAGTGGGTTAAGCCGCTGCCTTCAGCTCAGGTCATGATCTCAGGGTCCTGGGATCGAGCCCCGCATCGGGCTCTCTGCTCAGCAGGGAGCCTGCTTCCCCCTCTCTCTCTCTGCCTGCCTCTTTGCCTACTTGTGACCCCCTTCTGTCAAATAAATGAATAAAATCTTAAAAAAATAAAAAAATAAAATAAAATAAAATGCAAGCCTCATGCCACTCTGCTGTTTTCAAACTCTCTAATTATACTTAGCATATAGTTCAAGGTTCTTACCTTGGCTTACAAAGCTTCACCAGTCTGGCCTCTGTCTACCTCTGGGGCCTCATTTTAAACCCCTGTTCCTAGTGAGGTCTTTGTCAGCATTGCTGGTCTTTATTCATTACTTCCCATTTACCTTACTCCCCTCTGCTTTAGGGCATTTACATTTTCCATTTCCTAAGCCTGGAATCTTCTCTCTCTCCTTCCTTGCTTAGTTAACTCCTGCACCATCCCCCACCCAGCTCCTCACGTTCCTCTCCTGACATACTCCTCTCTCTCCCATGTCAGGAACTCTAAGTATTCCTGTGGCACACTATGTTTTTCCTTCATAGCGTTTATAATGGTTGACAAATCCATGTTTATTTGTGGAATTATTCATTGACAGCCAATACCCCCATATACTATAAGCTCCATGAGAGTAGAAACTATGGCTTTTTTTAATCACTGTTGTATCCACATCACCTAGCTCAGGGCAGGCATAAAGTAGGTGCTTATTATCCTCTCCTTGAATGAATTAATGGACATTAGAGATAATCATCCAGCCCCCTTTTAGAAGAGAGAACTGAGGCTCAGAAAGGCAGACTTGTTCAAAGTCCCAAGTTGCTGAACCAGAAGTACTCTTGTATCCAGACTCTCATTCCATAGTTCTCATCTAATTCTATCACATGGCCCCGGAGCTTGTGCAAGGGCCAAGTCACAGCCTCCGATTTTATTCCTGGGACAAAAGGTGATTGAGAAGAAAGACAAAAGGAATTATTCATTGGGTCATATGAGCAGTTGAACATAAGTGAGAAATTGAGAAATGAAAGACTGAAACTCAAAAGAAAAATGGGTGAGTGGGTGGTGTGGTTAATGTACTGACACACAGATGAGAGATTGATCTGGTTGACCAGCCTGAGATGTCTACACGTATAGGCACAGGGCATGAGGTTCCACAAAGACAGTACATATACCTGGCCAACACCTAATTAAGAAAAAGAACTTTCAGGAGAACATGTGGGTGTGCTGGAAAGTACAACAGGACCAAGTTTTGTTCAGTTGATTTTGGATTATGAATTCTTCCCGAGGGATGAGGGAGTGGTGGTAGGGAGAAAAAGGAACAAGGTGGAAAATAGGCAATCTGTTGATGTTGTCATATTTGAGGAATTGTACTTAATAAATAATGAGGATGCTGTTGAATTGAAAAATGCCAAGTCTAAAGAAAAATAATAATGGAAGAATTGGGAGCCAAAGCAATAGCTTATGTCTGATGAAGTGATGGGGGCTGGAGATGAGAGAGGGGCTCCATGCTGGCACCACACCCTTCTGTTCAGCCAGATCACATCTTGGCCATAATCCTTCCTTTCAACCAGTGCCAGTCACAAGGAGGAGGTGTGAACCTGGGGCCAAGGCTGAAGCACAGGTTCATGAGCCACAAAGAGTAAGGCTGCCTCAGCCTCAGCAAAGAAGGCAAGTGCTCTTTCATATTTCTGCTGAAAGAAGTACAATGTTTTAACTCAAAACTGGAGGGTTATTAGTTTCCCAACCAAAAGAAAGAGTCTCCAATGTGGGATTCCACAGAGCAAGGCTGCTTTTGAACTCCCCAGCCCTCCACATCTGTAGCCGTTTCCATTCTTCAGGCGTTGCCAACTTCTGCGTTAAAGACCGATATCTGCATGGACACACGGGTTCTGGCAGCCTCTGTTCAGTGCAACAGGCTGGGGGAAGCAGAGTCAGCAGGGAGAGGGGCATGAGAGTCTTTGTGCGTGGCTCTAAATCTCCATCTATAGAACAACTCCAGATTGCATAAATTTAACGTGCAGGCTCTAAGTGCATTCAGCCTCCCCTTGTGAAAATGCCTCAGACGTACATAAAGGAGAATTAAATAACAGGAATCAAAAATAATAATAAAGTTCTGTGGGATTCGGCAATGTTCCTTTCAGATTTTAGAGGAGTAATGATACGTTCTTAAGTTAATTTTTATGCAGAGAAGAATCAGTGTGGCGAAGTGGAAAGAGTACAGACTTGGACTTATACGTAGTTTTGAATCCTGGCTGGGTAACCATAAGGAAATTGTTCGACCTCTCTGAGGCTGAGTTTTCCCAGTTTTCCTGCTGTAAAAGGAGAATCACAGCATTCCTTTGGAAATGTTTGGAAGGATCAGAGATAGTATCTGGAAGCATAGACGCAAAGCCGGTATGTAACAGCCATTAAATGGCAGCTACATTTACACAGAACCGTGAAAGGAAACAAGGCAGTGTTTTTCAGATCACTGATTTTAACAAATCATTAATGAGACTATAAAACTTAGTAAAAATCAACTCAGAACAGGTATGCTGAGTTGGTCACTGGAAAGCCGTTCTTCATATGGTTTCAGATTCCATTTACCAGCTATTTCCCCAATAGCTCTTCATTGATATAGGGGCCCCGAGGCGAGGTTCCATACCCTTAAAAATTCAGAAGGTTGACTCTGGTATGATTTTAGTCATAGCAAAGTCAAGGACTCCCACGTTCTTGCCTCTTCTACCACAACTTTGCTTTCTTTGCTCGCTTGCTTGCACTTACAATTGCTTAAAAATCTGCCGTAGAAGAGGAATATATTTAGCTTAAGGCTTCAAATCCTGTTTAAGTACCAACACTTACATATTATTAGCTATTGCTTCTCTGAGGAGGAGTCCCCAGACTTCACCTCCCTGCTAAGTGCCAGCCACACAGCTTCAGCTTCCCAAAAGATAAATCATTCCAGCCCATTCTGTAGGTTTTTCACCTTGAGCAACTAATGGGATATTATAAAGTGCCTAGGAAGTACACACTTGTACATGGGTAGTGTACACACTGCAGTGTTTCTTTATTAAAGATGGCAGTGCCTTTGCTCCAGTCACAGATTTTCTCATTTTTCAGGAACACACAGTGACCACCCCTCTTTGTGATTCTCCCCACCATCCTCCAATGTAGAACGCCCTCCCTCCCCCCCAGCTTTTTTTTTTTTTTTACATTTTTATTTATTTATTTAACAGAGATCACAAGTAGGCAGAGAGGCAGGCAGAGAGAGAGGAAGGGAAGCAGGCTCCCTGCTGAGCAGAGAACCCGATGCGGGACTCGATCCCAGGACCTTGAAATCATGACCCGAGCCAAAGGCAGAGGCTTAACCCACTGAGCCACGCAGGTGCCCCCCTGCCCCCAGCTTTATTGAAAACTAATTGACAAATAAAACTGTATGTATTTAAAGTATACAAAATGGTGATTTGGTATGTGTATACATTGTGAAACGTTGACCACAGTCAACCATATTCATCACCTCACATAGTTATCATTCGTGTGTGTATGTGCATGTGCAGAGACGCATGTGATGAGAATGCTTATGAACTACTCTCCTAGCAAATTTCACGTATCCCGTACAGTGTTATTAACCATAGTCACCAGGCTGTACATCAGATCTCCTGAATTTATTCATCTTGTAAACGCAGGTTTAGAAAGCCTTTTTTAAATCCTCTCTCCACCTCCGTTTCCAAGCCTGAAGCAAGTCAGCTTAGCTGTTACATCTGCCTTGGAGACTTCACAGCCATCCTACCCTCAATGACATTTACTTCCTGTGAACTTATTCAAAAGGATTTCTTGAATAACTACAGTGCTCTAGGTCAGCCCACAGTGTTCCCTGGCTGCCACTCTCCCGTGACAGGTAATCATCTGCTTTGGAACACTAATGTCATTACTTTAGTCACTGAAATGGTCACTGTATCTCTTAGAGTCATTAGACAGATTGTCATCATTAGATTTTAAATAAACTGCTGTTCTTCATAATCCCAGCATCATTCAGTGTGGAAAAGAAAAAGAAGATCCTTATTAAAAAGAAGAGCCGATGAACTTCTGCAAGATACTATTTGAAAAAGACACTATTTACTCTTTGGGGCAAATAATAATGGTGCATACTTATTCAATCGGGTTTTCCCTAAGCAGGTGAAAGACCCAGAACCTCGGTGGTTGTTGCCAGTTCTCACTCTGATATAGCCAGTGCTAGTTCCTATCTTCTCATCTCCTCAGCCACGTGAGGCTCACATTTGTCAGAGATATGCCAAGTCCTTTCACCTGAGAAATTATGACTTTTTTTTTCTCTACTCTTGCAGGTAATTTAAAGTATATATGCCCCCTACTTATTATTCTGACCTAGAGGTTTTGTGTTACAATTTGAGACTATATATATCATACATATGAATAATAAATAAGCAAAAGCTTCTCCATGTAGACAGAGGGGAAACTTGCCTAAGAATGACCGTGAGGTGAACAACACAGACCTGCAAGCAACAGGGTTTTGGTATCACAAAAAGAAACAAAATCTGTAAAAGAGGCTCATATAAACATTTTCACATGCTTACGGAGATGAACCAAGAGTCAATTTGCCTCCTCTTCTTTTAAAAAAAAAAAAAAAGGAGTTTATGAAAAAGGGAGTTGTTTATAGTCATTTAAAACTCCATATCATAAAACAGGATAAGGAATGTCTCAACAGTGTAGATAAAAGTCATTTGGAGAGAGAACACTCCCTTTAAACCAAGGAATGTATGCCGATTAGATGAGGGAGGTGAAAGAGAGAGGTACAACACCTATTATTAATAATAATAAAATGACTTTGAACTTCTCCAGCCCTTTCATCTGGGAATTTCAATTTGCTTATATTAACTAATTAAATCTCACTTCTACTTTATCACCCTTTGTAAGAGAATAAGCCTAACACTTAGAATTCCTCCTTTCTCTTGTAGTTATAAGTACTTTGCCATCATTCATTTGTTGTTCAAGGCTACAACCTACTGAATAAGCTAGTGTAATTATTCCCTCTTATACAGGTGGGGAAACAGAGACAAAAACACAACATCTTGCCAAGACCACACAGTGAGACAGTTGCAGAGCCATGAAGCCAACTAATACTTGAATCCAGGGCTCCTGGTGGAAAAACTTTATCAGTCCATTTCTCTCACTCTCCCTCCTAAAGAGCTATCGTCGCACATGGATAACCTTAGCAAAGGAACCTCAGAAGTTTTAAAAATCAACCGAAGAAGTAGCCGAATCGTGTAAAATCTTCCAAATACTCTAGCTCGGAGAGACTCAAGAAACTCTAACAAATAAGCCACAATAGAAGGAGAAAAAGAGGATGCGGGCACCATTCATGGTTTTTCCAAAAATGCACCCAGCTCTCAGAATGGAGACCTGAAAGAGATAAACACCACCACCTAACTTGTACTTGACATATACGTTGATGTTATTTGGTCCCAACTCAGATTGCCTTCTCTCCCCACCCACCAAGTACGGGGGAAAGGACTAGCAATATTTTAAATGTATTAGGTTTCGGCTCCTCCCTGAAGTCTCCGTGACAGCATCAGTGACAACTCTTGGAGAGCGAGGAGCATTTTTAGCCCCTTAGAATCTACTCATTGGAAGTTAGTGAACTTCGGAAGAATAACTGCTTTAAATATCATATTTTAAAATTCAAATATTACACGAAAAAAAGCAAATACTTTATCAGGCATTCGTGGTCACTTGACCTTTTCCAAACCTAGAATGTTAGCCTTATTAAAATCCACAGCTTTTCTGCCTCTCTCATCTAACCCCTGGATGAGGATTTTATTTAACTTTAGAGGCAAAAGAAGTATTTTATTTCCTTCGTGAACTTTCCAAGTGCCTTTTGCCCAAGGCAATGAGCAAGGCGCAAATTTAAGAAGTGGTGAAACAAAGTGGCTTGGCTGCTCCCGTCAAAAAATAAAAATCAACAATACATCTAGCCGTGGAGATAAAGACCCTCAGAACTTGCATCCTGTATATGAAGCAGGGTCAGATTAGGCCAGGCCAGGCCATCACTCCCAGTGGTAATGATTGCTAGGGAGGCATCACGTCACATGGGACCAGGTGGAGCCCCTTGCCTCCCCCATCCAAGTTCCCCAAAGCCAGATGGTGCACTTGGGCCACAGTCTTCAGGCTATCTATAGAAACACAAATATAAATAAATCACCCCTTGGTGACTAATCTCGAAGTTCAGGCAGCATACAAATGGGATGGCCGGCAGCACACACTGAACTGCACATTTCTCGGCAGAATACTTGTACCACTCATAACTCATTAACTCATACTTGTGTTAATTTACATATTAACAGAAGTACTAACCTAGGAGCCTCTGGTTTTCTATAAAGTAGGATATGTTCACTCTTCCAAAAGCCCACCCTGCAAAACATCAACGATAAAAGACATTCTCCTCCGGATTTTAGAGTTCTGCACAAATATTGTCAGCTTTGCCAGTGATAAAGCCATGATTTCCCCTTCTTAAAAAAAAAAAAAAAACTGAGAAAAATAACAGTTCAAAATATGACAAGCACACCGCAAATTGTTCAGAACTTTGAATTAAGTATCCTTGAAGCATTTAAAACACACACACACACACACACACATACACACTTCCAAATCCAAAGATACACAAAAGGTTCTTTTAAAGAGATATAAACTGGCCTGAGAGAAACACTGCTTTCACACCACTAGCAAAAGTCCTTCACTGGATGCAGAACAGCTAAACTGCGAGTTCAGGGGAGAAACCAGCTCTTTAAATCCTAGTGAGAGGTTAGAAGGCCTTTGCCTGTTGGCTTAGTTTTAAATCTGCCAAACTGGCCTGGGGGGCCTGCTCACTCTTTCTTAATACAAGTCTTCATTCAAAAGCAAAATCGGACCTTACTGTCCCTTGGAATTACATTTCAGTGGCTTAAGCTGGGTGTTTGTGTTTTTTCTAGGTGATTAATAGCGCTCACATTTAAATGGTCACAGTCATCCTCTACAGTCATTAACACCCCATTCAGATGGATGAGAAGAACTTCACACCTTTTGTTTCGGTCTGCCGGGCCATGGACTTAGCAAAACAGCCAGGCACTGATTTAGGGAGGGAAGATTATCTGCACAAACAGACAGGCTAAAACTTCCTTTAAAAACAAACAAAATTTTTAGAAGCCCTTCTAAAACTTCATTTTTTGAAATACTCTTCAAATGTCATTGTAAGAATACTAAACCCGGAGTTTCCCTGTACCTGAACTTACACATATATTTGGCATGGTTCCTCAGTAATGTTTACAGAGCTCTGGATTTCTTCTCTACTGTTTCCTTTGCTCTAAGCCTGTAATTATGATTGAGAGCCTTCTGTTTCTAAGGAAAAGCAATAGTAACATGAATATCTAGTTACCTTTGAGGGAAAATACTTTAGTGGAAGTTCATGCGTGACAATCTAAACACTGGCTTGCTTTCTCCCAAATGGTAGTAAAACCTCATGTTTTTGCAAAATTCAAGTAAGGGATGTTTCTATTTAAAGAGAAAATGAAGAAAAAGTTGAGAGCGAGATGTTGCCTGAGACTGTTTAAGCAGTGGAGTGGCCAGTGATAGTGTTTTTCATTTCTTCTCAAAAAGCATTGCCTCAAGAGAGTCCTGTGTGATCACAGCAGTAAACTTCGTAGCGAAACCACTTGTTTATAAACTTGCAAAACCCTGTACTTCATCTTTTTGAGTTGAAGTTCTCCCAGGCAGAGCAAGTCACACTCATCTTATAAAATCAACCCACACTTAGCTGCCAGGGTTGTTCTTATGTGGACGAGAAACTGTCAGGCAATCCACATGGTATCGCCATTGCTATCATTTGACCTCATAGTCAAGAGAGCGACTTTACTGACTCAATGTTCTTTGCTGCTATCATCTTTGTTATTATTATCTTCCACTGAAACAGTTTCCTTTCAAATCATACAGTGAAGTGTAAGTTTTTAATAATGGGAACGTGTATGTCTTAACCCAGTCATACCAAAGTTAAGAATCTACAACATCTCACATCTTGTGTACTTGCATGTGCGCACACACATGCATAATCTGATATTCTTTATCATACTTTCATATATTATAAGGAAAGTCTTTCTCCAAGAGCACTTGTAGCAGCCCACCTCCAACATTCTGACAAGTTAACTACACCTAATTTTGATAGAAGGCAAAACTTCCTCCCTCTAGCTATTTGTAGATCCCAGTAGTTTTAAAAATTACTAGACCCATATTCATCCCACTTCTAAAATTACCAAGTTAACGATTTTCTCTCTTCACTCTTACTGTATTTGAAGGACTGCTTCGTTGCTAGCAGGAGCCAGTCCCTCTCCTAGTATTTTAAAACCTCCCACCCCTTCACCCTCTCTAGGATTTAATACTCCTTTCACTCCGTCCTCACTTTCTTCCTTTCTGTTGGCTCCTTCTCATTAGCATGCAAGCACGCTCCAGTTCTGCTTGTGTTTAAAAAAGAAAATTCTCCAAGGACCCCCATTTCCCCTCTACCTGTCGCTCCATTTCTTTGCTCCAGTGTACGATTTTTTTTTTTTTCTGAGAGGAATTCTCACATTCTTATCTCCCATTTATCCCTAGACATTTGTTTTCTGTCCCCACCACTGCACAGATATTGTTATCACAACTACCAGCAACAAGCTCCACATTGTTAATTCTACGAACACTTTTCTGACTTCATCTTAATTGAGTTCTCAGTAGCATTTAATCTGGTTGTCTGTTTCTGTTCCTGAAACATGCTCCCTGCTCTCCACTCTGTAGTGGTTTTCTTCATACCTCCTTGACCAGTCCTTAGACTCCTTTCGTGGTTCCTGGACATTTAGTTGACTTTGGATTTTAGAACACTCTAGAGCTTGGCTTTGTGGGTTTTTTTTTTTTGGTCATCTTCTGTTGGGAGCAATAGATAATAATTATGAGGTGAACCAGGGAAGTTGTCCAGGAGAAATGAACCATTCTGTTCATTTTCCATCTTCTTTGCCTGGGGAGCCAGCCAAGGAAGCGAAGACAGCTTAGTGGGGCAGGAAAGAAACCTATAGAGTATGGTATTTAGAAAGTGGAAGTGACCAGCAGTGCTAAATGCAACCAGAAGTTAAGTGAAATGAGGAGTGAAATATATCCACTGGATTTTTTGACAGTAAGGTTATTAATGACCTTAGAGAAAACCAGTTCATTGGACATGGAGATAAAAGCCAGCCGAAAGTAGACTGAGCTATATGAGTGGTATAGGAGCTGAGAAAGAGAGAGGAGAGACAACTATTAGACAGCTAGGTACAAACATACTTTAAAGTTCCTTAGAATAAGTAGTGTGATTTATACGTGTATATAAGTTAACTTTAATCAGACCCCCCAGTGGGAGGTTAGTTAGCACTTAGAAGAATTCACAGTGGAAATTTATTTTACTTTTTTCTATAGTTTCTCTGTTTTCCAGTGCTCAAAATGGAGAAGGTCATTTAATCAGTTTATCTGGTAATTAGATCACTGCCTCCTAGAAAAAAGTATGATGTCCATTACCATATATATTCATCTGTAAAAGGGCATAGTCACTCCTGCTGCCACACCCTACTTTCCAGGAAGGGGGGGGGGGTTGGGAGAGGGTCAATATGAAGAGTATAAATTAATTTCTTTCTTTTTTGCTTTTCTTTTCTTACTGTATTTTCTTAAGCAAAGTAATTTGGGAACAGGGACTGCTTGCATTTATCTGGTTTTGAATTTGTTTCAATCCAGCTTTGGGGTTTTTGTTTGTTTTGCAGCTGTCATTCTAGCTTCTATTATATTCCATTTCAAAACCAACATTTTAAATCATTATCTTTTCGATGACAGTCATATGGGAAAGCACCTGCTATAAATTGCTGGAGAACAAAATTTTTAGTTTCTATACCAACTACTTTTTTTTTTTTTTTTAACTTTAAATGGTTTTTGTCTTAACTTTTCAGTCTGTATGAATCTCTAAAACACCAGTGTTTGACAGGGAGGTCATATGCAAAACGCAAAGGTTAGAAAGTACGTGAATTATCCATACATATGGTCTGGGGCTTGGGTATTACTGAGACTTGGAAATCTGGAGTATTTCATCTTGATTATAAAGCCCTGTGGAATGCTTCGGGTGTCTCTCCACACGGTGAAAGAGATGGGAGAAAACTGGCAGAGGTTCTCCCTTCCCACCCAGTTTAACTGATTGAGACAGGGCAATTTTGTTGGAAAAGTCCGCTGGCAATCTGTAGGTCTCAGCTTGCTCCTCTATGCCTTGCTGAGAGAAAGAGCTGTTGGAAGAGAATCAAGGCATGAAACTTTTGCTGCTCTGTTTAAAGCTTATGAAAGCAAATGATCTCCAGGGCACTAATCCTTTCACCTTGGTAAACATGCAACAAATCTACACGAAAAGAAAGCCCAAAGACATCCCGTTTCTCCTCCTGCAGCAACTCAGACACTACCTGTAGGCTCGAGACTGCTAATAGGTGTCTCATGAGTCTCCACAGGAGAAGAAACATCCGAAGAAGACAAAAAAGACAGAAGTTGGAGGGTAAAAAAAAATTCACAAATTCCCATAAAACCCAAAGTTACTCTGACAAGAAGCCTTGTGTTATTCCTTTGTCTTTACCGTACAGATAAAGACGGTTTGACAGAAATCAACATGGGTTGCTAATAGTCATTTTGCTGTATTTTTAAACTCACAACAGGATGTCAGGTTTTGTGTTGTCTCACTTTTTAATCAACCCCATTCTTTCCTGTTTACTGGCACAAACTCCCTCAGCAACTTGCTGTGTCAGGGAGTGACTTTGAGAGGCAATCTATTAAACTCCAACTGAAAGATTTTTTCCCCTGTAGATCTGTTTACCAATTTTAATTATTGATTGAAAATTGTTTGCAGTGGATAAAAATACATGCCGAAGGTAGGGAATGAAAACATAAACACACACCCAAACCTAAAGATCTTTTTTTTTTTCCCCGAGTCATTTTAAAATACTGGAATGGTTTGTCAGTGTATTTGAGGACATTTGGCACTCCGCACCAGTGCTTTCATCTCCGGAAATCTAATATCAGGTCAAACTAGAGGTTTTATCAAGCCCTTATCAGAGCATGAAAAATAGCATTTGATATATAGTCCCCGGAGAAAATGGTGAGGCAACTTGGCACCAAATTACAGGAAAACTCCAATTATGGATGTTGTACTAAGATTTTAATCAATAAAACTGTGACTTTTCCTCACCAGGGACACCTCACTGGGTGAGCTTCCTTTACAAACCAGGCTTCTGGGCAGTAGGGGAAGGGAATGGGAAGGCGGTGAGAGGGTCACTCGTTATCTAATCCCATCATCTTTAAAGAAAGTACAAGAAATTCACTGTGGGAATAAAGCTAGAGAGCCATCAGAATAAAACTGCCCTTCCTGAGCTATGGCAAATGAAGACCTTCCCTCCAACTCAGGATTAAGATTTCACCAGAGTAAAATAGGGTTTTATGTTTTACTTTTCATCCTCTTCCCTCCAGTGTAATGATGAGAAATCCTTTGGAAACTTCAGCTATCACCCACTAGAAACCATTAGCAGGGGTCTGGCAATGACCAGGGATTTTCTGCCATCTACAAATGAGACAAATGTTACTAGAGGACTCAATTTTTCCCCTCGCTTCCCCAGAGACAGATGGGGACACTGGGAGCCCCAGCTTAAGAATGTAATGTAGTCTTGACAGGTTGTCATTTCAAAGTCATGGGAAGAGATCTTTGCATTACCAGAAGGGAAGAAGGTTGGAAGAGGAAGATGGAATCTGAGATCAGGCCAAACATTAAGAATAGAGGGTAGGATTCCCTGAAAACTGGTCGAGTGACTCAGGATGGACATATGGACATATAAAGGACTTGGGCTACCAAGGGACCTAAAGAAAATGAGATCACAAACATTGATACAAGATGACCTCCTTGAAGGACTATGGGAACTATTATACAGCAGCTTCAAATTTTCCTCTACTATGTTGTTGCTACTTTTAGTTTTTATTTTTCTTGTTGTTTGTGTTGTTAGTCACCATACAGTACATCATTAGTTTTTGATGTATTGTTCCATGATTCATTGTTTGGGTATAACACCCAGTGCTCATGCAATCCATGCCCTCCTTAATACCCATCACCAGGCTCACCCATCCCCCACCCCCTCCCTTCTAAAACCCTCAGTTTGTTTCCTGGAGTCCATAGTCTCTCATGGTTTGTCTCCCACTCCGATTTTTCCTCCTTCATTTTTCCCTTCCTTCTCCTAATGTCCTCAATGCTATTTCTTATGTTCCATAAGTAAGTGAAACCATGTAGTAATTGACTTTCTCTGTTTGACTTATTTCACTTAGCATAATCTCCTCCAGTGCCATCCTATTGGTGCAAAAATTGGGTATTCATCCCTTCTGATGGCTGAGTAATATTCTGTTATGTATATGGACCACATCTTCTTTATCCATTCATTTATTGAAGGGCATCTTTGCTCTTTCCACATTTTGGCTCTTGTGAACATTGCTGCTATGAACACTGGGGTGCATAGGTCCTTCTTTTCACTACATCTTTATCTTTGGGGTAAATACCCAGTAGTGCAATTGCTAGGGCATAGGGTAGCTCTATTTTTAATTTTTTTAGGAACCTCCACGCTGTTTTCCAATGTGGCTGCACCAATTTGCATTTCCACCAACAGTATAAGAGGACTCCCCTTTCTCCACAACTTCTCCATTTGCTGTTTCTTGCCTTGTCAATTTTTGCCATTCTAACTGGTGTAAGGTGGTATCTCAGTGTGGTTTTGCTTTGAATTTCCCTGATGGCTAATGATGATGCACATTTTTCATGTGTCTGTTAGCCATTTTTATGTCTTCTTTGAAGAAGTGTTTGCTCATGCCTTCTGCCCATTTTTTGACTTGACTATGTGTTTTTTGGGTGTTGAGTTTGGGAAGTTCTTTATAGATCTTGGGTATCAGTCCTTTGTCTATAGTGTCATTTGCAAATATCTTCTCTCATTCTGTGGGTTGCCTCTTTGTTTTGTTGACTGTTTCCTTTGCCGTGTTGCTGCTTTTACTTAATTCAGTCTGTCTTTAACATTGGTCACCTCTACTCCTAGTACAGCACTGGTGTGGAATATGAAGGTATGGACAGTGAAGGGATGTGCGGCCTTTCCACAGCCAGACTCTTAGCAAAGAGTAAGGTGTCATCAAGTCACTATGGGGTCTGATTCTAGCAGTTCAAAGGAAGTTTTGGTCCATAGAGGAAAGGGAAGTGACAGAGAGGGCCTTTTGGTGCTGAGGAAGACAAAGAAGCCTAAGACAAAAACCATTCTCTTTCCCATTACATGGAAAATTGTGACCCATGAAAGAGAATGGAGGAGAGGTAGATACTTGGATTGCGTACACTATATCTTCTCTGGTTACCTAAAAATCAGAGCTTTCTTCACTGTAACATTTGACAGCATCTTCAAGTTATTTAGTTTCTAGGCAAAATGTTCAGGCAGAAGGCTTCCTAAAACAGTAGTTATCAACCAGTGGTATACGGACCACCAGGTGGAACCCAGAAGGAAGTCTAGAGTTAAACAATACTTCTCCAACCAAGACCTTGATATTACTTACATTCCCTTTCTCTACTCATTCATTTCACAAATATTTATTTATAATGAGACTAGAATGTAGCAAGTTAAATTTTTTGGAATATTTGTGGTTTTCTTCTGAACTCCTGTGACTTTCCCCCTAGTCAGCCAGAGGCAAGCACATAGCCTTGAGGAGAAGTCAATTTTGGATATTTGTTTTTAATTTCTAAAACAGTCTCTAGAGGCTCAGAAGGGAGGGCCTGAGGGAAGTGAATAAGTTCAAGCCATAAAAATAGAACAGGTAAAAGAATAAAGGAATAGAGAAACAGGCAAGATGGAGGTTGAGGGAGGAAAAGCCTAGAGGCCCCAGAAAGGAAGAGGTCCCCATGGACTGTAGAGAGATGTTTTGGCCAGTGCCAGGGGCCTCAGGGAAACCTGAAGCCCACCTCTCAGGATTCTGGGAACACAGAACAAAAGGTGAGAGGAAGAATTATATGGAATATTCTTTGTGATGTGGTGAAGTGAGGACCTTCATTCAGCACGTGCCTGAGCATCCCCATGAACCTTCTGCAAAGGAACCCATCACTCTGCCTCTTCCTAAGCTCATCTGAGCTGACTCGCCTAAACTACCCTCCTCTCTCATTTTTGTTTTTTTAAGATTTTATTTATTTGAGAGAGAGACAGTGAGAGAGAGCATGAGCAAGGAGAAGGCCAGAGGGAGAAGCAGACTCCCCATGGAGCTGGGAGCCCGATGCGGGACTCAATCCCAGGACTCTGGGATCATGACCTGAGCCGAAGGCAGTCGTCCAACCAACTGAGCCACCCAGGCATCCCCTCTCCTCTCTTTTTGCACAAATCCCAAACAAGCATAAGCCCTCAACACAGAAATAAAGTGGCCTACAGCCAGACAGCAGTGTTGGCTTCCAAGCATAGAGGGAGACCAAGGAACAAGATGACGGTGGCAGGAGACTCATTACAACCTCACTATGCCTTGAGCTGGTGGGACCAAAAGATCATTAGATGCAGTTATGGCTCTCAAGTAGATGTAAAAGGTCGAAAAGGGAAACCAGGGAAGTGGGGGAGGACAATAAATAGATAACTGCAAAGAGCAGAAGGAATGTTGTGTTAGCTGTGGGAACATAGAGGAGAATCTCCTCTACCAGAATTGTTGCTTCAGCTGAGTTTTAAACAATTAATAGAATTTAACTACAGGGGAGGTGTATTAGTTTCCTATTGGTACTGTATAAAATGACAGCAAATTTTGTGGGTTAAAATAACAAAAATTTATTACTTTATAATCTGGGGGAAGAAATCTGAAATGGGTCTCCCTAGGCTAAAATCAAGACAGAGCTGTGTCAGCAGAGCTTTGCTGCTTCTGGGGGCTCTAAGAGGAAATCCGTTTCTTGCTTCTAGAAGCTACAGAATTCCTTGGTCCACAGCCTTCTTGTCAATGACCTCACTCTGACCTCTGTTTCCTTCATCACCTTATCCTCTCTGACTCTCCCTCCATTAAGGAACCTTGTCATTACAGTGGTCCCTTTTGGGTAATCCAGGCTACTCTTTGCATCTCAAAATCCTTGGCTTAATCACATCTGCAAAGTCCATTTTGTCATTTAAGTAGCATATTCACAGGTTGCAGGAACCAGGATGAGGATTTGTTTGGAGAACTATTCTCCTGCCTTCCAAGAGAGGTTCCAGGCAAAGGTAATAGCCAAAGAAGAGCCCAGAGGGCACAGAGAAAAGTGTGAGTGAGATCCCATGCTTATAAGGCTAAAACAAATGGGAACAAGGCAGGAGTAAAGAGAGAGGATTCAGTGGGACAGGCAGAGAGTAGGTGAGAAAAGGCTTTGTATTCCATTTAAGGAACTGGAATGTATGAGGACAGCAGCAAGTAGTCATTTGTGAATTTTAAACAGGGGCATAACATCATCAGATTTCCCTTCTAGAAAAGTCATTCTAGTTAAAGTAATACAATTTATTTAAAAACAAAACAAAACACAAACAGGGAAGCTGTGAAGTTGAAGGCAAGGAAACAAAATATTCTCATGAGCCAGGTAAAATTGATTATAACCTGAACTAAGGCTGTATATATAAAGAGGGATGGCAAGTTCAAAAGAAATCACAGTGTGCCTATCCACAGGGTTTGGTGATTGAAACTAATGTGGAAGCGAATAGAGTCAAAGATGATAGCCAAGTTTTTGTCTCATGTGACTGCATATATTGAGATCTTCTTTTAGTGCTTTTTGCTGAGTTTGAAAATGAGGGGAGATGGATCAGACGTAGATGATGCATTTCATTTTTGACCCCAATACTCTGATCCTTCATTTCTGCCTTTCAGCTTTCCTCACTTACCTATATAAAGCCCAATTATTGAGATGATTGGAATGCCCAATAGTCTCCCAAATCCAAAGTGCTACTTATATATTATTTTGGCTTCAAACAGTCCGGTATTTTTTTTTTTAATCTTATTTCTTCAGATGCTATAAACTATCCTGGGAAAATATGCTTTGTTTGGAATTGATATAATTGATTTTTGGTGTACCACCAAGATTTCCACTTCAAGACTTAGGCTCTTACCCCTCCAGCTATCTGGAGTGTTGCTTGAAGAACTCACAGCTTAGCCCAACTCGTGGAATTGCCCTAAACTGAAGGATACTGCCTTACCTAAGCTTTATATTCTCTCCACAGTTGCAGTCTGCACCCAATGACTCGTCCACACAAGAATACAAAGGTCCAGACTCTGGCTTCAATCTGATATTCAATATCTATCTAACAAGTTATACTAGCTTTCCAGCTCCCTGTAGAGTCTACTAAAGACTCTCTTGCAACTGAGTCAAAAGTTCAACTCTTCCTGCTGCCCTACCCTATTTTCCATAACTCCTTAGAGGGCATCCAGCACTATTGCAACAAAGTCTCTCCCTCATTTCACATCTATGACTGCTTGGGAAGTAGGGTGTCCATTTAGGAGGAAAATATCATGGATGGTTCAACTTATTATGTAGAGGCAAACCAAAAATAATCCATTACTTCACTTTAGAGTGGCCCTCATCATCGAGGAGATTCTCACCAATGGAGCTACTCATCCACTTTGTGGGAAAAAAAGAAGTGGCCTGAGGCAAGTATATTACCCAAAGTAGCACATGCCTTGACTGGTTGATCAGGAAGGTGGAAGGAAAAAGACTGAGAGATAGGGACAATGAGGCAAAGAGATACGTGGATATAGGAGTGGGCACAAAGTCTGAAGATCTTTGTATCATGTGTTAATGCCCACCAGAGATGACCCATTCCAGAAGAGGAATTGATCAATGAAGTAGAGAAGATGACTTGAGTAGCAGATACTACACAGCCTATGTTATCAGCCACCCCAAAGCTGGAACAATATTTGCATGACTATTTGTAGAGTAGCCATATTGGCAAGGATGGAGGATATGGTGGTCCAAAAAGCATGGACTGCCCACTCACTAAGGCTTATTTAATTACTCTGCCCTGGAGTGGACAATCTGCTGCTAATAAAGAACAAAATCAAGCCCCCCTATGGCATCCACCCTTAGAGAAATAAAACATCACGTGATGGCAAGTCAATTATATTGGACCTCTTCCATCCTGGAACAGGTGGTATAATACAGTTAATTCCAGGATGGAAGAGGTCCAGTGTAATAGCCTTGCCACCAAAAAATATTTTGTTTTCCCAAGGGACTGTATCATATCAAGAGTTCAGTATTGGTCTCATTGCTGACAGCAGTTAATCTTGCCTGGAATTGATCGAAGTAGAATGCTTCCTATAAGTAGAGATAGCAAGATTCCTACCATATTTTAAGCCACTGTCAGTCAGTCTGGGCTACTTGAGGCAGGTGACCAGCAAGCAAGGAAAGGAACCACATTCCTCAAAGAGTGGTTAATTTGGAAATAAATAGACAAGTATATTAGCTATGACCCCAGAAGGGCATTGTGACCTCTCTAGAGTTAAGGCCTGAGTCAATCCATCAGGTACACCACCTAGATTAGCAGAGGTGCCTGCTAAACTAAGACAAATCTAGAAGGGATGGTAGAGAAGGGAGATGATACTGGTTGCAGCCCCAAGGCTATGGTGCTGGCTATAGCTTATCTTACACCTCTTACTGTAGTACATTTCTGAGGAAAAGAGATCAACTGGAATCCTAGAGGAGTCATTGCCAAATAGGGTGTACCTCTTATGCAAGGCAAATGGATCTGAGTAGCCAAGTGGCGGACTCTAGCACCCCCTTCACAATGGAGGCACTCATTTCCCAGCTGTTGCTTGTATTGTCTGATGACAGCCCACAATGAGTCCCTCTTCAGGGATTGTACTCAGCTGCAGGAAGCTGCTTCATCCAAGGTCACACCCACACTAACCAACTAGTCAATGAGCAGGTACAAAATCCAGGACTCCTTGCCTCCATCCAACACATCTCAAAAGAGTCATCTCAGCTTGAGAGTGCCACGTGAGTTTGGCTAAGGGCTCTAATACAACTACATTGCAATTCAACTTCTCCCTCTACACAATCCAGCCTCACTCTTCCCATTAAAAGTGTCATTCCCCAGACCACTCCCAATAAACCGCTGCAC
Organism: Mustela putorius furo; assembly: GCF_011764305.1. NCBI lineage: Eukaryota > Metazoa > Chordata > Mammalia > Carnivora > Mustelidae > Mustela > Mustela putorius. The sequence goes on from NW_025421556.1 coordinate 1,562,463, forward strand.
ACAAATCTCAATTGCAGAATCAGCTTCCCATTGAACCTGAATTATAATAATTGGCTTCTTTGTTGGTTTGGGGAACAGTTCAATCTATTAAAAACTCTTCTGTACATTTTTTAGCACTATATAAATGAAAGTTCTGGTATCCCTAGTTACATAAGTTTGAATACCTCGTACTTTTGGTATTGTAAACAAGACCAGGTTACTGAGCCTTGGGATTCATTTAGAAGACGCCTAAAGCTGCTTATACAGTAACAAAATATAATACACCTGCAAGAACTCCAAAGAACGTGGTATATTCTGTCTGGATCACAACCTAACATGTTTTAGAAAGATCTTATTGTGTATTGTATGCTCTTGTGAATATTTGCCAGAATAGAATCTGTTGTATTTTTGCCCATTTTTCTTTAGTTATTTTGGATTCAGTGCTTGGAATACCCTTTAGTCTGCAGACAATAGCTCAAATACCATTATTACAGAAAGAAATCTTGTCTTCTATAATTTCCTACTACTATGTTACAAACATTTCTTAAAATATATCTTTAAGTGGCACCTGGGTGGCTCAGTCGGTTAAGCAGCTCCCTTCGGCTCAAGTCATGATCCCAGGGTCCTGGGATCGAGTCCCACATTGGACTCCCTGCTCAGCGGAGAGCCTGCTTCTCCCTCTCCCTCTGCCTGCCTCTCTGCCTACTTGTGCTCTCTAGCTCTCTGTCAAATAAATAAATACAATCTTTAAATAAAATCTTATCTTTAAAATGTGCCTTACCATATAATGCCCCAATATAGAGGACCATAATCCTCATTGAACTGTTATTAAAGACAAGAATTCAGAGATCAGACATGATGGTTTTCCAGGATCAACTTGCTAGATAATTCTGAGTCTCAATAACCTTAGTTTCTTCATTTCAAACATCCTATATTTTCAAAAGTGACATAAAACTAACATTTTTATGTTATCAGTTTGCTTCATATTGTTTTTGTGAATAATGGGATCTCTATTTAGAGGTGTCAAGGGCTTTTCTCAAGACTCTCATGGTCAAAACAGAAGACTTGACTTCTCCCTGCTGCCAAAAAAAAGTTACTCTTTCTCAATCTCAGAAAATAGCATCAACCCATATTGTCAATTAAGTCAATTGTATTTGATTCTTTTTTCCCTACTCCAGAGACAGTCCATAAGCACGTTCTGACACCTCTACCTCCAAAACATCTTGAATCTGTCCAGGGTTACCTGTCATCACTTTTGCTCTCACCTTTGTCGAACTACCATCATCTCTATCATCCAGTAACCTCTAAACTGGTCTCCCACCTCCATTCCTGACCCGTTTAAGACAGACAGAACTATCAAAAAAAAAAATGTTTTTCAACATAAAGTAAAACACACAGTGATTCTGTTAATTCCCCCAATGTTCCCCACTGATCACAGAATAAAATAAACTCTTTCCCAGGGCCTACAAGCCACTCTGCCATCACTACCCCTCCTACCACCCTGAGCTCATATCATATCATGTCTTCCTCTGTCTCTAGCTCCAGACTCCTCAACTATAGGTGTCATTGTAACGGTTGTTTAAATTTACCAATTTCCTTTCCACCTTGGAACTTCTGCTCTGTTTTCTTCCTGCAGTGCTCGGTTACATGTTGCTTGCCACATCTCATCTTCAGGATCTCTGCTCAACGTAACCTTCTCAGAGGTTTCCTCAATCAAAGTAGACTGCTCTTCTTCCCAGAGACTTGTTGACAGGTTATCCTGTTTTAGGGTTTGTGACCTTATCTCTATCTTTTACTTTAATTTTATACTTAATGTTTCTCCTTTACTATTTCATCAAAACAGGGACCTTATCTGACTTTCTGAATATTTTTACCACACTTAGTACTTGGCACTCCATAGATATTTGCTGAATGAATGTACAAATGGTAGGAATAAATAATAATATATACTTTATATTTTTATATATTTATGCATATGTTTATATGTATGGATATGCATTTCTGTATAACTATATATATTTTTAGTTATATATAAAATAATATATTTAACATTTTTAATATGAAGTCATATATATTTCATAAGTAGCTATACATAAATATATTAAGTATATTATTATACTATATATTCATATTATTAGGTATCTATATGTATTATATATTCATAACACATATTTTGCAAATAGATATATAGAAATTTAATGCATTATATTTTTAAAATAACATTCATAGATAGATAGATATCTCAGGATGTAGGGCAAGCAGTTTTAATCTCAGAGAGAGCATGAGCTTTAGACCTAATAAAATATGCATTAAATTAAAGGTATATCCATCAAAAGTACAAAATATATACTTCTGTGTTATTTTCTTGTAATGGCAAGGGGCTATGCTCCAAACCATATTTTCCAAATTCTAATACAAATGTATTTTCTCATATTTTAAGTTTCTATACATATTATAATCTATGGGATTGCTTAATGAAATAAGGTTTCTTTTACTCCCAATATTAAAGTAATGGTGTACCTTTTCATCATTCATATCTTAAAATTGAGGGAATAAGACAAAGAATTCAATAAATATTGTTGGCTTGAATGTAAGACTGAAGCCCCTACTTTTTAAACAATTGTCCACACACATGGGACAAATAACCAGAATCATGATAGAGTCAGTGATCACAGAACAGCCTTCTCTTCTTTTTTTTTTTTTTTTATGACTGTATTTATTTATTCGGCAGAGAGAGAGCGAGACAGTGAGAGAGGGAACACAAGCAGGGGGGGTGTGAGAGGGAGAAGCAGGCTTCCTGCCAAGCAGGGAGCCCGATGTGGGGCTTGATCCCAGGACCCTGAGATCATGACCTGAGCCAAAGGCAGACGCCCAACAACTGAGCCACCCAGGCGCCCAGAACAGCCTTCTCTTGTGTTGATCTATCTAATTCTGACAGGAAGACAGGGAACTGAACCTTCTGACTATGATCTCATTAACACCAAGCTCCAACCAACCAATTTAAATGATAGCTGGATCAGAAAGCGAAAAATAAATGTGAATGCAGCTTCAGTATTACAAATGAAACCTTACTAAATTGTAAAGAAAATTAAGACTGTCAAATAGTAGTTGTTTCTTCTGTGAATGTTTGCCATAACCTTATGAATTTCTCTGAGATTTTGCATATATACATCATGTATTTTTTTTAAGTGAGAGAAACCAATGGTACTTAATTTTCATATTTAGACAATGTTAACCCCTAAGAAGTATAGACTGAATTCACATTCACATCTCTTCTGCTGCTTTTAGTCAGGTGAAGAACATTTATTTAAGCAGTAAGATTTAATAATTTCTTATGGTCCTCTTACCTGTGATCTGAGCATACTTCAGCCCCTAAAAAATAAAGTACTTTGATATACTGGGAAAAAATCAGAAATGGCATTCTTTATTTCTCTTATGCCCATCATTCTGAGTGGTCAGTAGGAAACAGGAACAGGTTAAGCCCTTCAGATGAATGTAGAATAGAAACAAACTCCATGATGTATCACTCTTAACAACACATACATTCCCCATACCTTAGGATAGGAACTGGGTTTTGCCTTGCATACTTATTCTTGATTGGCATCATCATCCTGAAACACTGGTTTAAGAGGACTAGCTAAGGTCCAGCCAGGCTAAGGAAGAAGGAGTACTGTCAGCATCAATTAACGAATTATGACTATTCAACAATTTACAAATTGTGACTATTTACAGAAACTATAGTCACCAGAACCGGGAAATTCCACACATAAGTAAAACCAATATTTAACCGTGGTGTTATGTGCTTCAGATGTGGAGGAAATGATAAAGAAAATTAGAAAACCTTACTCTCTAATTCCTATGGTTAACATAATTCAAAAAAAGGATACTTTTAACATTTTTCTCAGTTTTTGAGAGCCAACCATGAGCCACATATTGTTTTAGGCGCTAAGGATTGGTCAATATGCAAAACAGGAAAATCCAGCTCTTATGGAGCTTATATTCTAATGAAAAAATAAAAAATAAAACTATAGTGTTCATTATATTCTGTTCTAAGTGAATTTTTTAACTTACTAGCTCATTTAGTTTTCACAAGAACACTACAAAATGAATGTTATTGTTTCCTAAAGTCATTGAACAATTAGGTGGTAGAACTTGGGTTTCTTTCTTTATTTTTAGATTTTATTTATTTACTTGTCAGAGAGAGAGAAAGCACAAGCAGGGGGAGCGGCAGGCAGAAAGACAGAGGTAGAAGCAGGCTCCCCCGCTGAGCAGGGAACCCAATGTTGGGCTTCATCCCAGGATCCTGCGATCAAGACCGGAGCTGAAGACAGACACTGAACAGAGCCATCCTGGCATTCCAGAGAATGAAATCTTGCCCTTTCTTTATTATTTTTTTTAAAAGATTTTTTATTTATTTGTTAGAGAGAGAACACAAGCAAGGGAGTGGCAGGCAGAGAGTAGAACTGAGTTTCTAACACAAGTTTTCTAATTCCAGAGCCTGCATATTAACCACTACTCTGTGTTGCCTCCTCTTCACTACACTGCTTCTCATTCCTTTAGCTCCTTGGCTACAGTGGTGAATAAGCCAGAAGAATTTCCTGTAGTCACATAACTCACATTCTGGTGGAGGGAGACAGACCAAAAACAAATAATGAAATTATTCCTGATAGTGATTAGAGCTATCGGTAAGCCAGAGCGCCGGAAAGAAGGGCAATATCATATAGTACAATCAGGAAGTAGCTCTCTGAGGAGATAAGAATGGAACGATAGTATTGCATGGAAGATATTTGAACAGAGGGAGCAACAAGTGCAAAGGTCCTGAGGCAAGGGATCCACTTAGCGAATCTTTGTAAGGCCAGTGTGCCAGATGCAGAGGGAGAAGGGGGATGAACCAGCTGAGATCAGATTAGAGAGAAAGGCCATGGCCAAATCATAGAGAGCCTTGTAGATCATAATAAGGATGAGGAGACGAGGATTTTATTCTCAGAGCAATGAGAAGCTACTAGGGGGTTTAAACCCACAGTTACAAGATCATTTAGGTTTTTTAAAGATTCTAGGTAAAACAAAAAAGGAAACAGAGAAATCTCTAATCCGTGATATTTGGCAATTGTCTTAATTTGCTCATTAATTAATTTTCATTTTCTAATGATTGCATCTTCTAAAATAAGCTTAAAAGTGGGTGGGTTGTTATCATCCTATCCACACATTTTCCGGCATATGCTCATTAGCAGAAATGCTCCACCATGGAACTTAAGAGCAGTTCCTGTAAGTCCTAAGAAGAATTATAAACAGAACCAGTTCCAAAAGTGGAGGCAGAAAAAAATGAGGAAGGACAAAACTACATCACATTTAATACCAAGGCAGTCTTTAAAGAAGCATGAGGATCTGAAAGCCACCTGGTTTTCTTCCAGGCGCCCTTTCCTATGTTGTGACCACTGTCATTGTCCTGAGGTTTTTAGTTTCTGGTCTTCAACTGAAGTGCTGAAATGACATTTCACTAGCTCTTTGTTAAGGTGATACTGGGTAGAGTCAAGAACCAGAAGAACACGGACACCAGCCAATCAGAATAGGTACTGCCCACGGCACTTGAGAGGCCCTCTGCTCTGCCAGTAATTGCCTCGACTTGCTGTATCATGGAGAGGACTAGGTAGGGCTCTTGGGTCTAGGGGAAGATGGCCAGGGGTTGTTGGTGAGGAAGGCTACTCAGGACAATGGCTGCTTATCAACCGATACAGAAGTAATTTAATATCTTAACAGCTTCTATGGCCATACTGATACTGCCGTCTGAATTGCCCACTCTCTCAAGCCCTGGGTAACTTAACATTAACAGCATTCTGAAATGGGTGTGTCCAGCAGAAACAGGCAGGAGCTGGTTTCACATAAAGTTATGTCAGTTCTCCCCTTCTAATACTTGCGCTATTCACGCAAGAACAATCGAATGTATTGGCTGGAAAATTCCCCTCACTGTGAGAGAACAAACTGACTCCCACAATACATTTTTGCTTGAGTAGCTAGCTGGGCCAAACCAGCTCTGCTAGGAAAACAACACCCACCTCAGTCTGGTCAGCCTTGAACCAGACTGTTGTCCTCATGCAGACACCAAGTCATATAGTACAATAGAGGATAGTTTGCCAGTGAATGTTAGTTGGTTGGCCAATAATTAAGCAATAAAGGCATTGTATCTGGCATCCTCACAGTTGTTATTCTTGAAGACTAAGCAACACACATCTACCTTGGATGTTATATAAGAACATTTCTTTCTTTCAAGGAGTTTTATAAAAACCTATACCCCAATTTGAAATAATCAGTAACAAAATTTCTGATAACGGTCAAAAACATCTCTACATCTTTAAAATCCTTAAACCATGTAACTTGTCAAGTGTCCTTAAGTGATTATAATTCATATAAATAATCATATCGAAATACAGTGGAATATTTAGCTCTGTAGAACACAAAGTAAACTATTATATTAGTAGATGATTCTCTTGGTGTTTTGGGATGTATTTTTGCTGGAAGTGCCTCATAGATCAATGCAATATCTAGCTTTGTGATTTCTTCAAATATATTTCAATATGTTGCTAGTGTTTTATCCTTGCAGGGAAGAACTAGGAAAACCAGTTACGTTGGCCTAATTTTAAGGTTCCTCTGTAACATTTTTCCAGCTATCTAATATTTTTACATTAAGGCTTCTTTTTCCTAAAAGAAAAGTAATATTGTAAAACCCCTTTGTTTTTAGAATAGTGTGGGAAATTTGGCACTGTATACTCTTCCCTTGTATTCATTATATTTTATGTAAATGTAATTGTAGTCACTTTTTAAAATTATAGTTTATAAAGTCTTTAGTCACCAAAGTGAGTTTCTATAAAGATTGTAGTCACAAAAATATATGTCTACAGCTTTTGTTTTTATTTAAATCATAGTTATTCCTTTTTATCTGTCAAACCCAGTTTTTAATTCAGTCTAAATGTCTGCTTCCTATTACATTAATACTAAAACACAAATTTAAGGATGAAAACATGTTAAAAGATCAAAGCCAATTTTAGTGTTTAAACCACTTGAAAATAGATTTTAAACATTTCTATTTATCATATTAAAATGAAAAGAACAATTAACAAACTTTAGTTGCTTCTAAGATAGGAAGCAGCCATCTAAATTAGCCTTTCAGTTCTGTGACTAGCTTGAATCCAGATTTTTCAATAAAAAAGAATAAAGGTAGTCATAGAACTACTCATTACTTCATCTAAACAACCGAAGCACTAGCTTAGCTACCTTAGCAGAGTTGTATTTGTAATAACTCAATGTACATCGTCTTCTTATACTTACCCAGGATTAAATCTGTGCTTCCATTCTTTTTGGTTTTTTTAAGATTTTATTCTTTATTTGTCAGAGAGAGAATGAGCACAAGCACAGGGAGCGGCAAGCAGAGGGAAAGGGAGAAGCAGACTCCCTGCTGAGCAGGGAGCCTGATGCGGGACTCGATCCCAGGAGCCTGGGATCGTGAACTGAGCTGAAGGCAGATGCTTGACCGACTGGGACACCCAGTCATCCGTCTGTGCTTCCATTCTATAAAATTTTCTTTTAATTAGTTCAAGTCCTAGTTATAGCAAGGGCGTTTTAGACAACTGTTTAAAATGTATTGGCCTCCAATGGATGTTTAGCACTTGCTTTGCCAACATCCAGCCTCCCTTCTTCAACAACCCTAAAATTTCATCTGGGCTTCCACCCTATCTTTGGTCTCAGTCTTTAAATCACTGTAAGTCATTCAGCACATCATCCATTCCTGGTCACAGTGATAGGTTGAAGGATAGGATGTGACCAAAAGTACTCTACCAACTTCGCTGCAAAAAGTACTCTGCAACTTCGCTCTGGTGTGGGAACTGCCTGATCGAGTTCTTCTTCTGCTGGGTTTATCCCGAAATGACAAAGACTCTGGAATCCGTGCAGCTCTTTGGCCACAGCAAGAACTGAGAAAGAAGGCAGCAGAGAAGAGGTAAAGCTAAGAGAGGGAGAGAAACCATGGACATTATTTGGGCACTAAATTCAGTCATTTCCCTTTTCTTAAGCTGGTTTCAATTGAATTAATGTCTCACTTAAAATAGAAAATGACCTACCTGACACATAGCTGTTTAAATCATTTCACATTATTGACTAATCAAATGACTATTAACCCTTAAGCTCAACAAGATTCACAAATTAAGGGTGAGTTTCCAAGAGTACAAAAAAATTTTTTTGACAGTTTGAATAAAAAATCCATTGTTTCGAAAGCTGACGGCCTTCGACTCACAGCCAACATACGAAGGTTATTTCTTCTCCCATTGCACTCTTCCGTTTGGCTGAGCCAGACCATAGTGCGAAAACCCACAAAAATGATTGGTGCTGCTGTAGGTGGCGTACCTAAGCTTAGCCTTAGCTGGGCCCACAATATTCCTGTCATTTTTTAAAGCAGTCTTTTATTATGGTGTCTTAATCACTCACCACAGTGTCTGTTTTCAACATTTTTTAAAAAACTCTCCTCAAGTCACCACTACACCCCCCTCTTTGTCCAATCCTATGTGAATTTTTTCAGGTTCCATTCTCCACTCCCCACCACCTATATATCTCCAAACTCCATAGCTACCTATATAGACTGTGTGTGTGTTTGTATGTACGTGTGTGTGGGTAGATAGGCTATGTTATATATATAAACTAACATCCTGTTCTTCTGGAACCAATTTCATTGTCTTCTAAGTAGTATATGTTCCAAGCACTTACTGGGGAGAGCTGAATGCCAGAGTTTATGGTAATCATCATCCTCAATTTACATTTATTGGGTGTTTACTACATAACAAGCACTATCCTAGTTGCTTCACGTTGATTTATTAATTTGTGTAATCTTCTTAACAACCTGGGAAGTAAATACTACCATCCTCATTTTACAGACAAGTAAACAGAGACCCTGAGAGATCCAGATCACACCTTAGTCGATCATAGAGCTGAAATTCTGTCCAAATCAGCCTCACTCTGGTCCTTTGCTCATAACTGCTATGTCATAGTGCCTCTTAAAGGCTCCATGAAGACACTGTCCAAAAATAAATTCTTACATTTGTATATATAACATTATAGTGGATAAATGACTCTTATATTAAAATGCCCTATTAAATTAATGGTTAAGTTACTATTATTCTTGTTTTACAAATGCAGAAAAAAATTCAAAGATTAATGGGCTTATTTACCAAGGTCATTAAACTAATGAGTGGTGAATCCACATCTCCTTCCACGCAAAGAAAATTTAGATCAGAAAATCGTTTTCCCATAGGCTCTTTCTGTGGGGATAAATGTTTGAAACTTTGATGCAAATAGCTGGTGAAACTGATTCTCTGTAACTTTATACCGCAAATGGCATCCTCTGGGCTAACTGAGGGACATCAGCATTAATGATCAATTAATATCATTATTATTTTTTTATTTTTATTTTTCAAATTGGTACTGAAATTCTGTCCTTCCTTAAACACACTTTGATTTTCAAAATCATTGCTGCTGAGTCGGACTCCATAACCGGGTAGGTGAGAATATGAGGAGATTACAGCACAGTGAAGTGAAGATAAAAGGGGGATTTCACCAACTCTTTAACTCACCTCTGTCTTTTCTTATTCAAGTCACAGGTAATAGAGAAATAAACCCAGGCTTGGCTTTTTCTTTTCTTTTCTTTTTTTTTTTTTTCCTTCTTCTTCTTTCTTTCTTTATTTTTTTTAAAACAAGGTCTGGCTTTACATGACTCTTGATTCTGTAAAGATTCACACCCTCACCAAAAAAGCAAAACAAAGTACCCCTTTTTATGGATTGAGTTCTGTCCCCCAAAGAGATATGTGGAAGCCCTAACCCCAGGACCTTAGAATATGACCTATCTGGAAGTAGAATGGTTGCAGATGTAATTAGTCAGGTTAAGATGAGGTTATAGTGGAGTAGGGTGGGCCCTTACTCTAATACCACTGCTATTCTTATAAGAAGAGGAAGAGGAAGATGACTATGTGAAAACCAAAGCAGAGATTAGACCGATGTAGCCAAGCAAAGGAATACCTGGGCCTCTAATGAGTGAGAAGAGGCAAGGTAGGATCTTCCCTGGAGACCTTGGAGACTGTAGAGAGCATAGCCCTACCATCACCTTGACGATGGACTTAAGCTTCCAGAACTGTGAAAGAACAAATCTCTGTTGTTTAAAACCACCCACTTTGTGGTACTTCATTATGGAAGCCCTAGGAACATAGCACACTTTTTTTTTCCTTCACTTTCCTCCTTTTATTTCCATATTCAAAAAATTTCCAGAGTATGTAAATACATATGTAATAAATACATAAGATGTATTATATAACATGTTAAGATATTTATTCATAAATATTTAATAAAACACAGTGTAAGATTTCAAGAAGCAGCTTTGGATTCAGGTATAGAGAAAAACAATGAAAATTTGGAGAAATGGTTATTTATAATTTCACTTTTGACAAAGAATTAACAGAAGCATAAATGTCCATTTAAATTCACACAACTGGGGGTGCCTGGGTGGCTCAGTCAGTTAAGCATCTGCCCTCAGCTCAAGTCATGATCTCAGGGGCTTGGGATTGAGCCCCTCACTGGGAAAATTCCTGCTCAGCGGACAGCCTGCTTCTCTCTCTCCCTCTGCCATTAACCCCACTTGTGCTCTGGCTCTACCTCTGTGTCAAATAAATAAAAGTCTTTGAAAATATGTTTTTAATTAAAAATAAATAAATTCACACAACTATCTGCGCATTTTATGTAGTTGATAGAAGCCAATGACAGTATTCAAGACAGAGTCCTAGATAAATCAGTTTAATGACTTTGAAAGACCACACTTTTTCCCTTATAACTATTTCTACTTTATTCCTGCTGGGGGTTTTTTCCCTGGAAAATTAGATTCCTTCCCCAGAGCCAACCTTTTTTTTTTTTTTTAAAGATTTATCTATCTATTTTAGAGAAAGAGAGAGAGAGAGAGAGCATGAGCAGGAGGGGTAGAGGGAGAGGAAGAGAAATTCTCAGGCAGACCTCTGTGCTGAACGCGGAGCCGAACGTGGGGCTTGATCTCAGAACCTGAGATCACGACCTGAGCAGAAACCGAGAGTGGGACACTTAATGAGCAGTGCCACCCAGGTGCCCTAGAATAGCCATCTTTTACAAATAGACACTCTATGCATTCGTGATTTCAACTGATTGATCCGTTGAACAGTGCCCTTTGAGCTCTAAGTCAGACTGATTTCTAGCATCATGATTCAGCTTCCAGTATCTTGACCCCCGCCCCTGTAGCTTACCCACCTTTCTTCAGCATGTGGGACAAACAACCCGAGCTTGATATGATCATTAGACGCTGAATGTATATGAGAGACATATGAGCATCATAGCGAGCAGTTGTCTAATTGGAAATTGGTCTACAAGAGTGCTGCATCCTGGCCTCACTGCTTTGATTTTTTTACCTACACAATAGGGAGAGCTATTCAATGAATTAACTGTATTCCCTCCTGCTAGAGCAAACAAGATGCCAAACATCCTTCTTTATGTTAGCCAAACAGTTGAATTTTCTCTGTCGATAAAACAAATAAAGGCCTTAAGCATTGGATTCATCAGTTCATAAAAATCAAAAGGGGCCACTTGGTCTCATTTACATCAAAATTGGTAACATCTGGTAGGCATCCTCTAACGTTTTAAAGACATTTTCAAATAATACCATTCAACAGATTTAGGTATGTTATGTGTATTTTGCAGCTAACTCTTGCTGGCAAGGTTATCAAAATGTAGTTCTGCTTAGAAACTGGACTTTCCACAGGTAGAATAAACATTTTCTGGGTAATTCAAATCCATCATGCTCTGTGATTACATTAGCTAGGCAAATAGCAAGATTGGAAAATATATTGGCCCTACCTTCGAGCATTGTACCTGCCCATGACTCTGCTAAAGCACACAGTGCTTTCTGAGTGGATGAAAGTGTAAGCTGGACTCTAATAACAGAACAGTTGTGCCTCACTCCCATCTATGGGTTTCTGGTTCAGAATTGTATCCTGAAATTGACTATGATCCAGCACTTACTAACGGCCTGCTTAAAGCATCTGAAATTTGAGAGAGACTGCCCAGGGGATTTGAAAGCACTTCCTTTTCTAGATTCCCCCAGCTCTATGCCTGTATTAAGCCAGATCTTCAACAAGTAGAATACTTATACTTTATTATCTGAGCCCCCTTAGGAATGCCTTCATTGAGTAATGGCTTAATATCATATCCTCAGCCTTCAAAAAGGACTGATTCCGAAGGGTCAGTTTGAACAATGTTTCTGTAAGATGAAGCTAGAGTTGAGGACATTGTTTACTTTATTATTAAAGTTCCCATACTAGGACCCACATAAAAACTTCTCTTTGAATTTACATCCTGAAATAAGTTTTTTTCCCATAGACTAATGTACACCCCTTGCTTGTGGATTAGGCAATGAGAGTTAGATAGTGAACTTATTTCCCTCTTGCCTTACGTACCAAAAAATTTCAAATCAGTTCAGTACAGTGACCAACTAAAGAATTTGCTTATCTACTATGCCTAGTGACATAGTACCTCTGTTCCTTTCTACATTTGTTTTATATAGCTGTTTATATTTGTCTTATCACATGTTGTGATTCTATTTTACAAAGGTCTTCAGAATATTTTGGATATAGGATGGTAATCAATCTTAAAAACTAGAATGCCTCTCTCTCTATTTTTTTCCTTTAAAAAGGAGTTCAGAAGATCCTCCGGGGGACTACAAGTAATAGTCTCCCTGAAAGTACAGTGATAATGGAAGAACAAAAATTATCACACCACTGTATTATACAGCCAAGTAGCAATGATAACACTCAGTACTATGCCCTTTTTTCTTTAATCTTCTTTTTCTTGGTAATTCCCAGAAGTATACAAAATTCAAAAAGAAACTGAAGATAAATTCATGCTTTTTGCTCCCTTCCACAGAGCATTAATAGCTTTTGGAATTGAAATTGTTTTATTAATTTGATTAGGTTGAAGGAAAATCCAAGGCTTTTATGAATAATTCAAGTTTCTGTCAGATCCTAGAAAGCTTTATGGAAAGTACTGTTATACCTCAAAAATGCCCTCACAGTAGACCATACATTTAATTTTCAATAACATTGATTTATAGTTTTATAAAGAAAAATAATAAATATAATGAATTGCCTCCATATTTCCTGATCTCAGTCACTATAAAATAACTGCTGTAGTTTTACATTTCCAGTGTGAAATATTAAATGCATAAATCAAAACAAAATTATTTTTCATCTTAGAGAGACTGGTTCCTGAGACTGGCAAATTCATTTTATTTTAAAATTAATGTTTTAAGAAAAAAATCTTCATTGAATCCCTACCAGCTTTAAAAAAAAAAAAAAAAAAGATCTTACAATTTACTCTTTAGCCTATGATATCTTCCACCACAGGCACCGTGTGTAAAAAATCACTGAAGTCCCTAAAACTCCAAAATTATCAGGAGCCACATTATACTTCCTTACATGAATCATTTTCCTTTCCCACTTCCTTTCTCAGGGCTTTTCCTTTTTCCACAATTGTTTTACCTCAAGTTGCCACCCAGAGATAAGCGTCATGCACAATTCCCTAATGCCGCCAGCCTGGCATTTCTGTAATTCACATACTCCTTTATGGCTACTACTAAGTCATCATGTAATGAGAAGAATCATATCAAATAAGAACAATTCAAGAGAGATGCAGATTTTCCAACATCAGAAAGAGATGCATCTACTTTTACATGGTCTCAACATTATCCCCTAAATTTCATTGCGAACAAGAAACAGTATTTTGCATCCTTGATTAAAAAGAGTAAATCTAATTAAAAGAATTCATTTTCACATTTAAATACCTCTCAGCTTTTGTGAGTGTTGAACATGCAACCACAAGAAGCGTTCAGAAGGAGTGATGAAGGCTGAATACTAAAGAGTGCCAAAGCCTTGAATAAATGGCCAACTCTGAACTAATAGTCCAAGAAGAAAAATTAAATCACCTAAGGACCATGATATCGGAAACCTGGAAACAGCATAAGTGAAATATTGTCTCTAAGTCTCGGTTTACATGCTAAGAACAGATGCATTGAAATCAACTTTGTTTTTTTAAGTTTATCTATGGACTTGCAAGATTCCTAGAACCGTCATATACATTTTTTGGTCAATTATGGATACAGTTCACTCATTGATTATAAAACCATGTAAGCTTATAGACAAATCTTCTCATTTAAAAAAAAATTCTCTTTGTCATGGGGCTAAATACAAAATAACTTCTATGAGAAGAGAATTAATGTGAATGAGACAAGAAATCAATACCTTTATTTTAATCTTTACAATAACTCAGTATAGCTTTAATGTGGTGTGTTTTCTGGGGAAGTTTCATAAAGAATCTCTGGAGTCTTGAAATAACTGTCTGGCAAAGATCTGAACAAGCTTCTCTAAAAATAACAATGGGCTGTGGACTTCATAAACATTTTTAGAAATTAAATAGCTGCTAACTTGTTCCATATGGAAGCAAATTCACAGAGTCCAACATGTTGCTCATTGAGATCATCAGAACACATATACCAAAGGAAGAGGCAAAGTTGTGCAGCCGTTCATGAAAAGCCAGAGGAAACAGATGATCCTGAAACCTCTTAAAAAAACAAAAAATGAAAAGCAAAGGGCTCTGAAAACCACATGATACTCTTGCCCTAAGACTCCCTAGGGTTTCTTAGGGCAGGCAACCTTTGAAGATCTCCAAATAGTTATTATTACGCATTAAATAAGGACACTAACAAAACTGCTAAAAAAAAAAAAAAAAAAAAAAAAAATTGAGGCCATAGTCATAAGAGCTACACCATATTTGAATTTAAATGTCTTTATTCAGATGGAAAGGATCGTATCTCATAAATGTTCTTCTGTAACATGCTGAAAACCTGAAGGGTAGAGATTTAGAGATACTGACAATTCCATCGGTTGCCTACAGAGTTGTTCAGAAGGCCCCATTTGTCTTTTGACTCTGAATTCTAAGTAGTCCCGAGTACTCTTCCCAAACCCTCTTTCTGCTTTTATTTGTTTATTGTTTCGTTTTGTTGTTTTGCATGCTCCTCATATAGTAAGAGAGAATGAGGAGGCAGGAAAGGCCCCGGCACACGCTCCCATCTGTTGGTCTGTTTACCAGTGTTTCAGCGCCGGCTCATGTTCACCGCGGGTTTATTCGCCCCTGCGTTATGTGAGTAAATTGGGAAAATTGGTTTCCTCTGGTAAAAAACACTTACACTTCAAAGTATTTTCCCTACATTCGTACTCCTAATTTTCCCTTTTTGATCTTTACATCTGTTGTCGTACAGATCCAAAAGCCCCAAGATCCTGACTTCCCCTCCAACCATCCCGAACACATGGTTAGTATTTAGCATCCAGAACTTCATTTTCGTTTTTTTACTACTTATAATTTGGAATGAAACTATCACATGAAATGAAATTCAAAGAAAAGATAATATCAAATATGTCTTTAAGACTAAATTTATTCAGGGTTTTATATTCAAATCAAATTGGTTTTTCTATATAAAAGAGGGGTTAAATTTCTGGGGCTGTTGCCTTGGAGAAAAGTAATAGGAAAAATCCATAGGAAAGAAATTTAGGAAGTCTGGTGCAGCTGATTGCATTCACACTGGGGAAACACAGCAGGGCTGTGATATTATTACCTATACGATCGCTATAGCATATTTGTTCCTGGATACCAGCAGAAGAATAGGAAATACGTCTGAAGAGAAGGGATAAGATAAATATGTAAACCTTTGTTATGAAGATTGAAATTACCCAGAAATTAAAATTTGCTATGAGTTAGTGTGTGGCCGTTTAGCTCAGCAACAAAAAGCTTGAACTATTTTGATCTGATGGTATGGAAATCAAGTGGTTAGTCTTTCATGGCGTGCAGGGTTGAGACAACTTCTCAATGTTTGTTCCTCAATTTCAAGACCATTTTGTAATAGAATCGATGGCCACAACACTGTGGAAGTATGTAATTTGAAGAGAGCCTTCTGTGTCTTAAAATATTTCCCCAACGACTATTGGCACCTGGAATTTTGTCATTAAAGGTGGATTTTGTATAAGAGCCTTGTAAAAGTGTTTACTCAGGGGCGCCTGGGTGGCCGTGGGTTAAAGCCTCTGCCTTCAGCTCAGGTCATGATCTCAGGGTCCTGGGATCAAGCCCCATATCGGACTCTCTGCTCAGCAGAGAGCCTGCTTCCCCTCCTCTCTCTCTGCCTGCCTCTCTGCCTGCTTGTGATCTCTGTCTGACAAATAAATAAATAAAATCTTTAGAAAAAAAAAAAAAGTGTTTACTTGTAGGAGGTGATATAGAATATATAAAAATTCTTCTTGGTTTTTATTATTTTATTTTGAACCACGTGAATGTATTACCATATATTACTTGTTAAAAATAACATTTTTTAAATTTAAAAAAAAAAAAAAAGATCTTCTTGAAACTGTGAAAGTCCTCTGGAAGTTCCACTTGAAATGTAAATGCTTCTGGGGAAAAAAGGCACATGTTTGCAAGAAATAGTTGGTTGTGAGCTGGGGATGTGAAGAATCCTTGACCCAGAATGATCCTTCCCTATCTTTGACTTCTTCACTTCCTTGCAGAGCTTGCCCAGCCGGCCTGATTCATCAGAGCAACCCTGGCTAGCTATACTTAGGACTAAGGATGTCATAAACAGCACAGTTTTTAAAGTCAAAAACGAAGGATAGGCAGTGGGCAAAGAAGAAGAGAGAAGGAGAGGTAGAAAGGAAGCCACCTGCTCTACTCCACTACCTACAGCTGGCTCCATCTGGGTCCTCCTCGTGGATGTAGATACTTATGGGCACACACACTCACACACACACACGCACACACTCAAATACCACGTAAAGCGCTCTAGAATCCAGTGGAGAACCAAAGTCACTTCCAGGCAGAAATGTATTCTATTTTTAGCACCTTCTGGTCTCTTTCATAAGGAATCCCTCCCCTGCTATGTGTTCGCTGATCGCATCATGATCTAGCTGCCTTCTTCCCCATCGAAGCATGTTCGAAACAGGTCTTAGAATGAGAGAAGAATAAATACATTAATATGTATGTCTCTGAGTCTTTAGGAGTTATGCTAGCTCCTATTAAAAAAAAAAAAAAAAAAAGCCCAAATCACAGTTGCTTAACAAAATAAAGGTTTATTGGTTGCTCACATCACAGTCCAAAAAAGCTGGGGAACTTCCTTAGGCAGATCTCCTCTGAGCAGTGGCTCTGGGATAGAAGTTCCTTCCATCTTTGTTAGGCTATCATCTTCCGTTTTTCACCGAGGAAAGAGAGAACGTGGACAATGATAGGGGAGATTTTATGGCGGGGCTGAAAGTCGCACACATCATATTTGCCCACATTCTGTGGCCCCTAAATAACCTCAAGGGAGATTAAAAGTGTATTTTTCTTTTGTGCTTAGAGAACTGAACAGGATTGATGAGCGTCTAATCAGTCTGTTACACAGATTCCCTTTCTGTGTAATCAGATATCCATTTCGATCTTCCTCCCATAGTATCTTCTGGTCACGGCATTAAGTGCAGAATCCTGCATCTCTGGCAAGCACAGTCCTTTCCCCAAGGCTGGATATGACCGATCTAGTTGCTGCCACATATGAACTGAAACGACAAGTTCTCTGTTCCTGATATGCACATTCTGTATACAGTGACGGAACAGGGACAGGATCGCCGAAATAAACACTCCCTTTAGAAAGAGGGAGAACGGGAATCAGAGAGTAGTCCTCAGTGGTTCTTTCCAGTCCCAAAGTTCTGCTACACAGATGGGGCAATTCCTTAATTTGGCTTTGATTCTGTTCACTGGGAGAATTTCTTTGTCAGCTGATCTCCAAGGCCCTTGATTCCTTCTTTTGGGAAATCTATTCTTTCTCTTGTCCTTCTTGGGGACATCTGATGAGATGCTCCAGAGCATGGCCTCTTGGGAGACTATAGAACATTTAAAGCCTTGCCTGTTATTCATGGAAGTGGAAATCCGTCTTAATATGTGTTCCCTAAAAATAAGGATTAAGGTGCAAGTTCTTTATCTGAGAGGTGATCTCAAGAAGAACAAAAGACTAGTGGAATAGTAAGACATGGAAGGAAGGAAAGTTAGTAAAAGGAGCCTTTAGGAGTAGGTGGCCACTGGAGAGATTTTCATAGAGAAACTGGAGCTCAAAACCTCTAAGGACCCCCCAAGATTCTGTGGAACATGATTTCCATGAGAGGTGCAGAAACTCCTGCCTGTCATTGATTTAAGGTTATTCCTGGGGCATTAATTCCGAAAAGTCTTGCAGACAACAAAGTCCCCCAGAGTAGAGCGATACAGGCGCAGCATATGTTGGCTGTGTCCTGGGATAGGCCAAAGAAAGAAGCTTGGTGCAATGACAGCATCTGCTTGCTACAGGTCCCAAGAGTTACTTAAAATTCAGCAAAGGAGTTTTTTAGTGTAGATTCATTGTTTCTTTGGCAATACAATTCCCTCAACAACTTAATAGGCTTCCAATACATTTGCCATGAACAGGTAAATTTTTAACTTTCTTTCTGAAATACAGTTCCTCAATGGGCTTTGTTACTTTGCTTTCTCACCCTCGTTTCTCTCTCCTCCAAATGAATGATGGCTATCTTGAGGCTGTGTGCAACCTGGAGGCTGAGGCCATCTTCCTTATCTGTAAACCACCAGCCACAGTTAGTTTGATAGCTAAGGGAGGTACACACTCTTAATCTGATCTGTGCACTAAATTGCTTAATTCAGCTAACAACTTTTCTTAAACCCAATTTTTCCTATTTAGGATTTAGAAGCAGCTTTTCCAACCAAACATTTCTGGACTCCATCTAATCCCTTTCATTTATGCTTATACATCAGACAGTTCTTTCCTGAGCCCACCTCTTTCGGTAGTAACTTGGAAATTACTGCCTGATCTAGCCAGCCCACACTAATGCTCTGATTTAGTTCAGTCATCAACCCTAGAGTTGCAGTCTGAGTTGGGACTCATTCTGACCTCCGATTTATTGACAGTTGTATAAATATTTTGCCACTGTGTCACCAGACAGCCTTCTTCCACCGCTTACCTATCCCATTACCAAGTCAATGCCTAGTTTGGCTTTTTAATGGCAGTACCTCACTTCTGATAGAAATGTCTCTATTAGGATAAACAAACGTAGCTGCTATAATGGGCAGCCTCAGAATCCCCAGGGCTTCACAGTGAGATGCACATTTGTCATCTGCACACGGTCTGATATGAATGGGAAGCTTCCTTGGTTGAGGTCTCAAGCTGCTTGTGGCTGCTCCATTTTGTAATGGCGCCTTCTTCAGTATAACCTTCTCAATCACCAAGGTAGGAAAGAGATCTTGGAAGACTGAGCAAAGTATTTTAGGTCCGGTCCTGAAAATGGTAGACATCCCTTCTACTGACATTACTTTGGTCCACATCTAACTGCAAGCAAGGTTGGAAATGGGGGTTTATATGACCCAGAAAGAAGAAATGGAGGTTTATCTAGCTATACTTCCGTACAACAGAGCAAGACTAACATTAAAAATAAGGAAATTAATATCTATCCGAAAAACTGCATATTGATTATAGACCAGAGATTCCCTGACATCCTCTCAGTTACCCCACCATCATTTGGTTTCTTATTCAGTATTTAAGTCTGTTCCTTTATAAACTGTCTCTAGTCTCATGGGAAGTAAATAATCAAGAACTGAGCACAGATGCTCACTTATTTGGGTGACCTATCTTAAAGTGATGGCATATGTAGGTTATTTTTTTCTTCTGTTAATCTCCTAAAATGTGGAAACACTGCCAATATCCCTTAAACACAGACGTGGATAAGAGAATTTCTGTTTTTAACTTTCTTAAAACTGCTACTCAACTGGCTATAGTATTAAAAAACGTTGGGAAGCAAAGTAGCCACATGTTACATCACCTTTTTCCCTCTTCCCTTTCTCCTGAAAAATTGCCTTGGTCTTTCAGTGTCATTCTGCATGAAAAAGTATGCAGACTAAGAAAAAATAATAGAACATGGGGCCCAAAGAATAGAAACAAGCCAAGGGTCTAGCCGTGGTTTTAAGAACCACATAATGGGTGCATTTAACTTAAGTGAATTCAAGTATCCATACTCAAGATTCAGTTTTAAATACTACAAAATGCTGTAAAATTACATTTTGCATGTGTACTATTTTTATATACTATTTCCTTTCCATATATCATAAATATACCATGTAAGGTTGCATATATAAAACCATCTATATTATACCTCATGAGGGGTAGAAGGGATTTTTAAGGGCAGTTTTGACTCTAATTTTTACAAGTGTGGGCTTTAGAATCTAATGCCCTGGTAAAATACAATTCCACAGTAATCTCGTTTCTGCGCATGACCTGCCTCCTGACTCTGCCTCCCTGCGCCTTGACCTTGTTACCTCTTTGCTGGTTCAACTTCCATCCTGATCCTGGGCCCATCTCTGATTAGAAATTTTTGGACTCATCTTTTGCTTGATGATCTGTTTTGGGGCACTGTGCAAAACGATATGCCAGCAAAGACTTGAAATTTGCCAAGTGTTTTCCAAGCTAGTCATTTCCTACAGAATGACAAGATCTTGTCTAAAGCAGGCTTGTTGATGGTGCTGTATGCACGTCAGGTGTAGCCCCGGGACTCCAGCAATAGCAGAGATCAGTTCTGGCTCCTGCTGCTGGAAGAGAACCCACTCCCTTCCTGCAGCTGCTGGGGGTCCTCGGCTGCTCTGCTCTTGTCCGTTTTGGTCCCCGACGTACTTTTCGTACTTTTCCGGGCCTTCAGGACGCCTTACCATAAAACCTTCCTTTGCGAGAAGCAGCTTTCGTTTTCCACCGCAAGAATGCTCTCGAACACTGTTTTTCAGCTCCCAGTTCCAGATTTTATCTGGGAGTCTGTCGGGTTTTCCCTTTTGAATCAAGAAAAACTCATGATAGTTATAAAAACAGTAGCTCCCACGTACCGAGTGCTACTATGCGCCAGATACTACATTAAGAGCTTCATGCTTATCAACTCGTTTAATCATCACAACGACCCTGTGGGGGTGCACACTGCTATTACTTCCATCTCCTAAAAGAGGACATCAAGGAAAAAGAAGTTCAGTGATTTGTCCAAGGACACAGTGCCTGGAATAGTAAAACTGGGGTTTGAACTCAAACATTCTGCTTCTGAGTCCGTGCTGTTGCACATTTCTGCCTTCATGGAAGAGTCTAGTTTTATCTGTTTGTTTGTAGTAGCCCTGGGACTCTGTTAGCTTTAACAAAAATAGAAGGAAATTAGCATTTTACCTGAAAAAAAAAAGAAAAAGAAAACCTCCCTTTCAAGATTGATACCTTCTGGATTTTTTTAGACCTGAGTAAGTTCTAGGATGTTTTCACATTGATTAACTGAGGGTGATCACTTAGTCCTACATTATTATTTCAAAAATTACTTACAGCTATTTACTCTGGCAGAAAATCAGTAGGAGTTGTCATTATTTAAATCTTGCTGCTGAGGCACTACACTCATGGAGCTATTTCCTGAGTGGGTGCTCAATGAGGAAAGACAGATATTCGATCACCTGGACCCCAGAAAACAGAAGTGAAAAATGCAAAGTTGTGTTAAGACTAGGTCACAGTAGATAAGCAATTAGCGTTGGACATCTATCCCTGGAATTGGGCTGTGTCTATACAGTGGCAGAAAAAAAAATCTGTGAATTTCCTCATTCAAATCAGTCAAAAATTCAAAGTATAAAGCTATAGGCAAATAATTTATTTAGTAGCACCTAGGAATAATATAGGTAGGTAGATAGATGTGTGTATACATGTTTATTCACAAGGTTTTGTCACTGTTTATTTGGCTTTTTGAGAAATTAAAGAAACTTAGAGTATCATTTCTACAGGGGTTTCATGTGTTATCATTCCATGTACGGGTACTTTCATGTCATTTGGTGGTAGAAGCACCTCACAGAAAAGGAATTTTGTAAAAAAAAAAAAAAAAAAAAGTGTCCAATTACGGAGAAAGTAAAATAAATACAGCACAAGGACAGTGAATTCAATTTAAGCTCTTACTCTTCAGGAGGCAATTATCAGAGTGTGCTCTATTTAGGCTCCTGGGTGCTTCTTCCTGTAAGCCTGCCTTTGGGACAGTATTTGAACTCCCACCAACAGGGTTCAAAGATAGGGGACAGTAGGCGGTTAGCTGTGTGATATAACCTGAAAGATATGACAGGTATGTTTGTGCTAATCTAGCTGCCCTCCCTATCACCCACACCCATCCCATCATGAAATCTCGGCCACTTGCCGTACTTTTTCTGCCAGAGTCATGTCTGAAGATGGACTTTATTCATCCAAATGCATTACTTGTGAGGTATTAAATCTTAACTCAGCAATGGTTGCTTATACAGTGATCCAGCATTTACTTAGCAGACCAGATAACATGTTTCCTGGCAGAGCTCAAGGTTCTGAGGAAACGTGACACCAGGCAGGTCTGTTTGATAGGAAAGGGAGGGAAGAAGGAAGAAAGAGAGCAGTGGGAGCCATCCAGAACATGCAGTACTGAGCTTGGGCATTGCTAAGGGAAAGAACCGCCAGGATCTAGAGGGCAACTCCAAAAAGGGCCAACAGAAGGGTGCCACATAACTCAGCTAAGTGGGGGTGGGGAGAGCAGGGTTTTGCTCCTGTCTGCCGGACACTAGAGGAAGAAAGGAAAAAACATGGACAAAATATACGGTTTGTGACACTCGTTCAAAAGTGTTACTGGGAAAGAGACCAGAATATAATAATTAAAAACATTAAAATTCATTATCTTCAAGTCATCCACATTTTTACCTTCATGAATGTATTCGTTTCTTTAGGCTGCCATAACAAATTACCACAGCCTGGGTGAGTTAAAACAACAGAAATATATTCTCTCACAGTTCTGGAGGCCAGAAGTCTGAAATCAAGAGGCCAGTCAGACCAGCTCTGTCTAAGGCTCTAGAGGAGAATCTGTCTCATGCCTTTCTCTTATCTTTCGGTGTTGCTAGTCTTTGGATCAGGGCCCAGGTTAATTGAAGATGACCTCATCTTAATTACATCTCAAAGACCTTTCTGGCGTATAAGTTCACATTCACAGGTATCCAGGGTTAGGACTACAGCACATCTTTTGGGGGAACACAGTTCAACTCACAACAATGGTCTTTCCCCAAAAAGCAACCGTATTTAAGCGTTGGCTGCCGTTTTCCCAAGTTCAGCCTTCCCACAGTTCAGATGGGATCCTTCACCAGAGGAGCAGTGGCCACTTCTCTCAAGAAGGAAAACTATCACTATCATTATGAGATTGAACAGCCCCTAGAAATTTAAGACCATATTCTTATTATGTTCTTCCATTTGGAGCTTTACTGGTGTCAGCACTTCCATAAAGTTTTCTGAGTTTCACCCTTGGCACTAATCCAGCACTTGAGCACAACAGTAAGGCGTTGGCACAGAGGCATAAAGGACCATTGTTAGGATGAGGAGTGGCAGCCGGGGAAGAAGGAAGAAAGAGAAGAGTTAATCTCAGAGACAAAGTAAATTGCACCCTAAATCAGTGATATCCATAATACCAAACAAAGGGAGGCTTAAAAGACAGGTTCTTGTTTTTAAACAAGAAAGACAGATAGGTTTTGAATCGACTGACAGCCTGGGGTAGCCACTGGATATCATTAACATATGAATAAAGTTTTGGTTCTTTAATTTTTCCCTTCTTTAATGTTTTCTGTACATATACCCGGATTGTAAATAATGCAAAGAAACTAATCAATAAATGAGTCTCGAGTAAATGAAACTCGGGTTATCCATGGCATCCACTGAAAATGGGCCAGTGTAGGTGGAGAGTACCACGCTGAGTGAAATGAGTCCGTCAGAGAAAGACAGATATGGAGGATTTCACTCAGGTGTGGAATTTAAGAAAACAAACAAGCAAAGGAGGGGGGAATGAAAGAGAGAGAAAGAGAAAGAGAAATCAACAAACAGGATGTTAATTACAAACAAACTGATGCCTACCAGAGGGGAGGATAGTGGCAGGATCTTGAAATAGGTGATAGGGATTAAGGAGGGCGCTTGTGGTGACGTACAGAAGCGTTGAATCACTATGATGTACGCCTGAAGCTAATATACCACTGCATGTTAACTAACTGGAATTAAAATAAAAACTTAAAACGAAAGGAAAACATGGGTCGGCCATAATACACATCCACACTGACCACAATCAGCTAAGACAAATCAGTCTACTGCCCCTTAATGTTAAAGATGTCTAGCCATAAATATTGGAAGTTTCAGAACCACACTCTCGAGTTAAATGGAGGTATTATTAAAATCAGAATTGTTTATTAACAATGCAGTTTCGTCACACCTAAATTAGAAAACCCTGAGAAACTTTAAAGGTCTTTAGGGTAAGAGGGGTCTCTCAACCGGTTTAAAATTGGATAGGAGAAAACTTTAAGATGTGAATCTACACATTAAATGATAATATTGTAAGAACTTAGGCTGATGCCCCAAATTTCAATAAAGCTGACCCTGATGATTTTTAATTTATGAACTCATTCAACCTAGGCCACTGGGCATTGAGTCTGGAGCTCCTCTCTCTGACCTCCTTGCCAAAAGACCACAAAACTTGAGTACCTATTATGTGCCACACACTGTTGTATAAGCTGCTGATTCAAAAATAAACAAGGCAGAAAGTGTCCTGACTCTGTGAAGATTACATACTAGGGGGTGACCCCAACCAGTATGTCTCATCCCAGAAACAAGTGTCTGATTTGGTGTAAAGAGATTTGGGGGTTTTGGCTTTTTTCCTACTACATAAGTATTTTAATATAAGCTGCTTCTAGTAACTAGAAGTTCATTCTGGACTTGAACAAACTTTTAGAGGCAGCATAGAAATAAATGTAAAGATGTTACAATGTGTTCCATAAACTATATTGGAAGTCTTGAAAAATAATCTTATAAGGTCAAAAAATTTGACATGCTTTCATTATTTGGTACCAAGAAAAAAAAAAATTAGCAGTTTTTAAAGTGGAAAGAGTCACAAGCCATGAGACAGGCAGACCTGTGTTCTCAGCCTAGATGTCTTCTGTCTTCCCAAGTTCCCTCTCTGGGCTTAAATTTCATCATCATGATATTGAGGGTTATTTTGATTCATCATTTTCAAAGACTTTATTCAGATATTCCTCAGAGAAGCTTTGCATTGTGCAAGTTTTTTTATTTAAAAACTTAGTTTTTAAACTAACTTTAAAACTGTTTTTTAAAAATACAGTAAAGCAAATAATACAGTCAAATAACATCTTATGCCAAATTTTAGCCTGTTGGAAACGACCTACCAACATGATAATTTATGCATGCAGGTTAACAGATGTTTGTACAGGCCTCATAATGAGCTCTGTGCATACATTTGAACTTCTTGAAATTGGATTATTGATAAAATAGGTTGTAGCTCTGACCTGGCTTCTCAATAAATTTGTTCCTTCCTATATGCACTTTATGAAAAAGGATTTGAGGAAATACCTACTGTAGCACAGGCTGTCTGTGTTCGGTCGATGCCCGCCCAGACCCATCCAGATCCATCTGGGGTACGTGTGATGTCCGCTCCAGCCACAGCATTAGAGTCAGTTAGGAAGTGATGAAGAAACATGACACATATCCTGTGATACCATAATGTAAGTAATCTTAACATTGTCTTTGTTTATTGCCTTCCTTTTTTGTTCATTATAAAGAATGCTAGTATGTTAGATATCGATAACAATCCAAATTTGTAAAGATAATTAACCATTGCCCCACTTTCAAGTTTCAAGGTCAGTTTATGGAGGAAAATCCTGAGATTTCAAGGTGAGCTGTTAATATCGCTTACCATTTGCACCTATTTATTGGTGTGAGTCGGGATTTTCTTTTTAATATTGTGCAAGCAATGCAAAATACCAAAGTAAAACTGAAGATAGAGACTGTACCCATCATCTATAACCCAGAGTTCACATTTCTGCGATCATTAAAATAACATCATTTTTCTCTTAATTTGGCTTTATAGTAAGTAAATGTTACAAATATGAACTTTTACTATAATTTTTCAACCATAGCCCTGCTCTCACCTTTTATACATGTAAGGGGCTTTACATGATAATGAGTTAGAAAGAAATGATTCTTTTATGAAAAATGCTTTGTAGCTGTTCTAGTCCCAGGTTGTTGATTTTCAAGAAACAGAAACCTACTCAACCTAGCTCTGGGTAAATAGAAACAATTCTTGGAAAACGCAAGCAATTTCACTTTGCCTGTCCACAGCGTCCTTAGCATGGCATTGAAAGCCAGGCGTACGCCAGGCATACACTCTCACCTACGTCCCTCGCTGATCTTGAATTCTACCAGTTTCCTTCCTCACCCTGCTCCAATCATGCTGACTTTCTTGCTCCTCCCTGCCACCACCTTTGTTTGTGTCCTAACATTTTCTCTGCTCTCTCTGTGGAACTCCCTTTTTCTAGTTATCCTCGCCTATTTTCTCCCTGCCTCCAGCTGTCAAATGTCACCAAAGAAACTCAAAGCTTAGGAGTCGATAAAAACACCATCATCCTCCCATATCTGTCTGGGCCATTGTTCTTCAAAGTACATTTTTCTTCAAAGCAGTTCTAGTTCTTTCTCTTCATATATATATGTAGGTTTTCCTTCATTCTTTTCTTCCCTCCTTCCTGTCTTGCTCTCTCCCTTCTTTCCTTCATCTTTTAGTTCTCACTTCTAAATTATAAGCTGCCTGACAAATGTATGAGCTTTATCTGCTTACCACAATATCTGTAGAACCTAGAACAGTACAACACGGAGCCCCCAAAGAGGCTGCTCAATGATTATTTGTTAAATGAACACATAAGCAAGTGATTTGAATGGGTGACTAGATAAGCAGGACACTCAATCCAGTTATGGAAGGAGCGAAACTAGGAAGTCAGAAACTTAGATGGTTTCTTTCATCTCTTGTACAGTCCCATGTGGTCATCATCACTGGCTTTTTGTTCTTTCTGCTGCTGCTGCTGCTGTTGCTTCCTCTCTCTCTCTCTCCTTTTTTTTTCCCTTGATGTTCCTTCTCCAAACTTGCTTTTTCTGACTTTGAACAGAGCTGAAAATTATCTCCAGACTCAACATCCCCTGCAGTTCAAGTGTTTGTTGTTCTCTTGTTATAATCCAATCTGTAGTGTATATACTCAAGTGACATAAAACATTTGCTCAGCTTAGCCTCTGGATTGATTCTGTCTTTCTCTGGTCCCCAAGAGATACGAGGAGCTCAATATCACTTGGAACGAACATAGCCTTCTTTGTCTCCCACTTCAGCTGGTGCCGTCAGGGATATTGGTGGCAATTTAAAAGTAGAGCTTCAGGGCACCTGGGTGGCTCAGTTGGTTGAGCAACTGTCTTTGGCTCAGGTCATGATCCTGGAGTCTCAGGACTGAGTCCCACATCAGGGTCCCTGCCCCACAGGGAGTCTGCTTCTTCCCTCTCACGCTCTCTTTGTTTCTCTCTCTCAAATAAATAAAATCCTTAAAAAATAAATAAAAATAAATAAAAGTAGAGCTTCTGCCGGCCTGAATAGTGTCTGTTAAAACCAACAGCAACGATAAAACGTCAAAGGAGATTACTTCAAATAGTCCCACCTAACTTTAACCCCTTAATGTCACAGTAGGGAAGTGAAATAAATTATCTTTTAAGAAATGTATTGTTTTGTTTCCTTTTCCACTTACTTACTTCTTTAGGATCCTTTCCATTCCAAATTATCGAAGCCCTAATTCAATTGTGTTTAAGAAAAAAAAAAAAAAAGATAAAGAAATCTACTCATATAATTGCATTAGAGTAAAAAAAAAAAAACTAGGAAAAAAAGTAAAAAAAAAAAGATAAAGAAATCTACTCATATAATTGCATTAGACAAAGGTATTCTGGATTTAAGCAAGAATGCTGCAGACAGAGCTTGGATGGTTTTACCCATGATTGTTTTGTTAGTAGCTTTGTCTTTGCTTTTGTTTTTCACCATTTAACAACTTGATGTTCTCTATGTTGGCTCCATTCTCATGGCTTCAAACTCCTTGCCAAAAGGCCCCCTGGCTACATCCTCATAAGTATTCCAAATATTCCTCAAAATCATAATGGACTGATTTAGGTCACATTTAATTCTAAGTGTTAAAGGAGTGTGATCTGTTGATTAGCTTAGGTTTGGGTCATATGCTCTACTGCTAGAAGTGAGAATGCTGTCAAAACTACCATGTTCCCTTGAGCTAAAAGTGGGGGAGAAGAGGTTCTACCAATGTATAACCTGGATGCTAAGCAGCAAAACAACAGAATTTCACCATAGTTGACACAATACTCAATTTCGTTGGATGCCTGGAAATAATTTCATGCAAGACAACAAAATCTTTAATTTTCTGATTTTGCTCTTCCAACCTTACATGAACAGTTATTGACTATCAAAACCAAACCATTTTTTCAATGAGCTGGAGATAAAACATTATACACTTCATATTCATGCTTTAGCCTTTACTTTTGGCTGAATGACTAATTCTACCGATGAACCGTCAGTAAAACACGCACATGACCCTACTCTCTAGACATGTGCATCAGGAGGGAAAGTGAACATTTAATCAATTAATATTTGCTGGCTAATGCTTTGACATTTACAAAGACTGGGCACATCTGCATGAAACTCTAAAATAAAATTAGGAAAGTGATCGAGAATAAGACTTAATGAAAAGAAGCCAATTGAACCAAAAAAATAGATGCATTTCTTAACTATTATGAAATTTCAGATGACACTCACAGTCTCCCGGTTGTGTGAAAACTATCAGTTCATTCCCCCCACCACCAATCAAATAACTCCATTCCGTAGACTCAAGATCAAGTGACTGGGGCAATAGTTTAACGTTCAATAAATTGTCAAAGTATTTTCTGAAACTACTCCTAAACAGACAGAAAATTCCAACCCCAGCTTTTGTGCTATGACCGTTTTTAAAAGAGGCATCGGCCATTTTTATGTAGAGAGGAAATACGCTGTAGAGGTTGAAAGGTTGGGCTCTGGTGTCAGACTGCCTGGGCTCCAATTCTAAATCTGTACTTACTCGTCATGCCTCAATTTCCTCATCAGAAAAAAATGAAGATAATAATAGTAGCTGTTTCATAGGGTTGCTGTGAAGATTGAATGAGTCAATCTACATGAAGCTCTTAGAAGCTGCTGGCAAAAAGGTTGTTCCCAAAGGTTGTTAGCTATGATCTTTTTATTTTTTCCTTTCTCTGTCTCTGTCTCTGCTCCTCTCCCTCCCTTCCTCCCTCCCTTTGTCTCTCTCTGTCTTCATTTTTTCTTCACATCAAGAAGTGCTATTAAATTGTTTTATGAACACCTCACTTCTATACAATGCACACTGCAAACCGGCCCAGCCATAATTGAGATATAATCACCAAAGAGATGCCTTTGACAGAGATGGAGTAGCTGACAAGTTGCTAAACACAGTGTTAAATTGTTTGTTATTGTTGAGGAGTGGGAAGCTTCTCTTTTTAAAGACTCCCAAGTTTAAAGCCCATGTGATTAATATTCACAGCAGACAGACTAGTTTATATAGCCAGAGACACTGAGGTCAGCCTGGATAATGGAAGAGCGTGCTCATTCCTGAGCTTGTAGCGACATATCCTTACATCTCTGTGGAGCCCAGCCATCTCAGGCTTGTCAAGAAAAGGTGTGTCCATAAGGTTGTAAAGATTTGAACCTTACAAATGAGCATCGTGTAGTCACAAGCATCCGGATGAGTCATGGCCTACTTTATGGGTGTAGCTCATCTTCAAAGAAAGATTGAACTGACCATAAACATCAGATCATGGAACATAAGCTTTTCCAAAGGCTCCTCATAAAAAATACAATAAAAATAAATATAGCTATTGCCTCAAATTCAAAGTCTCGCACAGATTTATTGTGAATTGGATGCATCATTGCTCATCTTCCCTTTTTGGATATCTATACCACTGAACTGAGTTTTTTAAATGTTGATAAAGCTCTTTGTGTTAATGTACATAATCAGTTATAGGAGACAACCTCAATGCAACATGAGACATGAGAGAATTTGAAAACATTTGCATTTTCATTATGTTTTTCAGTTTTCATCTGTCAGGAATCTTGTTGACATATGTCAGTTCTCAGCCCCTTAACATGTGATCTGACATGACCTCAATAATACCACACTTGAAGTGACCCAAAATGCCAACTATCTCAAGATAAAAACAAAAATGTATTTATGTAACCTTCTGAGGGTTCTCAAATGTCACAGAAATTAGAAACTTTTTTTTCGCCAAACTTGCATTAGTGCCTTACATTTGCCTCCTTAGATGTTATCCTCAGCTCTCAGAGAAGAATGCAGGTATATGGCAAAAATATCCGAAGTTCAAACATACATTTTTTTTTCATTGTGTAGCCCACCCTGAATTTTCTCAAACTAGACATGAAGACCATTTTCATGAGAAATCTAAATGCTGTTTTTGATAGCTGTCAGTAAATATGAAATCAATACATACTGTTTTAACGTACCTATTACTTCCCCAGCACCCTCTAGGTTCTGCAGGAAATCTAGAATAACTATGAGAGGCAATCTCTTCACCCCAGGAGCTTACATTTCTCCGGGAAGATTATACTATGTGCAAACAGCATCAGACATCATAAGGTAGGAGATAATTTAGTGGAGTTTTTCAGTATAAATTATTGTCAAGGTTTAAAGGAGAAGAACAAGGACATAAGTCTGGTAAAATTCAGCAAAATTACATGGAGAAATGTCTTGAACTGAACTAACAGATTCAGAGGAAAGGCGAACAATGAATGAAGTCTCTTGACATGAGATGCCAGTAGGGTTATTTGAGAGGTTGGTCTAAATAACAATAACATTTTCAAAAGATGAGTAAAGAATAGAGTCAATTCCTAGAAAAATCCTTAGGTTTCCTTGATTTAACAAAAGCTCAAGTCAGGAGTAACTCCAGGATTTCAAACATGGGTAACCTGGAGAAGACCTGTATGAAAGACATGGGGACTTAGAAAACAGAGCTCAAAGACAGAGAAGTTTCACTTAAAAGATATTACATCTGAAGGGTGCCTGGGTAGTACAGTTCGTTTGAGCATCAGACTTTTGGTTTTGTCTCTGGTTGTGATCTCAGGGTCATGAGATCAAGCCCGCCATCAGACTCTGTGCTCAGAGCAGAGAGTCTGCTTGTGTTTCTCTCTCCCTCTGCCCCTCCCACTTGTGTGCTCTCTCTCTCTCTCTAAAATAAGTAAATAGATCTTTAAAATAAATTTTTAAAATATATTACAGCTGAGATGACAGCAGGTATCTCATTGTTAATGTCTGGCACACAAAGGGAAGTGATACTGAGGAGAAAAGTTTGGGAGAGAGACCTGGGAATCATAAGGTGAAAATGATAATAAAAACTCTGTCTATGCAACTTACTCAGTAGTTTCCAATATCTTCCCCCATGCCCTGAACAATACCATAATAACTTCTTTTTCAAAGAGATGCATCCGAGGCACCTGCGTGGCTCAGTGGGTTAAGCCTCTGCCTTTGGCTCAGGTCATGAGCTCAGGGTCCTGGGATCAAGCCCTGCATCGGGCTCTCTGCTCAGCAGGGAGCCTGCCTCCCCTCTCTCTCTCTGCCTGCTTCTCTGCCTACTTGTGTTCTCTGTCTGTCAAACAAATAAATAAATAAATAAATAAAATGAGATGCATCCTACCACTCTGAAATTATTTACATTTTGTCTACATCAAGAGTTATTTAACTAGGGAATTATAACCAATTGAGTCATATTTTTCCAAATATCCCTCTTGCCCATTACCCAAGGAGTTTTTCAGTATCATGCATTACATATGCCAGATTTTATGTTTTCTATGATGTCAGGCATGTTACTATCAGCTCATCTAGTGTGAGTCTGAAGCATTGATATTTTACATATGCTATTATTTCATGTAAGTATATCAAAGCACAAGAACATTTCAGTGTTTTTAGTTTTTCTTATTCCCATTTTTTGAGTCTCAGCGGTTATGCTGAAGCCATTTTATAACATCCCTGTTATTAAAATCTAGAACGTATACCCCAAAAATATACAGAGAATTATTTACAACTACATTGTATTTTCCAATCCTGGCCCAGTTACTTGAACTTTCAGTAGATACTCACAAGAATCAGAGATGGATGCCCTAGGTGGGTAAGAGCCAAGTAGGAGAATTTTGTGGATAGGAAGACACCATGGACATCATATGTGCAGACCATAAGTAAAGCATTTTGGCAAATAACATTTCTCCACATGCTTTATCATGAAATCTTGGACCTCTGGGTTGAAGGGTACCTTGGAGAGCCTCCAAGGCTCACACTTCTTAGGAGGGATTAGGCCTGGGGCAAATGGACGAGGATTCTCTCAGTGGAATATCTTTCCTGTGCTGTTCTGCTCCCACTTGGGACATAAATTTATGCTTTACATTGGAGTATTATGAAAAGGTAACATTCAAAAATTACCCCAAGGTCCTGATTACTAAGTTTGACCACTCTTTTCCCTAATGAAACTCTAAAGGATTATTAAAAAGAAAGAAATCACAAAAATAGGAACAGAATCACTAAGATCGTTGTTACCTTGTATAGCTGATACTCCTAGAAGGCCCTGGAAGGAACTCTGGCTACAACTGGATAAATGCAGGGCAGCTCTGTCGCTAACTAGCTGCAGGCATAGCCTCTCTAGAACTGTCTCCCTTCTGTTGAGCTAGATGCTCTTAAGTTCATATCTACCACCCACATTCTATAATTCCATGCATATTCTCAGATTGTCTCATGAAACCTGGCAAAAGGTTTAATGATGGAAGATTGCTGATTCACTTTACAGCCAAGGTTACAATTTGGCAATTTTTTGGTCGTGTGAATTATTGTCAATTCTTTGATGATAACTTCTGAAACTTAAGAGAAGCTGCTATCCAAAGCACTATTTAACATTTGATTAATTCATAAGCATTACATAATAATCCAGGAAAACAACGTGAACACTAATACTTCAGAGTGAGAAAAATAAACATAAGAAAAAACTAAGTGTGTCTATTAACCTACAGATGGCAATTTTGACCTATATGCAGCCCGAAGATGAAACTTATTGCATGTATTTTAATTTCACTTTTGGTGAGACAGTTTGCTTCAATATCCAAAACCATGTTGCTAACTATAGCTTGCAGGTTTCCAGGCTATTTGTTGGCATTTAGAAAAACAACAACAATAACAACAAACAAACAAACAAAAACCAAACTGGGGATATATTCAATTACCCAATTCCTAGAAGTTTTGTAACCAAAACCACTGGTTCTGTAATTGTTAAATAAGTCCCCTTCTCCCCTGTGTCTACTAATATATTCTAGGGAAAATTATAGAAACCAGGGATGGTAATCGTCACTAGAGGTTTTTGTTTATTCACTTCATTGCCTTGAAAACCAGATTGCCAAATTAGACCCTTGAAGTGTATTCTTACATGTATCAGAGCAAATAAACATTTGAAAATGAGATCTGTGTTTCCCTCCCCTCAGTGGTTCCCAATGACAAGGGACCCATCTCCAGCCTTTGAACATTTCCCATGTCTGCGGCACTTGCTGGGTAGCAGCTGAGTCTGCGAAAAGGGCCATGAGTCATAAGAGTAAGGGAAGCCCTGTGTCAGCACACGCCGAAAACAGCAGCAGCTGAATTCCTGTCCACACTGGTAGCAAGACAGACTACGCTGGAAAAGTGTTTTACCACACCCTGGTAGTTAGCCCTGCTAACTAAAGGTCAGCTTTTGCCTGCTCATTCTCTAAACGATAAGGCATGCCATGTCCAAAGAGCAGTTTCTCCCTTGGTAATTTCCCTGGGATTCTGGAATGTTTTGCACTACTTCCTCACCAGAACAGGTAGAAAGGCCACCAGCCCTGACCATCCTCTTGAGTTTTTAAGTTAGCTCAGGGGGTCTCTTTCCTCTTTCATACACTTTCCACAATTTTCTGACTGGTCTCTTCTCACTTGGAGCCTTTCAATTACTGCAACCCCTAATCTATCCACACCTTTCTAACTTAGGGAAGGATGGGTTTAAAAGGTGAGCATCTCTCCCAACAAAATCATTACTCTTCAATATTGAGCAAGAACCGATAAAGTAGAAGGCCCATTCAGGCTCAAAACCAATGTCTGACAAGGACAAGCTTGCTCCAGCTCAGCTTGGATGATGATAAACATGGATTTCAACATTTTAAACTCTCGGATCTGGAAAGCAACTCAGCTGAAATTTATATACAGTGTGCAGTGTGAAGCTTGGCTAAAAGCAAAGCTGCCCTTGAAAAAAGATAGACGATTTTAAACAAGGCTAATTTAAAAACCCAAATCAAAGATAAATCAGCTCTCCGAACTTAGAGAGACAGCCTCCAAAGCCGAGGTCCACACAGCCCACCCAGCAGAGGAAGGAGTCTTCCTCCCTCCCCGCCAACAACAGAGGCCTGGGCCGCGGGAGGATTCCTCTGCGAGCTCTCTCTGGATGGGGCGGGGCAGCTCCGGCCTGTGTGAAAGGCATTAATCACATTTGGTTCCTTGTACCTGAGAAAAAATAGCTATCCCTGGGATCTGATTTTTTGTGTTTCAAACTAGAGAAAGCTTTTATGATGTCTCTTGATGAAATATAACCACTCTCTCATTCTAAGCAGCCTCTAAATTCTTAAATGTGTGTAAATGGAAAACATGCTGTGGGTCTTTATTCCACTGAGCAGCAAGAAATAAATCAGAACTCCCCCCTTCTGACACCCCCACTCAGTCTCTCCCCTGATACCTCACAGATGTGCAGCGTTAGAGGGAAGAGCATAAATGCTTTATAAAATTAATATGTGGAAATTGCTTTATTTACCATAAATGCCTAGCCTGGGGCTTTCTCTACAGTGCCCAGGCAAGATATTAAGTAGGGTTCTTGCCTTCTGCGTACCACAAAGTCTGCCTTGGTTTCTGCCAGACAAGAGGGTCTCCATCCTCCACAGAGGAGAGGCAGGGGGTGGCAGTGTGGTGTTCACCGTCGAAGGCGAGGTGGTTGCAAGCGAGGGGTAAACGAAACATTTCAGCCGTGATGTATGAAATGTGTAAATCATTTGAGGATCCTGCTGGGTTCAACACCCTAAATAAATATATAAATAGCCATCGTTACCGTAATTGATAGTAAACTGGATGCCGTGGACTCAACCGATGAATATAAACGCTGGAACTTGCCTCCGCGGTTCATTCATATCTAAAAATACGTAGAAGACATACCACAGAGCTCATGAAAGGCTTTTAACTGATTTTAATCGCAGTCATTACATTAGAAAATGAGACTTCCCCTTGTAACAGAGATGAACTGGGAAGAAACAAAGGAGGAGAGGTAGCTAGTGCAGCGCCCCAGTGCCCTGCCAGGATTCCTGCTCATCATTCTTGCTTTCAGCAGTTAGCCAGCTCCTTTTGTCAGAGACTACCACCATCTAATGAAACAATTAGGGCTTGACAGTTTAAATATGCTATTTTGTTCTTTTCAAGCATAAGTGCCAGCCACGAAGACAAACTATACCCACCACCTTCCTATCAGCAGAGCCATTGTTATCCCAGATAGAATGCCCTAAAAATAAAATCCATTTTGTATGTGAAGCTTCATCAAGTCAGGTCATGTCTGCTCCTCAGGGCAGACTGCAGTGTACTAATTTCATTATGCTATTTTTAAATGTGGCCTCCTTGGATCTTTTAGTATGGCCTACATAGCTCAACAAGGCCCTCCGTTAATGTTCAGGGCTTCTTTGCTAATCACCTCTGCCCACCCTGCCCTCAAACCTAACTACAACCACTTCCCCAGGCCTGTAGGGTTAACGAGAAATAGGCACACTTGTGATGGGTGTGCTCACACTTATGTCAACGTCACCCGCTGGGCCTTGTCCAACACATGAGCTATGAGACATTTGAATTGGTATCGGTGTCTTTAGTTCATTATTAAAGTTACTCCAACTTAAAAAAAAAAAAATTGGTTTCTAAGAGGTCATCGTAAGAGATTTTTGAATCTCTGTGTACCTATTTCTGTTTTGCCTCTTGTATCAAGTTTACGTTTCTCAGTTGTAAAATGAACACATTCGTAAATACACGAAAAGTATAGAAGAAGGAAAAATCATTGTTCATGACTCTTCTGGTTTCAACTCATAGAGACGCAACTCAAACTTGTTATACAAGAAAGAGATACATTGTTCGTGTAATCAGAGACGAAAGTGGCTTAAGGCACAACTGGATTCATTCTGGTTCAAATTAATTCCGTAAGGATGAGATTTCTTTCTCCCAGTCTCTCAGCTGTTTTTCCCTGTGTCAGCCTGTATCTCCAGAGGCACTGTTCTCCTGGTGGCCCATGACAGCCCCAGGCTTACATCTTAACAGATGAGAAATGCTGATGAGATGACATCTCCTCTTTCTCAACTGTTCTAGCCCAAGTCAAGAAATTAAGTCTCATTAACATGATTTGGTGTGTCCCCATCCCTGAACCTGTTAGCGTTCAGTATGGCTAGAGAAAACCTCTGATTCAGCAGACTTCTGTCATGTGCCCACTCATAAAGTCAGAATTTTAGATCAGTAGATCAGCCTCAGATAAACCATATGGTCTAAGAAGGAGGGAGGAATGGTTTCCCAAAAGAATACTAGGTATACCATCCTGAGAAGGAGTAGACGCAGAAGAAATAACAACAGACATCTGTGATAGAGACCTGTGTCCTCACAACTTGAAATGAAAGTCACAGATACATATTTAATCCTTAGGAGATGGAAGGTCCAGAACTATTTTTGAAAATGTCAGTGAATTTGTGTGAATTGAAGTAGTAAAATACTCCCACACAAAGACTCGGAAACTATCAGGAAACAACAGTGTGGTTAATAATGAGGAAATCTTACAGGCTATAGAGAGAAAACCAAACATGATGTGAAGTCACTGGAGAATAACGTCTACAGATTTCAGTCTCATATTGCACACTCTCACGTTCAATATGGTGTCCCACTGTGACCTCCATTGTTTCTACTGAACAGCTAGTTATTAATCTTATTGGAGTTCTCTTGTACATGATGAGTAATTTTTTCCCTTACTGATTTTAAGATTTTTCTCTTTATATCTTTGACTTTTGACATTTTGGCTCTGATGTGTTTAGTTATGGACCTCTCTGTGTTTGTAATGGACCTTTCTGTGTTTGTACTACTTGGAGTTTGGAAAACATAATGGCTGAGAACTTCCAAATTTGATGAAAAATATACTACATTCTAAGAAACTCAACAAATATGCTTTCTGTCAGTTTCTCTCTCTCCTCATTCTTTGGTGCTCCCTTTACACATAGTTGGTATATAAATGATGTTTCTTATGTCTATAAGGCTCTGTTTGATTTTTTCCATTCTTTTTGCTCTGTGTTCTTCAGATTATATGCTCTGTATTGATCCCAGTTCAAGTTTACTGATTATTTCCTCTGCCAGCTCAAATCTACTTTTGAGTCCTTCTAGTGAATTATTTGTTTAATGTCCTTTTCCACTTTAGGATTTCCATTTGACTCTTTAAAAATTGTCAATCTCTTCATTGATGGTCTCTATTTAATAAGACATTGCCATCATACTTTACCTTAATTCTTTAGACATGGTTTACTTGTGTTCTTTGAACATATTTTTAATAATTCTTTGAAGTCTATCTCTACTAAGTCCAATATCTTGGCCCCTCAAAGGTGGTTGCTGTTGCCTGCTATTT
This sequence comes from Mustela putorius furo, assembly GCF_011764305.1. Lineage (NCBI taxonomy): Eukaryota > Metazoa > Chordata > Mammalia > Carnivora > Mustelidae > Mustela > Mustela putorius. The sequence goes on from NW_025421556.1 coordinate 1,600,249, forward strand.
TTCCTGTGTGTATGCGTATGTCACACTTTTCTGTTACTCTGTACATCTTGTAATTTTTAGTGAAAACTGGATATTTTAGGTAATATATTGTAGCAACTCTGGATACTAATATCTCCCAGGAGGTAGGTGGTGGTGATTATTTGCTTGGTCATTTATTCATTCAGTGACTTGGTTGAACTAACTCTGTGAAATCTACTTCCCCTGTAATATACAGTCCCCGGTGTCTCTGCTCAGATTATTTTTCCCTTGTTTTTATCTTTTTCCTTAGCTTTCTACAGGTGGCTCTTGAGTCTGCTTCTTGGTCAAAGGTTGTTTTAAACTCCCATGGTCAGTTAGACCTTACCCCGTACCACTGGATCTGTGTGTGGTTTGGAGACTGCTATCATAATTCAAGGCTTCTTTTTTTTCTCCACAATCATCCAGGGACTAGTAGCTTGGAAGGTCCCTCTCCACCTGCTCCTGAGATGGCGCAAGTATGGGGTACGCACACAGTCTTCCAAACTACGAGGGACACATGTGATTTCACCTTTAAGCCTGGCTTCCTAGGAGTTGTCCCGGGACCAGAGCAACCTGTTGTTCAGCCATTATTTGGTCAGAGGTTGTGCTTAATCCCCTTGTGCCAGGAGGGCTTCCACCCTGTGTTGATGGGTCTGTGTGCAGCTTGGGGAATGGTTTCAAATCAAGCCTCAACCTCTCCTTTGATGGCTTCTGAGTAAGTATGTGGCATATGGGCACAGCTGTTCTGACCCACGGAGCTGACTGTGATTCCAGGAAAGTTATTCTTGGCTCTTTCTATGGTTTTCTCTGTAAAACTTCTGGCTGTTCCACTTCTTCTTGCCAGTATCATGGAGCTACCAAACCTTCTTAATTGTTCTGCACCAGTATCTCCATTGTTTTCAATAACACCCTTAGGCCTGGAATTCAGCAGGCTCTGTTCCAAATACAGCCTGTCCCGCCCATAGAGCTGTTTCCAGGCTGCCTCTCACCCTAGCAGAACCTCTACACTGTGGCACAGGAACTGGGAATGGGAGGCAGTGACCTGCCTCTCCCTGAGTGCCACCTTTACTCTACTGAGTGGGTGATGGAGCTGCTTACCAGGCTCCCCCACAACATGGAACCTCCATGCTGTTGGGGCAGGGGAATTTGGGGCCCAGTATTCTTGGCTTGCCATACAGAGAGTGGAGCTCGTGAGCTATGAGTAACGGCCAGTAGTAGCTGGGCAGGCAGGACTTTCAGCCACACTTACCCTAAATAAAGGTTCCCTGCAGCACAGAGACTTACGACTGCCCCTCACAAGGTGGAAACACAGCCCAAGACTGGGAGCTGGGGGATGAGGGAGCCGCCTCCTTTCCACTCCTACACATCTTTGTCTTCTTGGCCATACTACCCAGAGTAGAACTCCCAGGAAATTTTTAAACACAGAGCTGAGGGAAAAGAGGTGGAAGCCGTAATTCAAATGCCACGGAGCCCACTGTTCCTACTGAGATATAGTAGATTTTCTTGAATAAATGTTTTTCCATTTGCTATATGCCCTTAAGATAATTTCCAGAACTTTGTAATGATTATTTTCTTTTTAAATAATTTTCATCAATTAAATGGTGGTTTTCCTAGAAAAATAGTCGACCAGTCTCCTCACTCTGCCATTCTGGGAAGTTCTGCTATACTCACATTTAACTACAGTTGCTGTTAGTTACAAATCCATGAGTCATAAGCCATTCAAGAGCTTAAAAAGTTATCTAGTCTATTCCTTCTGCCTTTGAGCAGGATAATACCTTAGCCAGCCCAGATAGATAAGAATCTATACTAGTTTTGAAAACCTCCGGAGGGGCGGGGTGGGGGGGGGAGTGGGGTGGAAAAAACCTCACAGTCTTCCTTAATAACCTAAATCAGTGCTTAACAACCCTCCCTGCCAGGAATTCCTTTCTTGCATATAATCTAAAGCCCACGTGGTACAGTTTAAAGGTCTTTGCTCTTCATCTGTCCTGGAGGAGATAAAGAACAGCTGGTCACCACACAGCACACTTCCTCCTCAGGAGTTGCAGTCTCCAGCCTCCTTAAAAAAAATAAAAAATTAAAAAATCCTTCTTTGGCCCTGTCATTGGTATAAATAATCTTAATACTTCCTCATACTATTTTTCAATCTGTGGACAACCTCTGTGCCCTCTTCTGAAATCTTTTTGTTCTTGCCATTATCCTCTAGAGACCGGAAATACTTCCAAAGTGAGGTCTGCGCTCACTCAATTCTCTTAGGAGCGTTTGTCAACTATGCAGATTGCCTTGCTCCACTCTAGACCCGGTGAGTCCTAATCCAGGCTGTGGCTCTGAGAGTCAGCAGGCCCCTGACATTCCCCCGGAGATTCGGAGGCACTGAGGTTTCCTTCTCCAGCTACATTGCGGCTTCTTCTCTGCTGTTGGATCACAGGTTGCAACCCTGTGTCTGCACGAAAGAATCACGTGGGAGCTTTTTAAAAATCCTAATGCCCCAGCTGTACCCCAGTTGAATTAAATCAGCCCCTGGGAGCAGCACCTGGGCCAGCAGTCCTTTTAAAGCTCCCCAGGTGAATTCCAAGTGCAAACCAGGTAGGCAGTTTTACCAAGGTGAGGGCCGGCAGTGTTTGCATCCCAGCACCTACTAAGACAAAGCCTAATACAGAGAAGGTAGCTCTCGGTGTTGTGAAGATCAAGCTTTTTGTTACTGTTTGTCTTGGAGAAGAGCTATTTGAAGAGGAAGAGGACAAGGCTTCTAGATGGGAACCGTACATGACGGGAAACGCTGAGAGATGCCTCTGTGAAGACTGCAGCTAGCAGTTGTGAAGCCAGGAAATGGAGACAGTGAGTGCTAACATCTTCACAGTGAATGATGTTAAGACATTTCATGCTCCGCTTCTGAGCACATTTGACCTATCCTGACTCTCCTTCCATCGTCCCACTGGGGGACGACTTGTGCGTTCTACTGGCACCACCAAGCAGTGTGTCACTTTAAGCCCACACCATAAGCCCCTTTCCTCCCACCTGAGGCTCCCCTAATGACCCAGAGATAAGGGATAAGGCAGGTCCCCTTGGCATTCACATCTGAGACCCCGAAGTATGAAAAAGTTAACATTCCAAGTGGCAAATCTTGATAGATAATTGTGTCCCCCTTTCTCCACAGCCTTCCAATCTCCATCATGTAATGAGCTGAAACAAAGGTTATAAGGCCCCTAAATGGTTCTGGAGATCCATCGTCAGACTTAACGTTGGCCAACTCAGTAATACTCCCTTGTATTTCTTCCCCTCCTACCCCGTTTCACTGCCCCCCATCCCTCATTCTTAATCCCAAGGCTCAAGGTCCCTCACAACAGTGGCAGATAAGGCCCAAAAGCCCTTTCCGAGGAACCCAAGTTAAGTAGATAGTATTGAGGTATGTCCTTCGTTTTTATATCCTTACCTATAGGAATGCCTGCCACAAGTTTGGTGACCAATAAATATTAACTGACATGGGGCAAAAACTAGACAGAGGAAGGAATGCGCCAGAACTGTCCATCGTGAGAAAGTGTTGTGGTGAGAGCATAAACAAAAGATGATGACTAAAATTTCCCCTGTGTTAGTTGTGAGGCCATAAATAAACCAGCAACCTTTTGGATATTCAACTTCTTTACTTTATAAAATGGAATTCTGAGTTGTAGCTCAACCTCATGAGAAAATAATGATGGTGGTTTCCTGAAAATGATAAAATGAAAGTGTTAAAGTTATTGCTTTGGTATAATAGGCTTATATGGTAGCTTGTTTCTCCCCTTCAGACATGAGGGCAGTTCCATATGTTAGCAATTAACACACATTAGAAAGAATTTTGAATAGCTGTTTGAGAATGAGATAACCATAATAAAGATGGTGAGTGATTATCTGAAATGCACAGTTTCATTTCTGCTTCATGCTATATTTTTTAAAAATACACGATACAGGGCGCCTGGGTGGCTCAGTTGGTTGAGCGACTGCCTTCAGCTCAGGTCATGATCCCGGACTTCCAGGATCGAGTCCTGCGTCGGGCTCCCAGCAACTTGGGGAGTCTGCTTCTCCCTCTGACCTTCTCCTCTCTCATGCTTTCTCTCACTCATTCTCTCTCAAATAAATAAATAAAATCTTTGGGGGAAAAAAATACACAATACAGTACTATGAACTGTAGTCACCATGCTGTACAACCCCAGGACGTAGTAACTTTATAACTGGAAGTTTGTACCTTTTTTTTTTTAAGTCTTTTTTTTTTTTTTAAGATTTTATTTATTTATTTGACAGAGATCACAAGTAGTCGGAGAGGCAGGCAGAGAGAGAGAGAGGGAAGCAGGCTCCTCGCTGAGCAGAGAGTCCGATGCGGGACTCGGTCCCAGGACCCTGAGATCATGACCCGAGCTGAAGGCAGCGGCTTAACCTACACTGAGCCACCCAGGCGCCCCGGAAGTTTGTACCTTTTGACTGCCTTTGCCCTATAGACCACCCTACACTCCCAATCCCTGTGTCTGGCAACCAGCAGGCTGGAGTGGGGTGGGGGAACGCACGCAGCATGGGCAATGGTTGTTTGTGCATATGCACACATTTGCGTGGCCATGTGTGGCTTTTGTGTTTTATTTTGTATGTTTGGTTTTTGTTTTTGTTTTTTTAGATTCCACATAAAAGTGAAATCCTATAGTATATGTCTTTCTGTGATAGACTTCACTTAGCTTAATGCCCAAAAGGTCCATCCATGTTGTCACAAAAGGCAGGATTTCCTTTTCTGTAGCAGAATATATTCCAATTCTATATGTATATATGACACTACTTTATCCACTCATCTAATATGGACAGTATGTTTTTGTATCTTGGCTATTATAAATAATGCTGCAGTGTAAATGGGAGTGCGGCTGTCTTTTTTGAATTAATGTTTTTATCTGTATAAGTACCCAGAACTGGAATTATTGAATCATACTGTTTTCTTCCATGCAGTTTTCCATAGTGGATGCACCAACTTGCATTCCTATCAATGGTGCACAGAGTTCCCTTTTCTCTGATGCCTCATCAACACTTATTCCTTGTCTTTTTGATAGTGGCCATTCTAACCTGTGTAAGGTGAGATCAAATTGTGGTTTTGATTTGCATTTCCCTGTTGGTTAATGATGTCAACAACCTTTTCATGTACTACCTGTTGGCCATCTTTGGAGAAAGGTCTATTCAGATCTGCTCTTTTCTTAATCCTATTATTGTGCTTTGCTATTGACTTTTATGAGATCATTATGTATTTTGGATCTTAACCCTTTATCAGATGCTGATTTGCAAATATTTTCTTCCATTCCATAGGTTGCCCTTTGATTTTGTTGGTTTTCCTGGCAGAAGATTTTTAATTTGAGGTAGTCCTACTTGTTTTTATTTTGTTGCTTTTGCTCTTGATGTCCAATCCAAGAAATGATTGCTTTAACAAATGCCAAGGGACTTACTGCTTATGATTTTTTTCTAGGCATTTTATGGTTTTAGGTCTTATGTTGAAGTCTTTAATCTGTTTTGAGTTAGTTTTTATGTATGGTGTAAGAAAGTTGTCCAGTTTCACCATTTTGTGGGGTGTCAGTCTTCCCATCACATTTGTGGACGAGATTATCTTTTCCTTAGTTATAGCCTTGGAACTCTATTATAAATTGACTGTTGTTCCATTGATCATCGTGTCTGTTTTTAATGAAAATGTCATAGTATTTTGATTACTATAGCTTGGAAATACAGTTTGAAATCAGGAAGTGTGACACCTCTGGCTTTCTTCTTTTTGTCAAGATTCCTTTGACTATTCAGGATCTTCTGTGGTTTTAAACAAATAGTAAGATTGCTTGTTCTGTTTGTATGCAAAAAAATTCCACTGGAATTTTTTATTTTTTTATTTAAATACTTTTATAGTGCCAAGACTCCTATTTTACATATACTGCTTTATTTAGTACATAATTATTATTTTCTTATTTCTTTTTTAATTTTTATTTTATTTTTTGAAAGAGAAAGAATGCACATGCATGTGGTGGGGAGAGTGAGAGAGAGAGCGAGAGTGAGTGAGCGAGAGAGAGATTGAAAGAGAGATAGAGAATATGGAGTGGGCTCTCAGTGAGCACAGGGCCCAACAAGGGGCTTGATCCCAGAATCCTGAGATCAGAACCTGAGCCGAAACCAAGACTTAGACAGTCAGCCCACTAAGCCACCCAGGTGCTCCTCTTCATTTTCTTAAAGAGGAAATGGAGACAGAAATATTCCATAGTTTTTCCAGATTCACAAAGTAGATAAACCAGGATTTGAAGCAAGTAGGCTGATTCCAGAGCCCTGAGCCTAAGCTCCACTGCCTCCCACTTTGCATCCTCAGTATTTCTCATTTTGTGACTTTTTCCTTCTTTCTCCTTGCACATTTAGACTCTCAGGACAAACCTTTAGACATGTTAAGATGAGTTCAGTAAAGCTTTTTCTTAATTTGTTTAAGCACTTTAACATTTATTGCTTCTTGGTTTTTGTTTTTTGAGTTTTTAAAATTTTATTGAAGGATGATTGATTTACAGTACTGACATATAATACTGTACTAGTGATTCACTATGTGCATTACAAAATGGTCACCACAATAAGTCTAGTTACCATCTGTCACCATACAAAGTTGTAATAATATGACTGACTATATTCCCTAAATTGTACATGATATCCCTGTGCCTTACTTATTTTACAACTAGAAGATAGTAACTCTTAATCTGCTCCACATATTTTGTCTACCGCCTCCACCACACCCCACCCCAGCAACCAATCATTTTATTCTCTGTGTGTATGAGTCCATTTTATTTGTTCATTTGACATGTTTTTTAGATTCTAATATAAGTAAAATCATACAGTATTTATCTTTGACCTATTTCACTTAGGATAACACCTTCTGAGTCTATCCATGTTATCACAAATGGCCAGATCTCATTCTTTTTATGACTGAGTAATATTTCAGTATGTGTGTGTGTACGTGCATGCCACATCTTCTTGATCCATTCATCTATTGATGAACAGTTAGGTGCTTCCATATCTTAGCTATTGTCAATATTACTACGATAAATGTAGGGGTGCATATCTTTTAGATGAATGTTTTCATTCATTTCCTTCAGATAAATACCCAGAACTGGAATTGGTAGATCAGAAAGTAATTCTATTTTTAACTTTTTTGAGAAAACTCCATAATGTTTTCCTTTCCTTTCCTTTCTTTCTTTTCTTCTTTTTTTTTTTAATATTTTATTTATTTGTTTGACAGAGCCAGAGAGTGCAAGCAGGGGGAATGGCAGAGGGAGAAGCAGGCTCCCCGCTGAGCAGGGATCCTGATGTGGGGCTCAGTCGCAGTACCTTGGGATCATGACCTGAGCCAAAGGCAGACACTTAACTGAGCCACCGAGATGTCCCTCCATAATGTTTTCCACCGTGGCTACACAAGCTTACATTCCAACCAAGAGTGCACATGGATTCCCTTTTTTCCACATTTTAGCCAACACTTATTATTTCTTTTTGGATTCTAGCCATTCAGATAGGTGTAAAGTGAAAGCTCATTTTGGTTTTGATTCACATTTCCTTAATGGTTAGTGATGTTGAGTATCTTTTCATACTGCTACTGTTGGCCATCCATGTCTTCTTTGGATTGTTTGGTTTTTTTATATGGAGTTGTATTCTGTATACGTTTTAGGTAATAACTCCTTATTGGATATATCATTTGCAAATATCTTCTGGAATTTAGTAGGTTGCCTTTTTGCTTCATTGGTTTCCTTTGCTGTGTCAAAGCTTTTTAGTTTGCTGTAGTCCCATTTGTTTACTTGTGCTTTCATTGTCTTACATGAGGAGACAGATCCAAAAAAATGTTGCTAAGACCAATGTCATAGAGCTTACTGCCTATATTTTCTTCTAGGAGTTTTGTTTTCATGTATTAAAATGAATCAAAGACTTAAATGTGAGTGTGTTTTTGTACATGGTGTAAGTGATCCAGTTTCATTGTTTTGCATATTGCCGTCCAGTTTTCCAAATACCATTTATTGAAGACTATCATTTCTCTATTGTATATTCTTGCCTCATTTGTAATAGACTAATTGACTATATAAGAACGAGTTTATTTCTAAGTTCTCTACTGTTTCACTGATGGATGTCCTTTTATGCCATTGATTACTAGTGGGATGTTAAAGTTACCCACTATTATTGTATTATTGCCAGTTTCTCCTTTTGTGTCTGTCCGTATTTGCTTTATATATATTTAAGTGTTTCCATGTTGAGTGCATAAATATTTAAAAGTGTTGCATCTTCTCATTGGATTGGTCCCCTTATAATTATGTAATGTCCTTTTTTGTCTCTTATTACAGTCTTTGTTTTAAATTCTCTTTTGTCTGATAAAAGTATAGCTATCCCATCTTTTGACTTCCATTTTCATGGAATATCTTTTTCTATCCCTTCATTTTCAATCTGTAGGTTTTAGTTTTTAGGTGAGTCTCTTGCAGGCAGCATATAGAAGAGTCTTCATTTTTTTAATCCATTCAGCTATCTTAGATCTTTTTTTTTTTTTAAGATTTTATTTATTTGACAGAGAGTGCACACACCAGCGGGGGTGGGGGGCGGGGGGATAGCAGGCAGAAGGAGATGGAGAAGCAAGCTCCCTGCCAAGTAGGGAGCCCAGTGCAGGGCTGGATCCCAGGGTTCTGGAATCATAACCTGAGCCAAAGGCAGAAGCCTAACTGAGCCACCCAGTCTCCTGTATCTTATATCTTTTCATTAGAGCATTTGGTTGGTTAACATTTAAAGTAATTATTGGTAGGTAGGTATTTATTGCCATTTTGTTAATTGTTTCCAGACTGTTTTTGTAGTTCTTCTCTATTTCTTTTCTTGATCACTTCCCTGGCAATTCGAAGACATTCTTTAGTGTTATGTTTGGATATCTTTCCCTTTATTTTTGATGTATCACCTATAGGTTTTGGATTTGTGGTTACCATGAGGCACATATATAAAAACCTATGTACAAGTAGTTTATTTTAAGGTGATGGTCACAAGTTCACACAAAAATCTAGTGTTTCAAAAAACACTAGATTTTTAATCCCCCCCCCCCACGCCGGAATTTAGGGTTTTGATGTCATATTTTATATCTCTTTATTTTGTGTATTCCTTAGCTCATAACTGTAGATACAGTTGATTTTACTACTTTCATTTTTTAACCTTACTATTAGCTTTTTAAGTGGTTGATCTACTACCTTTATCATATTTGCCTTTATCGGTGAGATAGTTTTCTTTCATGTATTTTCTTACTCCTAGTTATGAACTGTTCTGCTTAAAGAGTATTTCCTTAGTATTAATATTCTAAAGTCAGATCAGTGGTGATGAACTCCTTTGATATTTTTTCCTTTTCATGTCTGGGTCTAAATCTTTATCTACCATTCAATTCTGAATAATAACCTTCTGGGAATTCTTGGTTGGAAATTTGGGGGTTTTGTTTTTGTTTTTGTTTTTCAACATAGATGTATTATGCCACGAAAATTTTCTGCTGAAAAATCAGTTGATAGTTTCATGGGAATTCCCTCATACAATTCTAATTGATTTTTCTCTTGCTGCTTTTAAGATTCTCTCTTTGTCTTTAGCTTGTGACAGTTTATTTAAAATTTGTCATGGCCTGGATCTCTTTGGGTTCATTATACTTGGGATTCTTGGCTCTTGGATTTGGTGTCTGTTTTCCTCACCAGGCTAGGGAAGTTTTCAGCTATTATTTCGTCAAATGTTTTCTTCCACTTTCACTCTCTCTTCTCTTTCAGGACTCCTGTAATGGAAATGTTTATATACTTAACTTGTCCCTATTGTCAGATTTTTAAACTCTTCCTGTTTTTCCTGTTCATTGTGAATTATTTCCAACATACTGTCTTCTGGGTTGCTGATGTAATTCTGCATAATCTAATCTGATGTTTATTCCTTCTACTGTGTTTTTTATTTGTATTCTTCTATTTTGTATCTCTTGGTTGATGTTTTCAGTGTGCTCATCTGTTCATCCATGTCAGCATATTTTTGACTATTGCTTTGAACTCTGATCAGATAGAGTGTTTACATATGTTTCATTCACTTCTTCTTTTAGGTTCTCTTGTTCTTTTGGTTGGAACATATTCCTCTGTCTCTTCATTTGCCTAGCTGTTTGTGTTTGTTTCTATATATTAGGTAGTTCAGCTATGTCTCCAGGCCTTCAGAGAGTGGTCTTATGTATGGGATGTCCTATGGAGCCCAGAATTGCAATCCCGTGACCACCAGAGCAGAGGTGTTCCCTGTGTGGGCTGTGTGCAGTCTCCTATTGTGGCAGGGTCATGGGTGCTGCAGGTGCACTGATGGGTGGGGCTGGCTGTGAGCCCTGCCGTTGGATTTTTGGTAGGAATTATATTGAACCTGTAGATTGTTTTGGATACTTCAGACATTTAACAATATCAATTCTTCCAATCCACGAGCACAGAATATTTCTACATTTATTTGTGTCTTTTACAGTTTCTTCATTGTCTTAGAGTTTTTAGTGTACAAGTTTTTTAATGTACAAGTTTTTCACCTTTTTTTTTAAATATTTTATTTTTTATAAACATATATTTTTATCCCCAGGGGTACAGGTCTGTGAATCGCCAGGTTTACACACTTCACAGCACTCACCCAAGCACATACCCTCCCAAATGTCCATAACCCCAACCCCCTTCTCCCAAACCCCCTCCCCCCAGCAACCCTCAGTTTGTTTGTGAGATTAAGAGTCACTTATGGTTTGTCTCCCTCCCAATCCCATCTTGTTTCATTGATTCTTCTCCTACCCACTTAAGCCCCCATGTTGAATCACCACTTCCTCATATCAGGGAGATCATATGATATGTCTTTCTCCACTTGACTTACTTCGCTAAGCGTGATACGCTCTAGTTCCATCCACGTTATTGCAAATGGCAAGATTTCATTTCTTTTGATGGCTGCATAGTATTCCATTGTGTATATATACCACATCTTCTTGATCCATTCATCTGTTGATGGACATCTAGGGTCTTCCATAGTTTGGCTATTGTGGACATTGCTGCTATAAACATTCGGGTGCACGAGCCCCTTCGGATCACTACGTTTGTATCTTTAGGGTAAATACCCAGTAGTGCAATTGCTGGGTCGTAGGGCAGTTCTATATTCAACATTTTGAGGAAACTCCATGCTGTTTTCCAGAGTGGTTTCACCAGCTTACATTCCCACCAACAGTGTAGGAGGGTTCCCCTTTCTCCGCATCCTCGCCAGCATCTGTCATTTCCTGACTTGTTATTTTAGCCATTCTGACTGGTGTGAGGTGATATCTCATTGTGGTTTTGATTTGTATTTCTGTGATGCCGAGTGATATGGTGCACTTTTTCATGTGTCTGTTGGCCATCTGGATGTCTTCTTTGCAGAAATGTCTGTTCATGTCCTCTGCCCATTTCTTGATTAGATTAATTGTTCTTTGGGCATTGAGTTTGCTAAGTTCTTTATAAATTTTGGACACTAGTCCTTTATCTGATACGTCGTTTGCAACTATCTTCTCCCATTCTGTCAGTTGTATTTTGATTTTGTTAACAGTTTCCTTGGCTGTGCAAAAGCTTTTGATCTTGATGAAATCCCAATAGTTCATTTTTGCCCTTGCTTCCCTTGCCTTTGGCGTTGTTCCTAGGAAGATGTTGCTGCGCCTGAGGTCGAAGAGGTTGCTGCCTGTGTTCTCCTCAAGGATTTGGATGGATTCCTTTCTCACATTGAGGTCCTTCATCCATTTTAAGTCTATTTTCATGTGTGGTGTAAGGAAATGGTCCAATTTCATTTTTCTGCATGTGGCTGTCCAATTTTCCCAACACCATTTATTGAAGAGGCTGTCTTTTTTCCATTGGACATTCTTTCCTGCTTTGTCGAAGATTAGTTGACCATAGAGTTGAGGGTCTATTTCTGGGCTCTCTATTCTGTTCCATTGATCTATGTGTCTGTTTTTGTGCCAGTACCATGCTGTCTTGATGATGACAGCTTTGTAATAGAGCTTGAAGTCCAGAATTGTGATGCCACCAATGTTGGCTTTCTTTTTCAATATCCCTTTGGCTATGCGAGATCTTTTCTGGTTCCATATAAATTTTAGAATTATTTGTTCCATTTCTTTGAAAAAGATGGATGGTACTTTGATAGGAATTGCATTAAATGTGTAGATGGCTTTAGGTAGCATAGACATTTTCACAATATTTATTCTTACAATCCAGGAGCATGGAACATTTTTCCATTTCTTTGTGTCTTCCTCAATTTCTTTCATGAGTACTTTATAGTTTTCTGAGTATAGATTCTGTGTCTCTTTGGTTAGGTTTATTCCTAGGTATCTTATGGTTTGGGGTGCAATTGTAAATGGGATGGACTCCTTAATTTCTCTTTCTTCTGTCTTGTTGTTGGCGTAGAGAAATGCAACTGATTTCTGTGCATTGATTTTATATCCTGACACTTTGCTGAATTCCTGTATAAGTTCTAGCAGTTTTGGAGTGGAGTCTTTTGGGTTTTCCACATACAGTATCATATCATCTGTGAAGAGTGATAATTTGACTTCTTTTTTGCCAATTTGGATGCCTTTAATTTCCTTTTGTTATCTGATTGCTGAGGCTAGGACCTCTAGTACTATGTTGAACAGCAGTGGTGATAATGGACATCCCTGCCGTGTTCCTGACCTTAGCAGAAAAGCTTTCAGTTTTTCTTCATTGAGAATGATATTTGCGGTGTGTTTTTCATAGATGGCTTTGATGATATTGAGGTATGTGCCCTCTATCCCTACACTTTGAAGAGTTTTGATCAGGAAGGGATGCTGTACTTTGTCAAATGCTTTTTCAGCATCTATTGAGAGTATCAAATGGTTCTTGATCTTTTTTTTATTGATGTGTTATATCACATTGACTGATTTGCGGATGTTGAACCAACCTTGCAGCCCTGGTATAAATCCCCCTTGGTCGTGGTGAATAATCCTTTTAATGTACTGTTGAATCCTATTGGCTAGTATTTTGGTGAGAATTTTCACATCTGTATTCATCAAGGATATTGGTCTATAGCTCTCTTTTTTGATGGGATCCTTGTCTGGTTTTGGGATCAAGGTGATGCTGGCCTCATAAAATGAGTTTGGAAGTTTTCCTTCCATTTCTATTTTTTGGAACAGTTTCAGGAGAATAGGAATTAGTTCTTCTTTAAATGTTTGGTAGAATTCCCCCGGGAAGCCGTCTGGCCCTGGACTTTTGGTTATTTGGAGATTTTTAATGACTGTTTCAATCTCCTCACTGGTTATGGGTCTGTTCAGGCTTTCTATTTCTTCGTGGTTCAGTTGTGGTACTTTCTATGTTTCTAGGAATGCATCCATTTCTTCCAGATTGTCAAATTTGTTGGTGTAGAGTTGCTCATAGTATGTTCTTATAATAGTTTGTATTTATTTCTTTGGTGTTAGTTGTGATCTCTCCTCTTTCATTCATGATTTTATTTATTTGGGTCCTTTCTCTTTTCTTTTTGGTAAGTCTGGCCAGGGGTTTATCAATCTTATTATTTCTTTCAAAGAACCAACTCCTAGTTTCGTTGATTTGTTCTATTGTTTTTTTGGTTTCTATTTCATTGATTTCTGCTCTGATCTTTGATTTCTCTTCTCCTGCTGGGCTTAGGGTTTCTTTCTTGTTCTTTCTTCATCTCCTTTAGGTGTAGGATTAGGTTGTGAACCTGAGACCTTTCTTGTTTCTTGAGAAAGGCTTGTACCGCTATATATTTTCCTCTCAGGACTGCCTTTGTTGTGTCCCACAGGTTTTCAACCGTTGTATTTTCATTATCATTTGTTTCCATGATTTTTTTCAATTCTTCTTTAATTTTCCAGTTGACCCATTCATTCTTTAGAAGGATGCTGTTTAGTCTCCATGTATTTGGGTTCTTTCCAAACTTCCTCTTGTAGTTGAGTTCTAGCTTCAGAGCATTGTGGTCTGAAAATATGCAGGGAATGATCCCAATCATTTGATACTGGTTGAGTCCTGATTTAGGACCAAGGATGTGATCTATTCTGGAGAATGTTCCATGTGCACTAGAGAAGAATGTGTATTCTGTTGCTTTGGGATGACATGTTCTAAATATATCTGTGATGTCCATCTGGTCCAGTGTGTCGTTTAAGGCCTTTATTTCCTTGTTGATCTTTTGCTTGGATGATCTGTCCATTTCAGTGAGGGGATTGTTAAAGTCCCCTACTATTATTGTATTATTGTTGATGTGTTTCTTTGATTTTGTTATTAATTTGTTTATATAGTTGGCCGCTCCCACGTTGGGGGCATAGATATTTAAAATTGTTAGATCTTCTTGTTGGACAGACCCTTTGAGTATGATATAGTGTCCTTCCTCATCTCTTATTATAGTCTTTGGCTTAAAATCTAATCTGATATAAGGATTGCCACTCCTGCTTTCTTCTGATGTCCATTAGCATGGTAAATTCTTTTCCACCCCCTCACTTTAAATCTGGAGATGTCTTCGGTCTTAAAATAAGTTTCTTGTAGGCAACATATAGATGGATTTTGTTTTTTTATCCATTCTGATACCCTGTGTCTTTTGATTGGAGCATTTAGCCCATTAACATTCAGAGTAACTATTGAGAGATATGAATTTAGTGCCATTGTATTGCCTGTAAGGTGACTGTTACTGCATATTGTCTCTGTTCCTTTCTGATCTACCACTTGTAGGCTCTCTCTTTGCTTAGAGGACCCCTTTCAATATTTCCTGTAGAGCTGGTTTGGTGTTTGCAAATTCTTTCAGTTGTTGTTTGTCCTGGAAGCTTTTAATCTCTCCTTCTATTTTCAATGATAGCCTAGCTGGATATAGTATTCTTGGCTGCATGTTTTTCTCGTTAGTGCTCTGAAAATATCATGCCAGCTCTTTTTGGCCTGCCAGGTCTCTGTGGATAAGTCAGCTGCCAATCTAATATTTTTACTGTATGTTACAGACTTCTTTTCCCAGGCTGCTTTCAGGATTTTCTGTTTGTCACTAAGACTTGTAAATTTTACTATTAGGTGATGGGGTGTGGGCCTATTCTTATTGATTTTGAGGGGCATTATCTGAACCTCCTGAATTTTGATGCTTGTTCCCTTTACCATATTGGGGAAATTCTCCCCAATAATTCTCTCCAGTATACCTTCTGCTCCCCTCTCTCTTTCTTCTTCTGGAATCCCAATTATTCTAATGTTGTTTCGTCTTATGGTGTCACTTATCTCTCGAATTCTCCCCTCGTGGTCCAGTAACTGTTTGTCCCTCTTTTGCTCAGCTTCTTTATTCTCTGTCATTTGGTCTTCTATATCACTAATTCTTTCTTCTGCCTCATTTATCCTAGCAGTGAGAGTCTCCATTTTTGATTGCACCTCATTAATAGCTTTTTTGATTTAAACTTGGTTAGATTTTAGTTCTTTTATTTCTCCAGAAAGGGCTTTTATATCTCTCGAGAGGGTTTCTCTAATATCTTCCATGCCTTTTTTGAGCCCGGCTAGAACCTTGAGAATTGTCATTCTGAACTCCAATGTCTGTATTGATCAGGTCCCTAGCCTTTGGTACTGCCTCTTGTTCTTGGTGAATTTTTCCACCTTGTCATTTTGTCCAGATAAGAGTATATGAAGAAGCAAGTAAAATACAAAAAGGGTGGCAACAACCCCAGGAAAATCTGCTTTAATCAAATCAGAAGAGATCCCAAATCGTGAGGGGGGAGAAAGGGAATAAAAAGAGGTTCAAAAAGAAAGAAAAAAAAAGAAGAAAAGAATTAAAAAGAAAACGAATAAAGAAAAGTATAAAAAAGAATATATATATTAAACTAGTTAAAACACGTTAAAAAAGAAAAGGGTAAAAGTTAAAAAAAAATTTTAGCAGAAGAAGAGAAAAAAAATGAAAAAGAAAAAAATTAAATTAACTGCAAGACTAAAAAATCACAGAGAGAAAGCCATGAGTTCCGTGCTTGGCTTTCTCCTCCTCTGTAATTCTGCTGCTCTCCTTCGTATTGAAACCGCACTCCTTGGTAGGTGAACTTGGTCTCGGCTGGATTTCTTGTTGATCTTCTGGGGGAGGGGCCTGGTGTAGTGATTCTCAAGTGTCTTTGCCCCAGGCAGAATTGCACCGCCCTTACCAGGAGCCGGGCTGAGTAATCTGCTCGGGTTTGCTTTCAGGAGCTTTTGTGCCCTGAGCGCTTTTTGTAGAGTTCCGGATGACGGGAATACAAATGGCGGCCTCCTGGTCTCCAGCCCAGAGGAGCCAAGAGCCTGGGGGCCCCACTCCACAGTGCACCCTCAGAGAACAGCACCCAGTAACTCCCGTCTGCCTGACCTCCGGCCACGCTCAAGCTCACCGAGCCTGCGACCGGTTCAAGGTAACCTCGAGCTGCGAGCTTACTGTCGGCTCTGTCTCTGTAGCCGGCTTCGCCGTTCCAATACCCGCAAGTTCTGCGACACTCAGACACCCTGATCCTTCTGTGACCCTGCGGGACCTGAGGCCATGCTGACCCCACGTGGGCTTCACCTCGGTTTAGCCTCTGGATCGATGTCCCTCAGCGGAACAGACTTTTAAAAGTCCTGATTTTGTGCTCCGTTTTCCGCTGCTTGCCGGGAGCCGGCCCCTCCCCCCAGGGTCTATCTTCCCGTCGCTTTGGATTCACTTCTCCGCCAGTCCTACCTTTCAGAAAGTGGTTGTTTTTCTATTTCCAGAATTGCTGTTCTTCTTCTCTTCGATCTGCTGATGGATTTGCAGGTGTTTGCAATCTTTAGATAAGCTATCTAGCTGATCTCCTGCTAGCTGAAGTAGTCTCAGCCTGCTACTTCTCCGCCATCTTGACTCCTCCTCAGTTTTTCACCTTCTTGATTAAATTTTCTATGCATTTTATTTCTGAGACAATTGTAAATGGTATTATTTTATTAATTTCTCATTTTACTAGTTTATTATCAGTATATAGACAAAACAGTTTTATCTATAGATGTATCCTGCAACATTACTGAACTGTGATTATTTTCAGCAGTTTTTTGGTAGAGTCTTAATACAATGGCTTGTAAAAATAGTGATAGTTTTACTTCTTCTTTTCCAATTTAGGTGCTTTTTATTTTTTTACTTTCCTAATTGCTCTGCCTAGGACTTCCAGTACTATGTTCAATAAAAATAGCATGATTGGACATTCTAGTCCTTTTCCTGATCCTCAAGAAAAAGCATTCAGCTTTTCACCGAATATGATGTTATCTGTGGGCTTGTCACATTGGCCTTTATTATGTTGAAGTATGTTCCCTCCCTTATTGAGGGTCTTTGCTTACATGTATGTTAAATTTTGTCAAAGGCCTCTTCTACATCTATTGAGACAATCATATAATTTTTATCCTTCATTTTGTTAAAATGGTATATCACATTGATTCTTACACATGTTGAATCATCCCTGGTCTCTTGAATACCACTTAAATGTGGTGTGTGATCCTTTTAATGTATTGCTGATTTCGATTTGCTAATATTTTGTCAAGGATTTTTGCATCTATGTTTATCAGGGATATTGTCCTGTAATTCTCTTTTCTTGCCTGGTTTTGGTATCAGAGTAATGCTGACCTCATGAATGAGTTTGGAAGTATTCCATCCTCTTCCACTTTTTTGGAAGAGTTGAAAAGTATTACTATTCTTTAAATGTTGGGCAGAATTCACCAGTAAGCCATCTGGTCTTAGACTTAAGTTTGTTGAAATGTTTTTGATTACTGATTCAATCTCCTCACTAGTATTGGTCCATTCAGAGGTTTTATTTCTTCATGATTCAGGATTGCTACATTGTATGTTTCTAAGAATTTATAGATCTTTTTCTAAGTTGTCCAATTTGTTGGGTTATAATTATTCATAGTCGTCTCCTAGGATCTTTTTGTATATCTGTAATATATCTTGTAACAGCTTCTCTTTTGTTTCTGATTTTTGAGGGGTTTTTTTCCCCTTAGTAAGTCTAGCATATGGTTTGTCCATTTTGCTTATGTTTTCAAAAGACCACCTCTCTGTTTCATTGATCTCTTCTATTGTTCTTTTAGTCTCTACTTCTGCCTTGATCCTTATTTCTTTTTCTAGTTCATTAAAGTCAAAGGTAGGTTGTTTGAAATCTTGTTTCTTAATGCAGACATTTATATCGCTACGAACTTTCCTCTTAGAACTGATTTTGCTGCATCCCCTAAGTCTGAGTTGTTGTATTTTCATTTCATTTGAGTATGTTGTATTTTCATTTGTCTAAAGACATTTTTTATTTGTTTTGAGAACTTTTTTTGAGAATTGTTTTGCCCTATTGGTTGTTCAGTAACACATTGCTAATCTCCACATATGTGTGAATTTTCCAGTTTGATCTTGTAGTGGATTTTAGTTTCATACCACTGTGGTTAGACAAGATGTTTGATAAGACTTTAATCTTAAATTTATTAATATTTAATGAATATAAATTTATTAAGACCACTTTGTGCCTGGGGTGCCTGGGTGGCTCAGTAAGTTAAATATCCGACTCTTGGTTTCAGCTCAGGTCATAATCTGTGGGCCCTGGCATCGAGCCCCACATTGGGCTCTGTGCTTACCATGGAGTCAGCTTATCCCTCTCTGTCCCGCTCTGGTCCTCCACCTGCTTGCTCACATGCTCTCTCTCTTTCCCTCAAATAAACAAAATCCTAAAATCTTAAAAAAAAAAAAAAAAAGATTGTTTTGTGCCCTAACTTATCTATCCTGGAGAACATTCCATATGTAATTGAAAAGCATGTGATGTTTTTGCTTTTAAGTGGAATGCTATGTGTATGTCTGTTAAGTTCATCTACTCTAAAGTAACATTTAAGGTCAGTGTTTTCCTACTGATTTCTTGTCTGGATGATCTATCCATTGATGAAAGTGGGATGTTAAAGTCCCCTGCTGTTATTGTACTGATGGCTATTTCTCTCTAAATATCTCTATAATTTCTCTATAAATATTTGCTTTTTATATTTACGTTGGGTGTATATGTAATTACAGTGTTGATAAACAGGTCAGTCCAACAATGGCCTTTGTTTTTTATTACAATTTTTACCTATTTTGTCTAATATAAATATATCTATCCAAGCTTTATTTTGGTTCAGCATTGAATTGATGAACTATCTTTTTCCATCCCTTTACTTTATGTCTGTATGTCCTTATATCTGATGTAATCTATTCTAGGTAGTATATGGTAGGGGTCTTATTTTTTATCCATTCAGCCAAACTATGTATAGGATTGGAGGATTTAGTCTATTTACATTTAATTATTGATAGGTATGTACTTACTCTCATTTTGTTGTCTTCTTTGTTCTTTGTTCCTTTTCTTGTTCTCTTGTGATTTGATGATTTTCTCTAGTGTTGTGTGTGGATTCCTTTGTTTTTTGTGTATGTACTATAGATTTTTGTTTTGTGGTTACCCTGCAATCTACATAAAACAACTTAAAACCGTCTCCTTTAAGTTAATAACTACTTAAGTCAGAAAACATTCTAGAGGTGCCTGAATGGCTCAGTAGAATGGTCAGCTGACTTTGGCTCGGGTCCTGAGATCAAGCTCTGTGTCTGGCTGCTCCCTCGGTGGGAAGTCTGCTTCTCCCTGTCCCAGCTTGTGCTCCCTCATATGCTGTCTCTCAAATATTTTTTTCAAAGAACAAATTCTAAAGCACTGCACTTTTATTCCATCCACCCTCGTTTTATGTTTTTGATGTCCAATCTTTTTGTTTTTTCCCCCACTTTTATTGAGATATAATTGATATACAACAGTCTATAAGTTTAAGGTGTACAGAGTTATGATTTGACTCTTTTATTTACTGAAATAATTACCACAGTAATTATGTGGTAATAGTTACCACATTCATCATCTTTTAATGATACAAAAAAAAATATTTTGTTTTGTTTTGTTTTTCCTTGTGATGAGAACTCCTGGCATATACTCTTCTAACAACTTTCAAATATAGCATACAGCAGTATTAACTGTAGTTATCATGATGTACATTCTGTTCTTTGTATTTATTTGTCTTATAGTTAGTTTATACCTTTTACCATCTCTATCCATTTCCCCCTCTCCAACCCACCACCTCTGATAACCACATATCTAATCTCTTTTTTCAATTACTTTTTAAAAAAATACTATTTGAAATCCTACAGTATTTGTCTTTCTCTGACTTACTGGATTTAGCATAATGCCTTCAATATCCATCCAGTTTGTTGTAAATGACAGGATTTCCTTTTTATTAGCTATATTATATTCTATTGTAAGTGTGTACCACAAAATCTTTATCCATTAATCCGTTAGTAGGTATTTTGGCTGTTTCTGTATCTTGGCTCTTATAAATAGTGTAGCAATGAATGTGAGGTACACATATCTGTACAACTTGGTATTTTTATTTTCTTGAGAAAAATAAAAGTGGAATTGCTAGATCAGAGGGTAGTTATATTTTTAATTTTTTGAGCAACCTCCATACTATTTTCCAAATGACTGTACCAGTTTACATCTTTACCAGGACTGCATAAGGGTCCCTTTACTCCACATTTACACCAATACTTATTATCTCTTGTCTTTTTGAGGATAGCTATTCTAACAGGTGTGCAGTAATACCTTGTGTTTTCAATTTGCATTTTCCTGACAATTAGTGATAATGGGCACATTTTCATGAAATGGTTGAACATTTGTATGTCTACTTCGAAAAAAGTGTCTATTTAAATTCTCTGCTCGGGGCGCCTGGGTGGTTCAGTGGGTTAAAGCCTCGGCCTTTCGCTCAGGTCATGATCCCAGGATCCTGGGACCGAGCCCTACATTGGACTCTGCTCAACGGGGAGCTTGCTTCCCCCTCTCTCTCTGCCTCCCTCTCTGCCTACTTGTGATCTCTGTCAAATAAATAAAATATTTTTTTAAATAATAAATAAATAAATAAATAGATTCTCTGCTCATTTTTAAATCTGTTTGTTGGGATTTTTTGCTGCCTCATTGTAGGAATTCTTTATATATTTTGAATATTAACCTCTTATCAGAAATGAATTGCAAATATTTTTCCCATTTGGTAGTTTGCCATGTTACTGATGGTCTTCTTTGCTGTGGAGTTTTTTTATTTGGTGTAAAGAAGTTTATTGCTAATAAGTTTCTCTAGGAGGTTTTAGGCATTGGATTGAAGTCTAATCCGTTTTAAATAAGTTTTTGTCTCTGGTGTAAGATAGTGGTCTCATTTCAACTTTTGCATGTGGCTATCTAGTTTTCCCAGCACCATTTACTAAAAAGACTATGCTTTCCCCATTGTATATTCTTAGCTACCTTGTCATAAATTAATTGGCCATATATGTAGGTTTATTTCTGGGCTGTCTGTTCCATAACCAATGTATCTGTTTTTCATGCCAATACCATACCGTCTTACTATAGCTTTATAATATAATTTGAAATCAGGAAGCATGATGCCTCCAACTTTGTTCTTAAGATTGCTTTGAAGGGTGCCTGGCTGGCCCAATCAATAGAGCATGTGACTCTTGATCCTGAGGTTTTGAGTCCAAGTGTAAATCTTAATTAAAAAAAAAAAAAGATTGCTTTGAATTTTTGTGGTCTTCTGTGATTCCATACAAATTTTAGGATTATTTCTTCTCTGAAAAATGCTTTTGGAATCTTAATCTACAGATGCAGTGTAATTCTTACTGTTTTCAATTGTATGAACATACCAAAACCAGTCTTCCAATCTGTGAGACACAATATATTTTCATTTACTTGTGTCTTTTTTTCCATCAATGTCTTAAAGTCTTCAGTATACAGATCCTCTACTTCCTTGGCTAAATTTATTACTAGGTATTTTGTTCTTTTTGATGCAGTTATAAACAGGATTGTGAATTTCCTTTGATAGTTTGTTACTAGAGTATAAACAGATTAATATTGGCTTTTGTATTCTGTAACTTTTCAGAATTAGTTTATTCTAGCAATTTGACTGTATAGTCTGCACGGTTTCCTATATATAAACAATGTCATCTGTAAATCATGAGTCTTACTTTTCCAATTTATGTTTTTTGATGAGTTATTTCTAATTTTGAATATTGAACCTTATTAGGTACATGGTTTACAAATATTTTTCACCATTTTGTAGATTGTCTTCATTTTCTTGATCATTTGCTTTACCATGCATGTTTTTTACTCTGATGTATTCGACCTGTTTATTTTTTTATTTTGTTTCTTGTGCTTTACATATCCTATCAAAAAACCATTGCTAAAACCCATATAAATTTATGGAGTTGGTTCATATGTTTTCTCTTAGGAGCTTTTGGGGTGTCTGATCTTAAATTTAAATCTTAATCCATTTTGTCAATTTTTGTGAGTAACGTAAGATAGAGGTGTAGTTTCATTCTTTTACATGTGAATATCAAATTTTCTCAGCACCATTTATTTGAGACTATCTTTTCTCCATTGAATATTCTTGCCTTCCTTGTCAAATAACTAATTTATCTTATTTGCATGATTTTATTCCTGTATTGTCAATTCTGTTCCATTGGTATATGTGTCTGTTTTATGCTAATACCCTACTGTTTTTAATAGCTTTATAATACTGTTTAAAATAGCTTTATAATAATATAGCTTGATATCAGAAAGTGTGACACCTCTGCCTTCTTCTTCTTCCTCAGGATTTCTTTGGCTATTCAGAGTCTACATAAATGGTGTTTCTATTTCTGTTTCTATTTCTGTTAAAAAAAAATGCCATTGGAATTTTCATTAGGACTGCATTGAATCTATAGATGGCTTTGAATACTGTGGACATTTTAACAAAATTAAGTCTTTCAATTCATGAGAGTAAGACACATTTTCATTTGTGTCTTCTTTAATTTCTTTTCTTAATGTCTTGTTTTTAGTGTAAAGATTATTTCACTTCCTTGGTAAAGATACTCTTTTTTTTGAGAGAAGGTGAGAAAGAAAGGGCGGGGGAGGGGCAGAGGGAGAGGGAGAGAGAGAATTTTAAGCCCGCTCCATGCCCAGCATGGAGCTGGACATGGGGCTTGATCTCGTGACCCTGAGATCATGATCTGAGACAAAATTAAAGAGTCCAACATTTAACTAACTAAGCCACCCACATACCCCAAATATTCCTAAGTATTTTATTATTTGTGTTGCTATTGTAACTAAGATCATTTTCCTTACCTCTGTTTCTCCTTATTCATGTTAGTGTATAAAAATGCTGCTGATTTTTGTGTGTCAATTTTGTGTCCTGCAATTTTATTTATTAGACCAAACAGGTTTTTTTTGTGTAGTCTTTAGGATTTTCTGTATATATTATTTCAACTGCAAATAAAGCCAATTTTACTTTTTCCCTTCCAATTCTGATGCCTTTTATTTCTTTTTCCTTGCTCTGACTAGGACTTCCGGTAGTTGAAAAGGAGTAATGACAGTGGGCACTCATCTTATTCCTGATTTAAAGGAAGAAAAGTATTCAACTTCTCACTGTTGAGTGTGATGTTGGCTATGGGTTTGTCATATGATGCACTTATTATTTTGAGGTATGTTCTTCTATGTCTAATTTGAGTGCTATCAAGGAGTGGTGAATTTTGTCTGTTTTTCTTGTATCTATTGAGATAATGTGATTTTTTTTTTCTTGCATCCTATTCACGTGATATGTCATTTTGATTCTGTAGATGTTGAAATATTCTTGCTTTCCAGGGATAAATCCCACTTCAACTTGGAGCATTATCTTTTTAATGGGCTATTGAATTCAGTTTGCTCTATTTTATTGAGAATTTTTACATCTATACTCATCAGAGTTACTGGTCTGTAGTTTTCTTACAGTGTCCTTTACTGACTTTGGTATTACAGTAATGCTGGTCTCCTAAACTGAGTTTCAAAGTGCTCCCACCTCTTGTATGTTTTTGGAAGAGTTTGATTAAGAATTGGTATTCCTTAAATGTTTGGTAGAATTGACCAATAGGCCCTCTGGTCTTGAACTTTTGTTGAGAGGTTTTCTCTTACTGATTCAGTGTCCTTGTAGTATTCCATCAGTTCAGTTGTTTTATGTCTTCATGATTTAGTCTTGATTGGTTGCATGTTTCTAGAAATTTATCCATTTGTTCTGGATTGTCCAGTTTGTTGGCATAAAATTGTTCATAGTAGTCTCTTACAATCTTTTGTATTTCTGTGGGGATCAGTTGTAACATCTGTTTCATTTCTGAAACTGTTTTTCTCATGGTGAGTCTAGCTATGGGTTTGTCGGTTTTGTTCATCTTTTCAAAAAATAGCTCTTGTTTAAATTACCTTTTTTACTTTCTTTTTGGTTTCTTTCTTTCTTTTTCCATTCTGATCTTTGTTATTTTTTTTTCCTTCTATCTTTAGGTTATGTTTTTTTTTTTTCTTACTCTAGCTTCTTGTGGTGTTAAGTTGCTTATTAGAGATCCTTCTTGTTTCTTGATGTATACACTTTAACACAATGAATTTCCCTGTTAGGACTGCTTTTGCTGCTCCCCGTGCTTTGGTTTGTTTCCATTTTCATTGTCCAAGATAGTTCTTTATTTATCCTTTAATATCTTTGTTGATCCATTGATTTTTTTTTTTCCAGAAGAGTGTTAATTTCCATGTTCTTCTTGAGTTTTACAGTTTTCTTTCCTGTATGGATTTCTAGTTTCATAGCACTGTGGTCAAAGAAGATACTTGATATGACTTCAGTATTCTTGAATTTGCTAACACAACATATGGTCTCTACTATAAAATATTTCATATGCACTTGAGAAGAATGTGTATTATGCTGTTGGAGGATAGAATGTTCTGTATATGTCTGTTAGATCCATTTGGCCTATGGGGTTATTCAAATCCACAGTTCCTTACTGTTTCTCTGTCTGCATGAACTGAGAATAGAGTTTAAAGTTCCCAATCATTATTGTATTTCTGATAATTTCTCCATATTGCTCTTTCATATTTTCTGTACACATTTAGATGCTCTAATGTTGTGTATATAAATACTTACAAATGTTGCATATTCTTGATGGATTGATCCCTTTATTATTATATAATGGCCTTTTTTGTCTCTTTTTACCATTTCTAGTTTAAAGTCTTTTTTTTTAACTACCCTTGCCTTTTTTTTTTTTTTAACATTTGCTTGAGATATGTTTTTCTATCTTTCACTCACAGTCTGTAAGTCTCTTTGCGGCTAAAATGAATATCTCATAGGCAGCATATCTCTGGATTTTGTTTTTTAATCACTTCAGCCTTTCTATTTCTTTTGATTTAAAAACAATCCATTTATATAAAGTAATTATTGTTAATTACTGTCATTTTTTTTGTTTGTTTCTGGCTCTTTTGTGGATCCTTTGTTCTTATCCCATTGTCTTTTTGCATGTGTGTGTTTTGATGTCTTTTGGTATCAGTAAGCTGACTTCTTATTTTTGTGTGTGTAATTACTACAGGTTTTTTCCTTTGTGGTTACCATGAAGCTTACACAAAATATCTTAAAAGTAAAACACCCTATTTTAAACAACTTAACTTTGATAACAATTTTATACTTTACACTTCTACTCTTCTCCCCTTCATGTATTAGGTTAGTGATGTTACATGTTACACTTTTTTTTTTTAATATTGTGTGTCTAATATCAGATTGTGATATTTATGGCTATTTTCTGCTACATTTAGTTTTTAACTTTCAAACTGAAGTTATAAGGCAATTACACACCACCATTACTACATTACAGAATCTTATTACCAGTGAGTTCTATGCTAACTTCTTATGTTTTTATGACTTTAGTTCTACTCAAAAAAATCCCTTTGAAAATGTGTGTAAGGGTGTAAAGCAGATCTAGTCTTAATGAACTCCCTCAGCTTTTCTTTGTTTGGTAATCTTTACCTTGCTTTCATTTCTGAATGATGGCTTTGCTGAGTTTAAAATTCTTGGTTAACAGTTGTTTCCTTTCAATATTTTGAATCTGTCTTCCCATTCTTTCCTAGTTTGAAGAGTTTCTGCTGAGAAATTTTTACCTTTATATGAGATGGGAGAGAGGGGTTCCCCATATTTAATTTCTCTTTTCCTTCTTTCAAAATTCTTTGAACTTGACAGTTTGTCATCTGCCTCAATGTAGTCCTATTTGGATCCAACCTATTTGGGGTCCTTTAAGCCTCATGGATCTGGAAAACCATTTTCAGGCTTGGGACATCTTTAGCCATTATTGCTTTAAATATACTTTCTGTCTCTTTCTGTTTTTCTTCTTTTTTTGTAATTCCATAATATGTGTAGTATTTCTTTCTATTGTGTCCAGCAGTTCCCATCACGTTTCTTCACTCTTTTTTCATTATTTTTTCTTTTTGCTCTTTTGACTGAATACTCTTGGATGTCCTGTCTTCTAGGTCATTGATTCTTTCTTCTGCATGGTTGAATCTTTTTTGAAGCTCTGAGTTCTGCAGTTCAATCATTGTATTTTTCAGCTCTACTATTTTTGGGTTGTTTTGTTTTGTTTTGATGGTTTCTAGTTCTTTGTTGGACTTCTCATAGTCTTTATACATTACTAATTTCATTTTGTTATCTGTATGTTCTTGTTTATATGTTTATAAAACTTTTTAGATTATTCTGAATTCTTTGCTTTTTAATATGTATTCATTAACAACTAGAACTATAGTTCTAACTATATAACCAAAACTATGTAACTATACTTATAGTTATTTTACTATTTTGTCTTTTAACCTTCATACTAGATTTATAAGAGATTAACCCACCACTTAATTTACTTCATTATTTATTCATTTATTTTAAAGACTTATTTATTTGACAGGGTGGGGGAACACAAGCAGGGAGAATGAGAGAGGAAGAAACTGGCCTCCTGCTGAGTAGGAAGCCCAATGTGGGCCTCAGTCCCAGGACCCAGGGATCATGACCTGAGCAGAAGGCAGAGGCTTAATGACTGAGCCAACCCGTGCCTCTAACCCACCACTTTAAAACATCAAATTATGCTGAATTTGACTATAAATTTACCATTACCAATGAGATGTATACTTTCACATATTTTCCTATTATTAATTACACCTTTTTGTTTCAGCTTTAAGAAGTCCCTTTATCATTTCTTGTAAGTCCTATCTGGGGATGATGAACTCCTTTAACTTTTGCTTGTCTGCAAAACGTTTTTATCTCTTCTTCAAATAAAGGACAGCTTTGCCTGGTAGTGTATTCTTTGTTGACAGTTTTTTCTTGGAGTACTTTTCAAGCCAGAGGGGTGGCGTGATATATTCAAAGTTTCTGCTAAAAAATCTGTACATATTCTTACGTATGTCTCTTTCTATGTAACAAGTTTGTTTTCTCAATGCTTTTACTGTTCTCTCCTTGTCTTTAACTTTTGACACTATAGTCATAACATGTCCTGGTGTGAATTGTTAAATTCATCTTATTTGGAATTCTCTGGCTTCCTGGATCTGGATGTCTGCTTTGTTCCCCAGGTTAGGCAAATTTTCAGCCATTATTTCTCCAAATGTGTTTTCTGCCTTTTTCTTCCTTTCTTCTCTTTCTGGGAGAGGTGAGTT
This sequence comes from Mustela putorius furo, assembly GCF_011764305.1. Classification (NCBI taxonomy): domain Eukaryota; kingdom Metazoa; phylum Chordata; class Mammalia; order Carnivora; family Mustelidae; genus Mustela; species Mustela putorius. The sequence continues at coordinate 1,627,724 of NW_025421556.1, forward strand.
TTGGATTCTCCTCCATCAACATCTTGAGTCGACTCTTCCCCCAACTTTTCTTCTTAGGCAGATAGAAGAAGGGCTTAACAAAAAATATCAAGACATGAAACAGTTTCTCTTTGTTCTTTTTTAAAATTTTTAAAAGGATTTATTTATTTGAGAGTGCATAGAGGAGGGGGCAGAGGAGGAGAGGGAGAAAGAATCTCAAGCAGACTCCCTGTTGAACACAGACCCTAACTCAGGGCTTAATCCCATGACCCTGAGATAACCATCTGAGGCAAAAATCACAAGTCAGATGCTTAACTAACTGCGTCACCCTGGGACCCTCTTGATTCTTTTTTAAATTACAATTTTAGGGGCACCTGGGTGACTCAGTGGGTTAAAGCCTCTGCCTTTGGTTCAAGTCATGATGTCAGGGTCCTGGGATCGAGCCCTGCATTGGGCTCTCTGCTCAGCAAGGAGCCTGATTCCTCCTCTCTCTCTGCCTGCCTCTCTGCCTACTTGTGATCTCTGTCAATTACATTAAAAAAAAAAACTTTAAAAAATAAATTACAATTTTAAAACTTTGGGTAATAAATTTCCATTAAATTAAGCCTATAAATGGGACTGAATCTTTGTATTTGTACCTGGTAGCAATATTTGCTTGCCTGCTTTAGTTCATACCTACTACATGTCTATTGAACAAATGAATAACTAGGTTATTATGCTATGATTTTTGCTGGCTGTTACCAAATGCTTTTTACAGTCAGGGGCCATTTCATTAAGTAGCAAAACGATGGGAACAAAGTTGAGTCAGAAGGATGCAGAAGGGCATAACAGGCATGGCAGAAAACTCTGTGCAGTGTTACCAAAAATTTGGGACCCATATCCCTACTACAATTTAAGATGTTCCTAAGTAGTAGATAGACCTGACATTAAATAACTTTGAATGCCATATAAAGAAATGAATTTCCGGGGTGCCTGGGTGGCTCAGTGGGTTAAGCCGCTGCCTTCGGCTCAGGTCATGATCTCAGGGTCCTGGGATCGAGTCCCGCATCGGGCTCTCTGCTCAGCGGGGAGCCTGCTTCCCTCTCTCTCTCTCTGCCTGCCTCTCCGACTACTTGTGATTTCTCTCTGTCAAATAAATAAATAAAATCTTTAAAAAAAAAAAAAAGAAATGAATTTCCCTTACAAAGGTCTTTAAGCTTTTAGAAAAACAGATGAGACTGTTTGTCTCTTCCAGACTTGTCAATTTATCTCTCTTTCCTCTCCTTTTCTCTCTCCCTACCCCCTTTCTCTTCCTCCTTCCTATTTTCTTCCCTCCTCCTACTCATTTAACAAATAGTAAAGCTAGGGCTTAGAGCATTTGACAGAAGAACTGCCCAGCTAGAATTTACTAAAATTGGTTTAGTTTCATTATATTTACTTTTATAGTATCTCAAGACAAGTGGTAGTGATTTGTCCCTTTATAGTAGTGACATAAATTTTCCTTTAAAAAATATATCAAAAAATATATGTATCCAGATTTTTGTAACTAGACCATTTAAGGAAAAAATATGCCAATAATACAGATGGTATGTAGATTTTAAAAGTAAAAATATGAAAGTAGTCCAGGACTGAAGTTGAGAATTTTTATGTAGGCCTCAGCAGAGTGCCTATGCTCCCTTGTTCTCTGGCCTAGAAAGTAAATGAATGCAGTCTTCCTTATTTTCTATGGCTGTTTCAAATTTTAATATGAGTAGTAAGAGAAAAATACTTTTTATTTTTTTTTTTAGTCTTTACAAATACTTAAGTTTTCTTTTCAAATCAGTCTTAGAGAAGTTTCAGTTAGAGCTTTATGGGATGCAGCTATTAAGGATAGCACCTCAGGGACACCTGGGTGGCTCAGTCATTAAGTGTCTGCCTTTGGCTCAGGTCATGGTACCAGGGTCTGGGGATTGAGCCCATCATTGGCCTCCTTGCTCACTGGGGAGCCTGCTTCTCCCTCTCCCACTCCCCCTACCTATATTCCTCGCATACTCTCTGTCAAATAAACAAATAAAATCTTTAAAAAAAAAAAAAAAAGCACCTCATTTATGTGCATCAGAGAAAATTCAGAATAGGAATGCATCTGGCACTCTAGGCTTAATTGAATGAGGACCTCCATCATATTCTTTAACCTACAAGATTGTGTTTATAATATATATATATATACCTAAATACATGTTATCATTGTTCTATATCTTCGTATTCTGACAGTTCATATACAGAGATTTACAGAGGCTAATAAAGAAGTATTAAGAAAAATTTTCAGAAGCTACAAGCTGCTATAGAAAAACATATTAGGGAAAGGGGATTAATTCAAATACATTTTTTCCAGGCTACTAATGAAATAACTGTGTGCAAAACACACATACAAAATATAAACTTGTATGCTAAATCATACATGTATTTATTTATTTTTTTAAAGATAAGCTTTTTAAAAAAAAATTTTATTTATTTATTTGACAGAGATCACAAGTAGGCAGAGAGGCAAGCAGAGAAGGCAGGGGGAGCAGGCTACCTGCTGAGCAGAGAGCCCGATGCAGGGCTTAATCCCAGGACCCTGGGATCACGACCTGAGCCGAAGGCAGAGGCTTTAACCCACTGAGCCACCCAGGTGCCCCCATACATGTATATTTATTACCTTAGCCACTTTTTTGTTACTCTCCTTGTTTGAAATTTACATTATTCCTTATGTGTCATGTGTCTTCTGTCTGGTCATTTAAATATGCCAGATGTCCTTAAATAGACCAGAATACATGGCAAATATAGTTAGTCACATAGCAAAGAATTATATAAACAGATTTTTATAAAGTGATAAACTTTATCAGTAAATGTAGACAACTCTGTGAATAAAGAAGCAGTTTAGTCAGGGTTATGAAACACCTTAGAGTTGGCAAGATTAAAGGATAGATGGTTTATTTGGAAAACCAAAGACCTCTAAGAGTCTAAACAAAATAACAGAAAAACTGCCATCACTTAGAAGAGGATGAAGGATGAAGTAGTGAATGAGATATTTGGCCTGATCATTATAACCAGTTATTGATGGTGATCAAATTCACTGAATGAGTGTTGACATCATTTTTCTAATACAAATATAAACACAAGTTCTTATGAAACCATGAGGAGGAAGACCTACATTGAACCAGAATCGACTTGGATGTTTCTACCAGTGCTTTCCATAATCCTCTTTATGACAATTATTGTGGGATTAGCATTTTGAGTTTAAACCCCGATGGGATATAAACTGGAATCACTTATTTAAAATTACAGAATTGTGAAAAAGACCCTAGGAAGTAGTTTTTCTCATTAAGCCAAACCACATTTATACCAGCCTGGAGAGTCCGACTAAGGACTGCCATGAAATCATAGAATGCAGTTGTGTCAACTAACAAGGTGCTTTTTTTCCCATGTGCTTATGCAGCTCCATTTCGCAGCACCGAGTTAGACAAGTGTGGTGTAAGCTGGATTTCAGTCCTCATTTAGTCCTTCCCTTAGCCAGTAACGTGCACAACTAACTATATGGAGAAGCCCTAAACAGAACCAAAGAATTCTGAACCAGTAAAGAAATACATATTCGTGTGCCTTTTTTTGACTGCTTGTTTGAATGTTCAACTGCCAATTTTATCAAAAAAGTTTCTTCAGTAGTTAACCAACTACCTTAATAGTCACTTACCTCTTTATATATAATAAAAGACCCTCTCATTTTTTATTTTTTTTTTTACGAGGAATCACTGCTGGTCTCTTGTGAAAAAGGGATGCCTTGTTATGGCAATAATCATTGAAATTTTCCTCAAGGAAAGCAATGATTTAGGACTTGAAATGATTTCATCATTGACCCAGTGGCTGGGGAGCGCAAAGCCTCAGGTAAGAGCAGAGCTTATGTGGCAATTCAATTTCTATTAGGTGGAATTATACTGTAAGTCCAAAAGACAATAATGGGTAGATCCATTGAATTAACATCTATGACAATAAATATAATAAAAACATCTTTTAATGCAATTTGCTCTACCAACCCAGGATTCAAATGTGATTGATTTTAAACCTAAAAAAGTCCTTAAAATTAGATTTTAAGATTAAATTCTACAGTTCCCTAAAAGTAAAATGGGGTAAATTATATTTAAAATATTTTGAACTGGTTTAGATGTCATTGAGCACTGGGTATATTTTTCTTTGTTCCAGATCATTAGGAGTCTCAAACTCTTTTTTCTTAAAAAGGGGAAAAAACAGAATCAGAAAAGGAGGTGACCTTTAATTTAAGAAGGCTAGAATTACCATATCTTGTAGTATATTAAACTTGCAAAAATGCAATGTCCTCATCTGGCTTGCTTTGGGGAAACTAGTAATCTATAAATTTGACATTATTTGTATAAAATACATTAAAACAAAAAAAAATATAAGCTGAATTGTTATTAAATTTGTGCAAATGCAGTCACTTAAATTTTAAGAGTCAAGCATTATTATGCAAATTGGAGCTAATTTTACAATATCTCTATCTAATTGTTTACAGTGCAGAATTATGGCACTGTTAAGCAGGACAGGATGTTGTGTGAAAGAGTGTATTTTTAATTTGAACCATTTTTACTTCCTGTGTGTGGGGTTTTGTTTTGTTTTGTTTTGTCTTGTTGTTGTTGTTGTTATTGTTGTTTTAAATAGGAAGCCTGAAAAAGGGATTTAGTATGGAGAAAGCCAGGGCAGATGTCTCCTACGTTGTATACTCCAGGACTTACCTAATTAGGATTTTCTATGTACTTTCCATGCAGAGATGGAAATGGGCTCTCTTCAGAGGTGCACAAGCTTCCTCTCTTCAGTCTTTATGAGATGTCAGATGTAACAGTCTACAAAGGTTCACGCCAAGAAATAGTTTTAAGAGATTTGTTTTGAGATGAAGGGCTACTTGAGTGTGCAGCATCCTAAGTGGTCCTAAGCTTCCAGCTGTGTTCCTTAGCAGGAGGGGTTACAGAAGGCTCCAATGTGACAGTACAGAATTACATCTAAAACAGCACTTAAGGAAAGGTTTAGGGAAGAAAGCAAGACCACTTTCCATCCAGTGGAGAAATCACATTGAATAAACAGTCTTAGCGAGAGGTCAGTGAATGCTGCCTCAAAGGAAAGACCCTTCAGCTTCTTAGATAAGCAAAAATCAGTGTCTGGGATTTATTTGTGGAGGGTATTCTGCTTCCTGTTTCCCTTACAAGCCCTATTTTACCCTTCTTATTACTCAGCGATTTCATATAAGCTAAACTGTCAGCATATGAGCAAGCTCTCTGCCAATGAGAGGACTTTTTTTTTTTTCCCCCAAAAAAGCCTTGCCAAGTTTATGAGCCAAGAAATAGCTGAATTATAATGGCTGTAACTTCAAAGAGAAAGAAGAGTGAAAGGTATTATAATAATTTTGTAAAAATTCCTGACTCTTAAAATCAGCAGGGGTGGATCGATATGAGAATAACATAGTAAATTTTATGGATGGGAAAAGGAGGGGTCTTAATATCTGGTGATAAGAAGGTGCCCCCAGGTGGAGCCTTCCTGCCTAGTTATTCTAGAGGGGAAAATATATCTAGTTATTTAGAGGGGAAAAAAATGTGACTGTAAAATTCAAGGGAGAAACGTGTCAGATGAAGAGGATCGTGCTGCTTTCCTTTTGCTTAGCACGATTTGTCCTCCTGATGTGACCCACATTTTTTTGTTCTGGAATCTTCCAAAAATCTTAATTCATTGTCTCTTGATCACTCCATTTATATTAAAATGAGCCAAAGTATTAATTATCTTTTTAGTTGTTTATTCAGTGTGCTCTCCATGACATCTACAAGTGCCTTTTTTTCTACTCTGAAGACTTTTATCTCTACTTTTGCTCTCCTCTGCAAAACCTGCTATACAGAAATGACCTTCAGCTCAACAGTGTTTCCTCTCCCAGGGGACTTTGCTCTTCGAGAGAGATCAAAGCTTAAGACAAACAAGACTCCTTGCCTTCTAAATTTAGACAGCAGTGAGTATTTTATTTCAGATCTCAATTAGGAGTTGCATTTGACTGCTAGTAATAGAGATTAGAAATAGCAATGGCTTAAATAAGGGATTTTCCCTCCCAGAAAGGAAGTCCAGTGATAGGCAGTCTGGTGCTTTGGGTGCCGCCTAGTCCACAGGTGACCTTTTCTGCCTCTTTATGCTGAAAGTATACCTTCCATCTTGAAGTTGACCTCATGGTCTAAGATGGGTGCTGTGTTGGTTCCATATCCAGGCAGGAGGGAGTGCAGGGAGGGCGTGGAGCCATAAAGGAGTCTTCCGAAGTTCCCCTGAACAATCTTGCCTTACATCTTACCTACTGTAATGTTTAGCTTTGGAGTATCTCTGCCATAAATAAATACAAGGGTCTTAAAATTAGGAAACAAGGACAATATAATTATTTGAACTAGAAGTTTTTGCTATGCCACTTAAATGCAAACTTCTCGACAGTTACCTACCTACTTCAGTTATGTCCAAACGGAGTCCTCTTTTTTGGCCCAGTTCATCTCTCTCTCTCTTTTTCTCTATCTCTTTTTTTTTTCCCCCCCCAAGTAGTCTCCCTACCCAGCACAGGGGCCCAGTGTGGGGCTTAAACTCCCGACCCGGAGATCAAGACCTGAGTTGACATCAAGAGTTGGACACCTACCTGTCTGAGCTACCCAGGCACCCCCATCTCCTTTTCAAAAGAACTGAATTGTAGTTAATCTATGGGATGAAATACATGATCTCATAATCAAGAATGTGGCTCATTCCTTATTCTGTTATACTGAGAATATCCAGTTGAGCATATGTATTGCTTATTAGTTGTTCATGATTAGGCAACCCTTAATTTTTCACAGTAATGGGATACTAGATTATCATGCATAACAACAAACAAAGGCAGCTGGAGAAATGCCCAAATTAAACACTAATTTTCAGAGTTAAAAAAAAAAATTTTAATTGTCAATTGAATTTCACATATATGAAAGCAAATGAAGAAACCAAGCAACTTTTCTAAATCTCCGATTCTGTGCTGGTAGATAAACCTACACATGGGAAAAAAATTAGCTTGTGAAAATTATAGGTAAAAAAGAGAGGAGGAATTTGTGTTGTTTAAAGGAAATTAACAGGGGTGCCTGGGTGGCTCAGTGGGTTAGGCCTCTGCCTTCGGCTCAGGTCATGATCTCGGGGTCCTGGGATGGAGCCCCACGTTGGACTGTCTGCATGGTGGTGAGCTTGCTTCCCCCTCTCTCTCTGCCTGCCTCTCTGCCTACTTGTGATCTCTGTCTGTCGAATAAATAAAGAAAAATATCTTTAAAATCAACAAAAAAGGAAATTACAAAGAAAAGTGTCTTAATATTTTAGTGTGCTGATGTGAATTCTGTAGCAGTTAAGGGATAAACAACTAAGGTAATATCTTTTAAGTTTCTCCCTTTTACTTTTTCCTGTTTAGCAAAAACAAGACATGGTTAGAGAGGGGCCAAGTGATAAGCTCCAAAGAAAACCAGAGTCAAAGACTGCCAGGAGGAACATGAGTAATGATAATCCAAAGGAACAATGAAAAGGACTTACTCAAATCTGCTAAGTGTTTCATTAACAGCCACGAAACTCTTGGATTGGCCACAGAGTATTATCCCATCTTCCCCCTTATTCAGTTAAGACCTCTCCAGAAGTCAGCCAGTGACTTTGGCTCAACCCAGTTTGAGTCACCAGAGCCTTTTGGTAGAATCTGGGTTTGTGTTCACACACAGCTGGCTTCAAGTCCTGGCTTTACTCCTTAGGAGACTTTGGGCAAAGAACCCCAAATTTCTGGGTCTCAATTTCTTCACCTTTAAGGTGTTAGGAAGATGAGAGAGACAACGTGATGGAGAGGCTGGGCACATAGTTGTGGCGTGAAAATGAGTTAGGTGTTAGGGAGACAAGAGGAGAACCGGAGGCAATTTGGAGACGTAAAACAAAATCCTATGTTCTTGTGCCTTTTGTGGGTCCCTGGTGGAACATGATGGTCAATCAAACATATGCAATGATTGAAATTAGTTCTATGTACTATACATGAATTACCAACATGAATGATCAGTTTTGAGAGAATTTAGTTATCATAAAATACAGTTAATACCACAGCTATAATGAGTATCAGGTTAAACTAAGCTACAATTGAAATAGGAGTTTCAGGGGTATAATCTAATGATTTGGTATTGAATGAAATGATCACCGTAAGTCTAATTAACATCCATCACCAAACATATAGTTTTTTTCTTACAGTAAAAACTTTTAAGATCTATTAGCAACTTTCAAATATACAATACAGTATTATTAACTATAGTCACCATGCTATACATTATATCCTGGTTACTTATTTTAAAACTGAAAGCTTGCATATTTGGACCACCTTCACCCATTTCACCCACCCCAACCTCACCACCTCTAGCAACCATAAGTATGTCCTTTGTATCCATGAATTAGGTAGGGGTTTGTTTTGTTTAGGCTTGGTTTTTTTTAGGTTCCGTACATGAGATCATAAGATAGTTGTCTTTGTCAGGCTTATTCCCCTTAGCATTTCCGATCCTTGTGGTCTCAAATGGCAAGATTACATTCTTCTTAAGGGCACATAGATCTTTTCAAAATAATTGGTTTTCTTTAAACACCCATAAGAGGAATTGCCGGGTCATATGGTAGTTCTATTTTTCATTTTCTGAGGAATCTCCATACTGGTTTCCATGGTGATTACACCGATTTATCTTCAATCAGCAGTACAAGAGGGTTCCCTTTTCTCTGTATTTTTTTCCAGCACTTGTTATTTGTCTTTTTGGTACTGTCATTCTGATAAGTGTGTGGCAATATTTCATTGTGATTTTTAAATTGTTTTTATTTTTAATTTTTTAAAGATTTTTATTTATTTATTTGACACAGTGAGAGAGACAGCAAGAGAGGGAACACAAACAGGGGGAGTGGGAGATGGAGAACCAGGCATACCACTGAGCAGGGAGTCCAATGCAGGGCTCGATCCCAGCACCTTGGGACCACGACCCAAGCTGAAGGCAGATGTTTAACGACTCAGCCACCCAGGCGCCCCTCAGTCTTATTTTTAAAAAGATTTTATTTATTTGAGAGAGAAAGAGAATGAGCAGGCAGGGGGTGGAGCAGAGGGAGAAGAACAGCAGACCCCACGCTGGATGCAGAGCCTGACATGGGGCTCAATCCCACAACTCTGAGATCATGACAGGAACCAAAGTCAGGAGTTGGACACTTAACTGACTGAGCCACCCACGTGCCCTCATTGTAGTTTGGATTTGTATTTCTCTAAGGACCAATGATATGAGTCTTTTCATGTGCCCATTGACCATCTGAAGGTTGTCTTTGGAAAAAAGTCTATTAAGGTCCTTTGCTTATCTCCTTTTTTTTTTCTTTTTTTTACAGTGTGAGCAGAGTTTTATACATTATGCAGTACTCACCATGGTAAGTGTAGTTACTCTCTGTCACCGTACAGTGTTATTACAGTATCACTGACTATATTCCCTATGCTACACTTTTCATCCCAGTGATTTATTTATAACTGGAGGTTTGTATTTATGAATCTCCTTCACCTATTTTGCCCATCACCCCACCTCTAGTAACCACCAGTTTGTTTTCTGTATCTAAGAAGTTTTGTTTTGTTCCTGGTTGGTTGGTTGGTTTGCTTTTTTTGTTTGTTTGTTTGTCACTTGGTTGTTTCTGATTTTTAGATCTCGCATATAAATGAAATCATATGATATTTGTTGGTCTTTCTCAGTCTGACTCTGTTAAGCATGATTTTCTCAGTCTGTCCATGATGAAAATAGTGAAATTTCATTCTTCTTTTTGGCTGAGTGATATTTAGTGTGTGTGTGTGTGTGTGTGTGTGTATACACATGCCACATCTTTACCTATTTATATATCAATGGACACTTAGGTTGGTTCCATGTCTTGACTATTATAAATAATGCTGCAATAAACACAAGGGTGCATTTATCTTTTTGAACTGGTGTTTTTGTTTTCTTTGCATAAATACCCATCAGTGGAATTCACGTACACTTCCTATTTTTTTTTTAAGATTTTATTTATTTATTTGACAGACAGAGATCACAAGTAGGCAGAGAGGCAGGCAAAGAGAGAGAGAGAGAGTGGGAAGCAGGCTCCCTGCCAAGCAGAGAGCCTGACGTGAGGCTCGATCCCAGGACCCTGGAATCATGACCTGAGCTGAAGGCAGAGGCTTTAACCCACTGAGCCACCAAGGTGCCCCACACTTCCCTTTTTTTGTTTCTTTTTATAGATTTTATTTGTTTATTTGACAGACAGAGATTACAAGTAGACAGAGAGGCAGGCAAAGAGAGAGAGAGAGAGTGGGAAGCAGGCTCCCTGCCAAGCAGGGAGCCCGATGCGGGACTCGATCCCAGGACCCTGGGATCAAGACCTGAGCCGAAGGCAGCAGCTTAACCCACTGAGCCACCCAGGCGCCCCCACTTCCCATTTTTAATTGAATTTTTTTATTTTGTTGGTGTTCAGCTATATGAGTACTTAGATATTTTGGATATTAATTTTTATCATATGTATCATGTGCAAATATCTTCTCCTATTCAGCAGTTTGCCTTTTTGTTTTATTAATGCTGTCCTTCACATGCAAAAGATTTTTAATTTGACATAGTCCCAAGAGTTTATTTAGGTTTTTGTTTCCCTTGCTTGAAGTGGTCTAGAGAAATGTTGCTAGGTCCAATATCAAAGAGATTATTACTATATTGTCATTTAAGAGTTTTAGGGTTGAAATCTTAAATTTAGGTCTTTTATCTGTTTTCAGCTTATTTTTATGTATAGTGTAGGACAGTGCTCTAGTTTCATTCTTTTCAATGTAGTTATCCAATTTTGCAGTCATTATTTATTGAAGAGACTGTCTTTTTCACAATGTATATCCTTAACTCCTTTGTCATACATGAATTGACCATATAAGCATGAGTTTATTCCTGGTCTATGCTGTTCCATTGATCTGTTTATTTTGGTGCAAGTATACTGTTTTGATTATTATAGCTTTGGAGCATAGCTTGAAATCTGGAATTGTGATGTCTCCAGCTTTGTTTTTAACATTTCTTTGGTTGGTGGCCCCTGGGTGGCTGAGTTGGTTAAGCATCTGCCTTTGGCCCAAGTCACAGTCCTTGGGTCCTGGGATCAAGCCCTGTGTTGGGCTTCCTGCTCAGCATGGAGCTTGCTTCTCCCTCTCTCTTCCTCTTCCTCCCTCTGCTCATGTTCTCTCTCTCTCTCTCTCTCTCAAATAAGTAAAATCTTAAAAAAGCAAAAACAAAAAACTCCTTTGCTGTTCAGGGTCATTTGTGGTTCCATACAAATTTTAGAACTATTTGTTCTAGCTCTGTGAAAAATATTGTTGATATTTTGATAGAGAATGCATTGGGTCTGTAGATTGTTTTGGGTGGTATGTACAGTTGAACAATATTAATCCAATCCATGAGCATGGTGTATCTTTCCATTGGTTTGTGTCATCTTCAATTTCTTTCAGTGTCTTAGAGTTTTCAGGTGTTTCACCTCCTTGGTTAAATTTATTCCTAGGTATTTAACTATTTTTTTAACTATTTTGATGCAATTCTAAGTGTCATTATTCTTTTATTTATTTATTTTTTTATTAACATATCATGTTTTAGCCCCAGGGGTACAGGTCTGTGAGAATCGCCAGGTTTATACACTTCACAGCACTCACTGCAATTGTTCTTCTTAACTGCTTTTTTATTTTTCTTTTAAGATTTTATTTATTTATTTGACAGAGATTACAAGTAGGAAGAGAGAAGGAAGCAGGCTCCCCACTAAGCAGAGAGCCTGATGCAGGGCTCAATCCCAGGACCCTGGGATCATGACCCGAGCTGAAGGCAGAGGCTTTAACCCACTGAGCCTCCCAGGTGCCCCTTAACTGCTCTTTTTGATAGCACATTATTATGTACAGAATTGCAACTGACTTTTGCATATTGATCTTTTATCCTGCAACCTGGCTGAATTTGCTTATTCTAACAGTTTTTTTATGAACTCTTTTTTTAAGTTTTAAAAAAATTTTTCATTTTTAAAAATTGTTTTCATTGTTCACAAACAATATTCATTGTTTATCAACCACACCCAGTGCTCCATGCCATACATGCCCTCCTTAATACCCACCGCCAGGCTCACCGATCTCCCCACACCTTCCCCTCTAAAACCCTCAGTTTGTTTCTCAGAGTCCACAGTCTCTCATGATTTGTCTTCCTCTCCAATTTCCCCTACTTCACTTTTCCTTTCCTTCTCCTAATGTCCTCCATGTTATTCCCTATGTTCCACAAGTGAGTGAAACCATATGATAATTGACTTTCTCTGCTTGACTTATTTCACTCATCATAATCTCCTCTAGGCCCGTCCATGTTGATACAAAAGTTGGGTATTCATCCTTTCCAATGGAGGCATAATACTCCATTGTATATATGGACCATATCTTCTTTATCCATTTGTCTGTTGAAGGGCATCTCAGCTCTTTCCACAGTTTGACAATTGTGGACACTGCTGCTACGAACATTGGAGTACATATGGCTCTTCTTTTCACTGCATGTGTATCTTTGGGGTAAATACCCAGTAGTGTAATTGCTGAATCATAGGGTAGCTCTATTTTTAATTTTTTGAGGCATCCCCACACTGTTTTCCAAAGTGGTTACCAACTTGCACTCCCACCAACAGTGTAAGAGCGTTCCCCTTTCTCCACATCCTCTCCAACACTTATTTCCTGTCCTGTTAATTTTTGCCATTCTAACTGGTGTAAGGTGGTATCTCAGTGTGGTTTTGATTTGAATTTCCCTGATGGCTAATGATAATAAACATTTTTTCATGTATCTGTTAGCCATTTGTATGTCTTCTTTGGAGAAGTGTCTGTTCATATCTTTTGCCCATTTTTTTTACATGATTTCCTGGTTTTGGGGTGTTGAGTTTGAGGAGTTCCTTATAGATCTCAGATATCAGGTCTCTGTAGTGTCATTTGCAAATATCTTATCCCATTGCATGTGTTGCCTCTTAGTTTTATTGACTATTTCCTTGGCTGTGCAGAAGTCCCAAAAGTTCATTTTCGCTTTTGTTTCCTTTGTCTTTCCTTCCTTCCTTTGAAGGAAGTTGCTGTGGCCAGTGTTGAAGAGGTTATTGCCTATGTTCTTCTCCAGGATTTTTTATGCATTCCTGTCTCACGTTGAGGTCTTTCATCCATTTTGAGTTTATCTTTGTGGTGTAAGAGAATGGTCAAGTTTCATTCTTCTACACATAGTTGTCCAATTTTCCCAGCACCATTTATTGAAGAGACTGTATTTTTTCCACTGTGTATTTTCTCCTGCTTTGTCGAAGATTATTTGACTATAGATTTGAGGGTCCATGTCTGGGCTCTCCACTCTGTTCCATTGGTCTATGTGTCTGTTCCATTGGTCTATGTGTCTGCTCTATTCATTGGTCTATGTGCCAGTATCACGCTGTCTCAGTATTACATTCTTTTCTTGGATTGACCCTTTTATCATTATGTAGTCATATTTATTTCTTATTATATTCTTTATCAAAAAGTCTAATTTGTGGGATGTTAATATAGCAGCCCCAGCTTTCTTTTGGGTTCAATGTTCATGAATTATCATTTTGCATTACTACATGTCCCTACATCTAAAGTGACTCTCTTGTAGGTGGAATATAAATTATCTTGTGTTGTTTTTGTTTTTTTCCATTTAACCATGCTCTTTTGATTGGAGAATTTAGTCCATTTACATGAAAATTATTGATAGGTAATGGAATTAATGCCATTTTTTAATTGCTTTCTGGTTGTTTTGCAATTACTCTGTTTTTGGGGGGGTATTTTTGATTTTTGGTTTTTGGTTTTTTGTGTGTGTTTTGGTAGGGTGGTGGGGTTTTTTGTTTTTGTTTGTTTTTGTTTTTGTACTCTTGCTCTCCTTATGGTTTGGTGATTTTCTGTAGTGGTATGCTTAAATTCCTTTCTTTTTCTCTTGTGTATGTATTATGGGTTTTTGGCTTATGGTTACAATGAAACTTACATGAAACAATTTATATTTATAACAGTGCATTTTAAATTGATAACTTAAGTTGGATTACATTCTAAAGTTCTACATTTTTAATTCCCCATGTTTTATGTTTTTGATAGCACATTTTATTTTTTATTGTGTATATTCCTTAATAAATTACTGCAGTTATATTTTTTTATTACTTTGTCTCTTAACCTTCCTACCAGCTTTGTAAGTGATTAATGCACCACCACTGGATTATTCAGAATTTCACTATATATTTACCTTTACCAGTAATATTTATATTCTCACTTTGTTGACCAGTCTGGTGATAAGGAACTCCTTTAGTTTAGTTTAGTTTTTTTTAAAGATTTTATTCATTTATTTGGCAGAGACACAGTGAACGAGGGAACACAAGCAGGGGGAGTGGGAGAGGGAGAAGCAGGCTTCCTGCTCTGCAGGGAGTCCAATGAGGGGCTCAATCCCAGCATCCTGGGGTGACAACCCAAGCCAAAGATAGACACCAAATGACTGAGCCACACTGTTGCCCCAGGAACTCCTTTAATTTTTGTCAGAAAAACTCTTTCTCCTTCAAAAAAAGAACGACTTTGCTGGGTAGATTATCTTTGATTGGCATTTTTTTGGTCTTTTAGTTCTTTGAATATATCCTGTCATTCTCTTCTTCCCTCCAAGTTTTTGTTGGGAAATGTGCCCTAGTTTTGTAGGTATTCCCTTATATGTAACAAGTTGTTTTTGATTCTTGCTGCTTTTAAGATTTGTGTCCTTGTCTGTAACTTTTGACAAGTTAGTTATAATGTGTCTTAATGTGAGTGTCTTGAGAACAATTTGGTATGTTTCTTCTTGGGAACTTTCTAGGCTTCCTAGATGTAGATGTCTGTTTCCTTTCCAAGTTTAGGGAGGTTTTTTATCATAATTTCTTCAACTAAGCTTTCTGCCCCTTTCTGTTTCTGGGACTCCTAAAATGTGAATATAGGTCTTTGATGTCCTCTCATAGGCTCCTTCAGCTACCTTCATTCTTTTACAGTTTTTCTTTGGCTGCTGTAATTGGAGGTTTCACTGTCCTGTCCTTGAGTTCATTTTTCCATGTGTCTGCTTCAAATATTCTGCTGTTGAAGCCATCTATTGTATTTTTCAGTTTAGTTATTGTATTCCTCAGCTCTGTTACTTCTGTTTGATACTTCCTTCTATTATCTATCCCTTAATCAAAATTCTGACCTCATCCATTATTCTCATGGGCTAAAGGTGAGCATCTTTATGTCTGTTATTTTGAACTAGTATCAGATAAATCACTTCACTTTGTTTTTAGTTCTCTGGACTCTTAGTTGGTTCTTTTTAAAGACACATTCCTGTTGTTTCATTTTCCTTGACTCTTTGTGTTGGTTTCCTTGCATTAGATAAAACAGCCACCACTCAGTCTTGCATCAGTGGCCTGGTATAGGAGCTGAAACTTAGATTCAACCTTGCTGTAGTTCTTGCTTGTCTCTCAAAACTTTGTGATTGTCTAAGCAGCCTACTTTACATTTAGTGGCTCCCAGTAGTTGAGGGTGAGCCTGCACCTGTCCCAAAGGCAAGGATCTCAGTCAACACCTAGATTCAGGCTATGGGAAGCCAGACCCTGAGATCAGCTTTTAAAGAATGCAAAAATAACTCTTTTAGGGGAGGACTGAGAAATGAGCATTTCTGTCTGTTCCCTCTATACTGTTCCATGGGGTGATCACCAGCTAAGAATGGTTTCTTTGTTACTATTCCAATGAACTCATGAACATTAGGCCCACTGGCCAGGTGTTCAAGGCGATTTTGTGTAGTACACAAAAACCTGGGCACCATATATAAATGGGGCACCAGGTACATATACAATCTCCCTTCTGGGCATTACTGGTGTTCTGGAGCATGGCAGAGGGAGAAAACAGAGATAACACATATCTTCTGTGGTCTCTAGAGAGGATTATGGTCAGCCTTTAGGTATGTGTTAAACTAAAAGTTTCTCAGGACACAGCTATGAAGATAAGCTGAAGATAAGCTAATAAGCTAATAAGCTTTATTTTATTTATTTGACAGAGATAGAACGAGAGCACAAGTAGGCAGAGCAGTAGGGTGAGAGAGAAGCAGGCTCTCAGCTGACCAGGGAGCCTGACCTGGGGATCATGACCTGAGCCAAAGACAGATGCTTAACTGCCTGAGCCACCCAAGTGCCTCTAATAGGCCCTTTTAATAGAAGGACTGGGTACCTTGGTTTGTTGCCTCTGTGCTGCACCCTTGAGGTAGGAGCTAATAAGAACTTTATCCATTTCTTTACAGCCTTGTGGGACCTGCAAGGGTAAACCCTGCTGGCCCCCAAGCCAAGTGATCTAGAGGTGTCCCCTGGGTGAAAAGGTAAAAATTAGGGTGCCAGATGAGGATACTGTCCTTTCTAGGAAATACGGGCAACGTGGAGCAACACAGAGAGTGTGCAAAGATGGTACCTGCTGGCCTCTGTCTTTAGACGATATTTCAGTAGGTCCCTCACTGTGTGTTACATTAGATGTCTGACACCGAAGCTAATATGTTAAGAGGAGGAAATAAGCCTCTTTCACAGAAGGTCTGGATGCTATTCAGTCAGCCGCCTTTGCTCTTGTTCCTGAGGTGCGAGAGTCCACACATGCAAGTCCTTTCAGAACTATTTCTCGGGTCACTAGAGCCTTATGGGTTTCATGGACATGTTGGCTTTCAAAACTGCAGGTGGGGGGGGGGGGGTCCTGTCAGATGTAGGTTCTAAAAGTTAGCAAGCCAGATGTGTGCTTCAGAGCTTTGACATCTCAGGGAAAAGCTCAATGTCCCGTTCCCTTCTGATTTGGGGTCACAGTGTCCAGAGTGGGGTTTATGGTGAGGTTGTATTTCAGCCTTTCTTACCCACTTTGATATGGGTCTTATTTGCCCAAGGTGTAGGAGTCAATCAGCTTGTTTTTGGATTTTGTTTGCAGAGGAAATTGTTCAGTGAACACTTGTAGATTTAGTGTGTCCATCAGGATCCACCCATGTTGCCATCTTGAACCAGAATCTATATCATTTATCTATTTAGGATGGGTCATAGAGTATATTATCATGTACAACCTTGGGATGACCATGATTATAGGAAATTTTCATTGCACTGCCAAAATACACTGGTTAACAGAGAATTCTGGTTAGTAAGATGCCCTGGAATGGAAGTTTGCTATGTTCTACATGATCTGCCTCCTTGTGCCTTGCAAGTATCATTAACAAGTTTCTAGGCCAAGATGTTTCCATTAGGCCACAAGTAATTTTGCACAGTACATAAAATGCACATCTTGAGCTGATGAAAATAAGTCAGATCCGTTCCATAGTAAACATTCCTAATTGCTAAATTTTCACACATTTTTCATTACTTGCTATACTATAGATATGAGAAACATTGCCATCTCTGGGTGTATCAGGAGTGACTATAAAGTGATGACTGATGATTATATATATATTATATATATCATAAATGGAATTAAACAGCCAAAATAGTTGTCCTTCAAAGGAATATATTTTGAAACCCATGTTGATCCCAGAAATACTGAATTTATTCAGAATATCTTTGGACTTTATCTTAGGAATTCTTAAAACCCATGAGAGAAAATTACACAGATGTTTTACAAATTACATCTCATTTTGCCTAAAAACAGTGATGATATGATGGGTCACCCTCCATACTTAAAAGTTTTGCTTTTGAGGACTTTTGGCTCTTTCTCAAAATTAAAGGCACTTCCAAAGCACAAAAATTTATCATGACTGAGGACATTGAAAAGCGTTTTGAAGCAATTACAGAAGGAGAATGTTTTTAGAAGTATATATATATATAATTTTTTTTTTTTTTTTTAATTTGAGAGAGAGAGAACTATTGGGGAAAGGAGCAGAGGGAGAGGAAGAAGCAGGGAGCTCAAGGGGGTGCTCGATCCCAGGACTCTGGGATCACGACCTGAGCCAAAGGCAGACACTTAACTGACTGAACACCCAGATGCCCCTGTTTTTAGAAGTTTTTTTAAACAAAGTTAGCAACATGGGCATTATGGCAAGGGCCTCCAGAGAACCATTTTGGAGCAAGAGACTCTAGTTTGGAGGGATAAATTCTGATGGGCGTCTTTTTATGAAGCTCTCATTTCTGTCATACCATCTGTTGAGACTTCCTGATTGTCTCAGGAACATTTTCCTCCATTTTTAGGGAGGATGAGAAGTGATAGAGACCAGAGTAGAATTTGGGAAAGTTACACATTGGCATCTCATGTTAAAGAAAAAAGGAAGGTAGAGAAAATAGGTGAAAACATACACTAAAAGGCCATAGAAGGAAGTAGTTACTATGTTCAGATATTTCAGAGGTATTATTTCATAGGTTCTTGTGAGTGACAGTTATTGAGCATTTACTATGAGCATATGGCCATGCTTATTCCTTGACATGCAATAACTTCTATAACTCTTCTAATAACTACATCTAAAGAAGATGTCCTTACTACTTCTTCATGCATGAAGAGGCAGAGGAATTTTTTTTCTTGGAAGCAAATGGCCTAGACCAGATTAAAACTTATATTTCTGATTCCAAAGTCAGTGATTTCTGCAATTGTACCAAGAATCTAATGGAAACCAGCATCTCACTAATGATTTTTAGGAAGATGGCAAGTTTGGACAGAGCTAAGATGCTCTCTTGGGAGATCAGAACAAACTGTTTGTCACACTGAGCTTATCTCATGTGATTTCAATTGATTCTACCAGGTGCTTGTATTTTGGACTTGGCCCATCTTGTGAGATTTCAAAGCAGATGCTAGAGATCAAGGGAATCACAATCAGGTGGAAACCAGCTCACCATTGTGGTGCTACATGGTAATGTTTTGTTTGATAAACTTTTTTTTTTTTTTAAAGACTTATTTATTTGACAGAGAGTGTAAACACAAGCAGGGGGAGTGGCAGGCAGAGGGAGAAGGAGAAGCAGGCTCCCCACTAAGCAAAGAGCAGGATGCAGGGCCAATCCCAGGACCTTGGGATCATGACATGAGCCAAAGGCAGAGACTTAGTGCCCCTGGAACTTTGCTTTTAAAACCGCATAAACTTTTTCTACATAGGTTGTTAGTCCATGTCTGTTACTCCCATGACCTTAATACGTCTATGCCATGATAGGCTACCATTAGGAATTACCTAAATTAAATGCCTGTCAACTAGAAATAATTAATTAACATAGACTAGCACTAATACTAGGGATTTTAGTGATCATTATTGCCTTGAGTTTTCCATTCTCCTCCCCCACCACCCCATCCCACACCTCCCTCTCCACTCTTCCTTTGAAAACAGATGAACAGAACAAGAAAGCAGGAAATCTTCCTTCTGCTAGACTTAGGACCACAAATAACCACACAAAGAGCTTGTTTTAATTGTCCAGTTTCCTTGAGGCTCTGTAATGGATGCTATTTCTGTGGATTTAGACATCAGGTCCTTGATGGTAGAACTCATGTCCAACTAAGCATTACACATAGCTCTTGACACAATGCAGTGATCTCCAACTGACCAATTGTAACCATGCTACACCTAGCAGAAGCAAAAGCTTGGCCCCAGTTTCTGCTCTTTGTCTTAACATTGTGATGATTTCTTTGGTCCTATCAGCAATTACTGGACAAGGTGGACAAGTATATTGTTGAGGCTCCTGGTCTGTTAGAATCAGATACATTGTAATTAGAATGTACCTACCTAGATCTCAGCTGTTGCTTGCAATTAACCTTTTTGTGTTGTCTGATCAAAAATAGAAGACTGTTAATTTTTCCCTGAGTGACTTGAGTTTTTGCTCTTAGTAAGGTAGCATGGGGAGGGATTTCCTTCGAAAGCTACTTCTTAGTCTCTTTTCTATTAGGATTTCTTTTCTTTTCTCTCTTCTGCTTATTTCCTTTTAAGCCCTTCCTCCTCTAGCTCTGTTCCAGATCCCCTGGGGAGGCGATACAGGGTCTGTCTACGCTGTGGGGATCCAATTTCCAATGATTCTTTTTGCTCTATGAAACACCTATCATCAGTTCCTCAGTTTTTAATATCTAGACAGATGTATGTACTCTATTAAGGGAGAAGTGCTGTGGAATGTGATGTGTGCCAAGACTAATCTTCTATTCCGTAGATGTTGGTACTCAGTTAGTCTTGGTTGACTGGGCAATTCCCATGTAGCTTTTGCTTAATGTCTGAGTAATTGGAGGGAGAAGGACTTCGGTCCATCTTTGTCCTTTTGTGACTTCCTCTTTTTGCACTTTGTTTGAGATTACGAGTGAGTGTGATTTTAGATGAGAAACACTTAACAGTGAGTCAGAGAGATGAAATTTCACTGAGATGCAGAACACAGGAAGAGAAAATGTGTGAAAAATCACGTTGATGGGGTTGTCTTGGTAGCTAGTAAAGCAGAGAAAGGAAATTCCCGCACAGCAGGCTTTAATAAAATTGGCAGGCAGGGATGTTGGACTGTGTGAGAAGACTGGTGAGGAATATAGAGATGGAGAGCAAGTAAAGCAATCATGGGGGCCTATCGGACGTTCTTTCTCTGCACCTAATTTACTCTTTAAATGAGTCTCCAGATAAGAATTGTTTCCCCATAAATTTGCATCAGTAGATTTAAAAGCAGGGCTGTGTACTTCCCAATACAGGGGTAAACCAAATATCAAAGAGTATTATGGTTTGGTATTAAAGATTTCCAATCCCAGGGATAGTTTATGAGAAATGGACATTTAGTGTGTAGAAATTCAGATTCCCAAAGGAGCTAAAGAAGGGCATGGTCATCACTTAAGGAAGGGATTCATCATACAATTGTTTCAAAGATGCACACTCATATAAACACTGCCGAAGTGCTTTAAAAAGCATTTGATTTCATGTAACTTTTCTGGAATGTTTATGACATCAAGTAAACCTACTAGCAAGGTAAGCGTAGGGGTGCGAAGGGGGCTCGGCCAGTTAGTTTCAGGCTCGGGTCATGATCTCAGGGTTGTGAGATGGAGCCCCACTTCGGACTCTGTGCTCAGAGGGGAGTTTGCTTGTCCCTCTCCCTCTGCCCCTCCCCAAACTCATGCACGTGCAGGCACTTGCTCTCTGTCTCTCTTTGTCTCAAATAAAATCTTTAAAAAATAAAGTATGGAGGTACTATTTCCTTGTTGCCTGGGTCACGTTAAGGATTCACCATTTATGTATTTGTTTGGCTTATTTTGAATGTTGTCTTTCCCCCTACAAGTGTGTCAAATTCTTGTGAATGGGCCATTGTTTTGTTTTGTTTTTTCTTCCTTCAGAGAAACGCCATACATGCTTAGAACATTTTGTAGCCTATAATAGGTGCTCAGTAAATATTTACTGACTGAGTGAATGATCTTGGGAGATCAGGGAAAGTTTGCCTCACATGAGTACATCACCTAAGCCAAAGGTGGCAGCTAGCCCAGAACTCCTTGATCGAACCCCCCATTATGTCAGTGCTGTCCTTTGAGGCCCTGCCAGGGTTTTCACGGGGAAGGGTGATTTGCTTGCTGGGCAAGCCACAGGGAGACGAGCTGCTGAGACATAGAGCGTCCCTACATGCCCGAGCCTGGCCGGCTCACATAGGGTTTTCTTGGCCTTCAACACACGAAATATTGGTGGGGATAACAACTTTAATGTTTACCATTTAGAAACCTCTGCTGAAGGCCCTCCTCAAACTGAGGTTGATAGCTGGTGAGATAGTCTGCAGCCTTCAGAGCCCGCCAGGCAACTTGAGCCTCCACCAACTGCTTTTTAACAAGTAACTGCAAATTCTGGAAAATGCAAAGCGGCAAATTCTGCTTGTGACACAAGGCTGAAATCAATGCCGCCATTAGAAGGGGAAGGTCTGCATCCCCTTTGCCTCCAGGGGAGCCCATGAGCTTAGGCACAAAGTAGGGATAAAATGCCTATTTTAACTGATGCTATCTGTTAAAAGAAGGGAGGAAAACAAGCTAACCCTCACGCCCCTGCTTTGCTCTTGGTTCTGGTAGAGGGGGAGGAGAGGCCCTTTGGCTCCTGCTGTTCTCAGTGGGGTCCCTCCAAGAGCCGTTCTTGTATTAACCACTTCACTGTTTTGTCCCCATCTCGTTATCTGTTCTTGTTAGAATCTTTATTATTCATGGATGCAAGAAAAAAAAAATCCCATCATTAAACCATCATAAATATTCATAACACTTTGCAATTGTGTGCATTTCATTTAGCCACTTGGCAAAACTTCTCTGAAGTACCAGAGTTTTAAGAAAATCTGGCTAATGAGTCCAGAGCCCAGGAAATGCAGGGTGGCTTTTCTACTTTATGTTGTTTGATTTTAACCTGAAAACAAACGTAAAGTATAAATAATAATTAAAAGAGATAAGCGGGGTAGGCGTTGCCTTGCCGTGAAGAGCCACACATTCCTGGGCTTTGTCTTGATTGTGCTTTTGTGTCAAGCGAAAGATAAGGGTAAACACTGTATTACAAGAGAGGGAATCATGAGGCTGCAATGCTAATGGTTTTATACAGGAGCCTACAAAGGCCAGATAAAGCCCCTGCTTTGGTTAACGGGGACCTCTCTTCTCCTGTTCTGTATAATTACTGACGTCAGGTTGGAGTTGCGATAAGCACGGCCCTTTTCTTGGACTTAGGATGGCAGGCGGCCGTCCCATTTTTAGTGTCTAAGGAAGAATTACAGACATCGCTCTCTCTCTCTCTCTCTCTCTCTTCTTCTAATCCAGTTTATCTAAACTGTGCACTCTCCACCAGTACGGAGAGCTTTTCACAGGAGTGAAAGAGAACCCAGCAAACTTGGGCCGCCGCGGCCAAGCGGAATTGGAATAATGTGCCTCCCTGCGGCCTCCGCTCCCATTCAGAGCGCACAGCGTTAAACCCGTGGGGGGCATTTTTTTGTTTTGCTTTGTTTTGGACCACAGATTCATGCCTTGAAATGTTGCTTGCCTGTCTTTTCAGCTTGAGGAGTGTCACCACTAAAAAAGGAATTTTTAAATGGTATGAGCTGGTAGAGAGAAAATACTTAGACCGATGCGTTCTGCGGCCCTGGCCGCCGCTTGCTTAGGATCCCTCCGTGCCTCTACTGCCGGGACTGGTGTTTGATAATGAGACGGCTTCCCTGCGTAAGGACTAACAGGTGCTGGAAAATACTGGTAACGTTCGAGACGGCTCAGCAAGTCCTCCTTTCCCCAAGGAGCTTATGCCAAGTAGAAACAAGTGACTGCGGATCCAACCATTAGACTAGCTGCTCCCCTACCTCACTTTGTGAGGAAATGTCACATGCTAATGGGGGAGCACTCCAGGTTCCCAAGCAGAGGGCCAATTAAAGAAAGTTTGCCTTGGTCCCTACTCCTGTGGAATTAGACTGAGTCCCGTTTTTCCTCTCTTGATCCTTGAGCTCCTTTGTGGTATGTGGCCTTCATCTCATTGTTGGTCGGCCCATCTCGGAATACTCTCTAATTAGAGTCTTATTCTTGTAACTACTCCCTGGGCCCACTGATAGGGGATATCAGCAGGGAGAAGGGGTTCTACTCACCATTTATTTTATATTTGACGCTGTCAAGGAAAAAAAAAAAGTCTGCGTCTTCGAGAAAATCAAGTGTGTCATTTTATATAATTCATGGTGTCAATTTAGATGTAGTGACCTTTGAAATATGGCAAATTTCTTCAGTAGTATAACATATTGATATTCAAAATCGGGTTTTTAAATTCTAGCAGTGTTAATTACTCCCTCTGTGCTTCCACTGCACTCTCTTCATAGCCCTCTTATCCCATCATATTTGTTTAATAGACGATTTTGCTTGCAAGGAACTTTGATTCACTCAGGCTAACTCAAATAATGAAGGCTTATTTTCAGGATGCCTATGCCAATAAAGGAGTCAGAATCTCATGAAAACCTTAAAACAGAAGCCGGTTAATGACCAGGCATTATAGTGACTGGAACCGGAAAGTGGTTCTGGGTTCCAGCAAACAGCTCTGTGGAACTGAGCAGGTACAAGTTAGGGCTTTGCTAGGAGAAATAGAACAAGAAGTTTTCTGTGTATCTGTTCCTCTTTTGGTTTATTCCCCCATCTCTTCTGACTCATTCTATTTATATTACCTCTCAAGAGAGACATGCTAATGTCCTGGGTAATTAGGAAACAGCAAGAGCAAAGATACTTCTTCCTGGCCACCACACCTGCAGGACACTGACGAGGCTGTGGATTGGCTGCCTTGAGTCAGGTGCCCAATCCCTGTCCAGTCAACTGGGATCATGGATGTGATGGCGTGCTGTATTACGGGGCGACCAGGACTGCCTCTCTTCTTTCCCTTAAAAGGGACTGTATATGTGACAAGCTCCTGAACTACAACCCCATAATGACTGGGAGCTTTAACTGGGTGAAACCCGTCTCCTATTAAAAATGCCTATATTATTTAGCACAGGTTCTGACTTATGGTGGATGCTCCGTAAATTATAGCTAAAAGAATAGATGAATCTTGGGATGCCCGGGTGGTTCAGCTGGTTGAGTATCTGCCTTCAGCTCGGGTCATGATTCTGGGGTCCTAGGATCAAGTCCTGCATTGGGCTCCTTGCTGGCGGGGTGGGGGGCTACTTCTCCCCCTCTCTCTGCCCCTCCCTGCCACTTGTGCTCATTCTCTTTTTCTGATAAATGAATTTTGAGATTTTATTTATTTATCTATCTTTCTGTCTTTTAAAATCTTCTTTCCTCGGGCTGTGGGTGAAGTGAAGTAGCTTGGAATCTGCATGTGATTTGATATCATTTACTTGCCAACAGCAGGGAATTAGAAGGTTATATATTTGTTTGAAGGCATGGTATATCTTACTTTCCTTCTGTTGTTGGTAGATGTTCCCCCCCTTGATCTCTAAGAATCAAGCCATTGTGGTAGAGTCAGCAAGTCAGTGTTCTATGAGTCTGTCTTAGCTAGAGCTGCTATAGCAAATACCATGGACTAGGTGGCTTATACAAAAGAAATTTCTTTCTCACAGGTCTAAATCCCAGACTTCCTAGGCTCCAGGTTTCAGAATGGCCAGGTTCTGGTGAGATTTTTCTTCCTGGTTTACAGGTGGCCATCTTCTTGGTGTGTCCTCACACGGCAGAGAGTAGAGGTGTCTATGTCTCTTCTTGCCTCCCATCACAAAGACTCCATCCTTAGGACCAAATTACATCTCAGAGACCCTAACTCTAAATATCATCACTCTAGGGATTAGGGTTTCAACATAGGAACTTTGAAAGGCACCAACATGCAGTCCCTAATAAGGCTCTTGTCTTTTAAGATGAGAAACTAGCTGTGCCTCCAGGGCTAGTCTCTCTAGTCCTCCAGAATCACCTTTTGTAGGGCATTGTAGAATAAAACCACTAGTTTCCATGGAGAAAAGCTGTTTTTAAGAATATAGCTTAGTATTCTGGTTTCAGGTAGGTCTGGGACAATTTCTTGAGAGGGAATCCTGGCGATCTGTCCTCAGAATATGAACTCTTGGGGCACCTGGCTGGCTTAGTGGATTAAAGCCTCTGCCTTCGGCTCAGGTCATGGTCTGGGGGGGGGGGGGTCCTAGGATAGAGCCCCGCATTGAGCTTTCTGCTCAGCAGGGAGCCTGCTTCCTCCCCCCATCTCTCTGCCTGCCTCTCTGCCTACTTGTGATCTCTGTCTGTCAAATAAATAAAATCTTTAAAATATATATATAAACTCTTTTCACTAAACTGTGAGTTCCTCAAGGTCATGGACAGACATCACAGATGTTGAGCATCTAGGGTAGGGAAGGAGAAATCTGTCCGGTCCCTCTCCTAGGGATTGCAGGCATAGTGCATGAGTGTTTCAGTCCCTCTGTAGATTTCCCAGTAGGATTGTTTCCGCATGACAATAGCACCAAGATTCTGTAGCACCAGTAGGAAAGTGCAGACATGCAGCACCAAGTACGGGATGATGGTGAACAAGAGCCTCTTCCTGCCTGGGCGTTTCTCTGATCACATAGTCATCATTCAGTTGTTCCTGCCTGTGTATCCATAAACCTGATCAGGGCAGAGAATAGACTTAGAAGCGGAGGAAATATTGTAGTGATTGGAAAACCAGTTGTCCCTTTTACACATCTCCCACCAAAAAAGCAAATGTCAGTTCTTCGGACGTAGGTTCTTGGTTCTTTACACATTGCTCGAGAGGAGAACTCTTTAGTAGTTGGAGGGGCTTCTGAAGGACAGTACATACCTGTTGCATGATGTAACTGGGTAGCCTGATAACAATTCCTTTTGCTTCTTTATCCACTGCCCTGTTAGCTTCCTTCCAGGGTTTGGGACAGTTGTGGTCAGTTTCTCTGGAGATACAGCGCTCACCCATGTTTCCTCCTCTTTGTGGAGCTGTCGGAGTTTAGACCAGAGCAGTGTGCTGTGTGAGCCTGCTGTGAACACCTTAGCAAAGGAGGTTGGTGTCCTCCCTAGACAGAGTAGATAATAAGTCTTGTGGGCAGGATCCATGATAAGAGGAGGAGAAAAAAAGCAGAACTAAGAGATGAGGACAGCCAAACGGATTCCAGCTGAAACTGATTCAGCTTGCTAATGAATCCACTAGCTAGTACTGAATTCCTGATACTCTCCTCATTTCTCAAATCAAGTTAAAAAATTGATTCCATGCCAGTTACAAGGGGCAGCGCTGTCACTTACCAGGGAGATTAACTTGCTTTGTTGAATACTGACAGGGACTAGAGAAGGGCAGGACCCACAGAGAATGCGGGGCACTCTGATTTGTGGAAACCTCAAAATCTGAAGTAGAAGTAAATGGAGGGGTTGTAATCTGCACCAGGGGCCAGCCTAAGGTAAACCTTCAGACGGGATTTAAGGAAGTTCCAAACTAACATGAATTTTTGTCATCTCTGTGGTTCCTTGTACCCAGGCTGGCCAGCCCTTGGAAGGTACAGATCCGTGCGCTCTAGGGCTCAGAGACTGCACACTCCCACTTAGCCATCTGTATTGATCAGGAAAGGTTGGGACCCAAACACTAGTGTAACCGGGCTCTTCCCGCTTCTCAAATATTGGGGAACTCTGTGGGAGGGAAAGTCAACTGAGTCGAGGAAGAGACACCAAGGATTCAGAATGCCGAGTGTTGCTGTCCACCAGTGTAGACAGTTTTTTGTTGACAGATGGGGCTCTAGGAAATTGTCAACACTGTAGTCACATCTGCGAACACCACAGGGCCTGGCTGGCTGTCCCTTAGCTGGATTTCTATTCACTACCGCATTTCTGCCCTATGGCTTTAGAAATTAATCAGACTGATGTTTAAATGTATCTGAAGTGACCTTCAGTGTCCTTTCAAGTATCACACTGCTGAGCATAGACAATGCCAAGAAAAAAAGTGCTGTGAATACATCATGTTACAAAGTGTGTTTAAGAGTGTGAGTGTGTGTGGTGGGGCAGGGAAAACGGAGAGAACTGGTAATACAAAGTGTTCTTCTCTTAAATTCTGCCTGAGTTTTTAGGTGTGTTTGTGTATGCACAGAAACTGGGGCACCCTGAGAAACTACAGAATTAAAGTTACATTTTATAATAAAAGCAATGACACACAGACAAAAATTGGGGAAGTTGCCCAGTGCCCCTCTCCCAGCTGGTGTTGCATTTGAAACTTAAGAAGGGGATAAATTCATCATTTGTTTTCCTGCAGCTGGAGCTCTTAATCACGTTCTTAGGAATGGAGAGGAACAGACTGGAGGCCTCTGTCCAAATCTGGGATCAACTTGACTACAATTCTTTCCCTGGGCTACCTGCCTTAAGTTGCTTTCTTCTCTGTTTCTCCGGGGAAGAATGGTGACAATCCTCCTTTCCATTTAATTCTTCCCAAGCTTGTTGGAAAGAGCCATTAGTTTATGTTTTATTCTTTAGGCCTGTGAGGTCTTGGGATGAAATACTCTCAATAAACCACAAAGCCTATTACTATTTTAAGTACCTGCATCTTCCAGGAGAAGGAACACACTGGCTCCCTGCAGGAGAAATAAATGGAGTTAGCTTTCTGGCCGGCACACTGTCTTTAGGAAAAAATAAAAAAAGACACAGATCTTCTTGTTCTGTCTACTGCAGAAAAACGTGTCCAGATCTGGTAAAGCAAAGCACGCTTTTCAGAGGAGTTACAAGTTCCACATTCTGTGCTACACAAATCGGTTTTTTCTTTGTTTATTTCTTGGTCCAAAAGAACAAGCTTTGAACACGAAAAGGAAAGGGGACTAGGGTGTTGATGAAATGCATTTTCTAGGATGGCTGTAGGAAGAGACATGTTCTTTCTCATTTTAGCGTCTTGTTTGATGGCTATGAAGGAAAGAAAGTGATGTTGGCTATCTCCATCTCAAATGTTCTGTGCCGTTTATAGGAACACCTGGTACTTCTGAACCAAGCAGCAGGCAGAAATATTTTGTTCTATTTTCCCATTGTAATAACTCTAAGAGATTTTGTTTTGTTTTGGCCCTTCTCTTTGTGTCTTGTCAAGATTGACAAGCATCCATGTGTTACCAAGTGACATGAAGTTCTTGCTTGAATAATCATGTCTAAAATCCAGGATATTTCAGGGCACCTGGGTGACTCAGTGGGTTAAGCCTCTGCCTTCGGCTCAGGTCATGATCTCAGGGTCCTGGGATCGAGTCCCGCATCGGGCTCTCTGCTCTGCAGGGAGCCTGCTTCCCCCCCCCCCCACCCCTCTGCCTGCCCTCTGCCTACTTGTGATCTCTGTCTGTCAAATAAATAAATAAAATCTTAAAAAAAAAAATCCAGCATATTTCAAAACATGTCATTGACTCAGAGAGACCCCTGCTAGATTGGAGTCTTGTGGATTAACTCTGATTGAGAGCATCAGTGGGATAGTACTTGGACCCCAAACTCTCAAGTCATCCCATGTCCCTACTCCAGCTCTGGTGCTGGCATCCTCATCCCCAGGGTGTTATGATATAGGTTGTGTTGCTTGAAAGGTTTCTTTAATGTTGCAGAAAACCCCACTGTTAGGAATTAAACTGAGCCGAAAAGCAGACCACCAGAAGAGGAACTGAAAGGAGGTGGGTGCACGGTCCTGTTGACTTTGCCTCGAGATGGGCTCTCACTAATACCATTGCTGGGCGGAAGATGGCAGAACTCACGGGACACTTGGAATGGAGCTGGGGATGGGTTTTAATAATTAAAAAGTAGTGAAATTGTGTTTTATTCTCAGCATGTACGGAGGTCCTAGGGAGGAGAGTGTGATAGTCTTTGATGGCAATTGTCAAAAGAGTTGTTGCCCCCGGATGTACTGAACGGGAGGCCTTTAGGCCCTTCTCCTCTTCCGCTTACTTCTAAGAGGTGGTTCCAGAAATTATATGTGAGAAAGGCTTAGAAGCTATGTTCTTTTTGGGAAGGAGAGGAAGGAAGAGAACTTGCTTAGAAGTAGAATTTGCAGGCCCCCTTTGTTTGCTCAGATGCTATTTTCCACCCCCTTTTTAAAAGAGTAGTTTAGTTAACCACCCTTCCCTCAAAGCAAAGGAACCCTGGCTGATGCCTTTCACCAATTCCGTGGTCAATGTGATTCTCTGCCTTTTTCTTCCTTCCTCCCTGCCTTCCTTCCTTCTCTTTCTTCCTTCCCCGCCCTTTTCCCCTTCCCTGCCTTCCTTCTCTCCCCTTCCTACTTTCTCTCCCTGTATCTCTTTCTTTTTTTACGCTTGCGTATTCATTTATCATCTGAATAAAAAAAGAAACAGTTTTTGCAAATTTCCTGCCCACAGAGTCTATCTGCAGTCACAACTCCATTTTAGTAGTCACACAGAGGGGCGCCTGGGTGGCCTCATTTGGTAGAACATAGGATTCTTGATCTTAGGATTGTGAGTTCGAGACCTACATTGGGTGTGGAGCTTACTTAAAAAAAAAATATTAAAAGAATAAAAAAGGCACACGTATGTATTTAACCAATGAATGATTGGACATAACATAGCAGAATGTGTCAAACTAAAAACTGATGGAGGATATTGGCCTGATTAATTATTTATAATCATTTTCTAAAGCACTTGTTTTCCAGAAGGACTGTGTAAAAATCATAATGTTTCACAACATTTTTGCCAATGCTTTCTTTTTTCTTGTTTTTCTTTCTTTTCTTTTTTTTTTTTTTTAAGATTTTATTTATTTCTTTGGCAGAGAGAGAGAGAGACAGAGTAGGAACACAAGCAGGGGGAGTTGGAGAGGGAGAAGCAGGCTTCCCGCTGAGGAGGGAGCCTGAGACAAGAGGCAGGGCTCATCCCAGGACACTTAAGGACTGAGCCACCCAGGTGCCCCCTGAAGAATGCTTCTGTTATCAGAATATGGAAGTAGGTTTTGCAAACGATCGCTAAGAAAATGTTTTGCCAACAATTCCTAAGAAAGTAGAACAATCAGTGAACAATCCGTCAGAATCACCTTGAAAATTTTTATGACACCTAGATTTTATACATTCCCACAGTAAGAGAGGTGATTCTAATCATTATCACTGAGATAAGAGATTTAAATACAAATAGGTTTCATTCACTCAAATTCACCCTATAATTTTTTTTTTTAATATAGCACCTCTGATGACTTAAGTATTCTAAATACTTTGTTGCCAAACAAGGTGTGGTTCCTGCAACACTGCTCATAGTCCCACCTCTGGTCCAGCCTGCTTTCCTGTTGGAATGCGCAGCACTGTCTGTTGGGAAGTGGCCTCTAATTCAGGGATTCAGTGTCACTTTGAAGTTGTATTAGTCCCCAATGTTGCATATTCTATACTTTCTCTCTTTCCTCTAATTGGAGTATTCTGTAGCCTACCCTTTCGCCGAGGTCCTAGACATCTCAGTCTGGTGTAGATACAGTCTCGAGTTCAGGAGAGCAGCTTGAGTGTTAAGGCAGAATCCGAAATTGTCATCTTTTCATCACTTCCCCTTCTCCTTTAGGGCACTAGGGTGATTTCCCTGTGCTAGTATCTTCATAATTTGCTTCAGTGACACTTGTTGTCTTGTGTTTTCTCATTTCCACAGTTACCTGTTAGCTACCATGAAACCTTACTGTGTTCTTCACCACAGTAGTTTTTAACTCACCAAGTTTCCTGTTCCGTAAGAAGCTCCTAACCCCATTTTGACTATTTGTAAAGATGATTTGCTTTCACTCTAAGCTTCTTAATCTTAAAATCCCAATCCCCTCTTACTTATGCATAATATAAATGTTTGAATTTTATATTTCCTCTATAAATAGCACTATGTTATGCTTACACATAATGTCTGCTTTTTATAAACTTTGAAAGTACGAATTGTAAACATTAACTTCATTCTGCACAGCACTGAGCACATTGTTGTGATCACTTAAATGCTTTTGATGATGAAGGTGAAGATGGTAATGACACGTAATGCTGTTCTGGTTTGAAAATAGCACAAAGGTAGTCCAGCACACCCCTTTTTTTTTCTTTCTTTCTTTCTTTCTCTTTTTTTTTGGAATATGAGTTGTTCCTCATTCGGTAAAGCTGTCACTCTTCATTAGCAAAAAAGGGTTACAGTAAGTTATAATTAGTGTTTAGTGCCCTGTCAAATAATTAAGTATAATAAAAAGCTTTCAATGAGTTTAATGTTAACATGGTATAATTAAAGCCACGTCTTGAAATGCATTAGGTGTCTATTATGTCAGATATTTGATGCTTTTCCCTTCTGCAGATGAGATTTTCAAATTGTGCTTAGAGTAATGTCATCATCAAAGACAAAAACTCACATGACTCAGATGCCAAATGGGCTTTGTGGTGCTCAGCAAGGGCAATATTCAGAAAACCAAATCGCTTGAATTTGGCGATAGGGAAATGGGAGTCCCAAAGATACTGTGTGACTTGCCCAAGGTTACACACTGTTAAGTCTTCCTTGAGAGTGAGCACTGGCCTTCAGTGTTGTACTGAAGTGATTGTCATTATGGTCATTATTTCTCTCTGAAGTATGCAAGGTTTCTTGGAAAATGCTTATTTTGTCTTTGTCTTGATGGGGTGAAAAACTACACAAAGTAAAAACATGGTTTTGTACATAGTTCTTGGATTTAAGTGGTTTTAGGATGCCATAATGCCCATTTTAAGGCTCAAATACAAAGACAAGGTTTGAATCTCACTATTTTCTCATCAGAGTAACTGGAATGTGCCTAGATACTGGGCCATTTTCTAATCCTGCATTCTTGGAGCTTGTCTCAGGCCTTCTCTTGTACATATCATATTATCTTCTCTATCCACAGATTTGGAAAAATCAACAGAGTGTAAGTAGCCCCTAAAATAAAGGCGTCATTCAAGGAACAAAGAAGTAGAAGGAGGGCTCCAATTAAAATGATGAAAATCTTTAATTTTTATTTAGGTATACTTGTACGGACACGTGTATATACAAATACAGATTGTATGGGTTGGTTTGTGTGTGGGATCTTTTTTTTTTTTTTTTTTTTTTACATTTTTTTTTCTTAACGTTTATATAATGTCAGCATTTCAAAACAGCACTCGATGAGTAAGTGCAAAGGAACTGCAAAGCAGGGCAGTACAAGCACAAGACCACACGGAGCTGGACTTCACACCCAGACGCACACAACAATGAGTGGCTGCAATGGGGGTGTCAAGAGTAAGCATGGAAAGTGAATTTTGACTCATGGGTAACCTCCAACATGCCAGCATCTATTACTCTGTACAGACAATGGGAGCAAGCCCACTGTAGGGAGATTTATCTCACATCCGAGCAGCTCTTGGGCAAATGCATGGGAAAAACTCAGTGTTGCCAAACCAGAGACAGACCTGCCCATTCACGGTTCTGAGGGAAAATAAAACA
The DNA here is from genome assembly GCF_011764305.1 of Mustela putorius furo. Lineage (NCBI taxonomy): Eukaryota > Metazoa > Chordata > Mammalia > Carnivora > Mustelidae > Mustela > Mustela putorius. The sequence continues at coordinate 1,660,499 of NW_025421556.1, forward strand.
TGGGAGGAAGGCAAAAAGACAAAAAAAAAAAAAAAAAAAAAAAACCAGTAAACATAATAAAGGGGGGGTGGTGGCGGTAGGCAAACGGGGGTCTTGGTGGAGGTGGTTTTCAAAAGAAAAATGACTGACCAGAGCTCTGAAAGCAATGAATGGAGGGGAGTTTAAATGGTTTAATTAATTTGGGGGTAAACTCCTAAAAATGGCTGCTGCCGTTGCTAAGGCACCAGAGGAAAACAAAGTCCCTGAAAATCCACAGGTACTGTGCAACTCTTCCTTTCACAATGGCAGAGGGGAACTGCCCACACTTAACCTTCCTAAATGGCCAGGCTTGAAGCCTTTCCCATGCTTGGGCCACGTGTGATACTGGCATCTCTTCCTGAGGAAAAATGAAACGGTCTATGAAAACCACCACAGACAGAAAACCAAAACAAAGTACAGAACTCTGTTACCAAATTCCCTAACCCTTTTTAAACCAACATGCCTGGGGAGGAAAAAAAAAAAAAAAAAAAAAACACCACAGGGTTCCCAACATCAGACCTTGAAAACACTGAGGATAAAATATGGATCAAAAATTCATGTTGTTCCTGGTCCCAAGATGGTGGAGTCCTAACGACTGGGAGGGCGATGACCGCACATGAGTCCTGTGTGGAGCACTGCCTCAGCCACTTGTGACTCTTCTCAGCTACATATACAGTGGATGTTTCAAAGCCTCAATGCATGTTTTGTATCCTGAAAGACTATTGTTCTCACTTACAAAAGACATAAGAATCAAATTAATACTTTATTATCAAACACTATATACAACAGAGGTCGCTAATAATACAGAATTTAAAGAACGCAGTTTTGTGGTTTTTTTTTTTTTTTTAATGTTTTACTTTTCTTTCCTCTGCCACCCAAGAAAGTACAGTACAAAACAATAGTCTAAACTAACACGAACTGTTACCTGGTCTATTAAAGGATACACGGTATCCACTAAACAGACAGATCCTTATTTCCCTGCTTCATGTTGCAAAGCCCTTGGCAACCAGGGGCAAAGGTTGCTGGGGTTTGACTTACTGGGGCTGAGAGGCAGCTCAGGCCACCCTTCAGACTTTTGAGTTGTTGTTTTTAAATTAAAAGCTGCTACAAAATTGCATCGACATCCTCCGAAGCCCCTAGAGGGTTGTAACACCACCATAACAAGGCCACCAGCAATTTCTGGACAAGATGAAAACTGTCTGATACCCATCATTTTCTTGGAAACTCCGTGGCACGCGTTACCTACAATTACATCACTTAAAGGTAGAGAAGCACACTGTCTACTGGTGTGGATAGTCTTGCTTTTTTTTTTTTTTTTTTTTAAACTTAATTTGTAATGGCATAATGAAGTAAAGGGGTCTAATTTCACTGTGAAAAATGAAAGACAGTGGCAGAGAGGGCCATGAGTAATTATTTTATCATTTGTTAGAGACAAATGCTAGCAAAACCACAGAAGTCACCATTTCTAAAATGAAATTAGCACTGCTAATGTAGTTATGACTAACTGGAATCATTACAGGATCATTTGATTTCCTTGTGGTTATAGAACATGCAGTATTATTTTGGTTCTGACTATTGATCCATTTTAGCAGGTATCTTCCCCCCACCCCCACTCAAATCCCACCGGACCAACAAACCTGTAACTATTAATAAAACGAAGTATTACTGGATATTACTGAGAGTACTGAGCATATAAAGAGTTAAAGGAAAAAAGAATCCAATGCTGTGAACTTTTGTTTCAGTGAAATGGTGGCTGCCTTCTGTGACAAGACTCTGCCACTCCAGAGAAGTTCCTGATGTCTGGGGGAGCAGCACTGATTGTGTCTGGGAGGCTGGCAACCCCACTCCCATGGTTCCAAGTGTGAAGAGACCCGGCAGTAACATCCATTCCAAATGGATCAGGTAAGCCCAGATTACATTTCAACATGTGTACAACTCTCCAGGGTGCAAGTCCCTTTACAGCTGCCTTTCATTCACACATTTTTCTAATTCAGAACTAGTCACAATTCGTAGCAAATTCCCACTCATGAAGTCTGGCCAGAATACGACCCCTCTCTTTTTTCATATAGACATTAAAACAAAACAAAACAAAACAAAAAAACCCCAACAAATATGTCTATTTTTAAAAAGACTAATTTTGCCGGAATGCTTCCAATTTTTTCATATATTACATAATCATTGGATTTATTTTTCGTTCTGTTCTGAAAGGCATGGCTTCTGTTGACATGTCGTGCACTAGTAAAAAGGCTAGATTTCTTTTCCGTTGGTCTGACTTTTCCCTGTCTAGGCTTTTGGAGTTCAAAGTTTGTGACAGCCTCACCAGTAGTAACCCCCAAGGCTTGTTCTTCCTGTAATCAACTGGAAATGGCCCTTGTTGGCCATGCTAAGACTCCTCAAACAGGGTCATCTTACGTTTTCTCCTTCTGCCCCACCCCCCACAATGAAACAAGATAGCCCCCTATATTTCTAAATGTATCAAGGGATACCACTTTTTTTCTCACAAGTTTAAATAGGACAAGCATATATACTCACTCTCAGCATAAAGTATATCTAAATAATGTATTTTCTATTCTAGTGGATTTTTTTAAAAAAATATTTTGTTAAAGTCTTTGGGACTCCATCTTGTTTATCTCCCACAGATAAACACACGTTCCCCCTATGCTTCAGGCTGTGTCAGAAAGGGAAAGAATATAAAAGCAACACTTGAATTTTTTATTCCAAACTTTGGAATTTTTATTCCAAATTTCCCTTTAGCCCTCCCAAGTAGTGCTGACTGACTCTCCTGGTGACAGGGGTGTGTGTCGAGCCCCTGTAGTTGTGGAGTGTGGAGCAAAACATGGGTACTAGGGTGGGAGTCGGGGAAAGGCCACAGCACATTGGCGCTCCAGCAAAGCCAAATCACATCTCCTCTGGCCGCTGACCTCCTTTCCTTGGTACATATTGTCCCCCAGAGGAGTATCCAAAGCTATTCCATTATACACTCATCAACCCTGGCTTGTCAGCCTTGGGGAAGGTCACTTTATTCATAAAAATGCCTCTTTGAGTTTCTTTAAAAAAAAAACCAAAAAACTGTAGCACCATGGTGATCTGTATTCCAAGGGGAAAAAAAAAAAACAAAAACAAAAAAAAACCTGGTGTGCATTGCCCAGTCACCAAAAAAATTAGAGGCACTCACACGTACACACCCCCACCAAACCTAGTTTTCTCTCTTTTCACCCTTGCTCTGTGCTAGCTAGCATTCCCGCACCCGACCTGTTTTCTAGGGGGAAAGAAAAGGCTTCTTTCGTGGAGCACAAGTTTTGCTGTCAAGAGTGCTTTAAGACAGTCATTGTAAAAAATAACCCTAAAAACCAAAACCAAAACAAAACAAAAAACCAGTGTCTCAACCTTTCAGAAGCCTGTTCATTTATATACTCCTAGAGGAAAGGGTATAATATTATATCTGTTCTTAATACCTCCCCTCTGGACTTGACATGGCGACACGATGCCCTGCACGATCATCTTACAGTCCCGAACGAGAAGGCATAAATATTGGATGGGAGAGTAAAACCCTCCCGGGCATTGCCATCACTAGCCGCATCTGCCGCTATTCTTCCTTGTCCGTATACCGCTGTCACAGTACGCTAACGGAGGTGGGCTCTTAGAGGAGAATGCACAGGCGCTGACGACCACTGGTGTCACTATGACAATTTGGCATTTTCATCTGGAGTCCATTTAATTTGGAAGGGATGAGAGAAGTCAAGGGCAAAGGCTGGGGGTTGGGGGCAGGGCAGGGGAGCAGCAACTATTTTAGCCCCTCCTGGCCCGGAGTTGTTGCTTAGAATTCAGGCTGAAAGAAAGAAAACAAAAATCTGACATCTGCCAAAAAAACCAATAACAAGTCCCTTCTTAGGATGAGCAGTTAGGTGGATCTCTGGTGTTCCAAGACCCTAATGCTTTTCTGTGACAGGTGACGGGAGGAGACTGTGCTATAACGTCAAAAGCATCGCCAGGAGGAACAGTAGGATTGCCAAAAGGCGGCTGGGTATCCTTGGTGTTTGTGCTGCGTTCTCACCGCGGGATGGCTCGGCTGACTCATGTACGGTGTCATCTGTTCAAATAGAAAGCACACATTCCAATGAGATTTCACATCCCTAATAACTCTCTTGCAGCAGCCTGCTGTTAACAGACCTCGCCACCCTCTGCAAAGTAGGGTAATGAACCTTGTGCCACCATTGACTTTCATGTCTGCATAATCACTCATTATTTACAGCAAACAAAGGAGAAGCAGAGAAAATTGGACTTTTTCGGCAATATTATTACATTCTTTAAAAACTGAGAGGAAAAAATTGTACACATACCGTAGCCTTTGGTATGTGAACTACTTTGGTTTGCTAGCAAACACACCTTGCACGAAGCTGAGATAGCTGAATGTCTCTTGTCAACCCAGGATGCCATGGAGAAGCAAGTGACGTGGGGTGGGGGTGGGGGTGGGGGTGGGGGGTTTAGTTACATTGGTATGTTAGTGGTTGATCAGTGGTTCCTCTTTTCTCCTATTTCATAGGATTAGTATTGAATGCTATGTGGTTGGTTACCTACAAGAATTCTCAAGGAAGAAAAATTAAATGCCCAAACTGCATTACTTATTATTTATTTATTTGCCAGAACCGCATTTTCAATTAACTATATGTAATGCCCGCTAGACCTACTAGTTTGCCTACAATTGGGAATCAATGATGGTGCTATGTCCATTACAAACCCTGTATCTCCAGGATTAAATTACTTGAACTTGACTCTTGTTACTTTTCTCAGGCTGAAGCTTGGCACATAAATTATCGGCATGGATGCAAATTTTCCTCTAAATAAAATGGATTAAGTGAGGTAAGCTTCTTTTATTTAGCTATAAAGTGTTCTACCAGGCTGCCTCTGACTCTGGATAGCCTTCCTGATCTGCATGATTAACAGGCTTAACTTGGAAACAGGAACTCCGCAGCAATTAGTACCCCAAGATAGATGAGAGGCTTGCCTACCAGCCAGGCTTTGCTCGAGCGTTGCCTGTCTTCTTCCTTCCTCCTGGCTTAACTTGTCCTTTCCGACTACATGTTCTCTGAACTACGTATTCTTGGGGCCCGGGAGTGGGGCTTGGTGGTAGATCAGGAGACCTTCCTGTAGAAGCTTGGAGACTGTCATCTTGTATTCACTAAACGTCCCATCAGAGAGTGGAGACAAGTGGGACTCGTGATGTTCCTCAGTTTTGTAGACCTCAAAGGATAATCCCTAAGTCTCCCTGCATGACCCACTGAGAACCCCTTCACGGACCGTTGGGTTCAAACTCATTTATATCTTCACACCAAACGTCACAATAAGGACGCTTTCTTTTTCACTACGTATTGTCACACTCCCTATTCTTTGTCTGCAATTGACCACTTTTCAGGCACAGGGGCTGGCCCCTACTTCCAATATGCGCAGGTAGGCTGTTTCTGTTCTTGACCTCCGTTCCCAACACGAGCTGAGCGATCTACTGCTCTATGTTAAGGCTTCTGCCCTGGAGGGCTCTTATCACTTGAGCCCATCCTCACGTAGAAGCTGCTGCCTTCCTGTGTCAGATTTGCTCTCCTCCCCTGGACCTGAGCTAACCTGCGTAGGGTGGCAGTTGTCTTAAAAAACTAGAGAAGGTTAGGAAGCAAGAATGCAAAGTTAAACTGATGTAGAGGAGAAACTATAAAGCCCCCCCCCCCACCATGGTGCCAACTACTTGTGGACGCTTTCCTCTGTTCTTCTTCAGCCTGGCAAATGTATTACATCTGTAGTTAACAGGAATTAGACATAAATGCCCTGAATAGCCCTGAAATTAAAATCCTAATCACCTTAAGAGCATCGATACGTTGTCAATCAGGATATTAGAGCACTTCGGGTTTAATTTGTAAAAACCATAAACCCTGAGGCTTACAGATTTCATTTTGAAATACCATTTATATTTATACACCTGAAATTACACCAGCTCTTGGGTTCTTCTCCGTCTTATTTTTACTGCCAAATTACCCAACCCTCTTCCTTGTAAAGTCTAGACGTGTACTGATAAAAGGTACTCTAGTCATCAATAGGTACTCAGGTGAACTGGAGGGAGAGCTGCCCTCTCTGTCCTTCCAGGATGCTCAGCAAGGGCCAACCATTGCTCCTGGCAGCACAAGACAGGGTCAGTGACCTTGGGGGACACTGAAAGGAGGAAAGCTCTTGTTTTTCATACAAGTGAAGCATGAGGTTACATGTCCTTTTCAGTCTTGTAATCATGGATGATTTGGGGAAGTAACCCTTTTCTAAGCAACCAACCCGCAAATATCATTTTACCCTCAACGGGGGAGATCTGTCCTACTAGGACCACACAGTTCTTCTCTGCTCTCTGTAAATGGTGGTCCTGGCTCAGGATTCTACCAAGCATCCTGTGATTCTAATAGGGCCTCAATGTTGGAAGATTCTACAGCCTCTGAGAAGCAAAATGAGAAACTGGCTGTCACTGGGTAAATCTGAGCAATTTCAGAATTCTAAGGAAGAATTCATAAGCAAATTCTGTTCCAGTGGAAAGGACATCTAACCACCAGAGACTTCCTTAGACTCCTGATGGTAAATGTGGCTTGAAGGAAGAAGATGTTCCTCCTCAGAAACCAAATCGAGTCTTGCCTCCTGCCTCCAGGATTCCACAGGCTGAGGGTGTCTATGGTTAACTGAGAGAACACTAGCGATATTTTGGAACATGTTATGTGGCATATGTCCGCCCTAAGATCATCCTGTATCCCTGATGATAGGAAACTGGCAGGCAGAGTGTGCAAGCAAACAAAAAAGACAAATACATTCCAAAGACAGGTGAGTTAGTACACATTGCCGAGAACATGCAGTGGAATCCTGTCAGGCTTTCCGGATTCATAAAGTCTAGCTCTGTACTCCACCGTCCACCACAGTGGTGTAAAGCCGCATGTCGGACTGGATTTTGTGAGGAATAAGACAAAGTACTCAAATTTATTATTGCATTCCTAGCTCAACCCTGTCTTACTTTTTAAGTGAAGATGCTCCCAAGAAAGCCCTTAAATACACTCTTGACTGACGGGAGGAGGCTGTACGCCTCCAGATGTGCACCGGCATTTCCACGCCCCAGCACGCACACACCACATTCTGTCGGACTGCCGCAAACTTCTGTCAGTTCTGTGTGCATCAATTTGGGAGCCATCAAGGACTTCAAATGCTCAGGGAAAAAGAGCCCATCTCCCCCAAAGACCGTGACCTATGCTCGCATTTATGAATGTATCTTAGTATCTTGCATTTTATCATTAATTGAATTCAAAGGTAAATTTTCCTAATGTCAGAATAGTCCTAAGTGGTATCTCTTGATGACCAAGAAAAACATGCATTTTGTTGTTTCTAAACAGCCTCTTGTTTGCTTGATAGGCAATGGAATGTGCCTGGAGAAAAGATTATTGGAAAGATATGCCCACATTCTACCACAACTTGCATTAAAAAATGGTAATTCAGGATAACATACATTTATAAAATGCCTAACTCTGTCTGGCATTCTACACATGACTTATTAACCTTTCCAATAGAGTGAGGTTTGCTTTATGAAGATCTGCGTGTCTACTATTGGTAAGAGAATCCTCCTTTTCTATTCACGTTGGAATGGGGGTTGAAAATTTTGAATATTAAACCTGGATCAGTCTCTACTACTGAAGAGGCCTGGGCAAGTCTCAGTTAGCAAGGGGAGAGTGCAGACTCTGTCGTCCTTAGAAGAGAGCCCATCTAACTCAAAGATCCTAGCATGGGTCAAGTCCTCAAGTTTGGGAGGAGTCTGGTACCTTGAAGAGCCCCAGGAATGCTTCCAGATTTCCAGGACTCCATTCAAGTATCTCCAGGTCAGCACTCATTCCTTGCAACTTTCTAAAGCAGCTAACTGATCCCTAGGGAGCCAAGAGGGCCTCTCAGAGCTTTATCGTACACACTTACCATTTGTGCTGGGGTAAGATGCCTGCCTTAGAAAAACAAGAATGCTTGGGGGAAAAAACCCAACTCTTCCTGTCAGTTACAGTGCGAAAGCTATTGTATGTCCTGAGGCACCGCATTTACTCAGGGTAAGTTTCCCTAAGGCTCACTGACTGTGTCCTAGTAACAATACTCAAAAGATAAAGTGGACTTCACAACCCTTTAATTTCTAGGGCCACAAAAAAGAGAAGTGCTGCTACAAATAGATTTTTTAAAAGTCTCTGTTCGCATAAGGTGGGGGGAGGGGGTCACATCTTTCTGTGAAGAAGAAATCATTTTAATTCAATGCATTAAGCTTTGAGATGGTAGCGGGAATTGGATAAGGGAACCAGTAAGATCTCAAGCAGGTAGGGCAAGAGAGGAAACCAGAGGAAGGTAGGTAGACAGAGGCATCAAGGTCCACAGTCCTCAGTGCACAGTGGATAGAGAACTCCTATTCCTCAAAATCCGTCTTGTTGAATTTATATCCAAATGGATAGCATAGCGGACCACTTCACCCACAGTACACTACAGTGTAAATGTTTCGACAAGTGCTTGTGTGGGTTTTATGTTTCTTCAATGACAGGAAATTCTGGGTGTGTGGGACGTAGCAGTAGGAAAAAAAAAATTCTCCTCAATACTTTTTTTTTTTTTGCCTCAGCAGTCAAGGATCACATTCGGCTGGACAGACTACTGATCCATTTGTGGGAGTAACAAGTGTGTGAACCTGTGGTGTCAGGCGACACGACTGTACTTCTCCAGACCAACTGCTATTGATATCAATAGCACAAGTAATATCTGAACTGTAATAAAGGTCTTTAGATCAGTTCAGTGATGCATGTAAACTGCCAGAGAAAATTAAAGGTGTTGAATTAGCTGCCGTTTGGGGCAACAGTCTTACTTTTATCCACAGATTTGGACATAATATAAAAAGTTTTTAAGCATATACAGTAGGATATTTTTTCCTGTCTTCTATGAAAACAGATCCCTTAATATTCACAGTGATCCACCAGCATGCTCAGAGGATATGGTAAAAAGTAGTGAGATTTAGCATTCTGATGGGGCTTCTATATTAGGATACTGCATTCTATCAAACCCATGTCCAAAAAAGAAAGATCATATTTTATCTAACATGCATTAGACAAAGATACTGGAGGAATGAGGGAGAATATAAGTAAGATTAGCGTCGCTAGCAATGAGCAAAAGCAGAGCAACTCTAACATGCAAACATGCGGAGAAGAAGAAAGGAAAAAAAGTACGGAAGCACCAGAGAGAGATGCATTTGTTAAAAGAGAGTCTCTAAGCATACTAACCTGCTGGTTCTAATGAATTTTCTACTTTGTCGTTAACATCGAAAACACGATCATGAACACCTATAGTTTTCATACAGCTATCTATAACAAAAATAGAGATAACAGCCAAATATGTTAGTGAAGACACCCTTAAACTCCCACTTCTTTCTTTTTTTTCTTTCTCTCTATTGTCTCCTTTAATTTATGTGGAGATTGTTTTACAATCAATGGCATGTATCTAAATGCCAATATTGTTCCCATTTGCTGTGCACGTACAACAGTCTAAGAAACAACAAGTTAGCAACTGCTGTGTACTTCAAAATAAAAGCATCATGAAGAATGATGAGAAAAAATATGATGAAAACGAAAACACGGATGCTGATATACAAAACAGGTACCACACAGGATTTAACAGTAAAAAAAGTTGTACCGCGGTGAACCAGACCACACGATCAAGCATGCGCAGTGAAGCCACCCTCTGAAGCTCATTCTAGTCAACTTACTTGTTGGTCTCACAAAGACTTTGAGCTTTAGACAGGACCTTCTGCCATTATCTGGGATTGCAGAGGCTGTGGAGGAGACAAAAAGAGAGAGAAAGGAGAGAGCAACAGCAGATTATTCTTCATTTTCAAATGCAAATGTTCTACAAGACATTCTTTGCTAAACAACAGCAGCATACTCTTAATTTTTCCCAGAGGTTAAAACAAAAGCACCCTTCAGATTGACAGACACTGCTAGAACGGGCTCCTTTCCTATCCCCGGCTTTTCTTTTCAATGCAGTAAAACCTCACGCAAGAATGTTGGTATAATCTACAGAAAAATACTTGGGATTTTTATTTCAAAGGCTCTTCCATTCAACTTGATCTGTTATCAATTTTCTCGAAAATAAGAAGATAATGCTTGAGCCCTCCGGCTGTCAGAGAGCTCGCTACCCCCCGTCTCCTACAGGAAAAGGGGCCCAAGGTGAAAGTGCTGGCAAAAACCAGTAACAAATAGTTACAAGGCCAACTTAAACATGACCTATTTTTGCTGGGGAAAGCAAAGCTTTGTCTGTTCTGAAAGTCTGTCAGTGCTTTGCAGGTAATTCAATTAGAGGTTTTACTCAGAACTTGGCTCTGCGTTCTATATGACTAAACCGAGCCCAGCAACTTCCATCATGCTATTATAAGTACAATATGCTATTGAGAAAGCACTATGGTGCAATGGTACATTTATTTTTAAAAATTTGCCACAGAGAAGGATGGAAGTAATAAAGTAGGCTTACCAAAACATGACAACATGTTTCAAGTTATAATTCATTTGAGGAAGAAACTTTTCTTCTCTTCAAGATAATAAGACTGTAAACTGTCTCTGTGCTGGAAAGATTATCTCCCCTCAGTACACACAGCCTAACGTCAAAGGGATTTCGAAGGGCGGTATGACCCTTAATGATCTCATCCGTTTACTCACACTTTCTAGAAATGGCAAAAATGATAAAGGAGTGCTGCATACTTTCGTCCTCATGTTTGCTTCAAGTGGTTTCTTCAGAAAATGCAGATGACAACAATAAAAACTCACATGGCTTACAGGGAGTTTGATGAGTCCCTCAGTGACCAAGACAGGACCCCTGTTTGGTGCACTTTCTCTCTCCTTTATTTTTATCTTTTATTAGTCCTCATGGGAGCCCAGACAATAAAAATGCTTATTTCTTAGGTGAGGGGATTGGAGATGCAAACTTCAAACTAATTTTACATGAATCTCCTCCGGAAACTCCACGATCCCAGTGCTGGGAAACTTACACATTCACAACCTAAAAGATATCAAGCTGTAAAGGATCCCAAGTCTCACTGCAACACCTGTTGCAACCCCTTAATTCTAAGACTAAAGTATACAGAAAAGAGGTTTTTGTCCCTCCCCTCCTCCTCTCCCCTCTGAAAAGCAGTTAAGAAGTGCTAACAGCTGGCTTTGCTGTAGGCTTTCATTAAATCAAAGTCGGGAAAACTCCCTCTACTGACATTTACAGTAACTAGTGTGTTATTTAGGGCACAATATTTGCACTCTGTGGTTTGATCCAGGAAATGGTGTCCTTCCTGTGGACCCCGACTGCAAATGTGCATGTCACAAACACAGTACACATAGGTGACTCCAATTCATTAGGAAAACCATGGCTCTTGAGATAGTTTATGTCTCATTATTCACAAGAGGTGGTGTGAAGAAGTGACACATGGATATTTACATTGCCATTCTGTGGATTTCTGAGCTGAGATGAGCTCCCTAGGAGCTTGAGCCTCGTGCATGAACTTGATTCGCCACATGCAAGAACGGATTGTACCAGAGATACTGCAAGATTACAGGAGGCTCACGGCAGCATCAAGAATTTAATTGTTTTAGTGGGGGAACTTCTTGGGAGTTTGCCCAGGTCTTTCAGATTTATATGCAGCAGAAATCCTGTAAATCCAGGTCACAAAAATCATTGTAGGGCACACTGGAATAAAACAGCGACAAATGGTAAGCTCTCTTTAGGAAAAACTGCATAGAGTTCTCTCACCAGCTCTAAGAGATGGACAGTTAGCCTCAGCTACAGGCTGCTTACATACTTCTGTAAATTAAGCTAATAAAATACATGCATATATTTTATTTTACTTAAATAAACTATCTTCCCTGTCTAACTTCTCCATGACTTCTCCTCGCCTATCACCAGAAAAGCTGTAACAATAACGTGACACTTTATACTGTGTGACTATTATACTCTAAATCTTAAAAAAACTGATGAACAAAAAATGAAAACATTCACTGTGAGTACACAGTGCAGATGACATTAAATCAGTTAACTCCACAACCTCTGGGCGAAATCAATTCTTAAGTGGGCAGCCTAGGCCAGGTCAGTATGACTTGGGTTCCTCATTTACTACCCTGAGAAACAGAAGTCAAACCAAAAAGCATAAAAACTTTTCATGCAAGATTTTAGAAAGTTAGAGTCTGGCTTTGTTCCATGTATGTTCCAGGTTTCTTAACCCCAGACCTCCTGCATGACAAATGTGGGATGCCTTTATACTATGAACAGAATGCTGAGGATTACTAGTTAGTAATATTTGTAGATATAAAGTAATCTTAAAAGGGCTTTACCAGTCACAAGTAAACAAAAAAGCAGTGGACTGAGCATTAAGAACACCAAATGACAAAGGAATTGAAAAATATAGCAGTCACACAAGTGAAGTTACAAAGAAAATCCTCTCAGGATCAATTATGAGCAAAAAAAAAAAAAGAAAAAAAGAAAAAAAGAAAGAAAGAATGAGCCACTGATGGACACGAGGGAGTAGAAACTAAAAATGTGCCTGGCTTGTCTCAGGAGTGTAGGTAATATTGATCCCTATAGTTCTAGAGCCACACCAGTTTATAAGACCAACATATCTTAGTTAAAACAAGTTTTATAATTTCTTATGCTATTTTCCTTAGAAAATTAATTACTAACCACTTCATCCATCCATTCAAAAGCTTTAAAATTCCTACTATGTGCCAGCTTCCCGGATAGGCACCAAGAATGCAAAAGTGTGTCATACGCACAGTCAGACGCACACGAGGGATCGCGGTGATAACTGAGGTCTATGTGAACTCCCAACAGGGCTTTGGACATGGACTTAGCTGGGTCCGGGAGGGGGAGGATGTCCCAGACATGTCTATCAGAGGGAATTTTATCGAGGCTTTACAGAGCCTGCAGAAGCAACTGGGACAAAAGAATTAGAACATTTCCTCTCTTGGTTCCCACACTGGAGCGTGAGCAACCAAAATGACGCGTGAACCTGCAACAGGTGAAGAAAACCTAGACTTGAACTCTTCCCATAAATATGCATGGATTTTCTAAGAGAAATTGTCAAATTAAAATGTGAAATGCAACTCCTGTCTTAGCCATTTGTCTCATAATCCAAATCCATTTCCCTTTATTCAGTTTACTGCTGAAAATGTACATTAGGAGTCCGGAAGCTGGGAGCAGGGGCACGGGACCATTAACACAAGTACAACCTCCCATTCCATGGTCTTAATAGCAACTTCATAAATCAAACCACAGGGTCCCTTCCCCCTAATGATCCACAAAGTACCAATCAAAACCTTACAACACATAATGAAATACAAGCTGAGGGCTCTCTGGTCTCTGTATTTAGAGTATCATGCTAATAAGGCCATGGGGGCTGCTTATCCTCACTCTGTTCCATGACCTCAGACAGGCGCCCCAACTCCAGCCATTCCTGAAAACCTCTTTCCTTGGTCTCCTGGGGCCCAGGTAAGCTCAGCTCAGCACTTACCAGCCAGTCTGATACATAAAGGGGACCACATTCCATACCCCCCAAATCAGTATTTCCATCAGCTATATTTAGGGTTGTGAATATCCACAATATTCACATCACAGTTCACTACAGGGTTATCCGTAGGATGTGGCAAGCAAATAAAGGCACCATGTTTTTGATAGGTAGCTTCTGACCTGCCTCCCATTACCCTCACTTGAGTGTGGGCTGGACCTAGTTTTTTGCTTCTAATGAGTAGCATACGGCCAATGTGACAGAAGGTCATTTCTGTGATTAGGCTGCAAAAGACCGGGACTTCTTTCTTTCTTTTTAAAAAGATTTTATTTATTTATTTGTCACAAGTAGGCAGAGAGGCAGGCTCCCTGCTGAGCAGAGAGCCCGATGTGGGGCTCGATCCCAGGACCCTGTGACCATGACCTGAGCCGTAGGCAGAGGCTTTAACCCACTGAGCCACCCAGGCGCCCTGGGACTGCTTTCTAGCTAGCGCTTGCTCTCTTGCCTTCTCTTTTGCTCATGGAGCAAGATGCTGTAGCGTGAAACTCTCAGTGCTGGGGGCTCATGGCAAGGGTTGGAGGGAGACTTCCAGCCAACCGTAAGCAAGAGACTGGACTGGCTAACAATCTGGTGAGTAAACCAGAAACTGAATGTTTATCCTTTAAGAGATTGTCACTGTTGTGGGAGACTCAGACCCAGAAGACCCAGCGAAACTGCTCTTGGATCCCTGACCCACAGGAACTGTGAATGTTAAATGTCTTAGCCCCACATTCGGGGGTAATTTGTAATCCAACAGCTAAATAACACAATGCTGTACAAAAACACCTCTGTGCCACCAAAGGCTTCCCATGGCCAACGTGAGGCAGACCTAAGAACTAAGGCACTGGGGCATGCTCTCGGAAGGACTGCCAGGCCCTGGTTCCCACGGGGCAGCTCCTTCCTTGGTCCGCCACCATGTCTACACAACTGGATTGCTTGCCAGTTTATTTTTCAAGCTACTGTTCTAAGTCCACTTAAAACAGGGCTTGAAGAGAAGTAATTATAAACTGCTGTTGAAGAAATACTACAAGATGTATCTATTTGTTTTCACTCCAGCACTTGAAAATGGTTTTTCATTTTCCTTCCCATGCCACTTAGTTTGTTTTGGCTAATGCGGCCAACCTGGGCCGCTCTGTGCAATTATCACGATGTTTCACTTTAACTCCAAATTGCTGAGTGAACTTAAATGAGCTTTGATAGAAAATGTAAACTTAAATCGTAAGACAGAATGCCCTTCCTCTAACAGGTGACAGAGAATGTTAAGGGGAGCTTTAAAACACGTGAAAGAAAAGGATTTTAATGATAAGTTAAAGCTTCTCTCCATATCAAAAAGCTTGTATCAATTATCTTATACCCAGGCTGTTACATTAAGTATGAATATTTTGAGGTTTTAAGCAACTCAAAAGTAACAAACGCCCTTCTTCATGAAGAACCAGAAGTTTAGCAGGTGGGGTGATACCGTTGTATTTTTTCCTCCATATTTTTAAGCCCAATGCCGTACCCGCCAGTCAACCAACTTCAACATCTCCGCCTAACCTTATTCATCCCTATATCTTCATTCCAAAAGCCAAAATCCTTCTCCTTTACTGTGTCCCTTGCCAGTCTGGGTACTCCGAGAAGTTTTATTTTTAAGAATAGTCATCCACTTTCTTCTTCCTTTTAAAGAAATGAGTGTGTGTGGGAGCATTAAAAATGCAGTTTGCCATTATGTTTGCCACAGGCAATATTTCTCAATTTGTGCAAGTCAAAGGAAAAGATAGGCTATTAGTTGTTAGCAGAGCCTAGTCTCTTCTCTGTAGGTTTTCATGTAGTTTAACCCACAACACAGATACATGCAAATTAGACAGGCGACAGCAGATTTAAGTATTAATAATCCTTTCACAATAAATGCTCAAGAAGTAAAGCCCGTTTAAAGAAATGGTACTACTGAAAATGTCTTCTAGAACACTATGAACCAAAATCTATTTTGTATATGTGGGTGGAGGGTGGGGACAGAAGAAGTGGTGGGTATAGGATAGAGATTAACCAAAGCCATATGGACTGCTTAGAAAATGGTTACCAGACCTACAGGAAAATGTCTTAAATTTTAGGCCTCTTGTTAGGAAAGAATACCCCAGCAACAGTTGGCAACTGGCTATCTGCCCTTTCTTAAGCAGCAGTACAACACCTAATTTTCATATTAAGAACAAAAACACGAGTTAGGATGGAATATATTTCGCCACCCTACCTTTTGAGATTTAAAACTCACATGTTTGAATAACCTGCTCTTGGCCCCAGGTTTCTTTCTTCTTCTTCTTCTTCTTTTTTTTTTTTAAATTTAAGAATTTATTGATTTGACAGAGAGTGAGAGGAGAGAGAGCTCAAGCAGGGGGAGCAGCAGAGGGAGAGGGGGAAGCAGGCTCCCTGTTCAGCAGGGAACCCGATGTGGGACAATCCCAGGACCCTGAGATCATGACCTGAGCCAAAGGCAGAGGCTTAAGGCACTGAGCCACCCAGGTGTCCCTTGACCCCAGGTTTCTTAAACTTCTGTCCTAAGATCAACCACAGGAGTGGCTATATATGCCCACACATTTCATCTTTCCCAGCCAGCCGTGTCTCAAGACTTAAATCACTGGCAGGTTAAGGTCAAAGTCCCAGATGTAACATTCGGAAAGGAGGCTACCCAGTAAAGGTAGGAGCCTTGAAGAAACTTAAGATATCATGTAAATATTAGATTCTTTTATTGGGCTCCGGGGATTTGCTATTAAAAAAAAAAAAATAGGGAAGGAAGAGGGGTGTTTCCCACCATATAATAAGCTCATGTACTCCATGAGCTAAAACTTGGGTTTCAACACCAGGGAACTGTAACAGGGACAAATAATTAGAGTAAAGTTCAGGGAGAGGGAAGTAAAATTAGTTCCAGCTGTGCAGCCTCAGACAAAAGAGAAAAATAGGAGGTACCACCCGTCACACCCATTGTTCCCCCTCTTCAGGCTCTGTACCCCTCAGGCAAAATTCTCACTGCCAATGCTAACTTAAGTATTATTTAAATTCCAGGAGCTAAGCCTCAGTAGATCAATTATTTTTTCTGAGCAACCTCAAATAAATGGCTGAGGACAAGTTTCTTTCCACTGATATGTAGGAAAACAAATAGGACATTATCCTGCTTTTGTACACATTTATTTCAAGTGTGGGCACATTCTTACTTGCTTTTTAAAGCTCAGGGACAATAAACTTGCTCATACTGCTTTATTCAAGAAGGTATGGCTTGTCCCTTATACTTTGGTATCTATTAAGGCATGACCAAAAAATAACCTGGGTTTCAGAGAATGCTTTGAAAAACATCCTCTGTATAAGAACATTTTAAAAAAGTCTTTTTGCAAAAAAAATATGTCAACCTAAATTTATCTCCTGCCATTATGTGACTGGAACAATCCAGTCCACACAGGCACAGAAAGCAAGATAATATTTAGATAGCATTTTAAATGTTAACTGTATTTCCTTGGGTTTAGGGCTTTGTTAAGTTCCTTATTGGATATCTTACATTAAAAAAAAATAATAAACCAGTGAACAGTTAGGAAAAGTAAGCTTCCTGTTATAAACTGTGTTAGAATTATTTTCTGAGACCCCGGCTTGCCTGAGGCCACACTATTGAAATGACTGTGCCCGGTCATTGAGGTCAAATTGTTCTTTCTCTCTTGTTTGTGATAATTTTGCCTGTTGTAACGGATAAGTGTAATGTAGTATAATAAGTATGATGCAGATACGCAGAATGGTTCACTTACAAAAACTCTTCTTCAGCTAGAAGCCATATAATAAAGGTAATAAAAAACCCAAAAACTCAGACAAAAGGTAGGATTCCTAGAATCCTAGAGAAGAGCTATTTATACTAGTCCTTCGCTACAGACTCCTTGTGCCACCTCTGTGGTCTGTTATTGGGGTGTCTGTTAACTCGTAAGCGGTGAAGGCCACAGATCCCGTTACTCATTCATACAGTATTAACAGCAACAGTGCTGTTATCCTATAGCACTAAAAGAGCAAGACAGTCAATTATTTTTTTTTTTAAAGATTTTATTTATTTATTTGTCAGACCAAGATCAATAGTAGGCAGAGAGACAGGCAGAGAGAGAGGGGGAAGCAGGCTCCCCGCCGAGTAGAGAGCCCAATGTGGGGCTCCATCCCAGGACCCTGGGATCATGACCTGAGCCGAAAGCAGAGGCTTTAACCTGCTGAGCCACCCAGGCGCCCCAAGACAGTCAATTACTATTAAACCATCGAGTTAATACAATTCACAGGGGCTCCTGGATACAAGCAATTATTTCTTCGAAGCTTTTATAACCACTATCATCCTTATCTTCCCTGGTGAGGGGCCTTGGAAGGGACAGGGTTTAGTGGTTTGAGTACACGCCCAACGATGATCTGAATCTTCTCACTGGTTCACCTACTCTGACGTCTGTGGTGCCTTTCAGTCAGCTGCTAAACCTACCTGAGCCTCTCTTTCCTTGCAGAAAAAAAATTAAGTCTGATGGTGGATTGTTGCATTGTACCTGGAAACTCGGGTGACAGATCCCTTCAGATCTGGAGTTATCACTTCACGTGTCTACACACTGACAGCATGAGCTCTGTCCTTCCTCCGCTCTGTGTGGTGGTCTCCCTTAGCGAGCTGACCCCAGTTCTGAGCACACATTTACAGGGAGAGGAGGGACGGGGTTATGGATGGCGGTGGTCAAGTTCTTCATCGTAAGAAAAGCCAGGGGGACAAGGGTGACCTTTTCTTCGTAGCCTAAATGAGAAAAACTGGATTCGACCACAGCTTTGCGGCGGACGTCGGGGGTGGGGGTTTGTGTGAGGATGTGTGCATGTTGGCGGGGGGGGGGTGAGAGTTCAGGGAATTAGAAGGGGCACTGGATGACCTGTTCCTTTTGAAAATCATGCTAAGATTCTGTGAGTTCTCTTCTCAGTCCACGTGGAGAGTGTGACCGTGCTACTACAGGGGAGGGATGGCATCCAAAGCGGAGAATATTGAAGGCCTGTCTTCAATATTCTTTTGCAGCATATTTGGGTAAATATCTATTTATGCATAGCAATGATTTTTCTTAGCCAGTAGGCCCTGTCTCCCAAAGTCCGCTATTTCTGGACCTAAGATTAAGTATCTGTGCAGGGTGTGTCTGTTTGGGTAGCAGGCCCCATGGAACCCTAAAGGCGTGTCGAAATTCATGTTCCCGCTTTAGAAAGCTAAGTTCGGGGCGCCTGCCTTAGCTCAGGTCATGATTCCTGCGTCCTGGGATCAAGCCCCTCATGTAGGGCTCCGTGCTTGGTGGGGGGGAGGCTGCTTCTTCCTCTCCCTCTGCCTCTCCTCCCCCCGCTAGTGCTCTCTCATGTGCGTTCTAATAAATACAATCTTAAAAAAGAAGCTAAATTCTACCAAAGAGGAAGTCTTTTTAGGTACCAGGACTGGACATTTCATTTCCCACCAGAAATGCTTTCCTCGATGAAGGTTTTAATGTTGACAGAGTGAATAAAATCAAAGTTAATGGATAGGGAGGATCCGAATTCTGGTTTGCTCTCCTCTCTCAGTGACAGGACCGGTTCCAGGAAAATTACTGGCTGTGCGCTGCAGGGCAGAACCCTGCAGACCCAGCGCAGCTGGTCCTTCACTGTCCGCCCCAACTTTTATTTCCTTCTTTAACTCTCCCCCCCTTCCCTGCTTTAATCCACATCAATAGCTAGTCCCAACAACATTCCCTCCCAGAGCCTCCCTGTCTCCATTTTCTCCTGCCAGCTTTCCTCTGCCTTTCAAAACCCCAGCTGTCTTGGGCCACTTGGGCTCTTTTCCTGTTCTTCCAACACAAAAACCCCCTTTGGGGGTTCTGACATGGATCTGTTTCTATCAGGTAATAAAGAGCACGTCCCCCATCCTGTTTGGTCTTAAACGTTGCATCTCTGTCAGTGGAATTGAGGGTCCCCTGCAGACGGGAGCACTGCTGGGTTCTCAGTGCCCTGGAGTCCACTGCTTTGTTCAGAACATGTGTTCCATAAAGATTTGGAGAATGAGTCTGGAGGCAACAAAAACCTGTGGAGCCCATGACCAAACGTGAATGAAAACTCAGGATTAGAATAAACAACAAAATGGAGAAGAGGGGTCAAGGGAAAGCAAAGATCCCCTTTCTTGGAAGGTCCCTCCCTCCTCTCTGCTGGCTGTTTCCTATGGAACCATCTCGGAAACTGACCAAAGAGCCAGAACCTGGGGAGACACACAAAATTCAGATAGGTATTATTGCTATATCTGCAAGTGTGTGGTCCAAGAGATAAGATGCCAGTGAAAGGAATGTGGGCATCTTTAGAGCCAAAGAACTGCAGAATCTCATCAAATGATCCGTCTGGGTAGGAGCTGCAGGCCTCACCAGGAAACAGGAAAGTAAGGGCAGAGCGATGCGAAAATCCAGTGACCTCAGCCTCCTTTAAGGTTAGAGAAGTGACAGACACGTCGTAATCAGAGGTGAAGACTGAAGCCACCCTGGCTGAAATCCTCTAGTCATTAAGAAGGCTTGGCAAGTTACGGTACCTCAAACACCAAATGAGAACATAATCCCAAAATTGTGTTAAGGGATATGGCTGTACTTTAGGCACAGCTGAGTTTAAAAACGAAGTATCTGCATTTTTTAGGGGCATCAAAATCATACATCTAGTATTTTTTTGTCTGTGAAAAAAGCACCTGAGAATGTGGAGCCTTAATGCTCTCAAACTGTATGACAGCTTTGGCCATTCGGAGCAACTGGTGAGACGCGGAATTCTAATTTAAAATATGTAATGGAACAACTGTTTTAGAGTTTTTGACTAAATGAGATCATACGTTTACATACAATTTTAAAACATCTACCAGAATTAAGACATAGGTTTCATTTTAAATTATAGTAAGAATTACTTAAATACTTGGGAAGGTTTGATAGTCAATTTAAGTACTTAAAAAGGAAAGACTTAATGTGCTGGCCACTGACTAATGTATAGAATTGCTGAGTCATTCTTATTGTATACCTGAACTAATACCTGAACTAATGTTCAAATATAATTACAAATGTTAATTGCATTTGAATTGAAAATAAAAAGCAAAGAGAGTATGTTACATCTTTAGTGGTTAAAGGAGTTTAATGAACCAAGTTTGTAAATGGAGTCAAATACTTAAATTTTCTAGTCTAGGCTACATTTGAAATTTAAAAGATTTTTAAAATTTGCTATTTAATAGGTCAAATATCAAATTTGAAATCCAAACTAACCCTTTAAGTAAGTACCCTTTCCTATGGACATTAACTATCCTCTGCAACCCAAAACTCACACTTGATACTTCCTTTTGGGCTGTGGGTCAAATGCTGCCTCTCAAGGGAGGCCTTCCATGATCACCCGACTGAAAGCTGTCTTCTCTATTTTTCTCTGTCACTGCATCTAATTCCTTTTATAGGTCCTCGTGTAACTGGCAATTAGAGATTTGTTTGTTTCCTGGCATATCGTCTATCTTCCAATTAAACTGTAAGCTCCAGAAGCAATAACCTTTTTTTTTAATACACCATGGTGTTTCCAAAACCTAATACAGTGCTTGGTCCAAAGCCGGCACACAAAAAGCATTTTTGAAGGAATGAATAAGTGAATGAAGTAAAAACTGAATATGCCAGGAATACTCAGGTCCATAGTTACAAAGGGAACCAAGGTGTTCTAGAAACCCAAGATCTTCACAGATTGATTAGCTATGTTTTTCACTATGTGAATATTACTTTTATATTCGCTCTTACTAAAACACAGAGCAATTTCAAAGCTAGATGAAAACCTTGTCCACTTTATTGCCACAGCAAACTTTTTAAGAGATTTGTTTGCTATTTGATCTGCCAGTAATCCTAGTTTAGCAAGCAGATAATGTACAGATGGTACCAAGATGTATAATAAAATGTTTGATAAATTACAATGATAACTTTAACATAAAGTATATTAAATAAATCAGTGATGTATTTTTTTAGGAGCTTCTTGCATTTGAAGAGTACACAGAATGGAGAAAAGGATTACTATATTTCAAAATATGTTCCTGTTTCTTAAGGAATCTGTGAAGCTATCATATAAATACAAGAATTCTATCCACTAGCTATGATATTAATACCAGTGTGCTATTTAAGTTTTAAGGAATCATTTACATTTTGATGCTGACTCTACATGTCATATAAATAGGAAGGTTTTTTTTGTATAGCTTAGCATTTTGGGCAAAAAATTCATTCTATTTTTCTTCTGCTTAGTGGAAGGAAAATTATGTACTCTTGGGTCAACTTATCTTTTTAATCTAAGAGGTCTCCGTTGAAATTGACTTTGAAGTTTGCTAATTACAAAACTCAACAGGGGTTTTTCCTTATTTGGTATAACTCATATTTCTATTCATTAACCCCAGTATTAAAAAGATTAGAAAATCTGAATAGAAACAACTTAAAAGTTTGAAGCATAGCCTCTCCTGGGTGATATTTTTAGATACTTTGAGTGCAAACTTCCCCTCATCCGATGATCTAATTACAAATCTTTTGTGGTTGTGGAATGGGAGGCTCTATTCATGTATTCTGAGCCTCCTAACGACATAGTGCCGCAGGAAGGTGAGAAATCGGTCAATTTTTTCTCATTCCGTATATTGGGAAAATTTATGTCTCCCTGAGTTACGAGAAAATCGGGGTTCTGACGGGCAATCCTGCTAGCTGCTTTTCGTGGGGCCAAGCCACTGGGTTCAGATGCTTTCATTGTGGTGAAAAGATCATTACCAGGCGGCTCCGGGGAAGTTGGCCCTCCTGTAAGTGCGCTCCTTTGTTATGAATATGGAACAGATGGAGCCAAATCTATCTGCTCCGTAGGAACAAAAACACTTATAACCCAGCTCTCTCTATTAAAGACTCTACTTAGCTCCTTTATACCATTGGCTTTCTGTGCACTGCTGTGAGGTTTTGACTTTATAGAAAAAGGCACTTCATAAAAGCAACAGTTCTTACTCTTAAACCAAAGTGGCCTAAGAACTAAAGAAGATGAATACATGGTTTCACCCACAGGACTCCTTGGAGATATGCAGATATTCAATTAGGGGTGTGTGTGTGTGTGTGTGCGCGCGCACGTGCGTGTGTGTGTGTGTGTGTGTGTGTGCGTGTGAGACTGTGTTCAGTTCTGGTAAATGTCTGCTTTAAAACAACATGAAAATATAAAGGAGAACGATGAAGATATCACGTTTCTCATTACGAGGATGGCATCTAATTGCTCTAGCATAATAAAATGCCAGGATTTAATTTTGCATATATGACTGTAAGGCTAGCGAGGACTGTCTTGCACAAAAAATATGACTCTGCACAACAAAACCATGCGGGTAAACATAATTAGTAATTAGGACCACACTACAAAACAAAGGCTATATCTGATGCTTCCTCACCATGAAAAATAGTAATAATTACCTTCAGTATCAGGCCAATTTGCTTTTATCATCTGAAAGATGTAAACACTGCAGGTAGGTCCAATGCAGGTGCTTATTTATCATGCCGATGGGCTGAAACACAGCCAAGGGCCATACCTGCGAGGGGCTCTCGCCAAGGCCTGTGTGTGTGTGTGTTGACAGGTGGGTGGGGAGGCTCGCAGGCTTCTGGGTGTGGGTGCCCAACTAGATGCGCACCTTCCCTTGACAGCAACAGGGGGAAAGGCGTGTCTGCCTTATTTCGTTACATTTATTATACTGATACATTTAGAGTCTGGCTGCCTCTTCCAAGATAATTGAAAAAAGAAATTCTGTGGCAGGAGGCTTTGATTCTGACTCAATCAAGTCTTCGGGCAAATTTCCTCCTGCCAGTGGAAGCACAGCTTGCCTGAAGTCGTAACCTTTGTTGGAGGAAAGGAACTGGCCTTGAAGCAGATCATGAAGCAGATGTTTTATGCCAAATCAGAGTCTGGGGATACGTAGGCTACTGCAAATAAAACTCTTCTTCTGTCTGTTCAATCATTTCAATTCCCTGCAGTGTGAAATATGAACTTGCCAACAAATGGCCAGCGTGCTGTGCCTCGCAGCAGGGGGGGAAAGTGCCACAGCTGTGCCAGAGACTGGAAAACTCAAGACGCGCATGACATGTTCATTAGTTGTGTACAGCTAGGGTCTGCGCCAGACCAGCTTCCAGAACCCAGACGCGGGGCAGGAGCTGGGACTGCCCAGCACACCAGAGGGTGGAAGACATGATTTCTACCAAAATGAGACACGCAACTTACACTGAGCCCTTGGATGACCCCAGAAGGTTAGTCCTGACAAGATACCAAAGGGCACATCTTCTCTGGGTAGGAGCAGATTGAAAAACTAGGTCTGCTTGTGATCACAGCTTTTTTTCCCCCCTGATTTTATTAGCAGCCTGCTCTGTGAGCAATTATAAAAAGAAAGAAAGAAAGAAAGAAAGAAAGAAAGAAAGAAAGAAAGAAAGAATGAAATACACTTCAAGCCTCAAAGCAACTGTGGAAGATTGAAATGGCCCCGTGAAGAATTTATCAACAAGATATCTTGTCTTTATCAGAAAGATGGCATCGTGGAAACCGTCTGACGTACTTGTTGGTGGCAAATATAATACTAGTTCCTTCTAGTATTCTACACTGGCCTTCTAGTTCGTCCTACATTACAGGTTCCCAATAGTGAAACAGTTAATTTATCCAAATTAAAGTAAAATGAAAATGTTTCAGTTGGAGGTCCTCTGCAGCATATTGAACATGCATATTCACACATACCCTTATAGCTGTAATCCCAGATTATAAATATCCCATATTCAGTTCTATTGTGAGATTTTTCAAAGGTTATTCACATGCTTTCTAGTGCCACATTCTTTCAAGTTTTAATCATGAGTTCCTTAAATAGAAGTCATTTGCATCTGTAAACATTCCCTTGCAATAGTATTTAGCAGTATATTCTCTTTGTGCAGAGCTATTTTAAAAGGAAAATAACCTTAATATGGAATAACAATCAAGCACAGGCAGAAGAAGATAAATTAGAGGCTTGAGGAGCCTCTGTTACCCCTTTATGCAATTTCTGGAAAAAAAAAAAAAGAAACAACTTTGAAGTTTCTCAATCTTAAAATAGCCCAGAATCCTAGTTTGTTTTGGATGATGGATTATAGGAGTACGACTCACATAATCCAAAGCATGACCTAAATCATAAGGACATTTTCAAGAGAAGAAATGAGTTTGAAATAATTTATTGTTTTGAAAAGAGGCCAAATAAGTACACATGGTTCAAGCTCAAAAATGATAGACCATTATCACAACTAATGGCCAAGTTCTCATTAGTTTAGCATTTCTAAATGAATGCTGTAGTCAATAAATCTGTCGCAGAATGGTTACAAATGGTTGTTATAAGGGATTAATAACAAGACTTATATTTTTATTTTAGGATTCTTTTGGCACCAATTACCCTAGAATATTATTTCTCTATAATATTTCTTTTTCTCTATTTAACTTGACCAAATACAAAATAGAAACATGAAATTATTTCTTAATTGATATGGAGCTTAGTGGGAGGGAACTCCATTTCCCTGCATAATAATATGCATAATAATAATAATTTTATTATTATTATAGCTACAATTTTTCTACTATTTCTACACACCAGGCACTGTGCCAGGTTTATTAAATTTAATCCTCAGAACAGTTCTGCAAGGCAGAATTATTATTCTCATTTAAGAGATGAGGAAACTGAGGCTTACAGGGATCAGGCATTAGCCAATGACATACACAACTGGTGTATGGCACAGCAGATAGTCACATCCACGTCTTTCTAATGCCAGAACTATACAACCTCAGTTTATAGTATAAATCATACTCCTATTTATGGCTGCCCTACTTCAAATATTTGTTGCATAATTTCCCAGAAGCTCTTAAAAGTCCTTCCAAAAAAGTCTGGGAGTAGGTTAAAACTTGGTAGAACTTGACTGTGTAATCTTAAGCATTTGCAAGAGGTTTTAGTAAGCAAACCAAGTGGGGTTTTGCTTGCAGAGACATGTCCTACCCACATTTCCCCATCAGGTGCGTGTCTAGAAAAAGCCTTTTAATATTATATTACTGTAACTGATGTACTACTCCTAAGTACCCATATGCACCACTGTAGGAGAAAACATGAAACAAAACATAGTAACCAAATGTTCCAGAAAGAAAACTGAGAAAATTGGCAGCATTCTTAGTACATACTCCCCTGCGAAAGGAGAGATTGCTCAGCCTGGCAGTGCTGTCTCTGACCTCCTGGCATCTCTTGGGATTTGGGTGGCTCCTGCCTGCTTCACCCCTTGCCCCCCTCTCCCATCATGGTGCCTTAGTCTTGGCCTGGTGGAGAAGCAAATTAGGTGACAATGTTGTGGCACATGAACCCAAATTAACACGGAAAGCAGAAATTCCTCCTCTCCAAAACCCAACTGAGAGGGCTCCATCTGGGGGAAGGCCCTGCTGAGCTCCAAACCGCCTATTTATATATAGACAGAGTCAATGGCCTTTCTTGATGTCTCAGAAAAAAACCCAAATGCAGCAGAGTCACTAATTCTCACCCTAACTTCAATAAGGATAGGAATTCATTAGTAAGATACATGAAGGGTGACTTTGCATCTTTGTATCTTTTTCATTTTCTCTTGCAGTGTATGTATCTGGTCCACCAATGTCTACTCAACAGCATATGTAACATTTCCTGCACCATCTATTCCAAAAACTCTTCCCCTTTAGTGGACCACATCCAAAGGATCCCATCCAGCCAGAGAAACAAAAGATTCTGCTTCACCCCAGACAGGTGGATAAGAGCTCAGTGTGATTGTGGTAGAACTTAAGTCAGATCATGTTCCATCTCTGCTCAAAACTCTCCATCAGCTCCCATCACACTCTGAAATCCAGGATCATCCACGACCCTACCTCCCAAGCCATCGCACACACTTCCACACTGTTACAGAGCTCTCCTGGGGTTCATCCTGCTCCTGCCATGCAGGCACACAACTCTGCTCTGCGTTTTCCTGTTCTCTCTACCTGGAACAGTGACACATGGCTCGGGTCCTCACTTCTTTCAGACCCCCCGCTCAAGTGTTAACTATTAGAAAGGGCTGTCCTGATCTACCTCTTTGTATCCCCTACGTACTTCTCTATATCACTCTATATTATGATTATATAGATAGATAAACCTTATATATATATATGTAATATATGTATAATATATATATTTATATATAAAATAGCAATTTCCCTATGTTTATATCCCCTATGCTCCTATTTTATTTTTCCATCATAGCATTGACCAACTACCTGATATATTTCAAATTTATTTGTTTGTTTATTCCCATCCCCAGCCCCTGGCTCCCCAGCAGAGTGTAGGTTCTGTTAAAGCAAGGCTTTTGGCTCTTTTTTTCTCTACTGTACACAGAGAATCCAAAACACATCTGGCCAGCACTCTAGCACTCAATAATATCTGTTGAATGAAGGCAGGAAAAGAAAGGATAAATGAATGAAAGACAAGGTCACCCCAAGAAAATGCTTGTTTGCTTACTGATCTGCCATAAATGCCCACAAAATCACAAGTTTAGGGGAGAAAGGAAAATTAAAAAGCCAGTAACTAAGGAGGCTTGTGAGTTTCCTGCAATGTAAGTAGGTCCTTAAGCCTGCTATAAATGTGAACGAGTGGCTTATTTTTCAAGATAGAGTGGCCCCCCCCACATTCAATTAAGATGCACTAAAACATATTTGTATAAAGCAAAATGATTTTAAAGTACTTTTGAAAAAGCTTCTACTAATAACCTGGTGCTTGTTTTCAAGGCATTCCTGTGAAGAGTAAAGGCGAATGACAGCAAAATATCAGCAAAGCATTCAGTCCAAGAAGGAGGTCAGGCTTTTTGGGTGGCCTTTATTTGGAGTAATGCTAAGCAGCTGCAGGCCTGATTAGCCTGAAAATGTAAAAGGGGGTAACTCTGGACCTAGAGACAAATCTCATCACCATCATCTATCACCAGCTGAACACTGAGCACTTTTGCCCCCTTATAACCAACCTGCAAGCTGACGTCACTGAATCACGAAACTCAAGGGCGTGAACCCTGCGAACAATCTAGTTCCGTCTCCTCATTTTACAAGTTTAAGAACCAGAACTTTAGCATTTCAGAGGCACCAAATAACCCATCAAGGTTTATCTTATGGGGGTGGCGGGGGGGGGGGGGTATGTGTCAGGGGGAAAGGATACTGAACAGGCTGATGTGGCCCAGGGACATTCATCACAAGAAAAGTGTTCACTCAAGCTACCATGGACAGAACTAGGGCAAAGAAATCATCCCCAAAGCTCCTCTTAAATACAAAGAACCAAATTATTAGCAATTAAATATTTAATGAATTTATAGTATAACTAGTTCTGCTAAAATTTATGAAATAGTTTAGTTGAACTTTTTATTTGCTGAACATATTCTTTAGAGAGCATGTAAAATCAATGCGTATAATACATTTATATCCTTTTTATAGAAAAGAGTATAATTTTACTATTTTAAATAACCGTGGAAGATTATGGCTACTGCATCTTTGCCATTGACATCGGGTTGGTCATAGTTATGATTTATTTTTTCTCAAATATATGGTCAGAGATACAGTCTCAATTAAGATATTACTCCTGGAGGAAAATGGGAGGCACTTTACAACCCTCGCTTTATGATTCTATTTCCAGAAAGCACAGTGGTGAAAAGTGGGAGCTGTCTATGATACTAATTTGAAAAACTAATGAAGTTATAGAACATTATTTCTCATAAGTAGCTACCAGCCCCTATTCTCTGCACAGTATAATATTGTGTACAACTCCAGTGAAGGCCAGAGCTACTGCCACAGCCTGCCCTCAGCAATACAATACTTACATACCCCGCCCCCCCACCCCCTGCCGCCATATTAGTAAGGAAGAACTTTATAAAATTACCTCAATTCTCAGGCACTGAGGATTTCATTGCACTCCCCAAGAAATGTTCTTCCCACTCACCTAAAGCTCTCTTTTCCAAATTTCCAACTACTTTTGCTCCCCTCGCGACCAATTTGATCTAAAAAGTATACATCAACTAGATTTTTAGAAATCAAATCATTTAAAACATGCTCTAGGGCTATTGAAAAGAATTCTGCTTCTGTAAATGGAATGATCACTCTACAATTTATCTTTTGTAAAATCCTAATTTTCATATGTCGTGCTTGTTTAAAATGACATAGACCTGTTCAGATTTCCTCAAGGGAATAAAATCAACACCAATTATTTCTTTCTACCCCATTTCAGTTGCAAACTTCCTCTAGAATAGAGAGCAGAAATATAAAAATACTTGGCATTGTCTGCCTTGTCATTTTCTTTAAATATGCATAGATCAAAAATGCCATAAAGCGGGAATCCTCACTGTCAAAATTTTAGTGGTTTCCATTGGAATCCCCTGGATTCTCACAGAGGTAGGTGGGTCCGTCCTTTATCTAATTCCGCTTCCCTTCCTTGTGGTACTTTATTTACAATAAGAAAAAAGAGATACACAGTCCTTGCCTATAGGACCTTACATTTTATTTTTATTTTTTTAAAGATTCTTAAGTAATCTCTACACCCAACGTGGGGCTCGAACTCACAACCCTGAGATCAAGGGCTATATGCTCCACCAACTGAGCCAGCCAGGTGTCCTGCGATCTTACATTTTATTTTATTTTTTATTTTATTATTTTTAAAATATTTTATTTATTTGACAGAGAGACCCAGCAAGAGAGGGAGCTCAATACAGGGCTCAATCCGAGGAACCTGGGACCATGACCTGAGCTGAAAGCAGATGCTTAACAACGGAGCCACCAGGAGACCTGTGATCTTACATTTTAGAGGGTATGATCCAAAATTTGAAAATTTTTTGAAGGAAGAACCAAGGAGTTTGATAGAAAGAAGCTGGAGACTCTGTATGGGATAGGGGCATTCCATCAATTGTGAACTAAAGGACCTAGCCCAGTGTGCCAAATTCTACATCGGTGCACAAAGACACTGAAAGCCTCCAAAGGGGCAGGTTCATTTTAGGCCTTTTGGCAGTTTGGACACACTTGCTGACCTGACGTACCAGACACAAAGCAGTTAAAAAGCATTTCTTGAATACCCATGCCATGTTCACCCTAGGAACTGTGTGTGTGTGTGTGTGTGTGTGTTGGGGGGAGGGTAGGGACTATGTCTCACTTGTTTTTAGAGGATTAGTGCAGGAAGCCCCTGTACAGCTTCATCCTTGAGTAGCTTCCAAAGATACCAGTCAAGGTTTTGGGGACCGTTTGGGCCCAGCAGATGGAACTTAATGATTCCAAGCACCAGAGGGCACGTCCCACACAGGCCTGCTGGGCAGCAGAAGAACTCAGGAGGGTGCAGGGGGGACAGTGTATTGAAACCAGCCACCTAGGCGGCATGACCCCTTTTACAGAAGAGTAAGACGGCAGATGAAGAGATTATGACGTAATACTGGAAGTGCAGAGCTGCCTAATTATGAGCTGCAAAAACAGAACTAACAGCCCTCGGGACCAATGGTGAAGGCATATTCGGGAGTGGCTCCCTTCCTTTTGTCCCCATCTTAGTCACTTTCAGGGTTATTACTCACTTTTCATCGAGAGACTTGAGATAGGTTCGAGAACAGGTTTATAAGTGGAATTATTTGAATGGGGAAACTGGTTCTAGAAGCCAACTAGTGAGATGGTACATTAAAGTGGGGTCAAGTTCAATACAATGAAGAACAGAAAAATAGCAGACCCCCAAGCAGCACAGGTGTATCTCAGGAAAAACAAAACCCACCGCAAACTGAACTTGGCCTCAGGCTGGTCTACTTCTTTATCAGATCTGATCAAGTGCTGTCTTCATGCTTTGGATCCACATTTAAAGTAAGACCTAAGAGGGGCACCTGGTGGCTCAGTCCTTGGGCGTTGGCCTTCAGCTCAGGTCACGATCCCAGGGTGCTAGGATCGAGCCCTGCGTCTGGCTCCCCACTCCACGGGAAGCCTGTTCTCCCTCTCCCCCTGCTTGTGTTCCCTCTCTCGTTGTGTCTCTCTCTGTCAAATAAATAAAATCTTTTTAAAAAGTGACAAAAGTTATTTAAAACACACACACACACAAAACGACTTTCACGGGAACAGCCAGAACAGTTTAAGTGGCATGATTCACTACAAACATAAGAATCCTGGAAGGAAGAGAAAACTAGCTTGTGTTTTTTTGTTGCTCACCTTAATAGAGGATTAGATGCAAGAATACGGGTTCAACTCTACAGAAAGCCTGATATGCTAGCTATAGAGAAAGGGCTTGATGATGAATGGGACTACAATAGATTTTACATTTTTCGTGATTAGGAGAAGCACATACTTAGCGTATTTTAAAGCTGAATGGGATTTTATAAAGAATCTAACCTTCTTCCATGCAAGCCAGGTCCCTCCAGATGCTGCAAAGAAAAAGAGTGTCCTATGTCTAATAAGTTTGGTGAAGAAAAGAGATCATCTCTCTCTCTCTCTCTCTCTCTTTCTGGAGATCTGCAGTGCATGGCCGTACATTTAAGGGCCCAGGAAGTCTTGCCTTCCCTTCAAAAGAGGGGAAAAGAAGTGACTTTAGCCTAGCATTTGGCAAACTTAAACTTGATGACAGAAATTGTAACACCTTTAATTTCTTGTTCTTTGGGATCTCCAATCTAGGTCAACTCCGTCATTTTATATCTGAAGACAGACTCTGTTACCTGACTGATTTCATATCGGACTAGCACTGGACAGGGCCAGAATGGGGCTTAACTCATTCCACCGTGCATTTCTTATATCCTGCTGATGTTAATGAAAGAAAGCTGTAAATCTGCACGTAAGGATATTTCCCATCATCTGTCTGGAGTTTTTGCTTTTCGCACTGAAAGGAAGAAAAGCAACGGAATGTGAGGTAAATCTTAAGTGAAAAAGATGAGTCACATTCTCCAATTTGCTGGAACATAGTAAAGTATGCAAAAGTACTAGACAAAGATAAATTATTACTGCACAACAAATCAGGAATATAAATGTTAAACCGATGCTCTGCCCCTGTTGCACTTAAAGGATTTGCGCCACATAGATTTTCGATTGTTTTGAACAATCCCATGTATTCCCTGTTCCCGTTTGTTCAACAATGAAGTATATATACCCTTGTTTGGGCCAGTGGCCATTTTTGCCTAGTCAGCACCCATGCCTATCTTCTGGAGGCTAAAAACCAAACCACCACCACAAAAACTTGGACGAACTCCTCTTTCCTTATTTCATGTAGTCTTGGTGGGGTTGTCAGTCACGGTGCTCTTTATTCTTTTCCAAGCACAGCTATCTATGCCAATCAAATTCCTTCTCCTGGGAAGTGGAGTCCTTGAGGACAGTGATACAAGGAAGGGAGAAATGTTAAGAGCTGAGAAAGTGAAATGGCTGGGTCTTGACAGGGTGATTCTAATTATCCACTTGTTTCTAGGTTCTGGATCCCCAGCACTGCCTCTGTGACTGTTGATCCTCCCTCTGGTCTTCTGTTAAATGCCTCAGTCTCTTCAGTAGGGAGAAAGTTCCTCTATTTTTGTTTAAGTTAGCTAGAACTGACAAATACTGTTTACAAGTTGGGAACCTTAATGAATATGGTATCCATCTGTGGTGTACTTTGCAAATGGAGGAGGCATTACCAGTCATACTTACTATAAGGGTTACACAGTGTGTAATGAGTTATCCCTGAAAGAGAGAGGACATAAAAAAATTATAAGGGATATTAATGTAGGTGTGATAGGTAAAAATATGGTTGCTAAAATACCTGAATTAAGTAGACATTTTTCTTGTTTTATCTATCAACAAGGTGCCAAAATTAAAAAAAAAATACATACATATGGGTTTGGTGATACTAATCTAGGGCTGTGTATTGATTAATCTGTTTCTGATGGTGGAAAGAATCAGACCGTCTTGTGTCTTCACTGTGTAATTCTATCAGGGAAGTGACAAGCCTTGCTTTTCAGAGATGTCTTGAACTGAAGTGGAGTGTACAGTAAAATACAGATTTCCTCAAATGAATTGCCAAAACCATTAATCTTTATCTAAGGAGCCATAATAACAGTTTGTTCTCAGTAGCAGGTGGGGGAGGGAGAGAAAATGTCTTCCAGAAAGCACTTTGGCAGTCAATCTGGTTGATAATAAAACTTGATGAAACATCTGTGATTAATATTAATTCTAATTCTCCCTTTAATGGATAATTGTGAAAAAGATAATTTATCCCATTTCATTTAGACTACAGCCGAGTTTTTCAATTTAGGAAAAGAACATTTTTCCATGTTTCTCAGGTATGAGACTCCACGGGGAAGAAAAACAGGTGCATAAAACCTGCCAGTGGCAATGAAGTTTTCCAGTTAGGCCTGGAAAATACTCTGTGTGAGTTCGGCTGACCACTGGAGTCTTGGATGCGACCCACAGAATGGTTCTATAAGTGACAGACTATATTTCTGCCTCTCCACCACTGTAGAACATTCTAAATAAACCAAAGTGAACTGACAATATATTTTGATCCTATTTGATTCTGCAAAGGGAGAAAAATGCCCTTGTGAGTAAATGACAGTAAGCTATTTCTGACCACCAGTGTATTTCAAACTAGTTGATGATAGGAACTATTTCTGACACATGCAAATGTATAATTCAAAGTACCCATAAAAATTTGTCATGGAAGCTACCATTAATTTTGACAGAAACTAGGAAAGTAACTAATTGCCTTTCAAATATCAATATTAAGAATACCATTTATTAAACTAGCCCTCTAACTCATTTATAAATGGGAAACTTGAGGTACGGGCTGAAGCCCCCTGTCCAATTAACACACCTAGTAAATAATGAAGTCAAGACCCAGCTCTCCTCATTTTTACCCCCTCTGCTCCTTTATACTTGCTAATATTTAAAATGGAACCTGTTAAACAATGGTCTTGTTTTCTAGGAGTCAGGATATATTATATAGTTAAAAACATGACTGCTGTCTAACCCAATATGTAAGTAGTAAAAGAGTGGTTAATTATACATCACTGTTGACCTTTAATCATAACTGAATCACGGCTCCATTTAGATATACTCCTTTTTTCATCAGACTCTAACTAAACATTGGGGAGAAGAAAACAAACTAACAAGCACGAAAGATCACAGACAATAGGCAGCACCCACTTTTTCAACGTACCTTCCAAAACCCTGTGTCGCAGAATTAGAATGCTATAGGAACTTCTCACTATTCTTTCCTTTTCTCCCAAGTATACATTTTCCTTCCGAACTGTTGGTCCAAAATGAGTATTTCTTATTGCTCGATATTGTGCCTGTTCCCTATTTTTATGTGGCTTTCTGATTCTTATCTGCACTTTGCCACTTTGCAAAAGGAATTCATTTTATAACAAAAGTTGTATAACAAAAATTTTTAAAAAATTGGATAAGAAGTACAAAATGCCCAAAGGGTCACCTGGTTCTTGTTTGCATCAGCGAGGTAAAACTGAATCTTATTTATGAATGAAGCAAATGAGACTGTTTGTTCAGTGAGGCAGAAGGAAGGACTGGTTATTACGACCATCGTGAATGTGCTGCCTCCCAGACTCTCCGTATCTATCTTAGTCTTTATTGTTCGACCAGCTTGATCTCTTTCCAACCAGAGCTCCCTGGGTTATAAAAACCCTCACACGACAAAGACTGCTTTTCCTCAACACCTTCACTCAAAGCTTCTCGTATCTACTTCTACGTGGTCTTAAATTTAGACCTCTCTACTCCCACTTTAAGCCAATGTTCCCAAAGTGTGGTATGAAGATCACCGCCAGGAGAAACTGCTGGAGAGCTTGTTAAAAATGAAGATCCCTACTGCAACCTCACAAAATTTAATGAATCAGACATTCTGGAAGTAGGTTCCAAGAAGTGAGATTTTTACCCCCCTCTGTCACTAAAATTAGGATAGTGTCTTCAGCCCTAAGACCTGAATTTCACTTTGCCCCTCAAGTCAGCATGTCACGTCTTTAATGTCTTCCGCCTAAAGCCATCCTCTCTCTTTTTTATGGATGGCGTCAATCTCTTAATTTACTTTATTTCTCTTTTTGCTGTTATTTTCATGGATATAGCTTGCTCACATTCAACTGTGAGGTCCTGGATGATTCCGAATACATCGAGTATTTTCTATTGTCCCTTTAAGGTGTCTGCTACTTTGGCCTGATGGCTAAACACAGCTCGGTAAGTACTGATGGGTTGACTGATGAGAAAATAATATATAATGCTGAAGTGTATCCTTCTGTAGCCAGTGTAGATTTTTCTGTAGCCACAAATTTAATGATGTACACGTACCAACAGCCCACGTAGAGTTAAATAAGCGGTGTTATATAGCATTTTTAAAATACAAATATTTCAAGAAATAGCTCAATAAATTTTCTAAAATGGTAAACACATCCTGCCAAAAGGTCAGAAATTCTGCTATTTGATTAAATTAATAATCCAGCAAATGTTACTGATGTAGCAATTCTACTTAATAAAAGCATTACTAAAGCCTATGCAAAAAAAAAAAAAAAAAAAAAAAAAAGCTGAAGAGACACAGAAGGAGATATGGAAACAATTGAAATTCAAGTAAAGGGTATTAATTTCTCTGAGATTAGAATAATTTCTCCATAAGTACTGGTCCTTTTTATGCAATAAGCTTCCAAACATTACTTGTCATAAACGAAAAAGAGCTAAAAGCACGAATGTTGGAGTCCAAACACCTTTGCTCTACTCTGGGCTCTACCACCCATGGGCAGTAAGCTACTTGGCCTGTCTGTGCCTCAGTTTCCTCATCGGTAAAACGAGAACAGTAACAGTGCCCAACATAGAGCTGTAATAACATATGGATGACTTGGTACCCATAAATGTGTGGAATGGGTAAGTGCTTACTACCGGCCAGCTTGGATCCTATAACCAGCCAGCATCTAGCCCTAAGGTAAATTATTTCAAAGTATTTCTAGGATTAGGCCCAAATGAGTGTCCCCTTCAAAAATCTACTACTCCCCATTGCCTTCTAGATAAGTTCTAAATTTCTCAGAATTAATGGCCTTCCCTAATCTGGCCCAATAGGTAGCTATCCACTGTTATTTTTCAAATGCTTTCCATTCCAGTCAGACTTGTCTTTCCATGGATTCCCAGAATCTGGCTGTTCTGATTTCCTTATCAGGAGAGGGGAGGCAGGTGAGCGGGAAGTCCATGGGAGTGGTATGAAGCTGGTGCTCTGGAGGGCTGCTGGGTGGTCTCCCCAACTCTGGCAGCCGCCCTCATGAGCCAGCCCCATCCACTTCCTGCCCGCCCCCACCCCCCGCCCCGGCTGTGTGAAATCCCGTGGATGCACACAGCTGCTGCAGTTCCTCCCCTTCGTTCTAAAGATGTCATAAATTCTCCACAGGGCCCTTCTCCTCGGGGAATCACTACCCCCTTTCCTCAAATACACAGAAATGTGTTAAAAACCCCAAATCTGTGAAAATGGTGGATTTTAAATGGTAACAACACTAACAGCCACTACAACTAGTAATGGGAATGGAAACGCTACTTGGCTGCTGCCATGCTGCTTACCAACAAGGGAGAGCGATCCCTATCATGTCCTAGTAACAAGCAGACATGTGGGGATGGTGGCTCACCAGGCTTTGCAGTATATTCACCGATCTCTCCACTGGGCTATTGATTCTGTTAATCAGATTTAAAGCTCTGAAAAATGACTCAGGGTACCAAAGAGACATATACTTTCAACAGTCCTGCTAATCATTAAATGTTTACATCACATTCAAAATCGGAAGAGTGAGTGACACATCATTTTAGTCTGTTTTCATGTTCTGACCCCACAAGCCAGTCAATAGTGCTCCACTGTGTGAAGCTCAGGGGTAAGCGGACATGACACATCTCTCTGCAGGTACACGAGCCATTTTCAGAACTGGGTTTCCCCTAGGTTCCAGGGTGTAGGTAGGACTTAACATCAAGACTTTATAAGATAGCTTGAAATCGATCTTATTTTAAATTTTTTAAAATTTATTTACTTCTTAAGATTTATTTCTTTATTGGAGAGAGAAAGAGAGAGAGAGAGAGTGTGTGTGTGTATACCCTCGAGCAGGGGGAGGGGCAGAAAGAAAATCTTCAAGCAGGTTCCTTGCTGAGCATGGAGCCTGAGGCAGGGCTCCGTCTCACCACCCATGAAATCCTGACCTGAGCCAAAAACAAGTCAGAAGCCCAACCAAGTGAGCCACCGAGGCTCAGTTTTTAACTTCTTTTAAAATATTTATTATTGGGGTGCCTGCGTGGCTCAGTCAGGTGAGCCTCTGCCTTCCGCTCAGGTCATGATCCCAGGGTCCCAGGGTCGAGTCCCGCATCAGGCTCCCTCCATCCATCCCTCCCTCCCTCCCGAGCTTCTCCCTCTCCTCCTTGCCTGTGCTCTCTCTCTCTCTTAAATAAATAATCTTAAAAAAATGTTTATTATGAATTACATGAATGAAGAGCTTAGACTTGGAGTCAAAGTACGCAGGTCTGAATCCTGACTCCATTAATCTCAGAGAAGTTACGAAACAGCCTCATTACAGATGAGGAGCCGACCAGGGAAAAAAAGTACAGTGCACGGCACATAGTAAAATTGCAATAAATGTGAAATCATTGTAATTAGGGTCATCAGAACTCATACCTGTCAGTCAAGGTATGAGTAAACCTCCAGCAAAAGGCTGCTCTTACAATGACAATTGATCTGAATTAAATTTCATTTAAATCACTGAAGTATTCACTATATGGTCTCAAAACTGACAGAACTGCCTATATATAAGCAAGACCTTTAAGCAATCTCTTAAAAGTTAAAAAACAAAACAAAACAAACCCGGCCTATTCATCTTTTTTGGTCTTTATTTTACTCTTCTTGTTTAGATTTGTTTCTTAAGAATTAGGTCCGGGGACACCTGGGTGGCTCAGCAGGTTAAGCCTCTGCCTTCAGCTCAGGTCATGATCTCAGAGTCCTGGGATCTAGCCCCGCATAGGACTCTCTGCTCAGCAGGGAGCCTGCTTCCCCCTCTCTCTCTGCCTGCCTCTCTGCCTACTTGTCAACTCTGTCTGTCAAATAAATAAATAAAATCTCTAAAAAAAAAAAAAAAGAATTATGTCTGAAATAAAGCAAAAAGTTTGATGTTCCAGGTTGAGGACCTCCTGAAACTGTTAAAGTAAAACATACATGGAAATTGCGTGGATTTGGATTTAGCCAGAGCCTGTGATAATGTATTAAGGAGAAAATTAACCCGAACAAATTTTTGTTAAAAAAAAAAAAAAAATTAGAAAAAACAAATTCACATTGGAAACTAGATACTAGAGCTAATAAAAACTAGTCAAGTTTAAATTAAAAGCAATATATTTTCTCTATTAATGACTCAGAGACATTATTTGGTTTTAAAGATTAGGAGTGTAAAAGGGAGTGCTAACTATAAACTAAAAGTCACCTAACATTAACGTAGATCAAACTAGCTGGAAATACTGCACATCTCTGAAAATAGTAAAACGAAAAGACATTATCATTTCAATCTCTAACAATAATAGACTGGCTGGCTATTCTCCAATTTGTGATATTTCACTTCTGGGGCTCAGAATGAATTAATATTTTGTAAAGCTATAAATTTTAAAACCAAACCTGGATCTAGCACATATATTAAAGATCCTAATGTGAATCTTCTCCAAACTGCTTAAAAATATTCAATGGTAAAGGAAGCCTGTTGTCGAAGTCCACACATTTCCCCTATTACACAGAGGTAACCCATATCCCCTAGAAACCATATTTCAAGCCCACAGGATACTCATGAACTAAAATAATGAATGATAATGCCTCGCTCCCTGCATTAATATTAAAGAAAAGAGAAAATAGAAAACTTTATAGCCACTATCAGCTCTCTGAACCATAAATCTCAAGTTTTGAGAATTGCTTCCCAAAAGGGTAGGGAGCAGGGATGAGCTGTGAGAGTACTGTGGAGCCTAGAGATATTTTTTTTAGCAAGCCAGCAAAGCACTGACACAAATTTCTACATATCTCTGGCTGTGAAAAGTCTCATTTGTGGTGATTTATATTTCCTCATAAAGAACTCTGTAGATAATATAAGCCTGCTGTGAGGCTGTATGACAACTTTCAAACCAAGAGTTACACGACCATTCTGTTAAAATAGAGCAAGAGGAGATGAGTGGGAAAATCTGTAGAAATAGTATGTCTTCTGATGAAAGGCCAAAATCTGGCTCGTTTGGCAGGCACCATGTTCAGAGACTCACCTTTCACTCTGTGTGTGTGTGTGTGTGTGTGTGTGTGTATCTCTGGGATAATAGTCCAGTCATCCATACGAGAAAGTATAATTTTTTTTTTCCAAAAGATTGACTAAGCACGTTTGGTGCGTGCGTGCTTGTGTAATTTACAACAAATGACACTTAGACATCATCACACTGGAGTTCAGTTGCCTTAATAAGTTACTAAGGGAAACACAGAGAATAGCATGCTGACAACCCAAAGTCAATGAAGTATAAACACTGTTATTCCAAGTGTCACTGGCGTGTTATTTCCATTTCTCCTGGCATCTGCACTATGTAACACTGCACATACACGCGATGCAGCAGCTCATTAAATTGTTTTCAGTTAACTCTGCAACCAAATTAGTACATTACATGTTTATAAGGCTAAGAAATACTGCTTCCCTGTGAAATTACACAATCAGGTGCCTTATTTCTCTGGGAGATGTGGCTACTTTTGACATTTAGGGATGAAAAGCGAAACCAAAACAAAACAAAACAAAAACACACCCCAAAACACCCCACAACCAAAAACCCAATCCTTTCATTTATTTCATTTCAGCATTTAGTCTCAGCGTGGTAAAAGGAACCAAAAGGTGGCATAATTCCTTCCTCCCCTTTAGGAGGTCAGAACGCTACATGTTCCCTCAGTCTCATAATAGCATTTTAAATTCTTAAAAGGAGCCCAAATAAAAATGATTGTTTTTGAACTCCTTATCTGAGTGTCACAGCCTTTGAAAACTTCAAACAATGCAAATAGTACTTATGAGTCTTTAGTTTCATATGGCTTAGACCATGAATTTCCATCAAGCCCCAATTACTCAATAGCTTTTAAGCTCCCTTTGCGGAACTTTAAGGCGGCTCCCAAAGTCAGGGATGTTTGTTCCAGTTTCCTTTTTCACAGACCTGGCATTCATTTCTCTGATTGTTTTGAACAGGACCTCATCCTTTAGGCAAGACATTCACGAGGGCATACATTTCGTTTTTTAAAAATTCTCCCCACCTGACCAAATAAGACTGCCAACTTTTTAAAAATAACAAATTGCTTTGGAATATCCTACGCTCCTATTAATTGCCCCTCCACCTTTGGTTCTGCTCAGACTATCTGAAACGTGGGTCAAGCGTCCACACTCCAAGCATGCCTGAGCCAATGCCAGGCATTCTTGAGCAGAAGGTTAACAGGGTGCCTGGCAATAAACAACCATTTTTGTAAGAGAAACTTACAATTAGCATAGAAAAATATCCTGAAGTCTCAAAATATCCTCTTTTATGTTCTTTCTTTAACCTTCATTTAAGAGCCCTTGAAATCCATTCATGCTTTCCTAAAAGATGGCCAGGGACAATTTGAAACAGACACAATTCTCTAAACTCACTCTTTAAATAAAAAGGTGCGTTCTTAACAGGTTCACTAAAGACCACTGAGGTACACAAAGGAAACAGAACAACTTTTCGGACAGAAATCTGATGTAATCTAGACAAACTTCCAAAATCCAAATGGAGGAAGACTGTTCCATTGGATATTCAAAACAAACCAAAACTTCAACAAACAAACAAAACAAACAAACAAAAAACCTGAATACATTTGACTGACTACGCTGATATACTCTGTACCTGAGCAATTACTCTTTGATGCTTGTCCCATAGTCTTTCTTTTCCACTTTGGCAAAGATTAAAATGTGTCCATTTCCTCACACTTCCCATCAACTCTTTTCTCTATTGATATAAATATGCCTTGCTGAATACTATGTTCTGAGTCTACATAT
Source organism: Mustela putorius furo (assembly GCF_011764305.1). NCBI lineage: Eukaryota > Metazoa > Chordata > Mammalia > Carnivora > Mustelidae > Mustela > Mustela putorius. The sequence goes on from NW_025421556.1 coordinate 1,701,137, forward strand.
TTAAGAAATTACAGGAGGTGAATAATATTCGACCAGAGTCCCTCTGGAAATTCCAGTTATAAATCCCTTGAATCTCAGCTGAGGTACATGCTAGAGCATTTAATGCTAAAATAAGATGCTAGTGATCAAAAACATTTTTTGATAATTAAACCAAAATGTGTGCATAGGTGTGCGCAAGTGTGCGCGCATGCGTGCACACACACACAGACATGGGAGCAAACACTAACTTGTTCATTTTAAGAAAGAACATAGTACTTATAGGTCACCTCCCCAGCAAGAGTAAAAGATTAAGATGAAAAAGATTACCTCCTGCTTTGATAAATGTGCTGTGTTGACACTCTTCTATTTCAGTAAGAACCATTCAGAAAAGAGGCAGATTGGTGTGAACTGATAGGACCAAAAGAATTCTTAATGTACATTACTAAGATAAGCTGTTGAAAAACTGGACATGCACAGGGGAATGAAGACTTCCTTAGGCAGATGTAATCCTAGCATAACATTCCTTCAGAATATACGGTCCAGACTTAAAATGTAAATCTTTACTAAGCATTTATGAAATTTTTTACTAGAGTATCAACGAGGGCTATTCAAGGTGCCGTAACTTTTCAAAGGACACAGAAGTTTTGTTTTGTTTTGTTTTTATATTTTTGTTGTTGTTGTCAGAGAGAGAGAAAGAAAGAGCACAAGCAGGCAGAGTGACAGGCAGAGGCAGAGAGAAAAGCAGGCTCCTGGCTGAGCAAGGAGCCTGATGCAGGACTCCATCCTAGAACCCTGGGATCATGACCTGAGCTGAAGGCAGCTGCTTAACCAACTGAGCCACGCAGGCATCCCTTGTTGTTGCTTTTTAAGATTTTATTTACTTATTTGAGAGAGAGCATAAAAGAGCAAAGAGAGGGAGAGAGAGAGAAAGAGAGAGAGAGAGAGAATGAGCAGGCAGAGGGGGAGGTACTCAAGGCTTGATCCCAGGACCCTGAGATCATGACCTAAGCTAAAGGCAGACGCTTAACTGACTGAGACTCTCAGGCACCCCTCAAAGGGCACCCATGTTTTTGGATGTGAATTGCCGAAGTCATCTTTTTGATGGTCCAACTGGTCTTTAAAAGTATTTATTTGAGCCTTGAACATAAGAAAGATTGTGACAATAGTCTATTATTATATATCCAATTTATAGATGAAGAAAGTAAGGCTCAGTGAGGTTCAGTTACCCACAGTAACATGGCTATGAAGAGTATAAGAAAATTTGAGGGCAAGGCTACATTCACCAGAGTCTTGCCTTTTTTCTTTTACAGCCGTATTTTACTCTCCACTTTGATGTAGTGTATCCTCATTATATGATCAAAAAACATTAATAAGAAACCAGGCAATTGCAGTGGTGGGTACAGTAAAAGCTAGGGCTTCCAATTCATCTGCTTTTCTTAAACATCAGCATATAAGGAAAACAATTTAATTGCTTTTTGTTTACTATTATGGCATTTATTGATTCAATAAATATTTATTGGATACCCATTCTCGATGCTATTTTCTATTATTTTTCAATGAAAAGATACAGTTTTAAATCAATATTATGGTTAAGCAGATTCTCCACATTACGGAGAGCTTGCCTGATTTTAGAAACACTTCTATGAGAAACTATACTCTCCGTTCCAAACGACTCACCTGCAAACAAGCTTTTGGAACAGAACCAGCTGGCAAGTGAGGGGCTTTCTTTATGTTAGTATTCCCTGGATTTACTGAATATCCTTATATCTTTTAAAAGGATAGTTAATAACTGTATTATACAATCAAATGATTTTTGAAGCAGATCTTGGTCATTTCAGTAAGTCATCTCCTTAGAAGTCAGGTTACTTATTTTGTAAGTTTTAAGAATTGCACAGTGCATATGAAAAATGCCACAGAGCTTAACACTGTAAACTTAATTAAAGCACATAAAGCAGAGATTTAGTAGTTAACCACATATATTCGAGTAGTTATATACTACGGAGTTAAGAATGATGCCCATAGTAACATAGACTGTCCTTATGATTTTATTTTTTCTTTTAGAAGATTTTATTTATTTATTTGACAGAGATCACAAATAAGCAGAGAGGCAGGCAGACAGAGAAAGGAGGAAGCAGGCTCCCTGCAGAGCAGAGAGCCCGATGCGGGCGGGGCTCAATCCCAGGACCCTGAGATCAGGACCGGAACTGAAGGCAGAGGCTTAACCCACTGAGCCACCCAGGCGCCCCTATGATTTTCTTTTTAATTCTGAAAAATACGTATACTAAAAAGAGTGGAGCAGAAATCTTCAGCTTCCTGATTGTTTTTTCACTGATGTTTTCAAGATTCTAACTTCAAAGAAATGGATATTTCTTCAGCTCTGTACTTCTATAAGAGTGTCAATATTAATACTAAAACAACATGTGTATACAACTTCACTTGCCAGTGAGCTTAGGAAGAGTGTGTTCCCCAATAATCTCTCAGAAAGTCCCCAATTCTGTCTAAGTGCTAGGACTATAAACTTTTACTCTGAGTACCTTCTTTTGAAGAAAACCAACTATATCTTAGATGTGGCAAATGCTAGAAGAATTCTCTCTGCCTTTTTAGTATCAATTTAAGAAAATGACATTTGTCTTCTTGATTGTCGGTTTCTCATTCCTAAATCAAGTGTGCAATCATGATTCAGTCTAGAGGCTGACTATTCACTGGATTTAAGAATTCCTCTGACCCAAAATCTGGGTCAGAAAGGTTATCGTACGTATTAAAAGGGTCACCCATCTGAGAAGATACAGATGAAATATCGCTTGGAGATGAATGAGGATTCCTCAGAGAGCTGAAATTGCATACATGTTTTGTTTAAAATCTATCTTGCTACTATCTGAGTTGGGGTTTCTGGCAGAGTTTATAAAGTAATAGTCTCTAAACAACAGAGCTCATTGTTTTTAACCTTTTTGTTAAAAAAAAAAAAACATAAGCAAAATATAAAATAAGGAATGTTTTCCCCTTTTAAGCACATGAGACTGAGGACTGTATCTCTTCACTTCCTGTTAGTTGTTGGCTCACTTAATTTCCTCTCAGATGGGCCACTTCTTATCTGTGTGAACTTTCCTCTAGTTACTTAACTGTGTGCCTCTGTTTCTTCTCCTATAAAATGGGACATCCGAACAGAACTTCCTCATACTGCTCTGAGAATTGCAGGGGTTTAGAACAGCGCTTGGAATCGAGTGCTGTGTAAATACCGGTGACCTTTACTTACTGAGCATCTACTACGTGCTAAACAATGTAGTACAGGGCATAGAGCAGGCAGGCCTGGGCAAAGCACCATAAAGCACCATAGTGTCAGGGGTGACGAGCGCTTGAAAGAAAATAAAGCAGGGTAAGAATGTTGAGAATCACAGACATATTATCTTTGTACAGGGAGATCAGAATGCCTGTCCGATAAAGACATTTTTTAGAGCCGACCTAAAGAAAGCAAGAGCAAGGGAAGTGGGTGCCTGGAACAATGAGAACCCCAGGCAGAGAGAAGATAAAGTGCCAAGGCCCTCTTGTGGAGTCTGGGGGTGGGCACTAGTCAGGAAGGAGGGCTGGGGGTGTTGCTGGAGGGGAGACAATAAAGGAGACTGAGAGGACAAGGAGTCCAAGAGGCAAGCTGGAGAATGCAAGGGGATCCACCACGGAGGACCTTGTTGGCCAGATTAGAGACTCAGGATTTTGTCTTGCTCAGACAGGAAGTCACGGGAGGGCTCTGACAGGGCAGTGACACGCGCAGCGGGGTGATACAGAAAGCCTGCTGCACTAGTCAAGACCACAGATGACAGTGACTGGATGGGGTGGCGGGGCTAGAATGAGTTCGGTCATGCTAAGATGCCTCTCCACTCTGCATTCGCCCTCAGCATACTCCTGTAACTGGCATTTATTGACCTCCTACTAAAGTAAAGTGTTGGGCCTAGACACTTTACCGGTGTTATTTCTTACCGTGCCAAGCAGACCTTTAGCTAACACATAGTTAAGATTAGAATATTAAAGCTCCAAGAAATGTGAAAAACCATCTCTCGCAACTATGTCATTTTACAGTTGTGGAATTAGAAATCCAGAGAGATTAAATGATTTACCCAAGATCATACAGTTAGTGAGGCCAAGAGAAGGGCCCAGGCCACAAAATTCCTTCCTTTACGAAAGGGGATTTTCTCAAAATCAGTGTCCGTGTTTTACGGACTCAGAAAAATAACTGGAAGTACCTTCTTTAAGTTATTTCTCTTTGCCTCTTCTGATTTAAAAAGAACAGCAGCAACACTTCTTTCGAACTTGTTCTCATTAGGTTAATATTTATGAGAATCATTTCTAAAATGAGTACTTTTGAAGTTTCTAAAATAACTCTTTGCCTTGGGAAGTCTATATAAATGATTATTGCCATAATCTATTGACTGGCAGTTCTGCAAATCTATCAACCAACTTTCTGTAATTATTTCAGTGTGCCAATCTCTTACCAAAATAACTTCTGTAGATTAAAAACAGTATTTGTCATATTCAAGAAGGGGCTCAGTCTGCCTGCACAGTATCAGTGATTGTAATAATATACTGCCCGTTCCCAAGGAAAGGAAGACATAGCACAGAGTCAGTCTCGGGAACAAATAAAGGATCTAGAACAGTGAAGGATGTTTGGTTTTGAGAGTAAAGAGGAAATTTCACATATTTGCAGCTATGCTCTGTTCTCTTAACTTTGTATAACTCAAACACATTAAGAAGGAAATAAGCAGAACTGAGGATAAAGCAGAACTTGATAAGAACGTTCTAACTTGTGCCCTCCCTGAGGATGACGATGGGTGGATTTTCTGATACGAAATCCTCTCTTCTCCTTCCCCAAGGCCAAGTTGTGTATTTGAGTTTGGGTTCCCATCACTAGACTCAAGACCCTTCCTCTAGCACCCTAAAACAGGACCGCCAAAGGGCTAGAGTTTTCTCTTGGAAGTCTTGTTAGAGATTTTAAGCCCCCAAGGATCTGAAATACATCCCTGGTCTAGTTAAGCACATTTCATAAAACTGACCGGTGGGCGACTAGTCAAGCCTTGTTCCCCAGATCGGCAACAGAGCTTCGTGTAAGGTAATAAGTGTGAAAAGAACCATTTCCCAGTCATCTTGTTCATTCCATGCATATTAGGAGAGAGGAAAATTCAACGGAGGGCCAATTCTCCCCTAAGAATCCTTTAGTTTAATTATGACCACAGTATATTAAGCGTCTGCAAGACTTCCACACTAGCTCTGCTGCTCTTGCTCTCAGCAGTGAAAGGAAGAGAGAAAACCCTTTCCCTACTAAAAAGACAGAGAAGGATGCTCTTGTGGTTCTAAACCATGGTTGAAAATTCAATTTAACTGACTACGAGGCCACTGTGCTTCTTATAAATGAACATCTCTTTGCTGCTAATTTTGTGCTATTTTACCTTTCATTAAAAAAAGTAATTCAGGTTAAACTCAGCTGAACAGCAAAAAGCTCTTGATATTTTGAAGCATTTTGGAACAATTACTTTGACAGGAGCCCTTGACAGTTAAATGACTCCGTTAAATGAATGTTATAGAAGACACATAATGATTTTTAGTGAAATATTGAATTTAACCACAAATGAGAAAAAACCAGTCATAAGCACTATGGGTATATTTGAATAATAACATCTTGCTTATGAACCTCAATGGATTCTATAATTTCTAATAATCATGCAATCAAGTAGTTAGCTGTATGCTTCCTATCTCAGTGCTCTCAATTCGGTTTTGGTTTTTGCTTTTGTTGTTGTGTTTTATGCTGAAAAATCAATATGTAAATTGTGAAACTAGCAAGGATTTCCTCTTACATCAGTAGGGTATTTTAGAATTAGGCAATTAATGATTGCCGTCCCGCCACTAAAGCCTCCCTCTTTCCTTTTTCCCATTTGCTGAATGAGATTCTTTCACAGGGTAAAAAATCAGGAAAAGGCAGGAGCCTGCTGCCGGAGAACGTGTGAAGTCAATGTATGTCAGTGTTTCCTCCATCCGTGGGACTCAATATTCCTTTTCTTATTTTATGGATCGAATGTGAGATGGTATCAAGACGCTTACGTGCTTTCTCATGACTAACGTCTAAAATATGTACTGAAATAATAAAACTGGTACTGTTCAATTTCCTTTTCAAATTCAATCTCAATATAAGTGGGAGTGCCCGTGTGATCGCAAAATCCGGCTTAATATAAAATTCTGTTTTCTGGAGGAGAGAAGCGAGATATCCTTGTAGACTTAAAACAAAACAAAACAAAACAAAAACGTAGGTTAGGAGTCAGTGGGGACATTCAGGGTGAGGAAATGAGTCAGAAAAAAAGGAATGTTCTTTATATGGCTTGTCCAGCAAGGAGGGGTGACAAGTCCATGCTAAGCATACCGGGTGGTATGGCTTGGACCGCTCCCCCTGTGCACAGCCTGACTTCCTGATTCTTTCCAGGAGGTGAGGTCCATGTACTCTTGTACCCACTGCTCCCTGCATTTACCTTCCTTTGGCCACTGCTGATTGATGTGCTTCTCCTCCCCACCAGATGGTCACTCCTTGAGGACCAGAATATCTTTGGATTTTGCATCCCCCAACTTTTCTGAGCCAGGAAAAGTTGTTCCATCAATGGACTTCTGAGCAAAGAATGTTTAGCTCCTTCGGCTGATCGTGAAAATACTTGGAAAAGACCAGACAGTTTAAGTATTCGATCCCAGTGAAGGAGAAGTCCAGATATACAGCAGTAACTGTAACCATCCTAACTCCAAGTGTGGTCCACAGACCAGCAGCAAAAGCGTCCCACGGGAGCTTTGTAAATATGGAACCCCAGGCCCCACAGCAGACCACCTGAGTCAGATGTGCATAACGAGATCCCCAGGTGACTGACGCACAGTGAAGTTTGAGAAGCATTTACCTAGACTGTATGACTAGTAGGACGCCTGAAGCCGTGACGGCGTATGCCACGGACAGGAAACAAGACCACAGCGATATGATTAATACAGGGATCAGCTGAGAACGTTTTAGAGCTCTCTCAGGACAGAGTCACCGGTGGGGAACTCACTTATACCAGTTCCTCTGGAAGGCTTTCTAGATACTTCCTCACGCGCTTGCCTGTTTAAAGACACAGCTGCTCTTAATAATGGTCTTTTCTCCTTGGTGCAAAGAGAGTATTTATCGTCAGCATGCTGACATTTGCAGGAGTTCTGGCTTTCTCCACTGCAAGTGTGGATGATTGAAAGGATATTGCTGACACCTGAATAAGAAATCCAATGACTCCAAGCTATGTAAATTTAATTATTTCCTTTAATTTTTTTTTTTTCCAGGAATCTCTTTTTCTTTTCCTCAGCTTTGGAGAAGTCCTAGCAATTTTCATTTAAAAGAAATACAAGTCAGCAGTGGTTCACTGAACAGGCTGACACGCAATTTCATAGGAGGAGAGGAGCTGTGTCTTTAATCTAATTTGTGCTCTCAATTCCCAGCTAATGTATCTAGGGATCGTGATGTATGCATTTACAAGGAGACATCTGTAATGCAGAGTCCAGCTCTCCGCAATTCTCTGAAACATGGGTAAAAAATTAGCCTGGGCGCTTGCAGCTGTCCTACAACCCAATAAATCTCTGTATACTCACAGATGTAGAAATATTCCCGGCCTGGCCTGAATTCAAATCCTAGGGAGAAGGGTGTGAAAAGCTGGAATTTTTCAGAGAACTTGAGCGGTCCGTTTGGAGAGTGGGGCCGGTTACATTCCCATCTCTTGAACCCTTTGGAAGTATGGTCACAGGCACTGTACCCATCAAAGTTCACCATGTAGAGGACATAACGCTCAGTCTTGTCTTCTGGGACCGAGTCCTCATAGTGAGGGCAGAAAACATCCAGGTAGTCATTGATACAGACGTCAATGTGGTAGTCACCTCTCTGGAATCTGTGGGAAGATGAAGAAAAAAATGAGATTATTTTCACAGAAAAGACTTCCTGCTCGGAATCATCAGTGGTAGAATAACTTTAATACTGCAGGTGCTAACAGATTTATCATAGTAAGTTTTTACTGCATCCCATTAGGATGTGGGACATGTTACCATTCCAACTCTCAGGAACAACAATTTTACAGAGGAATTCATTTACCTTTGTTTCAAAATACCCTAAACATGGGACTCCTCACATTCATTTTCAGTCATGAAGAGGCTGACTTGCTATGTTCCTCTCATTCTTAAGATCACATATATTGAGGCGAAGTTTTGGTATTTTGAAACAGCGTTTCATTTCATGAGTGTTTTTGAATAAATGAATAAGTCATTTAAAGAACAAATGAATGACTGAATTGTTCTTGCTATAATTAAGACCATTCTCAATTTCCTATGCAAATGCAGAGAAGCAGAGTCATAAAATTGAGAGAATTAGGATCATAAAATTTAAAGGTTGGAAAGAAAATTCCTAGAACACTTCCACGTTAGAGGAAAAAAAAAAAAGCCTAAGGCACAATGATAAAGCAGCGAGTGACGGAGCTGGATCTGGAATGGTGACTTTGGGTCCTAGTCAGCTGTTTCCCTTAGTGAATCTGCTTAAGTCACAAACTCATTTTGGTAGATGTTTTTTGATGCCCCAGCCTTTTCTATATTAAGAAAATTAAAACCAGCTAAGTCCAATGAGCTCCTCCCCTCATTATTTTTTTTTTTAAAAGATTTTACTCATTCACTTGATAGAGAGAGACACGGTGAGAGCGGGAACACAGCAGGAAGAGAAGAAGAGGGAGAAGCAAGCTCCCCACTGAGCAGGGAGCCTGATGCAGGGCTCAATCCCAGGACCCTGGGATCATGACCTGAGACCAAGGCAGATACCTAACTTCTGAGCCACGCGGAAGCATCCCCTCTCCTCATTTCTTTGTACTCTAGGGCCAGACTGGACCACTTCCATCCTGAAATAGTTAAATTACACACACACACACACACACACACACACACACACACAAATATACACACACACCACTGTTTGCATCACACTGTCTGCTTCAATTCCTAACCTCACAAAAGTTTTGCTTATTTGTGTTAACTAATGATACTCTCCCCTTCAGATGAACAGACTTCTCAGGAACTAATGATGTGTGAAACAGGAATTGTTATGTATACGATTTTCTAAAACCAGAACAGAAAACCTTACAAAACCCTCTTTTTTTAGCTACGTAGGAAAGTCTCTGAGCGCTCTGAAAGTTCATCATAAAACTGTTACTGCCAAAATACAAATGCCCATCAAGTCATCTAGTCTTCCGTCAGCCGGTCTCAGTGTGAACACTTTCCAGGGGGGCAAGTGAGCTGGTTTATTCCAATTTGGGCCATCTCTAAATTTTAGCAAGTTTCTTCTCATATTGAGCACAAATCTGCTTCTGTGTGATTTCCACCCAGTGATCCTGCTCCGGCTGTCTGACATCACAAAGCACAAATCCAATTCCTCTTCCTTCCTTCCCTTTATGGACCAGACAGTCCATAATAAATATGGAGTTGTCAACTACATCTCTGTATCCTCCTAGCTCCATACTTGAAAGTCCTGATTTTTTTTTTTTGTTATTTCTGCTCCCAGGCTTCTCACATTCTAGATTCTCAACTCTCCTCATGTCCTGTAGTTTCCCAGCATTCTCCTTAAAATGCAGCTCCCAGACACAACCAACCTCGTGGACAGGTCACTGTGACCCACGCCCAGCCCAGGAGACCTACTACAAGCTTCACTCTGGATGCTAGGTAGTCATCGACGAAGCTGAGATTCTTTTCTGAAACAGAACACGATACAAGTGGAAACTCCTCATGTAAGTCGGAAGAACTCAACTTAAGGATTGCTGTTGGTTGAGTGGGGGAATCAGAAGCCATTTGAGCGTCAGTTTCCTCAAATGTAAGTGGGAATGATAACAAGGATGTGCCTTGCTAACCTCACATGACTGCTTCAAGTCCCAGATGATGAAATGGATAAAAAGCCATGCGAGTATACAGCATTATTATCAGGATATATTAAAGCACATTAAAATTGGTAACTGACAAAATATTAACTGTACCACCACAGCAGTCAATGTAAACCACAACAATAAAAATAATCCCCGTTTCCCTTTTTAAAACCTCCAAAGACAGGAAATCCTATCAAAATCCTAAATTCTGTCCTCAACTATCAAATGCTCTGCAGAAACTTCATTTGATCAATGCTTTTAAAAAAAACAGCCTGCTGATTTACATAAGGAGAACAAGCAGAGATGACCAGTTCACTGTTCAGTTAGAGGATCTCAAAATGCATGAAATTTTTGAAAAAGATTTTATTTATTTGAGAGGGAGAGGGAGACAGAGAGAGAGATAGAGAGCAAGCGCACATGCAGGGGAAGCTGCAAGCAGAGGAGGAAGCAGGCTCCCCACTGAGCAGGGAGCCCCATGTGGGACTCAATCCCAGGACCCTGGGATCATGACTTAAGCCAAAGGCAGAGGCTTAACCAACTGAGCCACCCAGGCGCCCCAAAATGCATGAACATTAAAAAACAAAACAACAACCACCCCCCCCCAAAAACCATGGAAGTATTTATTTCTCTATATTTACAATGATCATGGAACTGGGTTTACTTTTTCTTCATTACCAGCAGACGATGATTTGTCAAGACGCAAGGAAAGCCTGTGTTGCTTTTAAAAGATTTCTGAACATCAAGGTAACATCACTGCCAAAGTACAAAGAAAAGACACTGCAACGTTCAGATAAAAGGGTGCTGGGGTATGAATCAGCAGCACTCAGAGTAGCCTGACAGGTCTGGATGGGAGCCAGACAAGAACAGCCGCAGAAGGCAATGCCCAGATGCACTTTATATTATTATATTATTATTATTATAGATTTTAAAGACATTCAAGGGGGATGTTTTCCCTTTCTCTAAGTGTCACTCATTTTAGCTTCTACGTGCACTTGACACAGCCTAAAAGTGAAATAAATAAATAAATAAGAATTAAAACTACCACTGTCCAGACCCATTCTGTTATTGCTCTAGTCTACAAATTGCCATTGTTTTTGATGCTTTGAACTGAGATTCCTCTCTCCAACTTTTATCCCCATTAATACTGGGTAAGTTTTTTTTTTAAAAAAGATTTATTTATTTATTTGACAGACAGAGATCACAAGTAGGCAGAGAGGCAGGCAGAGAGAGAGGGGAGCAGGCTCCCTGCTGAGCAGAGAGACGGATGCGGGGCTCAATCCCAGGACCCTGGGATCATGACCTGAGCCGAAGGCAGCGGCTTAACCCACTGAGCCACCCAGGCGCCCCCAATACTGTGTAAGTTTTAATAAAACAAGCCATGAGCTTGAAGACACCCTTTACATTGGGTTGACCCTATTCCTTTCTGATGACATTTTGCTTTGTGTGGGGTGTTAAATGAATCACCGTGGAGCCTACTTTGAACTTGTGATCACCCCAGTGATTAGTAATCCTGCCCCTCTATCCATATGACAAAGATGATGATTCACCACAGAATCATCTTAACCTGTTTGAGATCTTTCATTTGCACAAGTTGGTGTACTAATATGATTTTTAATACAATTTTAAAAATTTTAAATTTTTAAATATAAACATAAACACAATGACAAACTAGAACTCATAAAAGGCATTCCTGTGACATACTCAAGTATAATTCAAAGAAGAGTTTAGGGTCAGATATTCTAACATGACCCCATATCATGCTCTTTGGCTACAGAGTAGTACTGAACCATTCTTTTCTGGCCCTACATGTATGTAGGCACACATGTATGGCTAATATAATTGAGTGTTTATTATGTTACATTCAACACCTTGATTTAATCCCCATCACAGATCCTATGGAACAGACACTATCAGTACAGCCCTTTAAAATGAGGATTTCGAGGCTAATTAGCCAGGCAATGTGCCCAGTGTCACAGAGCTAGTAAAATGGGCGGGCAGAAGTCAAGGCCAAGCCTTCATAACTCAGAACTGAAGTTTTTTACTATTCTACTTCCTGAGAGATAAAATTGCTAAAGTCAAGTTCTTAGGTCTCTTCATCCCACAGAGGGACAATTCTAATTCTTGCTGCTACACACTCGTGCTGCATCTAGGATCTGCCATGGTATGGCTTTACCTACGTTGTCACGGAAATCCTCCTTTGGTAGTTACAGTTAGTTTCATTTTCCCAGTGAGGAAATGACATTCAAAGACGTTATCATCCTCTGAGTTCATTTTTTCCCACAGGAAACCAGAAGCAGAGTTAGGATTTCAACCTGAGTCTTCTCTGATCCTGAAGCCAATTCTCTTGCCTCCTAAACACTATGGTTCCAAAGTTTTTACCAATTGTTGTAATTTCCCTCACCTGAAGGAGCCCTTTTAAGGCTTTTGGTGCCATTAGGTTACCTTATGTTTATACTGACCTTCTAGGAAAGGCAGTGCAAGGTGTCCTGGCCCTGCTCCCTCCCCATGACACTGGCCCCAAACTCCTAAACTGAAGGGTGTGTCGACATCCAGGATAGGGCTCACACAGCAGGGTTAGCTCCCGACCCTGGCACAAGAGTCTGGTTTTTCGTGGAATCAAGTGCTGTTAGGCTCAGCAGCTGGGCCACAAAGGGATCTCCCCAACCCCGCCCCCTCGAAAAATGGCTTTCATGAGCGTTCTTTCCTATTCAAAGAGCAAGTTCAAATCTAGGAAGAATGATTCCACATGCCAATATTTACAAAGGTCACAGGTGGCAAGGCTGGTGTTTTAAACACATTTGCAAATTTCTTGGACATTTTCTTGTAAAGGTCTCCCCCGGACTCCTTATCTTTAATTCCATCCATTGTATCTGTGGTGCTCTATCTCTCTGAAATCATCTCATGTTAAGAACTCGAGGAATTTCTGGCTGCACACCAACAAGCCAGCAATAATTACAGTACGATCTTTACTAAATTATCACAGTGGTTTACAGTGTAAAATCATGCGCCGTTGCCACACTTAGAAAAGTGATTGTGTTTGAGTAATATGATTACCGCCCTGTGTTCTCATTATACAAAAGTCTCAAATGCCAGGAAACATCCTGTATACATGAAAAGATGGTGCTCGCTCTCCACTGACTTGCACCGCTATGAGGGTCCAAGCTCCAACTAACATATGATAGTATCTATAACTCTGTGAACACATGAATACATTGTATACATTTACCAAAATCTGACAGTAGACTGGTTGAGAATCAATGTCATTTATATTATGGAATGGTCATCTTAGTTAATTAAGAGGAAGAAAACTCAGTATGGCAACTAGTTCTTTGTTGCCAACTCAATTATCAAGCAAGAGTTATGCACTTTATGGTAGTTCTTAATACCCTAGAAGCTGCCTGGAAGGGTGGATAAAAAGCACATTTCAAGGCTGTTGACAGAGCGAAAGTAACAAACCGCCGTTGGGATTTGAATGAGAGGGTCTATTTGCAGACATGCATGTTTTGTCTCAGTTTGCCTTCAGTGTTTACCTGAGGACATCCTGTGGCTAACTACAGTTTTGATTATACACTTAAAACTATTCTTACTATCTCTCTCCTTATCTGGCCTGTCTGCAGAAAGTGATTTGTGACTTGAAGTCAAATGAAATAAAGACCCAGATGAGGTAACCAGTCAACAATTTGCCTTTTCACTTTGTTATCAGTAGGGCCCCAGCTTTCTACCCAGATAGGGACAACACAAGGCTTCCTGACCAGTTAGCAAGGACCAGGAAGACTTCAGTCCATCTAAACCCAGTGACTTATTTTCAAACAGAAACAACGGACAGGTAGGACTCAAATACTCTAGTTCTTGGCCAACCTCAAGGAGAAGTTCTCAACGACCCTGGCCTCGATTCCTTTTGGGTGTGGCAAGTAGATGTCACCTAGGTTTTTCTGCCATTGGATGGCCCTTCATGTCATTGCGCTTACTTCTTCCTCAACCCCATATAGCCTTAGGCTGTGAATGCCAAGGGCTGGGAAGACCAGCCCCAAAGGACACACAAGCAGGGGCCCTGGGTTCCAGGCATTGGAAGAGCAGCATCACAGCCGTCCTTCTCTGAGTTCCTCTTTAGCCACTTCCTCCTGGGTTGCTGCTTCTCTCCTCCCTTCCTCATCTGCTAAAGCCAAAATGCATCTCATTTTAGGAGCTGGAAAAGGAAGGGTATGATGCCTATTTAAAACATTCTAAATTGGCCTTTAGCATATGTCGGTGGCACAGCAGAGAGCCTGCTTCCAGGGAAATGTGTACTGAGGTATTTTATCAAGCAGCTCCTGAGTGAAGTTTCCTCACTCCATAAATATAGAAACAGCATTAGTGAAAGAAGACAGAGTAGGTATGAGAGGTTAGGAAGCTGCGAGACACTTTTATCCCACGCTTTCATGTAGTGTTTTAAAGGATTCAGTAATGAAAATGTTATTTCTCATGAACTGGATAGTTGATTCTTACAGTTTAAATGTATTTTAATCTGTCAAAGAGGTGATTGTTTTAATATTCCTATTTGAACAGAACTACAATGTCACTTCTTTAATTACAAGGCAACTTAATATATTACATTCTGAAATTGAAATGTAAAAGAAGGATATGATTTATGGTCAAAGATTAAGCCAATTTATCAGCTTGGGGTTCCTCCCAAATTTTACATCTAGAGTGAATATATCTTGGCAGCCCTGTCTTCCGCTTCTACCATTATTGATTTAAAGGCTAATTTCAGAGTAAGATGTCTCTTTTTTTTTTTTTTTTTTTAAGATTTTATTTATTTATTTTACAGAGAGAAATCACAAGTAGATGGAGAGGCAGGCAGAGAGAGAGGAGGAAGCAGGCTCCCCGCTGAGCAGAGAGCCCGATGCGGGACTCGATCCCAGGACCCTGAGATCATGACCCGAGCCGAAGGCAGCGGCTTAACCCACTGAGCCACCCAGGCGCCCCAAGATGTCTCTTTTTAACCAGAAGAATTTCTCCTTTGTCCTGGAAGTCCTCCTGGGCCCACAACAGACCTGGGGTTTGGTCTGTAAATATGTTTCGGGAGGAGACGGGCAGGCCAGCAGTCTCTGTTGCAACACGTCCCTCCTCATCTCCTTCTGTTATTCTCTCAGCACAGAATGCAAGCCTTATGGTTTTCAGATCCTAAGTCTGAAGATGCTCTTTTTATTTTGTTTTGTTTTCCTGCAGAGGTTAAAGCATGAAATATAAACAGCAAATCAAACCGGGTAGATAAAGAATAGCATCACTGGGGGCTGAAGCGCGATGTGTTTTGCTGTTTTTTAATGTCTTCCTTCTCTCATGGGCTGAAACATGTCTGTCTTCCAAATGTATTGGTAATTGACTTTCATTTTCAGCTCTGAGATAGAGTCCTGGACAGTTTCACCACGACCAGGCCGCTTGCTAAGGCTAAATGAGGGAAGTCTGAATGAAGTCTGATGACTGCAACCCATCATTTCGGGCAGTCCAATCCAACTCCTCTGGGCTCTAGAACATACCCATCACAGCTAAAGTTCCCACAGAAGTGAAGATTTACAAGCTAAAAAAAAAAACTCAAGGATGAATTTCAGAGATGTTTCTTACCTTTATTTTTGCAGTCAAAACACTATATGTTCCAACACATACATTTTTATCCAATGAAGCACAAGATAGTTACAAAATATTTAGAACCCAGGGTTGCTGTTCTAGCCATGAATATCAATTCCAGTAAAGTTCTTATGCATGCATGTTTTGGTAATTACAAATTCTGCAGCGTAAGAGCTTTGCCTTGAATTCAGTAACCGTTGGTGATGGGAATAAGACGTAATCTACTTGGCCAGATATTTAGAATTCATTAGTGGTTTAGTACAGTAACCTGTCAACTTTTCTCTTTCCACGTGTGTAGGTGTGTGAGCATGTGTTTTAAAAACAAACGGTCTAAAAATTTCACAATTAACACCAACTACGCATATCAAACAGATGGATTAAAAAGATCAGCAAGCTCTTGTTTTTTGCTTTCCTCTTATCAGTCACATCAGGCTGAATGACTTTGTAAAATTGGTATCTCCCAAGAGTAACACCTGTTTCAAATACAGGGCCCACAAAATCTTCTCTCCTCCAGTGTTTTAACTCATTTGGAGTTTGTTTTATTAGCTTGACTGAGGAGCTCCAAAGGAAACAAAGCATTAAATTGGCAGGGCCTAAACAAGACTTGCCTTCAGGAAGGGACTGGGAGCTTTGGGTGACAGTCTAATTGCTTCTAAGCCCCCAAAGCGGCCTCAGGCATGGAGTAAGAATGTGTCAACATCAACAGGCTAAATCAGCCAAAGAATTAACCAGGCGGAGTGTTACACACCCAACACAGTGCAGATCACTGTAACGGTTTTCAAAAAGGGAGTAAAATAAAATAAAGAATTGGCATCTGGCATCCAGTGTAACCTCCTAGCAGAGGTCACGTCCACAGAGCAAAACAGGCTCTTTCCTGACTCCCGCTGCTCAGGAGCTTCCTGACAAAGCTGCCCTCACACCCCAAGTTCTCCGGAGTTCGACATCATGGCAAGCACACGGAACAGAGCACCTGCCGCCTACACACGGGTCCAAAAGCAGATGCAGGAAATCACCGAACAGGTTATCCAGCCACTGTCCTAGGAGAACAGGATTAAATAAACGGATTCTGTTCGGGGGAATGCAGGAGTCAATCAAACAAATAAGCCACCTGCCCAAACTGCTTACACACTTGGAGCCCTTTTGTATCCTACGGGGATGGAGTTAGCTGGTGGAATTTCAGGCCATTCCCAGTTTTAAGAGTAATAACGATAACCAAAGCGCTATCATAAATGTCGTTTCTCTTAACCGATTCAAGTAATGATTTAGTAGTTTTTAAATACTGGTAATGCAAGCCCTGAAATAGACATTTATATTATGGCTTGATCGTAACTTCCTGGGCTTATTACCACCTGAGTCTGAAATCTGGCCCTGACTTCTCAGAAGTTGGGATGGGGTATCCGAAAACCTACATGGCGAGGAACTCATCTCTATTAGTTTATTGTTAAACAAACAAAAAACAAGCTGGTGAGAAGGAAAGGAAATAACAGCTTTCTTCTGTGTTCGATCTCCACACTACAAGGAGAAGCGTGTATTTGGTAATGCTAGGGCAAAACAATAATGATAATAGTGTTTCGCACAAAGCTTTAGGATGCAGAGCAAACACCGTTGTCGCTCTGGTGCAAATTGGCACGTGAGAAGTAGTTACTTTTATTTGGTGCGTTTTAACCCTGTGAGCAGGTGGATACAAATCTGAAGTCTGAAAAGAACCCAAGGTGAGAGAAAAGAGATCCGAGGCCATTAGAAATGAGGTGGTGGGTCTGGTCGTCAAAGGCAGTGAATTCATTTGAGGTAAATGCATAGATTCGGAAGGAAAACTGGGGCTGTGCTGAGCAGATCACTGTAACAAAAATAATGATCATTGTCGTATTTTTATGCAGACCTTTTTAAATAGACTTTTCCTTGAAGACAATGCTGGTGTTTACTCATCCCTGTACCCCCAGCACAGAGCACAGCATTTGCACAACTTGATACGTGTCTGAAGAAGGAAACTGCTGCTGATGGACGTTACAGGCAATGCTTAAAAGCAGAACAACTGTGTAAGGTGCCCCACCATCCTTCTGTGTCCTGGGTCCCAGTATCCAGTTCTGAGAAGAGCTAAATAATATTCTAAACAAAGGCCAAGATCAGAAAACAAAATAATGGCCGCCCGCAAAAAGGAAAATTATAATCAGGACTGTTGTTCAAGCAATGCTAGAAAATTATGCCCAGCCGAGTAGACAACTTAAGCACCTAAGGCAGAATGAAAGTTTCTCTCTTGTCATTAAGTCCTCTATTCAATTACCATTTATCGGGGTAATTAAACACTGGAAAGTGATGCCAGGCTAATTGTTAGATTATGATAATTACATGTCTTTGCTATGCTACAGCTGATCAAAATAAGATGTGGTCCCGTGCACTTAGCTAAAGCTGCTCTGTAATCGTCAGACTTTCGTAGAGCGCTAGGCCATTTATTACTAATTCATTACAAATCAGGCGGAGAAGCTTATTATTTGTAATGCTTCTTTTCTCCCCCCACACACAGTCTCCTGGAACAAGCCTCCCAAAAGGTTAAGCACAAACTGTCGCCTCTCATTGGCCCGTTTCCATCCCAATTACACAGCTGAGCAGCATTAGGTGCCTCTGTTTGAGAGGGTTCATCAGCCTGCTTCACAAAATCCTGCAACCGCCCATCACATTGGCAGCAACATCCACCGCTCCCTTTCAGCCTCTGCCAACCACTGTTCTGCTCTGAGCTGTGTCCCAGCAACCACGAGCTGGCAGTCCAGACGGTGTTTTGGGTCTGAGGCTCCCTTCTGCTCGGGTCAGGCCTAGCCCAGGCTGGGATATGCCCAGGGTTT
This sequence comes from Mustela putorius furo, assembly GCF_011764305.1. Taxonomy (NCBI): domain Eukaryota; kingdom Metazoa; phylum Chordata; class Mammalia; order Carnivora; family Mustelidae; genus Mustela; species Mustela putorius. Next base: position 1,719,486 of record NW_025421556.1, read on the forward strand.
GGTCCAGCCAGCAGGAGGCACGGGGAGTACAGACTGCGCCCCCTCCTGCCCGGGACGTCTGGTCTCTGCTCCTCAAGCCAGGGTCAGGAGAAGAGTCGGACCAGAGTCACCTCAAAGCTTTCTCAGGAGCCGATCAGAGTCACCTCAAAGTGACCAAATGGGATCCTTGTAGGGGAAGAATGGGACCAATCCATTGTCTGGGGCTTCCCGGGGGGGGTTAGAAAGCTGTCCTTCCGTCCCTCTACTAAACGCTCCGGGTCACCGTTAGAAGATGGGAAGGCAAACGGGATTTGAGATTTGAGATTTTCCCCCCTAGTACTTGGGCATGATTATTGACTGAATGTTTGTACCTCCCCCCACCTCCCACCGAAACTCGTAAGTCGAATCTCCAACCTCCAATGTGAGTGACTGTATTTGGAGATAGGGCCTTACCGGGGTAATTAAGGTTATATAAGGTCATAAGGTGGAGCCTTGACCCAATGGGATGATCGTCCTAAAACGAGTGCCTCCACCCACCTCTCCTCTGCCTCCTTCCCTTTATGTTCCTCTGCAAGCCGGAAGGAGAGCTCTTACCAGAAACTGACCCTTCCAGACCTAGAGCTGGGACTTCCAGCCTCCAGAAGCACGAGAATAAATTTCTGCTGCCAACAACTGCCAACAAGTATCTGGTGTTCTGTTATGGCAGCCTGAGCAAATGAATATGGGTAGTTTAACATTTAATTACTGGAAAAGTTTGGGGTGGGGCGGCATTGAATTATATCATGGGCAGAGACTTCAGAAACAGACACACACGCAAAACTGATGTAGAACAAGGTAACCAGGGCAGGGAAGGGAGGGCACGGGAGAGCGGAGAGAGCAGAAGGGAGACCGTGCTGGCGCCCCTCACGATACCCTGCGTGTGGGGGACACCCCGTACCCATCTGCCGTTCTGAGCAAATGGCTGGTCTGAGGGAGGAAGGCACCTTATTTTCCTAAGTAAGGATAGTTTCACCTCTTAAATTAACTCATGGCACCATGAAAACGACTGTATTATCACCCAGCAACGGTGTTATCTCACTGTTTCAGCAAGGTTTTCACCCAAAGATAGAATGAAGGGTGTTACAGAGAAGTCACAGGCTCTATTTTACCCTTCCTCGACCCTGAAAATTAAAACAGAATATGCCACCGCCTTTCAAAAATCATATTAAGTGCATTCTGGGGACAAAACAAACCACGAGGTACCTTTGTTAACACCAGAATACATAAAACTGTCATTTTATGCACACATTTACTGGTGGCCTGTGGCTTAAGACAGGGGAGCTGGGGGAACAAAGGTACTTCGGTTCATCACATAAAAATGGTTTTGCACTACTTAGTATTATTATTTCCTCCCACACTCATTAAAAGGATATTCATTCATACAGCTGGATCCTCTATTTACTTTTATAGCCTGGACCACAGAAAGATATATGCAAGAATAATGCAATCATAAAAAATAAGAAACTAATTGCTCTATCCCAAGGAAACATAAGGGGGAGAAAGAAATAAACAATTCACCATTTATTTCTCAGAAATAAATCTCGGCACTTTAGGGGATTCTCAAGAGCTATAATATCTCTGCCTACTTAAATGCTTGTCTATCTCAATGTCAGAGAATATAGTTGTTGTCTCTCCCCTTCCCCTTTCATTTTAATAAGCTCGCTTTCCAAATGTCTACCTTGGAAGAGAACTACAGTTCAAAGCAAATGCGCATGACCCTCCTCTTGAACTTTCAGAATGTTTGGTCCTGCTGTAATCTCTGAATCAGCCGCTCGCGGGGACTGTGAAGTTTCAGAGGGATGGTTAATGCCAAGACACAAAGATGATGAACTAAGAGGGTGATAACGGGCACTTCATGCTGGGTGACAACTCAGCATCGCAAGCCTTGCGAGGACAGGGTCACCACTGGCTTTCTTCAGCACTCTGCAGTACAATCCCAGATCCCCAAGTTCCTTTGACACACGCATTAACATTTTATTGCCCTTCAAACTGTTCAAGTCCAAAAGAGACAGAGAATGTGAGTTGCGGGTAAGTTACAAACTCGGAGGGAGGAGGAGCGGGTCAGAGAAACAACAAAGCAGGTAGGAAACGCACAGGGGCTCTGAGATGAGCCTGGGACTCAGCCCAGAATCTGTATCTAGTGTGAGGACAAACGGCATGAGGTCTCGCTGCGCAGTCGATTTACAAAACAGGACGATTTCATTTATCCATGTTTTAATTCAACGTACACGCACCTACTCTGTGCATGCTGGATATTTAATTAAAATCAGAAGCCATTTTATGTTCTAAAAGGAGCTTCGATTTTTTTTTTTTCCTTCCCATTCCACAAACACTCGTATACTTTCCAACCCTCTCAGTGGGAAGAAGGGGTGAAGGCAAACCGGGAATTCATGTTGGTACACTCCGCATTTGCTGTCTCAGAACACTCTGTAGCTGAGAAAAGATTGGTAACAGCTAAGACCCACCCAAGGATGGTTTAAGAATCCAGCCATTAAATGAAATGCCTAAGTCTTGGTCACTGAAAGTGCTGGTTACTATGGTTTTGTGAATACAACTAGAGAAAGGAACATAAAACATACGCCAGCCAAGGGGGCAGCTTAGAAGCATAGTCTTCAAGGCTAATGGAAAGCGCCCCCGACTGTCACAGCTGTTCAGCCCACCCTGAAATTCGAGGTTGGAGGAAGCGGTATGGGGCTGGCTCTCAGGCTGCAGAAATGCCTTTTCCTTCTGCTAGCAGGGGCAGTGAGGCTATGGAGCACTGTGTATACCACACAATTGGGGGACGTCGTCTGAGGCTTACACACACCTCCACAGGGTTTTGAATCTTAAGAAGTTACCAAGGACTCTGAGCCACCGCAGGAAATGAACTGAAAATTAGGGATTATGAGGAAAATAAACAAATTTCTTAAAAAATTTTTTTTTAGTTTAAATACGAGTTTCTAGGATATAAGCTGAAGGAATAAACTTATGTATGCCTTGCAGTGCTTCCTAGTAGCATAGTAAATGTAGTTTTGTCTATTTTTTTAAGTCAGGGTGGTGGCTTCAAGATATAATTGATATCTCAAAAGACACCAGGATGTTTGGAAGTATATGGAAACAAAATACTGCCATTCTCTGTTAGACGATTACAATATTTAAAAATTTCTATCACATGAGAGGGAATTGTGTTGGTTCTAAGAACTAGAAAAATTTATAGGGAAACTCAAATTTAGACACATCACTCCTTTTTTTCCCCTAAATGGCATGTTGCAAGCCAGCATCCCCAAGCACTCACGGTATTAAAAAGTGGCATTCTCAGCACTGTATTTGCAACTAAATATTTATGTACACGATTGAATCTATGAACTCCTCTCACATAAAACTTTCTATAATTGGTTTTGACTCAACACCAACCATGATCAGGCTACGAGAGTCAAGAGAGACAAAATCTTAACTCACCACTCCTTAAAAACACCAAGTTTTTTGCCTTTGTATTCCTAGACACTACTCCTATTTACTAGGCTTAACCTATAGTAATCATGAATTCCTTAATTCACAGAGCGCGCATGATGTAGGCTTGTAAGGAGATGGCCTCTGGTTCTCCCTTGGCACACAACAGTCAAAGATAATTTCACAAGAACACTGCTTCTGCATCAAGATGATAGAGATACACACCAGTGGAAGGGACTTTGAGGCACCATCTCTTCTAGCTGTTTCCTTTCAGGACTGTTAATTATCCAGTCTCTTTTTAAAAAAATCTCCAGGGAGAGTTTGAGTCTTAAATAGCAGCTCTTCCTAGGACCTGTAGATGTCATTCAAAATTCAATGCATAAAGAAATTCTCTACTCTGGGGCACCCGGCTTTCCAGTGTTGATCAGAGCATTTTCCTCACCCCTACCTTGTAAGAAGATTTAAAAGAAAAATAGAGGAAATTTAGCTCAAGTTTGCCGAGAAAAGTCAAGCTGATTGTATTATTGACTGCCTACTGCATTAGTAATTTCCAACTGAATTACCAACTGTTTGCCCGCATTATATTGCTATTGTTCGATACCATTTTCATTGCCCTAATGAAACAAAGCTATATAATATAACCATAAAGTACTGATTACAGTTAACCATAATGGAAGAGAGCTAAGGAAAGACCTATTTTTAAAATATGCACAGAAAAAGATAAATGCTGATCCTCAACAGACTTTTTTTTTTTTTTTTAAACTCTTTTTGGCTTTCTGGATTGAGATCAAAACAACACTGACAAATTAATTCTTCTTTCTTTTCCAACAATACAGATGGTATTTCCCCTAAAATAGAATTTCTAGAAGATTTCCCAAAGAGCGAAAGTTCTCTAGGTGCTAAAAAAAAAAAAAAAAAAAAAAAAAAAAGTAACATCTTGAATTTTACACATATCTTAACAAGTACCTACTTCAAACCAGAGTATTCCCTAATATCACAAAAGAGGTTATCCAAATTTTCCCTGGAGTGCAGATTTTCTCCCCGTCTATAGGTGAGCTCTTCGGAGAAGTGCCATTCTGAAACCAGAAGGGTATTTTTATTCAGCCAGCAACACAGATGATTGGGGTGCAGTGCTGGGCTGAAGCTGCCCGAGTGAGATAGCAAATTCATGGCTGAGATTTCTGCCTTTTAGCAAAGGCACTGAAGGTTACTTGGCAGCCCCTTGCACACCCAGCTCCTTTCCCAAAGACAGAAACAGTAAACCAAGAGTTGGAGGCAACACGAAGAAATGGTAGAGAAAATTCTTGGATGTTGCTGATTATATTATGACTCCAAGCTGTAGTGTCAGACACTTGCTCCCTTCTGATATTTGTGCCAGAGCTACCAAACCCCATACCCCACCCCACCCTACCCCCCGGATGAAGTGTAACTGGTATAATGAGAAAGAGAGCTCACCGTTGTCACTCCCTAAGGATTCCTCGACTCCAGCTGGTGACGGTGAATGAAGTTACTGTGTGGTGCTGTAGGGACAGATGATCTGTGACTGTCCAGGTCCCAGACACCCAGGCATTCCACATCTGATTAACTTTTCCCGCCATTTCTCTAGTGGATAGGGTGTAAACGTACACTGGAGTACATTGGAAATGCCTGCCTGTCAGTTTCTTTTTATTTTTTAAAGATTTTATTTATTTATTTGACAGAGATCACAAGCAGGCAGAGAAGCAGGCAGAGAGAGGAAGGGAAGCAGGCTCCCCGCTGAGCAGAGAGCCCGATGTGGGGCTCGATCCCAGGACCCTGGGATCATGACCTGAGCTGAAGGCCTACTGAGCCACCCAGGCGCCCCAGCATGTCAGTTTCTTTACGACAAACCCCGGTCCCGGAACAGACCTTTGTACTTGTGCAACAATGAGCAACAGTGATGACAAGGCCATCCGTGTGGACACACCATGCTGAGTTCTACAGACCGTATTTGATACACTGATATGATTTCTGCAGTTCAGAGTAGCTACCTCAATGTTAAATTTACTTGCGTTTTCGAGTTCCGGCACAGCGGACAAAAAGGTAAAAACCAAGCCAAGGTGATATCTGCGAGACCTCTTTCAATAATGTGCATTGCTTGAAAGATGGAAGAGAACCTGCATTTATCTTTCCCTATTACAGAGCTAATTTATGCAAGTTCATTTGCCTTTTGCGTCTATGGATTGGATTCTTGTCTCATCCCCTGCATCGCTGACTAAACAATAATGCAAAGCCAGACAAAATTTGTACAGATTTTTATATGCTCTTACCTCTACAGCCTATTTAAAAGTTTGCATAAGCCAAACAGTGCAAGTGGAAATTACGGGTGACGTGAAAAAGTTTTTCACTTCCTCGCATCCAAAAGAGAGTTCCGCGACAATGAGAACACTCAGTGGTAGAACTTCTCTTTTCACTTTTAAGCAGTCATGTCTGAACATTTGAAAAGAATCCTGTGCTGTAGGCACGCTCAAGTTAAAATAGAAGCACAATTTGAGATTACAGATTATAAAACCAGTAAGCACAGCTGCTATATGCAGCGCAGGAATGGCTCTCCTTTTCCATATCCATTTGTGGAAGACAGTCAAACCCCGAAGGAAAATAGCCTTTACTGCAAAAACGAGCAAAAGGGCTAAATCCCAGGAGGAATGATTTTCAGACATAATCTGCCATCTATCTGCTCCCAGTCTCAAATAATGCTTTTATTTAGTGCTTCATTCTGGAGGGGAAAAAAAAAAAAATATATATATATATATATATATATGTGTGTGTGTGTGTGTGTGTGTGTGTGTGTGTGTCCCTTATGGCATACTTTCCAATATTTTATTATTTAAATGCTTTCTGCTTATGGGTTCAAGTCAACAAGTCTAATTTTAGTCTTGGGACTAATGATAAAATAGCTTATTTAAATATAAAGTGATCCAAAAGCTGTTGATAAGACAGGAAAGTACAAAAGTTGCCCTTACAAGATAACGAGATTTTTAAAACCCGAAGAGTATTTTAATCCAACTTGTACAAAGCACTCATGTGCCCTACTGAAGGATTTCTAACTACTTCCTCTTGTTACCACTTCGCTAATTTACTCATGTCCGAAAAGGGAGAGAGAGAAGGGAAATGTGGAAGTCCAGTGAGAGTCTGCTCTCCTCCTCCTCTGGGGTGATTACTGGCCCGGTGTTCGACAATGGAGAAATCACAAGATGCTTCGACTCTGAACAGGGAAACTCTTCAGCTTATTGAGCATTCTAGAATTGCTCAGGCAGGGATATTTGACAGGGGCAGAGGGACACCTGGCAGGTGTGGAGTTCAGCCACCTAGACCTCTCTAAGGATGGTTGCAAATCGTACAAGATGTCCAGAAACACTAATAGGCATTCTCCGAACCACTTGGGAGGTGTCACTAATAAAAAGTGGAAATCAGAGTGGAAGGAAATTTTCATTTCTAATCCTCCTTGTGGCACCTGGCTTTTTCAGCACATATGGTTTGTAAAGTTTGCTAATGTCTGGTGGTTATCAAGGAAATCAGTGTTGATTAAAGATATTTCAACTTTATCTTCATTTTCCAGACATTGCAGGTATCTATCTGATAATGGAGAAGAAACAACTATCTTACTGGTGTGGTAGGCAGCACAGGAAAGAAGTCAAGAGAAAGAGGATAGAGAGCCATCTGCCTAGCTTCAGATCTGGGCTCTGTTACTACTGAATGTGCAACCTTGGCAAGCAACTTTACCTTTCTATGCCTCAGTTTCCTCAACTGTAACATTGGAATAACAATGGACCTCACTCTTAGGACATTATTTAGATTACATGAATAAATTATATGAGTAAACCAGGACGGAATGGGAAGCACTTAGTCCTTGACAAATAGTACAGGTAAGAGGAATATGGACAATTATATTATCTCCCTAACTAGTATTTTTTGACTAAAGACAAAGAGGTTTTCTACTTTGAACAATATCTTAAGAACCTCCAAACTCTTTAGAAATAAAAATTCTGATGATCATTGCAACACCTCAAGTAGGTGAAGTGTCGGTATAACAAATTTTCGTGGAAGTAATGAAAAGTGCCTTCTGAAATGTTTATAGAAATGGGGGAAGAGAATATGCTGGCTCTTTGGACAGGCTGCTTCAGAGTACGGAAACGCAGAGAAGGGGCTTTTCTAAGCGTGCTGGGGATATAAATACACTGAGTAAAGGTGGGCAGTTGCCTTTGTAGTATGAGTTCTGGGACACAAAAGCCACCTTTAAACAAAAATGCCTTCCCCAAAGTAAATTTCAGTTCTTAAATCTGTGCAAAGTGTTCTTTTGCCTGGAAGGGAACTCATTCTTGCCAGCTAATGCATTAACATACTTTCATTTCCCTGACTCATTAATACTTGTCACCTAGCAGAGTTGAGACCCCTGAGAGATGAAGGCACATGATGGGTAAATTCTGACGAGAAAGAATAAGTGGTCTTCAGGGTCAGGAGAAGAGGCTTCAGGGAAGGCACCCCAGGCAGAACGACTGAAGCACAAGGTGAGATCCTAGAGAAATACTTGAGAATTCCCAGTTCTGCTGAAGTTCAGCTCTACTGATGAAGTATCATCAAAATGCATTAGAATAAATGACATTTCTCCAGAAGGTCTATTTTAACTTAAACTTGAAAATTACACTTCACTTGAGCAATATGATATTAGACTGACCTTCCATCTTTTCTTAATTTGATTGACTTTTCACATATTTATGCCCTGCTTCTTTTAGTTAACTAATTAGTTCGTCCAATGCATTGATTGCTTCCTGTAACTCAGGCGCTATACTCGAAGATTAGGAAACAAAAATGAACCAAGACAGAGTCCCAGGCTACAAAAACTGACAATCTAGCAGGGGAGACAGGCACACAAATAAATCACCACAATAAAATGCGTTCGAAGAGAAATTTTTACCAAATGCTATGGAAAATAGGAAACAGCAACAGACTCTGGAAGAGTTCAGGAAGACCTCATAAGGGAGCCAGGTCTTGGAAGATGAACAGAATTATCCCCAGGAAGGGGAAGGAATGGGCTTTCCAGGCAAGGGTGATGGCTGAAAGCCAGAAGGCCTGAAAGCAAGGAGCTTGCTGAGAGGGCAAACGAGGCTGCGCAGGGAGGTGAAAACTTTATTTCGAGAATGGAGTTGGGCGGGCAAATGAGAACCAAAGAAGACTTCTAAGGTGTAGAACATAATTGGATTTGCACTTTTATTTATCTTATTTTTTATTTTTATTTTTTTTAAAATCACTCATCTATGCGAAAGAGAGCATGTGCTGGGGGAGGGGCAAAGGGAGAGAATCCAAGCAGACTCCCTGCTGAGCCCAGAGGCTCAACCCCAGGTCCCATGAGATCATAACCTGAGCTGAAACCAAGAGTCAGATGCTCTCAACCAACTGAACCACCCAGGTGTCCCTGGATTTGTATTATTATTTTTTTAAGATTTTATTCATTTATTTGACAGACAGAGATCACAGGTAGGCAGAGAGCCCAGCAGAGAGAGAGGAGGAAGCAGGCTCCCCGCTGAGCAGAGAGTCCGATGCGGGGCTTGATCGCAGGACCCTGAGAGATCATAACCTGAGCCGAAGGCAGAGGCTTTAACCCACTGAGCCATCCAGACGCTCCTGGATTTGTATTTTTTTTTTAATTTTATTTATTTACTTGAGAGAGAGATAGTGAGAGAGAGCATTAACGAGGAGAAGGTCAGAGAGAGAAGCAGACTCCCCATGGAGCTGGGAGCCTGATGCGGGACTCGATCCCAGGACTCCAGGATCATGACCTGAGCCGAAGGCAGTCGTCCAACCAACTGAGCCACCCAGGTGTCCCTGGATTTGTATTTTTAACTGATGATTTTCTTAGTCCTGGAGGAGACACACTGGGTGGGAAGAAAGCCTAGAGAGAGAAGATCACAAGGACTCTACTGCAACAGACCAGGAAGACATAGGCACAGAGAGGTCAGCCTACCACTGAGGACTCTCTGTGACAACAAACTTCACCTACTCTCCCATTCAGCCACGATTTGCAGAGACTCTACTCTGCGCAAGGTACTTTGTGTGGAGGAAACTACAAAACAAGTCAGATACAAACCTCTTCACTCCAGCTTCTTATGACTGCCTCGACATGAAGAGCTTGAAGTAGGGCATTTGTGGGATTAAAAAAAATGTCACGAACAAGAGAAAAGTAACAGGCAGAAACATCAGAAGAGGGTTAAAAGCAGTTGTTAACTTTTGTTCGTTGCTTTGGCAATGCTTAGGTGTGACCAAATATGTTAGAAGTTAATGGAGAGGGGTGCCTGGGTGGCTCAGTGGGTTGAGCCTCTGCCTTCAGCTCAGGTCATGATCCTGGGGTCCTAGGATCAAGCCCCGCATCGGACTCTCTGCTCGGTGGGGAGCCTGCTTCCCCCTCTCTCTGAGTGCCTCTCTGCCTACTTGTGATCTCTCTCTCTGTAAAATAAATAATAGGTAAAGTCTTTAAAAAAAAAAAAAAAAAGTTAATGGAGAGCAGCCAGAAGAACAATGAATGCGAAGTTAAAAGATCTGGGTTTAAATATAGTCTTTGCTTTAAATATGGTGTGACTCGGGCAGGTTACTTAATCTCTTTGTACCTTCACAAGTGGAAAACTAGATGTCCTCAAGGTTCTACAATGCTATTTCAGAATGCAGAAGAGCTGGTATTCGAATTATTTCAGAAACTGAATGCCAAGACTTGGTAGAATGCTAAGATTTCACCCAATTCCACTCTAGGTTTCCATTCATTATACCATTTCAGTGGTGTGAGGAACAGCTTTAACTGCACACTCAAAACTGGTACAGCACCTCACACCCAGGGACCCAAGGAGGTCATGATGATTGCGTATCCTGTGTCTAGTACGGAAAGTTGCGAAAGACAAGAATATAGCCAAAATCATGAAAAGGATTCCATTCTTCCTACACAGAAAGTGGCAGAACTTGAGATCATCTAGGTGGTAACAAATGACAAAACGTCCCCAATGAAAAAAGCTACAAGGGAGGCTACATTTATGGTTTATCATATGATTATTTTCCCCCCACACCTGCTTTCAACCCTACCAAGGGCCCAAGCTGCACAATAGGAAATGGCAAGCATTGTGACGAGAAAAATCAGTGAAGTCACCATTTAGAAATCCCCTCCACCAGGCATCTTCTGAACTGTTTCGTGGATTCTCATAACATCGAAAGTCCTTGAGGAACTCTCTGGGTTCCAACATCCCGGTTACAGGGATATAAATATATAACGTGCACTTCATCAAAATTGTTTTACACCTGTTCCCTCCTACTAAAAACGATAGAAAAAAACCATGCGTATTACCCTCTCTGGACAGATAAAACTTCTTCTCTTCCAAAGTCTTTTGGAAGGTAATTAGGTGCCTTAAGTGCGGGGGTAATTTAAGATTTTGTCTCTCTCCAAAACTGTTGACAATATGTTAAGCAGATGGAGGTCATTTCTTTTATTTCTCTAACTTTCCCTTTTGGCTCTCTGATGAAGGATATGCTGACATAAATGTTTTGTTGTTATGCATGGTAGATAGACCTGCAGGTCCCAGAGGTGAGGCAAATCATGTCCTTTCAGATGATCTGTTATTTTTGGCAATAAATTTGGATTACCTATGACAGAAAGCCTTGAAATACTTTATAGGCCTCAACTTTAGTATGAGGAAGAAGGAGGGGACTTATGAGAGAGGGGAAGAAATGTGCCAAACAGAAATGGTTTTTGGTCGTTTTGATTCAACAAAACAAAATGGCCTTCAGGCACGCTGGGACCTCTGTATGTTTGAGTTTAGGATTCCGAAGGCAAAGTTCTTGGCTTCTCTAGATGACAGCAACGTCTTCACTTCCTGAAAACCTGTGCTATCAGCTTAATGGTGACTTGGTTTAAATTAAGTCACAGGCCTTGGACTGGGAACTGCCTCCTGCCATTCTCCTGCTCGTCTTCTTCCTAAACTAGTTCTGCTGACTAAGTATTTTCCCCCGATGTCTTTAAGCATGTTCAAAGTGGTAATTCATACATAATACTCATGACAGCCCATTGCTTGAAAGTCTTGCTCTGTAACTCAAATTTTTTTCGACTTTTGCTCCTTAAATTTTGCTTCTAATTGATAAAAGCATGAAAGACTGAGCAATTAGAGGGCTCAGGGTGAAAACGAGGGTAATGAATGTATGTGGTTCATCTACTAAATCCTCCAACAAAGTACTCATTATTTCACATGAACTGGACTCTGTTTTGTAGGACACACTGGGGGTGTTCAGAATTCTAAAATTATATACTTTTGCTGAGGTCAACCAGAGACCACGCAAACCAACCCGGATAAGAGAGTTTTGCTTATATGTCGCAACTCCTAAGTAACATTTAAAAAGCCATCATGCTTTTTCATTTGTTACTTTTCTTAACGGCACAAAGGTAATCTGGAGGCTTTTCATTTTCTTTAGACAACTGCAGGAAACCCAGAGTGGTCTTGGCATTTGATCCCTCGGGTTAATCCCTGGGGGAGTCAGAGAACTCTCTTCACAGTGCGTAGAGGACCACACTACTCTATCGCATAAAAGCTATAGATCTCACCAACACGGAAAACCTTAGATATAGTTTATTAGACTATTAAAAGTTTATGACATCACCTCTCTACTCTCTGGTGTTCATCAATAACCCCCCATTGATCTCTATAGGAATCTCAATGTAGCCTCTTGTACAGTAATACCTATGTGTTCAAACGTCAAAGACCCATTTACTTCACATGTGTAATTTGCCCACTTATTCCTGCTGAGATAATACTCCTGGTTTAATTGCCCATAGAGCAACTGGATAAATCAGCTACTTTGGTTTGTATTAGCTGTCTCTGCATATGTGTAAAACAAAAAAACCAAATCAAAACAAAGCAAAAAACAAAACAAAACAAAACAAAACCCACGCAAGATTGTTCAAGCTATAAACTGCAAAAATGAATCACAAGTAAATCCAGCAAGTACGTCTAAATTTTGCAAAATATAAAGAAAAAGGAACCTTAAAAATACATTCAGAGATATCAACTACTGTTTTGGAGGTGCAGAATAAATACATGAATATCATATTGCATATATATAATCAATATGTTTATATTTGCAGATTTATTTACATAGGAAGAATGATGGTGAATGAATTAATGAATTCACTTATTCAAATTTCACTTATTTAAAATGAAAGCTTAAATGAATGAATAAATATAGGCATAAAGAAACTATATAAATTACCAAAGCCTGGATCCGTGTAAGAAATGCCAGACTCATGAAGCTGACATTTGCTTGTAAAAATTGCTTCAATTTTTGGGAATCCTCATTTTCATTTAATGATCAGAACTATGATGAAAGAAACATCTCTTCATATAAAACAAATTATCGTCTCCTTATATGTTAAACCCTTAAAGAATCATTTTCTCATTGATCATCCCTGTTAGAGTCATTAGCTAAACATAAGAACTGGAAGGCATACACACGAGATAACGCATGAACAGCCAGATATGCACACAAAGACCTAACTCAAAAACATAAAATTAATATTTTAATAAAAGCTTAGTCTTTCAAATAGCCAAAAAAGAATGCTTGCCTGATTTCCCTTTATTCTTTCTTAAAAAATTTACACGAATGTTGTATCCTTATATAAGAATAACAAGTTTCATAATTATTTTTTTTTAAATGTTTTAAAAAATTTGTTTGAGAGAGAGAGAGAGAGAGCAGAGTGAGAGCTAGAGAGCAGGGACAAGCAGAGGGAGTGGCAGGGAGAGGGAGAAGCAGGTCATCCCCTGAGGAGGGAGCCCAAAGTGGGACTCGATCCAAGGACCCTGAGATAATGACCTGAGCCAAAGGCAGGTGCTTGATACACTGAGCCACCCGGGCACCCCAAGTCTCACAAAGTTTTAAAATAAATCTCTACTTCATCTTCTGGCTTCATTCTGAAGATGCTTTACTTCTAAATGATAATATAGCATTTTAAATGATATTGAAATAAATAGTATATATTCAACTATAAAATCTTACAGCATAGTTGTATTCTGGACTGAGTTCTAAAACTGGCAGAATGCTCAATGAGAAAGATATGGAGGCTACTTTGGACATAGTAGATAATAAAATAATTGCTAAGAGGCATTGTATTTTTTGGGGGTGTTGGTGGACTCAGTTGGTAGAGCGTGCGACTCAATCTCAGGGTAGTAAGTTCAAACCCCACGTTGGGTGTGGAGATCACTTAAAAAAAAATTAAGTGAAATCTTTTAAAAAAGAAAAAGACATGGCTCTTCTGATTAAAAAACTTCAAGAATCTAGTAAATTCAGACAATGACCAGGCTAATATAGTCAGCAAATCTTCAGAGAGCCTCAGTCATTCAGTTGGTTAAGCTTCTGTCTTAGGCTCAGGTCATGATCCCAAGGTCCTGGGATGGAGCCCCGTGTCTGCTTCCCACTAGACGCTCAGCAGGGAGTCTGCTTATCCCTCTATCTCTCCCCCCACCACTGCTCATGGTCCCTGTCTCTCTCTCAAATAAATAAATAAAATCTTTAAAATAATATGAAAATGTATTATGCCAAATGGGTTTTATGTCATTCTTATTTAAGTTAAGGTTTAAAATCTGCTAGGCCTATTACATGTGGGAGTCTGTCTTATGTACTGCATTGACATGCATTTTACATAGGATACAAACTCTATAAATTGAGTTCCACAAGTGCATAAGTACAGAAACAAATGGAAACCTATTTATAGGTAATTGATTTCATGATTTTTGGAGCTATTGACTAGGGGATTTTAAAACGGCACTAGCAATGAGGGCTGCCAAGTTTCCACTTTTGAAAATTTCAATACCTTGTGGTCTCAATTTAAAATAAACAAGAACTCACAAACTCAAACAATTCCAGAGATGAAAGGCAGACCCTAATGACAGCAGGTAGAGCAGAGCAGGTATTACTGAAAACCTGTTGATATGATTCAAGGGTCTTCAAGGCCATGTGATGCTAAGGGCCCCACACCCGAAATCAGGTTAATTGTCTCCCCTGACTGGGACAGTTTTGATTAGAACTATAATCAGCTCTCAGCAGACTGTAGGCAAAAATGCCAGCTGAAGGGTGTGTGTGTGTGTGTGTGTGTGAGAGAGAGAGAGAGAGAGAGAGAGAGAGATGGGTGAACAGCTGAATGAAGGCGCAACACCATTAACCCACTCTTCAAACATTAAAGGGGTTCCAATATGAACAAAAGTAATCATTCCCTTCATAATTAGTGCAAACATTTTCCTTCTGTCACTTTGCAATTGCTTTTATACAAACTAAAGCAAATGCCAATATTCAAGCTTGTTAAATGTAAAAATGTATTCAGATTTTGCCACTGAAATTTTGAAGACTGAAAATTGAAGTCATACAATTCCATAACCCACTTTTAAGAGTTACTTTAAGACAGTTTGGGCTAACCTCAATGAAAAATTATTTTAAGATTTATAAATAGAACTTTTTCCTTCTCTGTTTCTACTTCTTTTATCTAAGTATTGATAAAAATATAGCTATATTTTTTAAATTAGACGAAGAATAGACATTTAGTCACCCAAAATGCCATGTTAAAATCAGCTCATCATTTGAAGCTCACTTTGGGATCTTCTGCTTCTTTCAATTTTAAATTAAAATAATTTCAGCCTCCCATTAGTCTTGTGCAAAGAATTTTGTACTTGGAATGGTAATCGACTCCAACTACTATTCTTATGTTAGAAATTTTTAAACCTCAAGATTTAGAAATAGAAAACTTCCAGAAGTTATTACACCCTTAAAAGTAAAAATTTAGAGAAATTTTGTAATATGCAAATACTAACATTTTCAGTGCCCGTAATAAATATAAGGTCATTTTGTTAGAGTAAGAATATAAAATGTATTATGTATGTCTTTATTTGCTCACAAGTTTATCATGTTTAGTATCTTTAGAGATGGACAGGGATAGAATAGGGCAGACAACATTCCGGGGTTGGGGGCGGGGGAGATTGTATACCTGTTTGTAAATGTAATTTTTACTTTTTTAAACTCTCTTCACATTGCGGCTATAAAAATGAGACAGTGTGAGAAAAATAGAGCGAGTAAGCAAGAAAGAGCTAAAACTAGATTAATTTAAGCTCAGCTGCATGGTCAGGGGTGGTTTTATCTTCAGTTAATTGCTCAAAGGCACGTGATAACATTAAATGCATATTTTCATCTACCTGGTGGTAGACAGAATCTCAAACCCTCAACCGGGAACTCCAAATGTAATTGTCAGTCAGCTGATGTCAAAACCGAATGTCTTTGCCGTGGCCTTACACATCTGGTCCCCGTCAGTGTCACAGGGGTTTGCAGGATGTGGTGCTGTGGCAGGCAAGATGATTTACATGCACGGACCCAAAGCTCTCAGAGCGCATTTAGAGGATGCGTTTCGTCTGGTGTACTTGCCATCAACAAATGATTGACTGAAATTAAACAAAACCTTATATCCTGAAACCTGAGCTGTCTCTGCTCCTCCCCTCGTTCAGATCACGAACACACTTAGTCAGCCAAGGAATTCACAAAAGACCCATGTCAACAGTCTATTAGTGAGCCGGAAAAAAAAAATGCCCATTAAACACCTCCATGCTTTAGCCTCTGACCTCTGTAAGCTGGTACATTTTTAAAATTCTTTGTGGGATAAGGATTTATTAACCAACCACACTGGGAACTCAGGAGCAGGTGGCCTTCAAAGTGAACCAGCACTTTCCTTGAAAATCTTTAACGGAGAGGAGAATCGTCCTCTCTGGAACAACACACAGGCTTGTAATGTAAGCCCCCCCAAATGCCTCAGTTTCTCTGTTGCTAAAGCTCGCAGTTGCCATGTGGTGATGGAGAGTGCTCTCCACTTTACTCAGCGTGAATTATTCCTTTTCACAAGCATCACAATCTGGAAAAGGAACACGCTGGTCCAGTTAGCATGAACATCAATTCCGAACAACTTTAACGCACAAACTATCCTGACCGGGTGCGGAACGATTTTGGAATCCTTCCTGCCGAGAAATGCCATCTGCCGACTGGAAATGCTCCCCACTCTGCTATTGTTTGCCACTAACCCCACTTTAGTTTTGGTAGACATAATATAAAACGAGAGACGTGAACGGTCACTTCACCTTAGAGCCCTTAACTGAAAACGAATTAGGAACCCAGCGACCAGCTACAGGTCTCTAGTCCACACGAGGAGGCCGAGGAAGAGCTCTCGGGCGGGGAGTGTGCGGTTGGGCTCCTAACAGAAGGTGTCCATATTTACAACCTCAAGTTAATTTAACCTCCCTTAACTAGGGTGTGACATCTATTTTTATCCCAGGGCTCTAGGCCATTTCCCACATACTACTTCTCCAACATGCCGAAACTTGTTTAAGCAGTGAAGGAAGGAAGAAGGAAGGAAGCGGTGACTGTTCAGGTCACATCAGGGCAGGGCGCATCAGCTCCTGAAGAAGCCAGCTGTTCCTGCACTGTCATCTCTCCAAGTGGGCTTGTTTGAACAAAGCAGTGGGCCACAGTGCTTTCCGTCTAGGTAGAGAGGTAAAAAGCGGCATGTGTTGCAGCCAGTCCACAGAAGCAAAATCTTTTCAGATCTTGCAAAGCCTCCAGAGAGCTGAAAAATATTCCATTTTAAGACGAGTTGTTCTGACACCACACGCTGCTGCAAGTGTGCCAGTGGCCGGGCTCCTCGCCTGTGGCAGGTGAACAAGCTACTCGTGTTCCAGCAAATCAGTCTGGTCTCACTGCTGCTCCAGACATGGGGGTGAGGGTGGGGGTGGGGGTAGGGGTGGAAGTGTGCTGATCCCTCACGGCTCACCTTCTATCCACAAGAGCGCCTGTCGGCTCTAGCTTTCCCCAGGTCCGTGCCAGCCCAGCAAGAACTCTGGGGTTTGAAAATCCACTTCCTTTAAAACAAATGCTACCTGTGGCTCGCAGAGCTTCCTAAGAATCTGCATGACCCTGAATAGGCAGTGGCTCGGCCCTCGGATACAGTTTCCTTCACACTCACTGTGGATTTTCAGTTGGGGAGACCCCTCTCAGCAGGTCAAACACTCTACACTCTTTCCCCTTTGTCCAGGGTCCACAGGGCCCACAGATTCACAGGCCCTCCAGTCAACCTACGAGTGAACAGGTGCAATGACCTATTCAAATGCCCCTGCAAACTATCCCTCATTTTGTTCTACAACAGACAAATGTGGAAATTTTAAATTCCAAATGGAAAGAAACCCATCTTTCATGACTTCCCCTTTTTGACTTTTATTGCTGACTTGTTGTGGTCTAAAGGCGTCTTTTCCCAAAGGAAGCTCATTTGCCACTTGATACTGTAGTCCATTGAGGTGACAGAAAACGGCCAAATAGTCTTTAGAGATAAGGTTATTTTACTTGGCTTCTGACCCTATCAATCCCATATTTAACTTAAAATCCCAACAGTTAACTGCTCTAAAGAGTGAAGCCTATTAATTTAAAATTGCAACCAAAATACCCATAGTGATCTTCTGGAATATGTCACTCTTGAGCAACAACTATATTTACTTCATGTACATTAATTCATTTACTCCTTAGACAACTTTATAATGTAGCTGTTAACTCCCACTTTGCAGGTGCAGGAAAGGAGAGAAAGAGAGATTCTAGATTTTGTTTAAGGTCACTGTAAATAGTGGAGCTTGGATGCAAATCCCTTTCTCTCTTGCTCCGAGTCTCCTGCCGATCCCTCTAAACCATACTGTTTTCTACTATATTTTGGCCACATTCTATTTATTCTTGGGCTTGGCTGCCAAGCAGCCTACAGCTAAATTTAATGCTTCAAGAGAGTAAGATATTATCTTTGATATATTTTTTTCCCTCACTTCTTTACACTTTAAAAATTATTATTATTATTATTACAGTCTCACGTGATAAGCCTTCAGTTAGTTATTCAGAAGCCTTCACTAAATTTTCCCTACATTAGGCATTATGTTGAATATGAGGTAATAAGATGAATAAAATAATTCCCTGTGCTCACAGAATTAATCCTAGTAAGGGTGACTTGAAATTATGTTTTGAAATATAAAGATGGGATCCCAAATAGATCCTTAGAGATAAGAAAAGCCTTCCTAGAGGGGCGCCTGGGTGGCTCAGTGGGTTAGAGCCTCTGCCTTCCGCTCAGGTCATGATCCCAGGGTCCTGGGATCGAGCCCCGCGTTGGGCTCTCTGCTCAGCGGGGAGCCTGCTTCCCTTCCTCTCTCTCTGCATGCCTCTCTGCCTACTTGTGTCTACTACTACTGTCTGTCCAATGGATAAATAAAATCTTTAAAAAAAAAAAAAAAAAGATAGAAAGAAAAGAAAAGCCTTCCTAGAGTCAAAGTTGGCACAGGAGTCATCTCGAGTAAGCAGAGGCAATCCGGGCAGGGTGGACAGCACGAGGACAGCACGAGGACAGCAGAGGGCCCAGAGGGGAGAAAAAGGATGCCTGGAACACGGACTCCTTACACCTTTTGGGAAGCAGACAATAAACCATGGTGATAAATAAATACTTTATTATAGCAATTTTGTGATGCAGAAAACAGAGTGCTGGAAAACCTTAGTGCAGGTCAGGATCATGAATTATTTGCAGAAGTCATAAGAGAAACTAAGCACTGAACTCCCTTCTGCTTCAAAACCCCATTTAAAACATTTGTTAAAGTGACCGAGTCTCTCTGTGGAAGACTAAGCGTCTTAGAAAGTTTTGCTTTGTTTTGCCATTTCTGTGTTATAAGCAACAGAAACTTTTATCTTTCCTTCTACCTCATGGGAGAAAGCAACATAATTTTCATTTTTTCTTTGGAAATTTCAGGACATTATGGATATTCCAATACATTCCAGAGCTTCGTTTTCAGAAGTTTGCTTCTCATAGAAGCTCTCTAGGCATAAGTCTTGCTTTTTACCTTGAACTCAAAATACACTTTTTGGTAAATGCTCATCTGACAAATCTTTGCTCTCTGACTTAGGAAGCATCTCTTTAAGAGCCTCAAGCTCTACCAGCTGAGTGGGCTGGGTACCCCTTGCATCTCTTTCTTTAAATTTACTTCTCAAATTAACATTGTTTCATTTTAGGACTTAACTATCCATTAAAACACATAGGATTTTGTTTATTTTATTTTATTTATTTTTTTGCTTATGCATAGGACACAAAAAAACCAAAATGTTTCCGGGAACAACAAAAAAGTCTAGAACTATGGGCAAAGGGAAGGTTAAAGTGCAGAGGGCCTTGGGGTCACCCATCCTATTCCCAGTTTACCGCTACACATGTGACACCACCAGAGGTGGAGTCACTGGGGAAGACAACCAGGTTTATTAGCGACTGAGCTCAGAGTAGAGTTAAGTGTCCCGGACGATGGTGCAGAAACAACTTCCTGGAGGACCGGGAGGGCTGAGGAGGTGAAGGCCCTGTGAGGTGGCTCTCCTCCTCCACAAAAAGATCATAGGTGCACTAGTGTGGGAGAAGAGTGGCCAGAATTGAGCTGTTAAGCAACGCCACAGGGCAGAGAACGTGCGGAGCTCCAAGTGTGACAGGGGAGTTGACCCACTTCCTCAGTGGGAGTGCCCCCCTAGCCTCTCACAGGAGGAGATGTGGGCTGACATGGCGGTCCCTTCTCCAGGGTCCAGGGTAGTAGCCCCCACCCTGCCTGCTGCTCCAACATGCCCCAGAGCCGGCGGGGCACCTGGGCTGTGGGTGCTGCCAGGCATTTCCTATGCTTTCTTCTCCTGTCTCACGAACTCAAACATCCGTCCTTAGGATTGTTTAGCTACTGAAAAGGTAACAAATCTGAGTACGGGTTTTAGCTTTTCTGGTTTCATGCTGCTTTTTGAATTAGGAAAGACGACTGTGCCCCACAGATGGCTACAAGAGCCAATAAAGAACTGCATGCAGGAATGGTCTGCTCTGTTAATCAGAAGACACAGAGACCCTTTCTGTCCCCTCCTTTAACAATCTGGATTAGAATTAAGGCAGAATGGTTTGTCAAGCTTTGTGAAGTATCTGCTTTTTGATTTTGCGGATGCCATCCTCGCATTGATGACAGAATTAAAAACAAAACAAAACAAAACAAACAAACCCACTCAAAATGAATGTTAAAAATGGACCCAGCACCATGGAGCAAAGGATTATGGGCCCCATCCATTTGGGCTCCTTGTCTTCTATTATTGCCTGCTGACTATGTCTGCTCATAAGGGACCGTGAACCATCCATGAGTGCAAAATGGATACAGCACAAATTGATTCGGTAACATCACACAGACATGTATGAATAATGAGGTTCAGTTGCAGTCTGTCACACAGCAAGCGTATCAGTGTAACTGATTTATCGAAACTTGACTGGATAAAGTCTCATTCTTAGGAGAAGGTATCAACTGTTTCTTTACCTTTTTGGTGAAAAAAAAAATTTTTTTTTTTTGAGCCAACTCAGACCCTTTGTAATGTTAAATGTAGAAAAACCTGAAACTGGCACAGAACTGACCTACTTCCTTTCTCTTAACCAAAAAGAGAGGAGGAGGAGAAAGGGGAGGAGGAGGAGGAAGAGAAATGATACCAACATTACCAAAATGCTTGAAGGCTCATAAGAGATGCTAATCAGGGGTGCCTGGGTGCTCAGTGGGTTGAGCCTCTGCTTTCTCGGGTCATGGTCTCAGGGTCCTGGGATAGAGCCCCACATAGAGCTCTCTGCTTAGCGGGGAAACTGCTTCCCCCTCTCTCTCTGCCTGCCTCTCTGCCAACTTGTGATCTCTCTCTCTATCAAATAAATAAATAAAATCTTAAAAAAAAAAAAAAAAGAGAGAGAGAGATGCTAGTCAATTTCAGATTCCCTAAGGACAGCAGCCTCTTCAGCTCTATGGGTGTCTCGGACTGTTAGGAGAATATAGCTAAGTCATTAGAACAGGAGAAAATGAGCTTCCTATTAACCCCTCCCTTTAGAAATATCCTAGGATATTCAGTGAGAAAAACAAAAAGATACTCTGCATTCATTCCCCATTTGTCATGCAAATACGGTGGGGATAGGTGTCAAAACCCCAAGGGAAGGAACAGTGACCACCTCAGGCACAAGTCCAGTATCTCAGAAAACTTGCCCGGTAATCCCCTGTGTTTTCAGGAGGGAAATTTCAACTTCCCACACCTGCCCATTTAAATGAAAGAGGCAGGAACCAGACTACCCGACTCCCAAGGTTTCTTCCAATGCCCAGTTTCCAGGCGACCTTGAAGTTTAAAAATAAAACCAAGATAGAACAAGGAACCTTAAGGTTTTCTGAAAAGAGAAAGAGACTGAATGTAAAAGCATGGGTTAAAATACCCATAATTACAACATGCAGCCCTATGCAATTGTCAGATGAAGCAAGGACAAAGTATAGAGATGTAGAGATTGGACTTGCCTCCACGTAGAGAGAAAGCTATTCAATAGAATTCTTTAAGGGTACAAAGGTACCACTTAGCAAGTCACTGAGTTCAAGCCCCAAATAGCATCTTTGTGAAGCTAGTCGATACACCCCTAAAGAGAGGCCCTACGTGCTAGATATTAAATACAGAGAAAAAGACCCTTTCTACAAGTTGTAATCTAGGCAAGAGCGTGTGGGCGAGGAAGGTGAAGAGAGCTCCACAGAAAGGACCTGCAACACCTCACAGATGCAGCATGGCTTCCCCCTGACCGTTGTACAAGGACAACAAAGGATCCTGTTACTATCTCTTTAAACGCAACATTCTTAAAAAAAAATGTGGGGGAAATTAAGCAAATTCAGCAATAACTTGATTAACATATTTAGTCACGTTGGTTCATAAAAAAATCAATTATTTAATATAGGCATTAAGTTAAAAAAAATTTTTTTTTTTTAAAAAGCATCTGTAATTTATTCACTTGGCCCTAGGGATATCTTTGGAATCAAAGACAGCTTAACTGAGTTCTGAAGTTCTCACCAAATACTTGTACACGTTTTCAAAGGGCCTTGAAAGCAGTTAGACACTTTCTGCTTCAGGCTACACATTAACTAAATTCCAATGTGCCCTGCACAGAGCAACCTCTTGATCAATTATTTCCTGCAACTCTTCAGAATGTTCTTTCTGCGGAGTGTGGTGGTTAGGACCTGGGATCTGTGTAGAGATCCTGACGATGCCGGGACACACACGCATGCACTAACAGGCGCTCAGGAGCTCCTTGGTCCTGGGACACACGCAGGTGTTATTCTCACAGCAAAGAGTGAACAGTGAGAGAATTCAGAAGACACAAGGAGGACAGAGTGTGTGTGTGTGGGGTGGGGGGGTAGGTTGCACAAAGAAAAAACCAGAGAGGGAGAAAGACAATGAAAGTAGAAAGTAGGAAAAAAAAAAAAAGAGGAGCACCTTCCGTCTCTATCAACAATTTCTGGATTGGGATCATTATTTTTTGTTGAGAAATCAAGTGAACAAATGGGACAAATGCTATCCCGAGGACGTGCTCTCACCATTTCAGATAGAAACTCTGTCCCACAACATACACGCACAATGCAAGAAGCCCCACATTCAAGGCCCCCAAGTGCGCACTATGAACCAGAACTAGAGCTTCACACACAGCTAGTATGTTCTTGAGTCAATAATTTAAGTGACTTAGTGAGTTTAAGTCACTAATTCAATGGAAACACCATCCCTACCCATCTGTGCAACAGTCAAAAAGCAAAGATGACACCTGGCAAAGCATAAAGTTGTGTCCTGCTGGGAGGGACAGAATTACCCCAAATGGCAGCTTCCTATCACTGAGAAGCTCGGCCACCTGTCCAATAAGCAACCAAGTTTGTGTCCCTCTTCCCCCTGCTCCCAAACCCATTGTCTGAATGGTTCATGCCTTCTTTGCACTAAGATTCGAAAGGTTCACGAACGTGAAGTTCGTTCATGGGCAGAAAGTCAAAACCCGTGCAAAGGCCTGTACTGGAGAGAAAACACAGCTGTCTGTAAGGCAGCGGGGTCGGATTCCAGTCCCTGTTCTGTCAGTGATTTCCAGTGTGACCTTGCCCATGACCTACACTGTCCAGGGCTCCCTTTCCTTATCTATGAAGAGAGGGTGCTGAAATGAGATGGGGGAGGGGGCAGTTGAGGGGCTCTAGTCCTACATTTGCTAATTCTAATGGAGCACACTTTTCATTTTGCTCCAAAATAAAATCATAATCTTTCTCAAATGAGTCTGAGAAAGTTTCGTTGGTCATTGCTCTAATTAATATATCACTTAATGAAAAAGCCTGTCATATCACTTAATGAAAAAGCAGATTACAAAAATAAAGTAATTTTGGTCATGTTAGCATACACACATACACCTGTTAGCATACACACATACACATTGAGCCCTAGCTAAGAAAATCAATACCCTGGATGGTAATATTGGGAATAATTTATTTTTATCAGCATATTCAAAAAATGTGTGTGTGTGTATATATATATATATATATATATATATATATGTTTTTAAAGATTTTATTTATTTATTTGACAGACAGAGATCACAAGTAGGCAGAGCAGCAGGCAGAGAGTGAGGGGGAAGCAGGCTCCCTGCTGAGCAGAGAGGCCGAGGCGGAACTCGATCCCAAAACCCTCAGATTGTGACCTGAGCTGAAGGCAGAGGTTTAACCCAGGGAGCCACCCAGGTGCCCCTAAAAATGTATATTTCTAATTTTCTTCAATGATAGTACATTTCTCTTATAATTAGCAAAATGTTAGAATTAAAAAGCTAAGTTACCATGCCTAGCTATTTTTAGTATATCTTCCAAGATTTTCCCAACACACACCTGTGACAGACAGGCCACGTATGTGTGAGTGTGTAAAATAAAGCACTGAGATTCAGTGTGTAAAATAAAGCACTGAGATTTAAAGAACTGTGACACTTTGGAAAAAATGCAAGCGACTTAAACATTTTAGAGGACAAAAAAAATTAAAACCTGGGAGAGGGCTTAGAAGAATTTGGATAATCAGCAGAGTGATAAACTCAGGATACCAAAAGAAAAAAAATAAATAAAAGCATTGCTTGAATTAATTTGGGGAAGCTCCAGCTCTAAGAATTCTCTTTTAATCAACTTACAATTCATTAATATTGGGCTTTTCTAGATCCTTTCATATGCTCCTGTATCTTTTCTTTCCATAAAATCGACACCACTTTGCTTCCCGTGAGGATGAGCAGGATTTGTTGATGCTGATTTCAAAGGCGCCCCTAAAAATGAGGCCACCCCTGGCCACCTGTAGCAAAGCCCCAAACTGTGAGCAGGCTGCGGGTACCACCAACCTCCTCCTACCTGGTCAAGGTTAACTCTGTAGTACAGCGGCAAGAGCAGTGGGTTGAAAGCATTAAGCAAATAATTTTAAAGCTCAGGAGAACCTTGAGTAAGTTGCAATGACCATCTTTGAACCAGATGCAATGATTGCAGAGAGCGGACAATAGGAACTCCATCATGTTGAAATAGGAGTCAGGGCCTAACTTAGGCACACCTCCCTGACCTTCTCACCCTTGGAGACTCTGGCCGGCTTCAGTTCAGCCCCAGGGCCAGCTTACCAGCACCTTCGAAAGAAAGCCAAGAAGAGTCTCGGTCCACTCTTGTCCTTTGGGGATGTGTCTCAGCCTGTCCCTACACTCTTCATCACCTCTGCCACCACTCGGGCCCCAGGATGGAGTGGGATGCGAGCTGCCTCCCCCTCAGAAAAGACTAGATCAAGTCTGTGCTCTGGCAAAGGTGGGGGTAAAAACATGGAGGTGAGGCCGCTTTAAAATCTATTGTCTGTACGTCCTCAGGGGATGAGAGGGAGACATTCAGCACATAATTTTCCAGAGAAACAAAGTATCACAGGGGATTCTGGGCCCAGACGCTCTCCTTCCCTGCTGCAACTCCTTTCTCTGGGGTGCTAAACAGTTTCATTTCCTGCCTGAGCTTTCTACAGTGAACTCGAATAACTCAGCCCTCTGCCATCCTGACAGTTTAGTTAAACCCACAGAGCAGAATGTTACAAATAGAATCCCAGGCAAGAGGGGAGTTGCCCATAGGCTCAAATTAACTACCAGTCCCCAAGTAGCTAACCTTCACTTATCACACAGAAAGAACTCTGAAGCAAAACCAAATCCATGAGCAAAATTCAACATACTAGGAAAAAGAAGAGGAGAAAATAAACACCTCAAGTCCATAGCTGCGGTTTCCAACTCTCCCTCCTGACTCCAGTCCTGACAGAGACTGTGTTCATAGCCATCCCTCTGCATGGAGAGGTAAATCTGTTTTTAATGCAAAACTTCTTTCTCTCTCTCTCTCTTCTTTTTTTTTTTTTGTCCTTGAGACCAGCTCTGAGCTCACTGAGGAAGCAAGGCCTAAGGGTTTACACCTGTGACCCAAACTTTCCATTCTGTGTGAGATTTTTTTTTTTTTTTTTTTTTTTAAAGAAAAACAGTTCAAGGCAAGTTTCTGAACCACTGCTTTTCCTTGGGCCAATGGTTCCCAACAGCGACGGCAAAGCTTTTTTTTTTTTTCCTTTTCCCAAATGTGACCTAAATTATGACTTAAAATACACCAGAAGTCACCTTCACTTCCTTCCAAGTCCCTCCAAAGGCCATCTCTTCTTGCATATCTGGAAGGAGTGAACAGTTAAGCCTCTAGAAATAATGGTCGACAGTTACCTAAAATCACAACTCAAAGTCATTTCCTTCTGTTTCTTAGATCTTGCTCTGTCAGAACATATGTAGAATACTAGGAGAACTTATATGGCCAGGGGTGCCTGGGTGGCTCGGTTGGTTGAGCGTCCAACTCTTGATTTTGGCTCAGGTCACAATCCCAGGGTTGTGGGATGGAGCCCTGCATCAGGCTCTCCACTGCGCATGGAGCTTTGCTTGGGATTCTCTCTCTCTCCCTCCCCACCACCCTACCTCTCTATCTTAATTTAAAAAAATAATAATAAAGAATTAATATGGCCAGATGAATACTAAAAGTGAGTCGTGGGTGACTCCTACTAGAGTAGAACACCAGGTTCTCTTCTATTCCAAAGATATCACATAAAGATGCGGCTTTCCCTCATAAAGTGTGAGCCAATATGCCAGTGAAGCCAGGATGGTGTTCATGAAATTATGGTAATTAGCTTATGGGAACTTAAGCCCAACACAAATGAAAATCAAATGAATAGGTAGCTAAATAATTAGCAGAGATTTTATTCCCAAGCGAATCCATCATAGTGGCATACATAAAAAATGTAATGAATGATAATAAAGATCTCTTCTTTCCATCTCTGGCTGTTCCAGTTTGTTTGCACAAATGTTGCCTCATTTTAAATGTATTTTCATGGCGTCCATTAGTACACTGGGAAAAAGCGGGGGGGGGAGGGGGCACTCCCAAAGCTATATACACAATCTCAGCCAAACAGAGCCCAAGATCTTCACGAAAAAAAATACGTGAAAGTGGAATGAGCCAGGTTTCGTGACTGTTGGTGTCAGACTGTGCTGTGCTGTGTGCCCCTCAACCATCCTGCCTTCCTGCCAAGTACCCCCAGCAACGCTGGCAGGAAGGACTGCTCCCCCGCTGTCATCTCCAGCTTCCCTGACCAAGTCCGGAGAGCTAGGAGGCTAACTCACATCGAGTCACCAGCTTCTATGTGCAGGACGGGGATTCAACCCCAGGTTATTTCTACTCCAAAGCACTTTTCGTGGCACCATGACAGTGCCTGAGGTATTTTGAAACGCCTCCCTTTGCTAAAAGAGTTCATCCTTGCACTACCCGTGTTTCACTGGGACACCAAAATTCCACTGTGGATTCGGAGACAATGAACAACTCATAAATTGTGTTAAGCCACAGTCTGTGTCAAAGGAGCAGGTATTAAATGCTGAGTCACCGCTATGCTTTGCAGAGATAATACTTTATCCTCCCTGTCCACATATTCTAGCCAGTCAGCTAGGCTTGGAGAAAAATAACTCAAGCGGAGCTGGGTATCAAAGCCCAAGAGATAGAAACCGTTTCTCCGTCCCAAAATCCTTTCCCGCCTCCCACAGCAAGCCTCGGTGTCTGCCTATTTTCATGAATCATACACAGGAACACAGCTGATGTCACTGGGCCTAATTTGGGTGAATGGAATGCTACCCTTCCCAGCTGTGTTGCATCAGGAATATTCTTGCAAAATCAACGAAGAAAAATTTGCTTTGTGACACTCGCCTTTCCTAGTTTCTGTCACCGTCAGCGAAGTTAGGTCTCCGGCTCATATATACCACTCCTGGGATGTCTCCTAGAGGAGACAAGGCAAGCTCACAACCAACTACAGCGCGAGATCCATGTGGTTCTGCAAGCAAGAGGGGCAGGGCCATCGATATCTGGGGGCCGAGTATTAGGGAAGGGGCAGAAGTGTTGGCCCTTGAGGCTCGTCTTGTAAAACTGTGGCAGTCGGAACTGGGGGAAACAGACAAGACTTTCCCAGGCCAAGAAAGATACCTAAGAAGAAATTATAGCCCTACGTTCATTGTGAAGGGTGTATGTCTGTCTCCAGTCTTTCTTTTATTCTTGTACGGCCCGGATCTCTGGCCTGCGTCCTTCTTTGGTGGAGCCTTAGTCTTAATAAGGAAAACCAATCTTTAGAAGACTACTAAGAGGTTACAGAGCAATTTACATTTAAATAGGTAATTACGGAACAAAATCGAAATATAAATCTAAAGGAATGATGATAACAGTGGAATCTGAGACAACAGGACAAGTGAGGGGCCCTCTCAGCATCCATCAAATCTGATCACTTGAGGCAGTAGTTTCAAAGTGAATCATCTAGACCTCTAACAGTATTACGAGAACTACAGGTGATACATAGATATAGCCTTAACAAACAATGAATCATGGAATAAGAAAATGATTCCCGTATGAACCGTCTTTCAAAGTAGTCAACGAGAAAAATCTCCTTATGGTGCTAACAGACCTTTAACAACTCTCTCACGCTGGCTAATCTCTACTTTTGACAAAGAGAAAACAGGCCTGAGGAGTAGAGTTTCGTCTATTATGGCAAGTAATAGTATCCATGGCAAAGGGATGTTTAGGAATACACAATTTCCACAAAAAGCTATCAGGTAAAAAAAGATCAGGGTATATTTAAAAATAGATATTAAGTAAATCCTGGCAATACACGTGCATAGCAAATGTTCTGCTCATAGTCTGTTCCTAAGGCGGCTTTATCTCTTGGCTTTATTGACCCGGAAGTAAAACCCAAGAGTGAGAACCAGTAGGAAAAGCCAGCACTGAGCATTAATGGCAGTGGGACCCAGAGGCAGGGTCTGGAGATGCCATCATATTGGCTTTGCCAGGCAGAGGCAGGGAAGAGAGCTGTGACTCACTGTCCAAAGTCCTTTCTTTGCACGGCACACCAGAAATCATCAGAAAAGTAACTAACCTATGTGTGCATGCATACATCCTGACGTCAACTTCAGGCTTTCGGTTTTTTGCAGTAAATTCATAATCATGTTATAGTCACAGGAATGAAACATTTAAATCCAGATTTTGAGATGCAACACGGCATTTTGTTCCTTTTGTGACCTATTTATGCTTCATTTAATGCTCAACACCACTGACATCTTTGAAGAACTGATTACACGCAAAGCCGTATAACTTTCTTTTTTAAAAGCAGCCTTATATAAAATGTGTTTTAAAACATGTGTAAAGAAATGCGAAATCACAATTTTTTAAAAGGGAAGAAATCTCGACTGTCCTTTGTTTTGTCAGAAAGAAAGTTTATCACCCAATAAAAAAGAAATTATACTTACAGCTTTAAATGGGCTAGGCGCACATTGTCAAAATGCACATATTTTGTGGAAAACAGTCTCCCTTAGGCAGGAAAAACAAAATTGCTTTTAATGACAGAACTTTTTAGATTGTACTTGGGAGGGAAGGGTGTTTGTGAGAAATAAAGCTAATGAGTCACAGAGCAAAGCAAAATGCATGGAGTCATTCCTCACTTGTCAGGGCATAACTTGATAAGAAATCAAGCCCTGCCAAGAGGAACGGGTAAAGGTCCATTCCGTCCTGTACCCCTGCCAGGTGACCTCCCTTAGAATGTGCTTTTGAAATCTTCCAGGTCTAAACAATCCCACCTGTAGAAATTAAGGAATGCGCCCCAAGGTGTGTGCTCAAACCTCACCAGTTCTGGTATTCCACCAGATTTAATGGTTCTTTTGGTTAAAATATACATTAAAGCTTCTGAAACTGAACTCTTCATTAATCCACCATATTTCGACATACATTCGTAGCCTACATTGGATACAATAATACCGAATTGAAAAGTAAAAAAAAAAAAAAATTAGGTCAAACAGGCTATTTGCCATCATACAAGCATTAGGAAATGTAGCTACTTAACTAAACGACATTTCTTTTTAAAGGAACAAGCCTGGGGTGCCTGGGTGGCTCAGTGGGTTAAGCCTCTGCCTTCGGCTCAGGTCATGATCTCAGGGTTCTGGGATGGAGCCCTGCATGGGGCTCTCTGCTCAGCAGGGAGCTTGCTTCCCCTCCTCTCTCTGCCTGTCTCTCTGCCTACTTTGTGATCTCTGTCAAATAAATAAATAAAATCTTAAAAAAAAAAAAAAAAAAAGGAACAAGCCTGCAATGTTGTCAAACCAGTTCCTGTGCTGGTAAGAGTACAAAATTTAATTACTTATGGGGGGTGGCATTGAAGAGAATCAGGCTTCCAGGACCGCTTGGTGAAACTCAAACCACACTCCCTGTGCTCAGCAGGACCTACACTACATGATTTGTGGGTCCCAGGGCAAAATGAAACACGGGACCCCTTGTCCCAAAATTATGAAGAATTTTAAGAGGGCAGCAGTATAACATGACGTCAAGCACCAGGCCCCGTGGGACTCTGCAGGTCCAACACCCAGGCGGCTTGGGATTCTTCCTTCCAGACCCTAAAAAAGTTCTTTCCAAACCAGAGTCAGAGAGGTGCCCATCCTACGTTCAAATGAAAATACACCATCCAACGCCCCAAACGGTAGTTAACAGATTCGAAGATTGACATAATTCTGGTATTTCCTCTTTCTCTCTCCCCCCCCCCCCCCCCCCCCCCCCCCCCCCCCCCCCCCCCCCCGCTTCGAGCCTGAATAAAGACTTCTCAAAATATTTCCGTTTCCTGCTGCGGAGCGAAGCCAGGGAATCGCGTGGCTGTGAACAACAGGCAGTTCAGTGTATTGTAAAAGAAGATGTTAACAATCATCTGAAAGTCAAGGCCTGCAGCCCACCACTGTCTGCATGACCTTGTCACAGTGGCGTCTTTCTTTTCTTGTTAATGTGTCTTTCAACACTCAAACAGGATGTCAGCTATGAGAGAGAGCGGCTGCCCTTTTCCTCCCACGGACCCCAGAGTCGTTTCCATGCCACACAGGAATCCCCGGTACGTTCCAGGGATCGACTATGCAGGGCCGCTTACCCTCCAAAAGCAGCAGATGCATAATACCTTAAAAGCAAACCAACGCAGGCGCACGCAGACCCCAGAAAGAGAAGTCATTCTACAAATCCTGCCCCCGAATTCTAACATCTTTTCTTGTTTCTCCATTTAGAAGCTTCAAATTATCCTCTCGGAGTTTAACAACTCTTTCTGGCAATGAAATATGAAGAGGTGATGATTTCCTCCAAATTAGGAGGACATTAACAATTAAGTGTTAATGCGAACACCGTTAACAGTAATGCAATTATAACTGTATTCCACAAAGGGCAATAGGAAATAATTACTCTGATTCTCAAGTGATAGTTCTAGGAGAATGAGATTCTCAGTCTAAAATTCATTAGGAGGGGTTCTGAAACTCCGAAGCGCACCTCCAGCTGGAGGAGCCTCTCCTTCCCGATAAGGATAACCCCATCGGTGCCAATGCAAGCTGTCGCTGTCTCTCTCTCTCTGTC
Organism: Mustela putorius furo; assembly: GCF_011764305.1. Classification (NCBI taxonomy): domain Eukaryota; kingdom Metazoa; phylum Chordata; class Mammalia; order Carnivora; family Mustelidae; genus Mustela; species Mustela putorius. The sequence goes on from NW_025421556.1 coordinate 1,750,802, forward strand.
TCTCTCTCTCTGGCCGTCTGCTTTTGTTCTTGAAAAAAATGGCTGTGGCAGGGGACCTGGGACCACTAACTTGCTGCTCCTGGGGCTGCCCCACAGTCCCGGACAAGACTTATCTGAATAGCCAGGGATGCCCTTTGAAACCTCCCAGCTGGACCCAAAGCAAAGGTCACCCAATCTTGGTTGTATGGCTTCTAAGAACGATGAAGTGTATCCCAGGAAATGACTAATCTCCAATTACCATATGCATGTCAGCATGGAGACTTGACCAGAGAGAGTGATATAAAAGCAGATAAACCATTAATGCCTGTCTCAGTCCTATTTGATTAAAATTGGAGAACTAAACAGAGAAGCTGATAGAATCAGTCAATTGCTAATGTTTTCTCCTAATGATGCATAGACGGAAGTTTAAAATGTGCCTCTCAATTCCGTAACAAACTTCGATTGTAGGAGTCCTTGCTTCCACAATCCATAAATCCTTCTCCGCCTTCATCAAAGATTAACATTCCTAGTAATAGATAAAATGTATTTTTTGAAATTTCACTTTTCTATTCCCTACTTTCTGATGGGCTTGTCCACAAGAAGAATGACAAAATGAAATGGGGGGAAAGAGGTCTTATTTACTTATTTATTGGTCTCTTCCCTTCAACACAAGATCATCTGTCAACAAATCCTGAAGATTTACTCCCTCACTGTCTTGCTCAGAGCTATCAGAGTCCATTCTAACAGGGAAGGTTCATGTAGGCCTTGCTGTCACGTGCGTGGACAGTGGAGATGAGTTCTGTCCTCATCTCCCAGTTCATCAGGACTTCCCAGATGGAGAACCCCAACAACTCCCCATTCTGGAAAAGCCACTCTAATCCCTGCTTGGTCCTTCATAGGCTCCATGTGTGAGCACCTTTCCAACCTCAACTCCCAGGACCCCTTGTCATCCTGGTCTTCTTGCCTGACCTGCCGACTCCTACCTTCAGGCCTCTGTTGATTCTATCTTTACCTCCAATTCCCTCATTGTTCCCCTGGGCTTTTTCCAGTGGCTACACTCCTCTATAAAGCTTTCACCACCTTCCGAGTCCACAAAGAACTCTTCCTTTTCTGAGAGCCAACAGGACTGAGAACATTATTACACGGGAAACATGTATTTATAGAGATTATCATTTCTAAATCCGGGGCATGGTCCCAACTACACTTCACATTTCTTGGCATCGGTAAGAATCATGTCTCCATCTTCTCTTTATACTTCATTTTAGGCTATGTAGTCTACAAGTTCATGCTGGGCACTGAGGACAGAAACTGCAGTCCTCCAAACTGAACACCTTCAACCTGGATAACTGATAATGAACCACTTCTACTATTAGTCCACTTGCAAATTATTGGTAAGGTGAGGTCGTGTCTCTTAGTGGTGCCAGACCATGAACGGTCATGAATCAGGACAGCACGCCTTCTATTAAAAGGTGCTGAAAAGATGTACTTAGTGAGTTTCGATGTAAATGGTAACCAGTGAAAATAGAATTCAAAAAACCAAAGAATTCAGTATTTTCCTTCACAGCTTCTCATTATATCTATGGGGAATAATGAAGTCATTAATATTACATGAAAAGTCGTTTTTATATATAGAAGATTGCTCTATTGTTTCAACATTTAATAAGTGACTTCTTTGTCAGGGTATTTTAAAAGTAACTGCTATAAGATATCCTTGCAGAAAGTCAAAATAAATAGCCCTAACTATAGGCTTATAAACAAAAGTTCTAGAAACTGTACAAAAAGTTATAGCTATTCACAGAAAACACACACACACACACGACAAAACCATATACACAAAATATAAAATGATATTTAATAATTTATGACTCCAGAAAAACAAGAATAAATATAGATGTTGAAAGACATAAACACAAATCCCATCTTTACAGTGCTTGGGGCTAGTTTTCACCCACAGTAATTGGACATCTTGCAGATCTCAGAACTAGTCAACCCAGTTACTTCCAAACACTTATTTTATTATGTGTTTTATCACATCTCACAATAGTCACTGAATGGTCTATGCTTGCAATGAGCTAAGACCATGTTTCTCTCAGCTACTATAAATAATACTATTAATAGTATTAGTAATTTTAAAAATTGTAATCTTTTGAGTATTAAAACACTAGAAGCTGAAGATCCTTTACGGTTTTGTTTTTTTTTTTTCCCCTCAGAACATAAAGGGGAGCATGAGACAATTTTTACGTTCCTGGTTCTCCATTAGCAACCATCAACACTGCACAGTTCTCACATTAAAAGCATGGGCACTTAAAGACCTTAGCTCCTCATAAACTCTACCCAAAGGATATGAGCAAGAAGCAAGCATCAGGTGAAGGGACAGTGCCTCCCAGGACAGGGGGATGTGTCCGACTGTGTAACAGGATCCCAGGGACCTGTCTCAATCAAGTTAATTAGAGACATCTGCAGCACAGAGATCAAGCCAGGCCAGCCCTGGCAGCTTATTTGCACCAAAAAGGTACAACTCACGTGGGAGGTAAGAGGGCTAGAATGACAAGCAGATAGCCATCAGTAACAGGAGCCGGCTCGGTCATCTGAGCGTGCTCACTGCTGAAATAAAGCTGATAGGACCAAGGGATGCAAATGTCGAGCTGATGAAAGGGCTGAAGGGCATTTGAATAAACCTTTGATATTCTTAGCCCCTGCAGGAATCTCAACACTGTAAACGGAGCCCCCTCCACCCCTACCCCCAGCACCTGCTTGAACTCTTTATTCACCTATGCATTACCTCGCAGGGCTGCTCGCATTCATTCCAAGGGCCCTGACCGCTGTTTTTTCTGCAAACAACTTTGCCCTCTTCCAAGATGCTGTTGCTGATGGAGGCGGATCTAGCTCAGGGACATGCTGTGTTTGAAGCTGTAGCCTTTGTACGGCTGACACTTTGAAACTTTGCTTCTAGAACTGACACTCTATGTATCTCAGATGCTGGTTTCAGAAAGCCCCACCATCCCGAACGCTACATTCCAGGCCTGTGTTTTAAGCAGTCTGGCCCCACTGAAGTTAGTAGTTTGAGTCTTTAAAGTATTTCCTTTAATCATCCTCTCTGTTGCTACCATTCTTAAACATTCACCAAAGTGGTAGCTGCCAACTTCTCACAGATTTCACCAGATTCCATTGATTCAGCTTTTCATACATATCCTGAGAAGAGCTAGGAGTCCTCACCTATGACAGGCTCTTTCCCCTTGGTAATACTAGGATGCAGTCTTGTGTTAATGTTAACGACACACAGCATATGAGAGAGGCTGAAAGAACTATGCCCACAGTCAAGAACTGTAGTTAAACAGACCCAATTCTCCAAGCTCCATAAATCTGAAAAGACAGTTAGCTTAATCTTCTATAATTTGGTGTGGGATGGATATCATATCCCAACACACTCTTCCAGCTCCAGAACATGTTTTGATTCCATGTTCTAATTTATTAACAATATCTTCATTGGACTTTAACATCTACAGAGTCAACATACCACCATGAAGGCTTACACATGAATCTCCGTACAACATTATAAACCACTGGCCTACGGACCAATTTCCGCTCCGCGTGTGGAAGTTCTGGCCAGCACAGGTTTCTTTCGAGTCATCAGAACCAATGTTTAGAAATCCAAAAATTTCAGGTAAAAGTATGTATTTCTGCCTTCTTGTGAAAACTTAGATCTCACAGCATCGGTTCCATCTTCTTCATCCATGGAAATATTCTGCAAGAATGGGTGAGCAGTCACCCCTCTTAAGAGGGTCCCTAGTCTACGCTGCCCTTACGGTCCAGTTTAGACACAAGGGCTGTTGGTAGATCCGTGCCTCACTGCAGGAGCCAACCTTCTGCAGGAAGGCTGCATCCCCTGCAAGAAAAAAACCCTTTCTGTCACTTCTCAGAATCTGCCATGTAATCAATAATATTTTACAGACTGTCTTCTACTTTAAGAAATATTCACCAGCATAGAACAGCCGGCATAGAGTTTTCAAGGATCTCAGACAGTCTGAATTCCAATTTTGAATGTAAACATTCCCCAAAGGATCAGCAATCCTCGCTGAGTTTTCCTACAAGCATGACTAATACAATACAGGAAGGTGTTACCATGCAACCAACCATCTTGGCACGGGCAGCGAGGAGTCCCCCGCTGCAATCCTCCCACTGATACGATACTGTCCCGGGATGGCTTTAACGTGTCGGCAGGCGTATCTCTAGGCCACCGACTGCTATAAGGTGCCAGGTCCTGTTGGTATCCAATGTTGGCTGACAGAGGGACCAGAGCTTTAATCTCATGAAATCTGTTCTGGTGAGTAAATTACAGACATTAGGCCCCTCAGCTCCAGCCAAGAGTCACTCACTCACATCTTAAGACCGAGGGCAGACCATTCCCGAACGGTGCTAGCTGACCCGGCAGTGTGAGGGGACAAGGAGAAGCCATGCCGATCAAAGACAACGTAGTTGTGTGACTATTTAAAGCCACTGTAAGTGGAAGGACAAATAATGGCAACTCATAACTGTCCAGGCTACAAGCGTTCCAGGGCTATTAAATTTCCATAAAAAGCAAGGTCTGTTACAAGAATTCTGCCCCAATGTTAAGGCAGTGATTGCAAAGTGAAGCGACTTCCTGCTTCCGTGCTATGACTATGCCTCACTAAATGAACTTCTGGGTGAAGATGTTTACTTGAGCGGGAAATGACCGCTAATAAGCTGTTGAAGGACATACCGTCAAGTGACAACCTGTAGCATTTGTAACACATTCCCTGTCAAACAAAGGTGTCACAGTGGCACGGTGAACCAACAATCCTCTTCTCCTCCTGTAAGCTATCCAGTATTCAATGTTAATAATTAATTTGTCTCTGTGAATTAACACAGACGATCTTTTCCAACAGGTACTGGGGTAACCTCACCCCACTCTTGTGAGGTGGCTAATCATCTCATACACTCCACACTCACCCAGCTCGGTATCGCTGACCTTGGCCAGCTAAGTGTGAAACGGCAGATGGTTTGCAGGGCTCAGTAACGCCCTGTGAAAATTTGGCACAAGAGACAGGTTTTGGGGGAGGATGGTGGCTTATGTGAACTTTCCAAGAAACTCCAGAGAAACAAAATGCCACTCCTGGCTGTGTTAAAGAATTTGGTGAGGATCCTGGAAGACCAATTATCAAGAGATCTCTTTTGGCAGCACAATATTTTCAAGGGGTTTCAGAAGTTTTTTAATCTGCTGTGTTGCTAAAAGGGGAACAGAGCCTGAAAAGCCAGCATAATTTTGAGGGCTGCTCCAGGCTTATGGCAACAACACTACAACCTTGCCAAAGACTTTTTCATCTGAAGATAGATTTGTTTAGGTTATCCACAACCTTATTACGCATTGCTCACGAGAATATCCCACTTAACCACCCCAAAGTAAGAAAGCTCTCTGGATTCTTCTGCTTGAGATTATAGTACTTCTGAGTCTCCAAATGCCCAGGCTGAATGGTTTCTGAAGCAATGGATGTTGTTAATTAGTATCAACACTTTGCAGATACTTTAAAATGTCTAATGTCGAAATATTTTACAAGAGTGAATTTCAAACTGTGTGCGTGTTTTTCACAGCATGGCACCTGTCTGAAATGGTATAGTTTGAAAATCAATAAAACATGAGATGGAAGATATCAGGGTAGTTTGAGAGTTTTTAAGGAACTACACTCTTGAGAGCAAAACAGAGTATATAACTTAGAACGAAAATATGTAAACCTTCACAAGTCTCTATTTTCCTAGCTCCCTCATGAAGGGATCCAGGGCTGTTTTACTGATAAACAAAGCCATCACTGGCTTGCTCATAGTTTTAAAACAGGCCCCTCTATTCCTGCTGTTTCTCCCTCTGCTTTAGTTAACTATAAAATAAATAAAAATGACCAGTTCAAGAAGAATAAGGAGAATATCTGAGTAGAATTTTTTGGAGGGGAAATACTTCATTACCTTTTCATCTAGTCCAATTTTTAGAATCTTCAGTGTCAGAATTTTTTTTTTTCTACTCTAACTCCTTAAATAAATACTTTATTCTTAGTCCATTTAGCTGCTTTAAAAAAATGTTTATTTTCTCTGTCTGTCTGTCTCTCTCTCTCTCTCACACACACACACACACACACACACACACACACGCTGACAAAGAAACATCCAAGCCATGTTGTTACCATGTAACAGAGGCATATTCTTTCCCTATTTATTATTATATCCTGAGTCCTTCACAAAATGATTTGATATAGTTCACAACTTAGAATCAGACCTAATGAAATTGTTAAGCCTTAGACAACTCAAAGATAAAAAGCCAAGTACAAAGAGGATGGCAAATTGTTTATAATAAAAAGGACTTTGAGTCATACGTTTGCTGGCTATTTCTTGAGCAAGTATTACCATGTGCTAGTGCTGCTGGCCTATGGAACAGGAGAAGCTGCGGCAACTGCACACAAAACCTAGCTGAGCTTCCAAGGGGGTGAAACAAGAGGAAACACGATGTATCACACAGTTTCAGAAGGGAGGTTTCTAGCTTCTCAATACAGTTTTTCTTGGTAAGAATGTTGGTAAGAAGAGCAAGTTAATGAATCGGTCAATACATATATGTCACTAAATGTAATAATAATATTAAAACGTAGGTATCTTTGTACCTATCTTAAGGCTTTCTCTTCCTCTAAAACAGATGAGATAATTTGGAATATTATCCAATTTTGAGCTAAGCGATCCACAGAGTAACATCTGGAGAAAACTTTATCTTTCTGGGCTGTCTACAGGTGCAAATCTATACCTAAAATTGCATGTGGGACTAAAACAGCAGAAAGGGCACATGCAGGAAAAGGTCTTTCTTTATTACTAGAAGTAATATTTTATACCTTTCTTTCTTTCTCGAGATAGTACTGCTCTAGAAAATGGCCTATATTCTATTTGTAATAGTCAAAGAATCTCTGGCAATTGCATTTCATACATCCCTTTGTTTTTTAGGTGTCTTTGGTGATATACATAATTTTTAAAAAAATGTCTCTATATAATCCTACTTTCTTTTGGGTGGACCTAATAGTAATAACCAAGCCATCAGATGAAAGGTGTCTCTTGGTGTGGCTTAACTATTTTCTACCTTAACTGTCTCCTTCTATCAGGATGGTTCTTATGTGACAAATGTAGGCCACAATATATGAAAGGATCTTTTTTTTTTTTTTAATTTAGGTAAGGGTAAATGTCTCCAGATCTTTAATTATATAGTACTTTATTTGCTAAATTATGCAAATCAATACACCCTAAATCAAACACATACCTACTCGAAAGAGAGTTCCCCTTGGTTTTGAAATTCACTTTAACAACCTATCAATCATCAGCTGATATTTAAAGGTAGCATAACTGATTGGTAGCTGGGGGATTTCTGGCCACTTTTAGTGATAACCACTGCAACACAGGAGCAGGTTTTCAAGCCCTAGGAAGGATAAAGCCTGACAAGAAAAAAACCCTGACAGATATATAATGCCATGATAGAAATACTATTCGTTATCTCATACCTAATAATCCACATGTGCCTCATCACACAGCTGTTTGTTACACCCTGTTGCCAAAGAAATCTCCTTGCTTCTCTTCCTCATCTAGCAATTAATATGCACATCAAGCACAGTGGCCAGACACCCACAGAGAAAGAAGAGGCGGGCAGGGAAATCCACAGGCATAAAGACCTAGGCCAGTAATACTCTCAGCATCATTCAGGAATGTTTAGTTGCTTGCTCAAATTCATCATTAACAAAGGGCCCATTTCCCAAAGGTTTGCACTGTGTAATTAGCAGCAACAAACACTGCCCCTGCTCAGGTCAACCTATGGGATTAGTTACAAAGGTTTTGTAAATTTCAGAAGATATCTACACAGATGTCTGGGAAAAAACACACAAACACACAGAACAGCATAATGGATGCAGCCACAGCCATTAAGTAGTTTAGGATTTGTGAGACTCAGACAACCAATACATTTTATGGGGCAAGTCATAAAAGTCAGACAGGAAAAAATATACAGCATGAAAGTTGCAAACTTCTAGACAGCAAGTAAAAAATGCTGAAAAGTAGCAGGGGCAAAGGAATAAACATACCAACCAGAGCTCATCAGTCTTAATGAATAAGACAGGGTCACCTGAGTTTACTCCTGGAACCAATAGAAGTCCCTTAATTATTTTTGTAAAAGGACTGAACTTTCCTCTGCTCCCATTTACCGTTGCCATTAGATGGGTTCATACTTCATTAGTCTGCTTTCTAAAATGAAACTTTTTCATTTTATGTATGAAGTTTTATACTTCTCTAAGCCTGCTCCAAAAATATAATTAAGCAATGCTCACCTTTCACAAAGGTATACTTACCAAAAGAGATGCAAATACATGTTGACAATTTACATAGATGAGAAGGACTCAAATCATCATACTGTATTCTTTAAATATCTTACAATTTTGCCAATTATGCTTCAAAAAGCTGAAAAATACCTTAAAGGAAGTAACTTTAATTTCAATTAAAATAATTTGTAAGTGATGGGGTCTGAAATAACATTGTAAATAAAAGTTAAGGCTAATGACCTCATCTAAACAATGAATTAGTCTACTTTGTAGGGATTTGTCTATCCTTCGCAAATAGGACTGCTCATTTTTTATGACGGTTATTAGTATTTAAAACAGGTTGACGACTTTCAATTCAGAAGTCAAAACTATTGTCTTGGTTGCCAACAAAATTAATTAATAAAAAGCCTCTAACCCCAGGGTAAATATGTAAGCAAATGCATGGTAATGGATAATAAAAATAGCACTTCCTTCTACATCTGGTGCTAATTAAAATCCGATCAGAGTAATAATTGAGCAGTGCCCAGGCTACCCTTGATTTTTGTCAGATTTCAACTGTTCGACACAAATGCACTGACCTCAATAAATGAAAACATATTCAAAAAATCCTAAATTATAGCTATCCATATTCAGGAGAAAAAGTGATTCACTGTCCACCACAGGGTTTAAAGGCTTCAGGAGACATAAGTTTTCTAGGAGGTCACTCACTGCCACTGTCGTTGATGAACTAGAAAGCCCCAGAATGTCCATGAGACTTCTCTACAGAGGTTTCCCCCACCGAATACATGACTCCCTATGGAGATCCCAATTAGAGCAGAAAAATAATATTACCTAACCTGTCCTGGGTGAGTGTGTGCTGGACACTATGCCAAGAGCTTTAAAGGTACTATCTCAAATCTTCATAGCATCCTGAAGTCGGAAGATCATTACTGTCCCCATCTTCCAGATAAGGAAAGGAAGTCTCAGATCATCTGATTCCAGAGTCCTCCTTCTTAGGTTGCATACTATCTTAAGTAATGGAAAAAAAAAAATGCATGCCAATTATTTTGAAACACAAGATAAAGGAAATATGGTTTCCATGGAACTGAACCTGATTTAATTCTACAGTACGATGACTAAAACCTACAAGTGCTTCCTTATAACAGTCAGTTAAAAAGTTACTAGAAAATATGGAGTAATACATAGACTTCGACGTCCAAAGTGCCATACGGATATGCTTTCATAGATACAAGGCTCTAGTGAAATTGGAAAAGCCAACACGATTCCTATTTTGGTTTGATTATTTAATGAAATGTACACTGATGCTCGAATTATTTTTCCATAAATCAACATATTTCTAGAACTGTCTGCATTTTTATCCGCTCAACATTCACTCTTTGTGTTTAAAATTAAATTCAACCCCATTTGTGTGAACCTACTTCTTGCCTTCTGAATGGTACAAAGATGTCTCAGAGATGCTTTGGTTCCTAAGGAGTTTAATGCCACGTATAACATTTCAACTACAATAATTGGTACAATATAATAAAAGCTAGAATTTAATTTTTTTTAAGATTTTATTTATCTATTTGAGATAGAGAGTGTGAGAGAGAGAATGAGCATGAGAAGTGGGAGGGCCAGAGGGGGACGCAGACTCCCTGCCGAGCAGGGAGCCCGATATGGGACTCGATCCCGGGACTCCAGGATCATGACCCGAGCCGAAGGCAGTTGCTTAACCAACTGAGCCACCCAGGAGTCCCTTTAATTTTTTTTTTTTCAAATGTGATGCTCCAGGCTATACATAAAGCAATATCCAAGGTACGGTGTGATAGATACTGAGACCAAGGGACACAGATTCTGCCCTCCAAAGCTTCTGAGCGGGAAAGAGCAGGTGTTTAATAAACCTGTTATATGAGTACCTGGTTCCCTTTGACAAAGAAGGGAAAAGCCCAACAAAGCCTTAATGGAGAATTTCATAGGGACCTTGTCAGAAGAAGCCACAGTTAGAAGAGAACCCAGCTGCTGGGACTCTGGAAAGACTGGGTCTGAGTGGTAAGAGACAGAGGGTGGAAAAGGAAGTGAGACAGAGAAACAAGGGCCAGACTGAAAGGAGCTTTGGCCGCCATGAATCAAGAACCATCCTGACTCTGTTGTGACAGGAGGTGATCTTATGCTTTTCAAAATATTCAGGTTTGTGACTGGGAAAGCAGTTCTGACAGCAGAGTCAGGGAAAGGTTCCTGGAGTAAGCAGTCCAGGGAAGACCAATTGCTGGTTGGCACAAAGACCTGCTGAGGGTTGAGAGACCATGAGGTAACCCACCTCCCAGGCTGGGTGACTACTGGGAATTGAGCAGAGAGAACTTGGAAATGACTGAAATCAAAGGAGGCAAGCTGGCCCCAAAGGACAGAACCAAATGAGAAGTCAGTTGGGTAGACAAGAGAAGTAGGAGTGGTGACAGACTTCTTGAGTCTGAGGAGCTGATGGGGGCCATCCTGGAGAGGCAGACACGAATTCATTCAGTATGTATTTACTGAGCTCTTACTACATAGCAGTGCTGTTCTAGAGTCTAGGAATACAACCGTGAACAAAAGAGACCTAAGAGAGGTACCGCAGGCAACAGGGAGTCAGCAGTTCCTGCTGAGAGGCAAAACCAGGAATAAGGACTGAGAAGTGTCCATCTGTAAATAAGGAAACCCTGTGGCTTTCCTGGATTCAGAAGAGTTTCAAAGGGGGGAGAAGATAAGTGTGTTACACACTGAATGACAGAGTGAGGTGCAGGTGACAGCTTGGCTTAAGGAGAGCAGAGATCAATGGATCTGGTAATAAAGATGTTATCAGTTACTACGGAGACAGCCTTCTCCCCAGGGCTGGGCCAGAATCCAGTGAGGAAGACACAGGAGCAGCAAGTGTGCCTTTCAGAAGTTTGATGATAAAATAAAAAGAAAGAGGAGAGTATCTTTATGCATGGTTTTTGCTAAAAAAAAAAAAAAAAAAAAAAAAAAAAAAAAAAAAAAAAAAAAGAGAGAGAGAATACAACAAGCCCCACCTGGAGTCACTTGTGCTAAGCCCACATCACCAAACCAAGGCTTTCACCTAACCTAATTACAGTTTCAACCTCTCCCAGGAATGTGATCCTAAACCCGTCCATCTGGAATTTCCGGGTCAGCACCAGTGAAGTAATCCATCTGATGAGACTCCTTCCATCCCCTGAAAAAAGATGAGGCGATGGGTTCCTTTCTTGTTCCTGCCCTCTTCCGCCTAGAAAGGTCTCCCATTTTGTTCGGTTCCGTGGACCTCCTTTCTATTGGCTAAAGGGCAATGCTGCCTGATTCATGAATCATTGAATAAAGCCCATTTGATCTTTAAATTTAATCAGTTGAATTTTCGGATTTTACACCCGCTCCTCTGAGAATAGAGAGAAAGTACTGATTCCTTCAAAGAAACCCGGGAACACTTACGGGAGAAAGCAAGGATGCTCCCTGTTTGGGCGCAGGATACATGAGCAGAAAAAAGACGGAGAGAGTTCCGACAAAGTTCACCTACTTTCTTTTCTTTTTTTTAAAGATTTTATTTATTTATTTATTTGAGAGAGAACATGAACAAGGAGAAAGTCAGAGGGAGAAGCAGACTCCCCATGGAGCTGAGAGCCCGATGCGGGACTCGATCCCGGGACTCTGGGATCATGACCTGAGCCGAAGGCAGTCGTCCAACCAACTGAGCCACGCAGGGGTCCCAGTTCACCTACTTTCTTAATAACCTACTTCTAAGTCAAGATACATTTTTGAAAAAAAAAAAAAAAGTAAAATGTGCCACATTAGAAAAAAAAAAAAAGCTTCCGATTTTAGTCTACATTAAGTAAATATACTTCTCTGTTTTTTGGGCAATAACAACTTATTCCTGGCTGGTCCTCCACCCAGAAAACATGCGACTTTTTAGGACAAGAAAGCAGCAAATCTCTTGTTTGGACGACGGCATTTGAAGTTGAGCAGGGCAGGTGCCCCGCCCCGACTCTGGGTCCTCCTGGCCTGCTTTCAGAGAAGACCCAGCTCCTGGGAAACAAGTTAAGGTTGCGTCCACAGAAGTGGGCCTAACCGCGGTGGGAGCGGCAGAACCCTGGGAGCCGCGGCGGGAATTCCTCTGGGCCTTGTCATGACATCATTCGCGTCATGTAGCCTGCGATGGCAGAAAATGAAGCTGGTATTTATACAGGGTATCAGAGGAGGACCCTCCCGCGCCGGGCTTAAGATGACAAAATGTCAGCCTCAATCATCTGACAGGCTTTGGTCTCCCTCTGTAACCTCTTTCTTTCTGGCTGCTCTTTTTTTATATACATATGACACTAACAGAAAAATAAATTGAAAAGAGCACTGAGGCAGAGTGTATTTCACGCACTGGTGCCAATGTTTCATATCTCATGAACCTCGGGAAAACAATTCGTAGAACTAATTAGTTTACAGTGTTTAAGCAGCTTGTTTCTCGTCTTTAATCTTCTTTATGTAATGCTGTGAACAAAGCCATATTATCTTCTGATTTTTTTATACAGTTTAACAAATATAATCTCCCTTTTCTTTCTAGAGATTACTTCATTTAGACATCAAATGATGTTGTTGTTGTTGTTGTTGTTTCCTGGGGAGAAGGGATATAAATAAATGGACATCTATGCACATAGGTCTCAACGGTCTACCAGATCTACCCAAGCCTTAATCCTCTTTGTTGTCATGGAATCCACCTGGCTTAATTATATTTACAGTTTTCCACCACACCTCGTGGCATGCAGGTTTTTCCTGAACCCTGAACATCTTCCTGAATCCTGGCTGTAAGTCATATCCAGGCTGCTGTCTCTTTCTCAGGTCCTGGATGATGATGACAAGGCAATTTGTGCCTTGCCTGAAACGAAGCATCGGGTCCCTTCATGAACAGAGCCCCACTAAACCTCCCCTCAGGTATTTTTACGACCCACTGCAAGAACATGATTTAAGGGCCCTCCTGACCTAAAGCCAGTGAATGGAAATGGATACATGTGTGCACAAATTAGTTGGGGGGAAAAATCAAGGAAGTACAGAAACCTTAACCTGGGAAAGTTTCCTCTTAAAATATGGCTCATCGAGGATGACTTTTAAGAGAAACTAAACCTTTCTGGGCTGTCCCTGTCTAGAAAGCTGTTTAAACACTAAGCTGCCGTGGCTATGATATATTAGTCAGAAACCAGGCAAGTGAAATTCAAATCCCCGGTGAAGGCTAGTGTTGAAATGATCATTCTTCTGGTAGGTGCTGCCCAACTGTGTGCCCGGCCCATCGTCCGAAGCAGTGTTATTCTCTGAGAAAGACCACTAACAAGTGGCAGAAAACCACTCCAGATTTTACTTAGACATTTGAAGCTACATTATTCAAAAATGTTATAGTTTCGATAAAACACAGTACTCAGTGCAAATTTTTATTTTGCTTGCCTGAGAACTCTTTACCGTCCCATGGTACCGATCTACCTTAAAGTTCACTCTGTCCTTAATTGTCAAGCAGATTCATGGTAACTCCTAATTAGTGCAAAACAGGAAACACAGCTGTGACTTTGCAACCGCTGAACACCTTTAGCATCTCTATCAAGCTGAGCTCAGGAGCTCTCTGTGCTCCCCCACCAAGGTTAATGGTTTTGAGTCTTCAGAGAATTATGGAGTAGGTGCCCATAGTGAGAGGGGATACCTGGTTTTCCAAACTATTGCTTCTACTAATCACCGAGTCAGCAGAAGAAGTTGCCAGGTTTTAGCAACAGTAACACAGGAGAAATTTCTTTCTCACTATGAGGCCTCCCAATCATGTTGAAAATCTGACTCAGAACTGATATGGAAGATTGAAATGAATCAACCCAATGCAACAGACGCCGTGTGTGTAGACTCACTGGTATGTGGAGGAGGGACTTGTCAAAAAGCTCAAGTAGCACCAGATGTTCTCTGGAAAATCCTTCTGAGTTTAAGATACGGGAGCCAATGACGCACACTATGTCACTGTGCCACGATTCTACTCTAAGAGCGTTAACACTGGAAGTAAGACCACTAGGAAACCCATCTCCATCCCTTTCCTACTGTATGATCCCAGGCAATATGTAGTTGAATCTCGAACAAGGCAGGTCTGTACAGTATAGGTCCACTAGCACATGGATTTTTTTTTTCTCTGATACGGTACAGTCCTATCAATGTATCTTCTCTCCTTTTTGGTTTTCTTAGTATCATTTTCTTTTCTCCAGCTTACCTTATCATAAGAACACCGTATATATGACACATAACATACAAAATATGTGTTCATCTATTATTTTTGTTATTGGCAAGGCTTCCAGGCAATAGTAGCTATTAGTAAAGATTCTGGGGAGTCACCAGTTCTAGGTGGAGTTCTGGCTGTGCAGGGGGAGGGAGGTCGGCACCCCTAACCACAAGCTGTTCAAGGATCAACTGTAACCAAATAGGACAGTGGTAAAGATTAAAGATGGTGCGTCTAAAGCCCAAGGCAGGGCGCCTCCGTGGCTCAGCCAGTTAAGTGTCTACCTTCAGCTCAGGATAGGATCCTGGGGTCCTGGGATCGAGCCCCAAGCCCCGTGTGGGGATCCCTGCTGCTCAGAAGGGAGCCTGCTTCTCCCTCTCCCTCTACTGCTCGAGCCCCCACTCATGTTGCTTCTCTTTCTCTCTCGCTCGCTCGCTCAAATAAATAAATACATAAAATCTTTAAAAAGAAATTTAAAAAATTCTAAAAAGCCCAGGGAAGCCAGGCAGGACACAAGGAAGGTGATGGGCTGTTACTGTCACGACAGTCAGGACTATTTTGCATTGGAGACATTGGTGTGTGGCAGTAACTGCAGTAATGGCCCAGCAGAGGTACAGACAGGAAAGGACAGATCTCTGAAAAATAAAGGTGCCGTGGAGAACGAAAAAGCAGCAAAACGGAAGATGTTGGAAAGAAAGGAACCAAAACTTCAGGAGGAACGGAATGACCAGGTAGGAGGAAAAAAAAAAAAAAAGGAAGGAGGGGTGGGAAATATGAGGAGGGTGTGAACTCCTAACCCTGTTTTTTCCCCTTGACCTTCTATTCAAATCCCTCTTCTGCATTCCCACTTGGTCTGCAGTTTGTGGCTGCTTTGGCCCAGCTTCACCTTGCCGAACTTCCCCTCTCCTGAGACAGAAAGGACTAGAGAAAAGAAGTTTCCCTCTCAGCCCTGAAGAATGAAAAACAGCCAAAGGCGAATTCAGTGTAGAAAAGAAAGCAGGAGACACACACGCTTCAGAGGAGCAAATTCTCAAGCAGACGTGGAGACGTGGAGACAGCAAGTAACCCCACCCCCCGAGGTGTGGGGGTCCAATGTAAGTGTTTCACATTTGCAGGATGACACATCAACAGCCAGTCCTGTTACTACTGAATGAATCTCTTTTTTCCCCGGGCAGACAATGTCTGTGGTGGAACTGGTCCTTAAGAATGATCCGTCAGCTTTTTGTGTTGGGCCAGAAATAATTATTGCCCTACCCCTTCCCGTGGATTATGCTCAAAAGCTATAGACCCTCACATCGTCTGTCTTTATTCTATGGAGAACTAATCAGAAGTGAGGTGTGCTTCACCGACTCTCACTTGTTTTAAAAGTCAGGCTTAGTAGGGAAGAAAGAGTCAAAAAGACTGACCAAGAAAGGATGAAATGTGCAGTCTGGGTAAGCAAACACTGTTTCAAATAAAGTGCTCTGTGGGTCTCGACCCCACCTTCTTCCTCACATGAATTCATTTTGCAATATTCCTTTTTCGAAGCAAGATCGCTGTGAGCTTATTTTCAACAGGGGATGGCAATTGATTTGCTTTCTATTGAACTGCGCCGACTGGATGCTGAACAGAGGATGGCATGTTTAGATGCCCTTAAAATTCCAGATTCACCTTTAAAAATGTGCCAAGGCAATGTCACATTTGGGGTAAACGTTGTGCACCTTTGGCTAGGCGGGGAATGAGAAATGAGGGTCCCACGGGTAAAATGACATGAAGGGCTTTAGAGTAAAACAGACTCCAACTGCTATTGATTCATTTAGTTCAAATCAAATTCCAATCATCTGATGGACGTGAAATCCCTAACATAAGGAAAAGCAAATTGGATGATTCCCGAGGGTTTGTAAAAAAGAGCACCTAGGCCCGAACAGAAAGAGTCACACCTGCCAAATTCAACCCAACGTTATTTTCATGAGCATCCACTTGGCTTCCTGGCTGGTCCTGCAGTGTCAGGACCCCTGGGGAAACAGGAAAAGTGAAAGATATAGAAGACCCAACTGTCTCCTTGAGAACTGACAAGGTTCAGGCAGTGAGAGAATGCAGACACACCTGTAGGAAATAACTAGATGATAATTCTAAGGAGATGCACTATTACATGGTAGAGAGTCTATCAGGTAATAGGCAGAAATCCCGAGGATATTAAAAAAGGCAAAAGATAGGGCGCCGGGGTGGCTCACTAGGTTAAAGCCTCTGCCTTCCGCTGGGTCATGGTGTCAGGGTCCTGGGATCAAGCCCCACATAGGGCCCTCTGCTCAGCAGGGAGCCTGCTTCCCTTCCTCTCTCTCTACCTACTTGTGATCTCCCTCTGTCAAATAAATAAATAAAATCTTTTTTCTAAAAAGGCAAAAGATAATAAATGATGGAGCAGTAGGGCTTTGCAGAGTTCACCCATATCTATGTCCTTCTCCTTCGGAGCATCCTAGCACCTTCTCGAGCTGGGCAGAGCTGTGAGCCAGAGGGAGGCAAGAACACAGAGAACACCTCCGTGTTCTCCTGCCTGCAAGCATGTGTTGGGATGACAAGCCGCAGCCCTGAAGCAGCCTCCCTGAGGCTTGCGATCACGGACTCCCTGCACGGAGAACAGTTACCTGCGGCCAGAAAAAAACTTGGCACCTCCTCTGAGATCCCGGACCGTTCTGTTACCGCGGCGTAGGCTGTCCTGAGCTGAAGGATGTAGGGGTGCCGAGGCAGGCAGGATCCAGGGGAAGTGCTGCCGAAAAGGACTTTAGGATCTCCTTATTGCCTTTTCCCCGTCGGCTGGCAGTAGTCCAGCACTCTTTCCGGCCCCTCTCTCTCACTCAAACCCTCCACACTGCAGCCAGGGCGTCCGAAGACCCACATCCGTTGGCCAGGGCGTCCGAAGACCCACATCCATTCGTATTGTGTTTGAAGTCCCAGGGCGAATTCCCGAACTCAAAAAATAAAGAACAGACTCCCTGGCACAGGAGGCAAGACCCACAATAATCTGGCTCCCCAGATTTTTGCCAATGCGGTTTTTTGGGCCACTAGCGGCCCTGCTCTATTCCTCCCACCAGCATCCTGATGGAGCCACACTGGGCTTCGTCTCCATGTGCAACTTCCCACTGTTTCTGTCTGTAACGCTCTCCCCTCCCTCCCTCTCCTCCTTGGTGAGTGCCTAATCAACTCCTGGCAAGGTTCCCTTCCTCCGCCAGGGCTTCACCCCTTCTGTGTCCTCTCAGCACGGGCTGCATTCTGTTACAACGCGACACACCCGTTCCTTAAAAACTCTTCTTGTCTCCGTCTCCTCCCACTAGACAGGTGTGTTGCCCTAGGCGGGGACTGATTTCATTTTTGTTTCCCCCAGAGCACAAAGCTTGGTAACTTACAAGCAGTTGGTATTTGCAGAAATAATGAGTGAGTAATGGAAGGAAGGGATATGGGAATGGATGTGCTCAGGACAGTATCAGGCAGAGGGCAGGCACAGAGGGGTCTGCTAGATAATAGTAAAACATAAATTTAAGTAGCTAGCTAGATGGTGTCCAATTAGGAAGACTGGGAACTTTTTTATTTGATTCAAAACGTGATAGGGAGTCATTATAACTTCTCCAACAGAGAAATGATGAAAATTCTGTCCAGCCTCGTAGTACCTTGTGCCTTGAGTGACAGCTATGTTTGTACCACTCTTATTCCCCCTTTGACTATAAAAGCTCCCTGAAAACAGGGGCTGTGCTTTAATCATATTTGTATCCCCTATAGCAACAAGCATAGTGTTTGTATAACAGGTGCCAACAAATATTTGTTG
The DNA here is from genome assembly GCF_011764305.1 of Mustela putorius furo. Lineage (NCBI taxonomy): Eukaryota > Metazoa > Chordata > Mammalia > Carnivora > Mustelidae > Mustela > Mustela putorius. Next base: position 1,769,154 of record NW_025421556.1, read on the forward strand.
AATTTAATACTAGAAAAATTACTCCCTATGCTGGGAGGTTGGAGAAACCAGCCAGCAGGCTATTGTATTATATACAAGAACAGACAGGAAATGGATTTAAAGGGGGCAGTGCCCACAGAAATGTGGAAACAGAAATCCAAGAGTTGAAAGTCCAATTGTCCAGTTTCAGGATCTCTAATATATAAATGGATGTTTTGAGCCTGGATTCCTGTAAAAAGAAATCGTGGTATATATTTGAAACACAAATGTTGGGAGGAAGATTTGTTTTTCCCCACAGAAAAGCTGAGTTCAGTTGCTGAAGCTGCAGCTTCTAAAGTGGCAGTGGGACAAACAAACAAAAAAAGTGCTATAGCTACAAGCAGCTAGAAATACTAATTGCTATATGCAAATTTCACCACCCTTCTTGGGATATGGTTCAAGTTTTATTCGTCAATTAATTCATTCATTTGTTCATTCACTTAATATTTACAAGTTACTTACATTGTGCAAGGCAGTGTTGCTTCCAAGGCTTATTCAAAAGTCTATTTGGATTTACCGTCTGTTTCACACTGACCTTTTTTACTTACTCCCCAAAGGCAAGGATGAGGTGTGAGGTAAAAGAATGATGTGCCTATTTCTTCTTTTGTGTTTGGTTTCCCAACTATCCCTGGCTATTCACTATCAGACAAAACTTGCCAGAGCTGCTTGCAGAAACACTTTTTTGAAAGCTATGGCGGTCAACAGCTAGTCCTACAGGCATCTCATTATTTTATGAACCTCAAGTCAAAAATGGAAACCATTCAGAAGCCATATCTGGTTTCACTCACAAGCATATACATGCATGCACACTGATCTAGTGGCATTCTGTCCTTAAAAAACATATTGAGAGCGAAAAACAGACTATTTATCTTAAGAGACTGGCCAATAATTGAATCTGAGGGACTCAGGCTTCAATCTTCCAAAGAAGATTATGTACGGGGAATAAGATTTGAGGTATACATAACATATTATTAATAACTTAAACATTACTATTGTTACTCACACATTCAATATGTCAGTTCTTCTACAGTAAGCCTGTATATTGAACTATATGAAACTAAAGAGTTTACAGATTTGAATGTCCCCTAGGTTGATCTGAAGAAAACAGCTGAGGCAGTATTACTCCAATGCAAACTAGAGCTTCTTTCATTGGATCCTGAAGTTTCTGAGCATTTCTTGGTTGATTTGACTCTTACCTTCCACTCACAAGATCCGATTTCAATATTTTCATTCCTCCAAACAAATAGAATCAGTTTTTCAAATAATTTGTTCAAATTATTTGTAACAAATATTTTTCAAATATTTGTTACAAATAATTGTAACGCGTGGTAGAGATCACACCTTCCCAGTGTAGATGTTTTTACCCATCCACTTACTCTTTCAATTAAACAATTATTCTTTCCGTAAGAACTGCCTTACACTTTCTGAGATGGAATCACCACATCGAGCATTTCAAAGGAATCCAAGCATTTCCTGCACCATTACTCTGTGGCACTTAGATACCAGTGAGGGGGTGTTAGGTTTACCTCACCTGGGGCCTGGGGCTGGCCACAATCTATACTCTGGAGTCCAGCAGACGTGGGGGTTTCCAGGGGCTGGGGGATGGGGAAAACCACAAACTGCTGACTCACATCTGTCAAGATACAGGTGAAGGAAGCTGATCCAGGTAAAAAAGTCTACACGGGCACACACATGGCCAGTACATTTCAGAGGATGCTCAGATTCATCTTTACTTGCTGGGCCACCATTCACTGAAGACATGAAACCTAGTGTGAATTCCAGTTACCCAAACTCTAAGGTGACATTATCTTAACCATTCTCTGGCAGTGTCATGTGACCTTTCAGAGATGCTATTCATTACACCTTTCAAAACAGAATGAGATTTCAGTGACCCTTTTACTCGCTGATCTCAAAACCCAGCTCCAAGGGAGCAGAAAGGACTATGTGCCTGCTTAAGGCTTAAAAAACACGTTTTACATTTATTCTCATTCATACCATATCTTGACATGATTTATGAATTAGGGAGCACAAGTGTTAACAGAATTCAGTTATCATATATTTAGGGCCTCTTGGCTTCGTCCCCATTGGGTATAGGACACATGCAGGGGCCTGTATGGTCTAGCCAAACTGCCTCCAGGATAGTGGTTAGAGGACAAGGCTCTTCCACTGGGCATATTAAAAACCATGAGGTGGCATGTGCTCCAAGCAACGGGACTATTTAATTTGAGCATTTTCTCAATGGGAATGCAGAAGACTTCCATTAGTCTCTCCTTTCTCTAGGGGACCAGAATAAGGGAAGTCTGCAATTTTTTATGTCTTTATATATATAACCACAAAACCCATGAACAAAAGTTCCCACTTGAGAGAAGAACTAGACAGCTGGAGAACAGGGTTGGGAAAGAGACTTATTTTTCACTGTGTACCCTTTCATAGCTTTTTAATTTTATATCAGGTCATGTACTATGCACTCGAAAAACAAAAACAATTTAATTTTAAAGGAATAATAGAAACCAAGAACAACAACAAAAACCCTACAAAACTTTCCTAAACTATGTTTAAAGGAAAACACCCGGTCTTATAAAGTTGTACAAACTTAAAAAAAAATTTTTTTTTAAAAACAAACTAATACAATATTCACAACTGATTTTGTAAAAATGCTTCAAAGACTTTTTACCTAAAATGCTGCACTTGGGTAGACACTATTAAGAAAGAGTCATATGTCATCCTTTTATTATGATTACTATTCAGCTAGAAAGATCATTACCTACTTCAGTAGTATAAAAGTTAGACGTTTAAAAAAAGAGATAATGTGTTTTAAAAGCAAAGCTTGTTATTTTTCCCTCGAAGGTATTCTTGAAGAATATTCAGCATTTCAAGCAAATACTTATTATTTCCTTTATCTATTGTGATCATCCTATTCTCTTCAGTATGACCCAAGAACCTTCATGAATGTGCTTTACCACATCATTCATTCTCATCCACTAGGATCCCATTAGAGGAAAAAGCCACCTGTTTGTGGTCTTCCTAGGCAAAATTAGGCTGGTAAGTCAGGTCCCTCAGTTTCAACCTGAAAGAAAATTAGCCTGAGGCCCATTCTTGTGTTTGATTTTCAGCTGGAGAGCCAAAAAATGCTGAGAAATAATGAAGTCGAGATTTGAAGCCACCAACGAGGGAGAAGTAAATATATCCTATTTTTACTAATGCCCACCCCCCCCCAATCATTACTTTTATTTGCTCATTTTCTGGAGCAGATGCCATAGTTTTGTCTTTATCTTTTACAACTAAACACTTTTTAGTAAACAGGAGACAAAAGACCAATAAAACCTTTGTGATCCCTCCTTTCCAGCCAACCCCTAAGGCCTATTTTATCTCCAGAGTTGTTATCTGAAGTGAATTACTGATAAAGAAAAATTAAAGGACTAGGAAGCTGCTCGGGAGAGGTAATGGCAGAGCGCTTCCCGCACCCTGCTTCAGTTCCACGGAGCCCCACCAACACGCCTCACATTCTGACCAGCTTCACATTCTGACCAGCCGGTTGTGCCGGCAATCAAAGAAGTCACCCAAGGAGGATGGCTCCAAGGCCTGCATTCCTTTTCCAAAAAGAAAAACCAGGTAAATACCAAGACTCTGGGAAACCCCAAGTCACACTTAACACCGTACTCATTTGGATTTGCAAACTCCTACGTGGCAGGATCCTATTAACTTGTACTTTTCAGGGACCCTTGTGGGCAAAGACATCAGCGTTCATCATAACCTGCACAAACTCCGCGATGAGTTATCGGCCCTTGATTCCGACTCCCCTCACCATAACTGCTATTATTTGCCTTCAGAATAATAGCAATAGTGCACGTGCAGGGAACCCAGGCTGAGTTCTAAGCGCTTTGCATGTATCAACTCGTTTGATTTTCACAACAATCCATGGACTTTGGATGATTATGATCTTCAGGTCATAGATGAAGAAACTGAGGCACAGATACTTAAGTCAGGTCATGTGGCTAGTTGGTGCTGAGACCGAGATCCTGACAGTTGGGCTCTAGAGTCTGCACTGTAAACACTATTTTGCAGAGTTTAATTCTCTTAAAATGACCAGAATATATATTGTAAAATTATATATTGTTTGTTAATTAAAAAAAAAAAAATCTTTTTTTTTTTTTTTTTGGTGTTGGACTCAGGCAAGAAACATCCATGGATTCCTTGGATATTAATATTATTCATTTTAGTAAGGATTTATTCAATCTCTAGAACACACAAAGTCTGGTGTCAGATATTTGAGAAGAATATTGAGCAGGCATGACAAACAACGTGTCATCAAGCGTTTAAATGCTTTGGTGCCTCCTCTCCTCTAAAAAGGGCATTAAAAGGGGCGCCTGGGTGGCTCAGTGGGCTAAAGCCTCTGCCTTAGGCTCAGGTCATGATCTCAGGGTCCTGGGATAGAGCCCCACATCAGGCTCTCTGCTCAGCAGGGAGCCTGTTTCCCCCTCTTTCTCTGCCTGCCTCTCTGCCTACTTGTGATCTCTGTCTGTCAAACAAATAAATAAAATCTTTTAAAAAAAAGAAAGAAATATTAAAAACACAGTTCTAGTCATTCTTGGAAGCCAGGTTCTTCTAATACACACAGCCTTTGGTAGAAAATGGCTCCCAGCCTGGTGTTAACTGATTGCTGGGTGAATTTAGGCAGGAGTGAATTCTAGAACACCCTGGCAGGTAGGCTCTGCATGTCGAAGGCAGAAGGAGTGCTGCCCTGAGGTGAGACCAGGAAGTCCATCTCCCCACTGGTTGCCCACACCTTTTCTTTCCTTCCTACAACCTCAACATATTCCCCCCAAAATTAATTTTAAAAACAAAACAAACCCAACTAACCCCACAGTTCTTTGCTACAGGTAATACGAGAGGGTCTGGTTCCTATCAGGTTTCTGAGAGGTAAGGCCTTGGTGAGTTTTTCCATTTTAGGCTGTTTGTATTTCAACAGAGGATGGTCATGTAACCATCCTCTTTAAGGGGCTGTGAAGTCCGGATCACAACCCTCCCTACACAACAGTTAGGCCCAACTCTGGTCTTTCTTCCTGCTTTCACAAAAACAGATATGTAGCAGAAGAGACAAACACGCCTTTCTTGGAGAAATAGTGCCGACTCCTGCTCCCGACAACGGGTTGGGGCTTGCCAAGGAATAAAATGTACTTCAAGAAAAACGACAACTTCCTACCAATTCCTAGGGAGGAACGTGCTGGAAAAGAAATCTGGGTCAGCAAGCTACGATAAAAACCAGATTTTGGGGGGGGGGGTGTGAGGGGTAGGACTTTGGCTTCTCCTTCACATCCCAGGCCATAATCTTTCCGGCTAAGATAAAATGGTTTTAGGAAACAATCAAGTAGACAGTCCACGTGGTCGGCTTCCAAGAGAGTCATTTCACCTTCAGAGCCCTGGCTTTACGCTAAGCTTTGGGAGACAGCGTCTCCAGAACTCCTGTGGCATGGTTCACTGTATGCCCTCCTAACCAGCTCTCCCACAAACCCAAAGTGGGCACCTGCCGTTTTCTGTCAGCTCCCTAGGAGCGCTTTTATTTACTAACCCTTAGTAAGCTGGTTAGTAAGTTGCCTTGGGTGAGAGGGTATATAGGCTATATAGGGTATATAGGCTATCATGGGGAAAGCATCAGTCTGGCAGTGTTTCAGTCTGTGGTAGCAGGCACGCGTTTATCCGAAAACTGTTGACATTCATGCCGGCAAATAAATCAACACGCCCACATCTCCTAACTCATTTGCAGGAACAAGTACACATTCTGCTGAAATGGAGAAGTCAGGAGATGGTCAGAGGCAGAGGCCCTGGCAGGGAGAGGTATTTTAGAATGCTACTGGGCTGGCAGAAAGAAAATTCCTCCATTTGGTAACCACATCTAGAAGGTGAAAGGACCCTCGCACATCACTGGTGAAAACAAGAGTCATGAAAAGACACACTGCCCGAACATAAAGTCTGCCCAAGCATCTTTGAACAGGTAGAAACTCTGAAATACGGCAGGCTCTAATTAAACGGGAATCTGTCCGGTCAATCCTTTGCATCAGCTGAGACTCTAAAGAAGGCACAGATGTAGGTCTGTTTGGTGTGTCTGTGTCTCCCTGGCTACCTGGGGAGCATTAGGAGATCTTAGCATCCTCTTCAATTGGACCCAGTTAAATGTGAGACTATAGGCCACCCGACTGGGCCCCACCACAGAATCTGCAGGGCAGGGGACAAATCAAAAAGGCCCCGTGTTCAAAAAGCAGGAAAGACTGCCATTAAGGGCACTAAAATATAAAGCGTATTTCTTTTTTCCACCGTCTGTTTCTCATGATGCTGTTGATTTGCGATTAAATGTTGTTCTAAATATAGAAAAATTAAAATACTGAATTACTAGCATGAATTTCTACCATTCATCTTTACATGGTGTAATGACAGTTTGAAACGCGAAACCTACAAGCATTTAATTTGTCCGTGGAATCATCAGATGTAGTTCATGGAAGCACACCTATTGTGTCCTCTCTACAGCAGTGCCAGCATCTCAGGAAGCTAACTCGGTTTTTACGATTTCATTCCTCGATGCATACATATTCCACCGACACGCTATGGAAATGGGCCGCTTCGATGACAGGCTTGCTTTGGAGACTCCCAGAACTCACATACATCACAGTCTGTGTTTATGGGGCAGTGCGAACGCTATAAGCAAACGGTGCCCCAGGAGGCGAATTTTTTTCATATACCCCTTCACGCATACCCATGCTCCCCTTAAAAAACGCTCAAAGATAAAACAAAGAATTCTGAGATGGCAACAGAAAAGCCTTAGTTAAGCCAAGCTGGGAGGCCTTCCGAACCCTGGGCCCTGTGTGAAGGACTGGTTTCCATGATGCCAGCCCGTGCACCTCAGACCCCCTGGCCGTTACTGTGATCACTGATAACGAGCCTTCCAAAGACCTGGATTTTGTGGCAACAAAAGAGACTGTGGTAGGGCTGCAGGGGACTGACTGTCCATGGCGATTACCCCATAAATTACCTGTTCATAACAGTTTCCCAGGGTTGCCTGCGTGCTTGGGCCTATAATTATACAAGGCTGTCTTCCTGAAGGAGGCTCAGAATGTGGCCTAGCCGCTGGCCCAGGAAACAATCCAGATAATTATTTATAGCAGCCAAAGGAATCTGTGATTTCTCTTACTGAGAGCTCTTCTTTCCCACCGGAAACAGAGAAAGCACATACTTTGCCTTCTTCTCTTTGTCTTAATATGCCATCACCAATGACCAAGCACATCGGTTTTGATTATCATCTGACATCAGTAAGGACCCGAAAAGAGTATATAGGAAGATACTGAAGTAACAGAAGGCAAAGGGAGAGGAGTATCTTCACAAATGAGAGGAAAGTAAAACACAACCCAGATACTTCTGTCCCCCAAGAAAGACAACAAGAAAGCCACCCCTGACACAGGCACGGCCATGAACACGCTTCCCCTCCCTTCCGACCTCGCAACAGCAATGGGTTTTAAAGAGTCTGAATTAGGGAGCCGGGCTACATCAGCAGCCAACAGCTGGAATTCAGCAACTGTTGTTAATCCACCTTAATTGCTTATTATTCTATCAATTCTTGTTTGCGCTTTTGTTATTCAAAGTAATTTCCCCTATACACACAACCAAGCATGGTTTTTGCAAGCTGTGGCCAAAGAACTCTTGTGTTACAATCCTAGTGCCGTTACTCTTCCGTTTTGAAACAAAAACATATGGACAGTGGATTAAACTTTAAAAAGAAGCAAAAACAACCACCACCCAAAGTTAGTGGTGATGCCCACAGATGGGCTATGGTGGGCCTATAGGTACACAGAGATGCAGGTATTAACCACCTCTAAGTAAGAACAAGGCTTCTTTTAGGGTTTTAATTAGAGTCACAGTTAGCATGGTTGCTATTTTCCCTAAACAATTCTTCCCCTCCTCGCTTTAGGGAAGGATTTTCACTCCGCCACTTTATTGCACTAGTGACTAAATGAGATCCCAGGGTTCCAGGAAGAAAAAAAATTACCAATATAAATGCATCAGGTGCAAATTACCAAGGTAAATAGGCCCATGGTGGCTGTAAAGCCGGCAACACCAACTGGAGTCTGTGAGAGGGGCCAGCAAGAGAAAGCCCACGGGTCACCGGCCCTGTTCTGTGGTGAGCTGCGCAAGTTTCCTCCCGCAGCCGGAAGGAAGGAATCCACAGCACAAGGCAGTTGGTACTTGGCACTGACAATGTTCTCACTCAAGCTTCAGTTACAGCTTTTCTCTCTCACTCCTTTTAATTCTCCCCAATGTCACCGTTGGGCAGCATCTCTCAAGATGTCCCCATCCAAGGAGACCACTGCAATCGAGTCTCCATCTAGAAATTGATCCCTAGTCGTAATCTGTATTGTAGGGCTCTATCACCTGTAATGAGGCAAAACTAAGGCACATTTATTAGTAACCTCAATCTGGAGGCCATGAAGGATATGTTCTATCTTCCCTACTATTTATATGTTTATCCCCTAAAGAACGCATTTGTGGCTTTGCATTCTCCTCAGCATAGGGCTACAGTGCAAAGTCTTTCTTGTTCTCGAATGATTTCGCCACCATCGGCCCAGTCCCTCTGTAAGCGCAGTACGAAGCCGAGACCTATGACACACTTGTCTCGCCCACAGTGCCTCACAACTGACTGAACTGAATTCAGCTTCCTCCAGACAAGAAGAGACAAGGCTCTCTGTTAGTCCAGTCTTGTGCCTACTTGGCATGGCTGTCACAGGGTGTGGCTGTCTTATGCCCCTTACCTTCTTCTGGGTCTGTCCTGCACGCGTACTTGTTAGTCTTATTTATTTCCCTGTTTGTGCCACTGAATCACGTCCCTGAAAAATTAGGCTGTTCTGCCCTGACTGGAACATGAGACACTGCAGGCAACCAAGCATATGTTCAAATATGATAAAAGAGGTATATTATGAAAAAGGTCTTTAAGGGATATTTGCCTTGCCCTTAAATCACCTCGACTCAGTTTCTTCACACGGCAAGAGCCTGAAAAATGTTTCTGGGGGTAAAAAAAAAAAGTTTCCTAGGAATGTTTTGGCCAGGATTATTCATCCTGGAGCCTACAGGAAGAAACCTATAGACCAGTGGGAGAAGTCACTCTGGAGTCAGCTACAGGTTCCAACTCTTACTATTTATTCATACCTGATGTTGCCTTATTTTAATGCTTCCTGTTTCAGAGCCCGTGCCAGGTTAGGCAAGGAGGTATTTATGCACAATATAAACTAGCTTAAGAGGATTCTTACAAGCCTTCTTCGGCACACCCAACGAGTGTCATTTCCTAAAGACCACAGACCCTTAAAACAATTTATTTGTATAGGTTAAGCCTCATTCGCAGAACATGAATCCACTCGGAGATTCCTAAATGTGTTCTAAGAGTATTCCTTTGCTCATGCAGGATATTTCTTACTGTTTTCATAATATCAGCTCTAGTATCAGCAAAATGTAGCCTTTATCTATAAATTAAGCCTCTTACTCTATTTGTGTAACAATAGTTACGTGGTTTGGTGATGATCTGCATTTTAAATACATTGTATCCTATTATATCAGAGATGACATGTAAATGCAAATATTATAGCTTATTAAATCAGCTTCACATTCATCAGTTCAGTTCAGTAGCAATAAATCAAATTGCCCTGATTAGCAAAGAAATTCCCAGAAACAATTTTTTTCTCTTTCAGGATTGGTGATTTTAATCCTTTCAAATATTTCAGTACTTTATTCCAGTACTTGTATATTCACTATTTGTTCAAAAAATTTAAATTGTCATAATACTTTAATACAGTCACTATTTCCTAAGATTCAAGCTACATACTACAGACTACATTTCTGTTGTGGTATCTTAACCCACTCTTCGTTGGACCTGCATTTTCATAACATGAATTAAAGAATGCTGCTTTTGTACATGAGAGACAGGAGTGGAAAGAAATTTCCCCACTTTAATTTATGGCATTAAAAAAAAAAAAAAAAAGAAACCCATTATGTCAAAATGATAGGGCACAACTAGGTGAAAAAAGAAAAAGCAGTGGATTTAGTATCTTATGAGATTTTATGAAATTTAACCTCTTTCTTGCCTTAAAGTACTGCAACTGGGAGACAATTCTGACCCCCACCCCTCCAGCACCCCAACCTTAGAAGCCAAACTCAATGAGAAATACCTCACAGGATGGTTTTCTAAGATGACCCTGGGCATCTCCTACTGAAGCCCATTAATGACGCCAACTTTGTGCTTAGCGTGCAGGCATCCCTCCCCTCCCCCAGCATAGGGCAGACACGGATCCTCTCCCTTCCCTGATCTCCTTGCAGTTTCCAAGCACCCTGGCAATCCGCTGCCTCCCTCCCTCACCTTCCTCCTCCGATCCTTTTGGAAAACGAGATGAAGCTAATTTATGTCCGTTTTATCCATTCCCCCTCATGCCTTGCTGCAACAGGAAGCTGCTGTCTCGGTGGTGTTGAGAGCAGTCTCCTCTTAGCCATGAGCTAACGATACCATCATCATTTAGAAGGAACCCTCATCACAGCGCAGTCAGCATCAAAACTGTTCCTCAACATTCTAAATTTATCTAGCACATCTTCCCCATCTGATGCAAATGAACCGGCAATAATTTCAGTGGGGAAGCAGAGCTTTAAAGAATTGTGAGCTTGACACCGAGGAGGTTTATGCATCGCATTACGGAGCACAGCACAGCTGTATCCTGTTGTTTGGTCTGCAGGGCTTCTGACAGCCCATGACTGTGGCGGCTGAAAAGCATGTACACGGGGTTGATACACACACACACACACACACACACACACACACACACTCGGGGCGTGCAAAAAAGAATGTGGCCGTGCTTTAAGAGTATCAAACTATGACTTCTAAATTCCTTTCCATCAAATGCCAGTAGAAGCACTTGATAAATGGCCCCTAGGAGAGCACTTCTCATTGCCTCAGGACGGAATGACTCACAGGCATAGGACACTCCATCAATACAGAGAGCTGGCAGATTGAAAGGCGGGAAGGACTATCCCTGAGACGGTGCATCTGCTTACTTACTAATAGCAGCGGGTTCCAATCCTCTTCCCATTCATCGCCTACAGAAACCACTCCTCCGAGAGGCAAGCCAGTCAACAGATGGTCTCTGGCTAAGGTGTAATCAGGAGCAGCTTGCTAAATTTACCCAAAACAAATAGAATTACAGGCTTTTGCCCGAGTCTGAAATTGAATTGAGAACTGGGGTGGTGGATAATGGAAACTAAAATGGAAGAGCTCAAAATGTGTCACATCATGTCGGGAAAGGGTCAGCGTGGGGAGAAGTCTCTGCTGCAAACTTCTGTTTCCTGCCGGGTCCCTCTAGTTCTGAAAACCTTGCCTACCACGCGGGATGGTTTGCCCTTACTATCACAGTGCCCGGAATCGGTGCCATCCTCACTAGCTAATGAAGTCGTCTGCTTTTATCAGATGTGTACTGAACAAAATTCCACCTGGTATTTTGAATGTGTTTCGTCCAGTTACAGAGCCTTCACTTTAGCAGCATTGTAAAATGGCAACAGTTTCAACCATTCCTGCCTCAGAAGGTAAGGGTCTAAAGGGCTCTGGACAATCTTCATCTAAACACCGGTGTTCTTAAGCCTATCCCCCAAATTGCTCACTGTTTTGAATTATGCACCGCTCAGAATAGTGGCAATATAAAGCCTTAGAAAGTGCCTGGCGGAGGGGGGAGGGGAAAGCATAAAATTTAGAGTAAAACATTTACTCTGTGTCTGGGTTTCACTACTCTACAGTAGGAACAGCGTCACCCACACATATCCCTCTAGAAGGACAGTGTAAAAGTAAATGAGCCAAAATATGTAAGGACAGTTAAGCTCTAAAGAAATAAGGTCTTAAAAGGTAAGGCCATTTTTAACTCAGACTATCACCAATCACTTTAAAACTAACCTCCTAATCATGGATAGTTATCACTGGAAAAACTTGTTTACCCTTTAAAAAAAAAATCTAAAGATTTCAGCAACAGCATGCATGAAACTATTTTTAAAACAATAATAAGACAATCTCCTCATTCTTCACGATTTAAAATGTCACATTATGGAAAATTTCATTTTCATACATCAGTCAGGCTAACATTTTCAAACATCAGTTATACGAGAAGTGTCTGAAGAGCTTTCTTGGTTAAGTATTTTTGTTGTAAGGAACTCTGTGCCATGCAGAAAAGGAATCCCAAAAGAAAGGTCTGCCTTGAGGCAGGATGAAAGTATTTGGGGAAGGGAACATTTTAAAAATTATCTGAATAAGAGCTTCATTCTTCAGGCTGGCATTACAGACTAATAACAGTAAAAGTATCTTTTAACATAATTGTTTTAAAAGGTGTCTGTTTTAAAAGGAAACTAACTTTTTTGTTAAATGTATCCCATTAATGAATTTGACAAAATGTGTCTCTGCTCTCAAGGAGGACATTTTTCTAGTGATATGTAATGAAAAACAAGGGGCTAGACCTTACCTTACTAAAAGATGTACCCTCCATATAGGGAGCTTTTTCTGCTATCTTCTCATCTTTCATCGAGATAGAAAACAGATTATGGAAGTACTGACAATATATATGCTTATAGGAGTACACATTTTGAGCAGCAGAATAATCTAATGAACACAACAGATAATGGTCTCTAATTACTACATAACCCTGGGCAACCATTTAACTGCTCTGTGATTCAGTTTGCCCATCTGTAAAATCAGGGGAGCAGGTTCCCTACCTATCCCCCACGTGTCTGGTGAAAACCCAAGACAAAGTATTGAGGAAGCCTATTTAGACAGCAAATCTAAAAGTTCCAGCATATATCTGTGGAAGTACAATTATAATGATTCTCATTGTTATTCTAGTAGACTCTGAATTTTAATCTTTAGAAATAATTCTTACTAGTTTATTTTCAAATGTTTCAAAAATATAGCTATAACAGAAAGACCTACCTTGTAATCAGTAGTAAAATTATGGCTCTATAAAGATTGTCATATTTATTATTCAATTATTGCTCCAATAAGCTACTCTATCTATTAAAAAGTAGCTCTTTGTTTTCTGTATTTTTAATGCAATTTCTTCTGAAAAGCTACTGTGACATTAATCATAAAAGACAAGTCCTGTAAAGAGAAAGTACCTAACAAGGACTTGGCAATAATCTCAGTTTAAGGCAAAAATACTATGAATTTTAAAATGAGCGACCTGTTATATACTAAATAAATATTCATAGTTTATAATTTGTGAAGCAGTAGGCATTGTATATCTGTGAGGGGGAAAGAAACCACTCTTCATTGTACGAATGGCAATTTTAAAATAATACCAAGTGATTTAAGTTGAAATGACTTAAGAGAGCTTCATGGGATCCCCAGTTTATTAATTTCATATACATTTCGTTAAAGAAGAATCAGTCCCACACAAAAGACGGGCCTCTATAAGGTACACTGTGTCCTGATCTCTATGCAACAAATCTGCAAACACTGCCTATGGCATGCTGTATCAGAAATCTAGGCAGCTGGAAATCACAGCAGACAAGAAGTTTCAGGTCATTGATCTCAGAATTGAAAAACTTTCCCTAGTGAGCCAAAATGAATCCAGCACATATCACTGACACACACACACATCCCTCCCATGCCCTTAGACAAGCAGCATAACACTGAGAGGTCACATCCCTGAGAGGTAGCACTAGAAAATGCAGCCTTCCCTAAAACACAAAGGGTATGAATGTAACTAATTGATTGGTGGCAACGTGCAATCATTCAGTAAATATTCACTGTATACATTCTATGTACGTGGCACTTGGCACTGTAAGAATCAACGGCGAGAGAACAGTAACAATTATTAAGAACTTTGTATTCTATAGTCTCGACTGATTTTAGCTCACCTAAAACCCCCCTCACTCCCTCCTTTTACTCTTTTTCTGGTTTTCCCTAAAGTAAATTTCCATCAGCCTCATACTCCATTTGAGAAGGGAATGGAAGCACCCAATGACTGAACAACATGCTTGGGTTATGGGAGCTAAGTGGCAGAGCCAAGAAGGGCCCTAGTCCGTCCCCGTCTGCACAGGCCATCACGACACCATGCCACTGGGAAGGAGGACCAGGAAGAAGGTACAGGAAGCACCCCAGAATTCTGGCATTCATGCTTTATGAGCTGAGTTCCCCTTGCCTTAAACGAGTCCCAGCTTAGAAATCACCAGCCCCATGAACCGTCTTTGACTTCTTTCAGGAACAGTGGTCTACCTGTTCTCTCAAGACACCCCGCACAGATTCCAATTTTTGCACTTACCATAGCTATATTATAACTACTTGTTTACCTACATGCCTGTTTTATGTTTGGGGCCTGGCCTCGAATCCAGCATCCAACAGGGGAGTAAATAAAATATGAACCTGTCCTTAGAACACTGCAACTTAATAGGAGAAATGGTCCAAAATCTGCTGGAATAAATGTTTGTTAAAGGCAACATGTGATCTTGACAAATAAGAATAAGGGTTATTTCACCACAGGCTGCTAAATTATGGATTGGGGTGAAGACAGGGCTCGAAACGGACTCTATCTAGCCTTTAAGGATAGGAATGATCCTGATAACTGGAGGAGAGGAGAGGTAGTCTGGGGGGCAGGAGAAGAGAGGCAAAGGCAGAGAGAAAGGATTGCCTGAGGCATGGCTGGATGGGATGGGCAGACCAATCTGCAATCAGAAATGACTGATTTGTGGGGGACTCCGTGTAAGGACAAGTGAGGAAGGCAGGCTGAAGGGCCAGAATGAGCCCGAGCTAAGGAGCCTTAAATACATTCTTTGGGCACCTGAAGAGTTTCAAGCAAGGGGAGGACACGACCAGAAGAGCAAGGTAGAAAAAAACATTTTGAACTGACGGAAAGTTAAAGGTGAGAATGAGGAAAAATATGCACTATCTAGTTTAAGGGTGAAATCCACTGAGAAATTTTTCTTTAGTAAGAAAAAAAGGCAACTGAAACACTCAGTACTTGCTGAAATATCCCACTTTTCTCCACCAAGCAAACTAACAGTTTTCAATGTAAGTAAAAATTCATTGAACATTTACTGCTATCTTAGGATCTTTTGTGCAAAGGATACAAAAAAACAATGCCATCATCTTCAGGAATAAGAATCTCAATTTTTGAGAATGAACAGAATATGGAATACAAAAGACATTCATAAAAATCATCACAGGTTGTTTGTGCAAAGGTCAGCAAAGGAGAGCTATTATTCTTCTATAATATCATCTGTCAAAAGAAAAAATGCATTTGTTCAAAAACAAATTATACAATCACAATGGGAAAGGACATTAGAGTAACCTAATTCCACAACATTTTATGGATGATTAGATTGAGAGGACCAGAGAAGTTATGCAATCAAGCCTTAAGTCACACAGAAGGTTGCAGTATAATATGGATTATAAACTTAGGCTCCTAAACTGCTTTGCCTCTGCCATCTCTTAGAGCTCTAAATGTGACTACACTATAAAAAGAATTTCTAGTATATTTTGGCAGAAAACAAATTTTAACTCTTTAGTAATAGCTACATGAATTTTAAAAGTTTAAAAGAGTAGAACCAATGAAAATGGAACATTGATTCATTCTTTCATTCAGCAGCCTACCTTACAAACCTAGCTAGGCAATGTGGAGGTAGAGGAGGGTTCAGAAATAAGACAAGAGGCCAAAGCTAGCCCTACTTTCTGGAAGTTCACATCTCTACAGTCTGTTGTAAGTTTAAGACACACACCAGATTTGAAGCCTTATTATAAAAAATATAAAATATTTCATTGATATTTTTTATTTTGATTGATTGGTGAAATGATAATATTTTGAATATTCAGGTTAAATACAAAAATAATTTCACCCTCTTTTTGGCTTTAAGAAATTTAATCTAAGAGCGTGGTGGCTGGGTGGTTCAGCATCTGCCTTCGGCTCAGGTCATGAACCTAGGGTTCTAGGATTGAGCCCTGCATCAGGGTCCCTGCAAAAGGGGAGGCTGTTTCTTCCCTTCCCTCTGCCTGCCACTCCCCCTGCTTGTGCTCTCTCTCAAATAAATTAAAAAACTTTTAAAAAGTTGAACTATGAGAAAACTTAAAATTATATATGTAATTCATTCATATTGTATTTCTACCGGATGGGGCTGCACTGGAATAGGAGCGAGACAGACCAGGCTTTGGCATGCCTAGAAGTCCAGGAAAGGAGAGGAGATGGGATCTAACCAGTATAGGACAAGGATCGTAAAAGGAAAGGAAAAAAAATAAGACTTGTCTTCAGGGCTTATGTTATCTCACAGGAAAAAATCTGGGGAGTTACCCATGAGAAAGGAATCTCTCCCATCATCTGTGGAACTTCACAGTAGAATGCCTTCGGCCAAATCAGACCTCCTCCCTCCTCCCACTGAACTAAGCATGCACTTTATCTTTCTGTTCTCTGTGGAACCCTGAGCCAAGTGAAGTGCAGATGGCTGGCTTCTTAGAATATAACTGAAGAAAATGCCAGTCCTTATGTTCAAAAAGCATCCACCTTCAGTGACCACAGTTACCATGTGAACATCCTAGGTTCTCAGGCACAAGGTCACCAGATTACAGAAGCAGCTCTCTAGATATTTCAGTACTTTGTTGTGGGGGGACCCCCCCCACACACACACTATAGACATCACCGAGTTCAGTACACAGCACTGTTTCCATGCATGTCTCATGCTGCATAGTTTCTTTGGTTGCTTAGCATGCTTTTTCAATATAAGCCATCTATATTATGATAACCTCAAACACATGAACTGCAGACAAAGGTCCAGAATTGCTTCATGGTTCTCAAAGGGGTAAGTGCTGAAATATCAAGGTCAATTTTGCCATTTCTTCCTTTCTTTCTTTTTTTAAGATTTTATTTATTTAGTTGACAGACAGAGATCAGAAGTAGGCAGAGAGGCAGGCAGAGAGAGGGGGGAAGCAGGCTCCCCACTGAGCAGAGAGCCCGATGCAGGGCTCGATCCCAGGACCCCGGGACCTTGACCTGAGCTGAAGGCAGAGGCTTTAACCCACTGAGCCACCCAGGCACCCCAAATTTTGCCATTTCTGATCATCTTTGGCCACTTAGAAACAGCAATAGTCTTAATTAGCAAATTCTTATTTTTTTTTCCCCAAGATTTTATTATTTGTTTCCAAGAGGGAAAGAATCTTCGCACACAGTGGGGAGGGGCAGAGGGAGAGGAAGAAGCAGACTCCTTGTTGAGCTAGGAGCCCGACCTGTGACTCATCTCAGGACCCTGTGACCATGACCTGAACCAAAATAAGGAGTCCGATGCTTAACGGAGGACTGAGCAACCAGGTGTCCCTTAATTAGCAAATTCTTTTTTTTTTTTAATTTTATTTTATTTGACAGAGAGAAATCACAAGTAGATGGAGAGGCAGGCAGAGAGAGAGAGAGAGAGAAGCAGGCTCCCTGCTGAGCAGAGAGCCCGATGCGGGACTCGATCCCAGGACCCTGAGATCATGACCTGAGCCGAAGGCAGCGGCTTAACCCACTAAGCCACTCAGGCGCCCCTAATTAGCAAATTCTTAAAATTTAGGTTTAATAAGCAAGGCAGAGCCAGTACTGTTTTCCAGCAGAAAATAGTATACAAAAAGCCAGTAATAGAAGTATGTGCAATGAAAAAAATTCTGTTTTTTATAATGAGAAAAAAGTTTTACACTTACTTTTACTTAAAGGTGTTTCAATATTTATTTTTAATAACTTAATTTGTTTTCTCATTTCTAGTATCATTAAGGAATTAGGCTTTCCACTACTTAAAACATTTCATTAAATCATTCATGTGTTTAGCTTTTGTAGTACTTCTTTATTGTATGTCATAATTATTCTCATACTTTCTCTCAATTAAATGGATAATTTGAGTATTGTAGTCTGAATTATCTAGGAGCAAACTTCAATTTTTTTTAATTGTATTTGAACAAAGTGCTAGTCTTATAAATTTATTTGCTTCTCTCTTGAATTAATCAGAATTTGTGTCACTTACATAACAATGTGGACTAGCACGACATGTTAGTCTTTCATGAAATTTTGCTTATTTTTATATCCCTTTGAAACCTGAGCCTAGATTTCTTTCTATACCCCTTTCAGACTCTTTGATAACTACTAGTTCTTTTCAAAAGAATAAACATGGTGCCAACTTTTTACATCCATTAAAAAACACTCATATACATCAGTATGGCTATCAAATGATCTTAAAATGTATTTGAAAACACTGGAATGTGTCTTCACCAGGGCAGAAATTTTTGCCTCTTAGATTCTTTGCTACATCACTAGACCCTAGAAGAGCTCCTGACACACAGTAGATGCTCACTAAATACTTCTGTATTGAATGCCACATACTAGTCAAAATATAAATGGTTAATGACTGAATAATTTATGGTAATGGTGAGGCCATTAGTTATTAACAGTCTGCTACATGATCACCATTTCACTGCATGCTACAATGTGAACACTTTACATGGTAGCTATCAGGAATTATTAAATGTTAATGACAAGTAAGTGCTTAATAAGTTTTCTTGAATAAATGGATGAATAAATAAACTATAAAGACTGGGTCAGGGTTTAGAAAACTGAGTCACTAAGACATCCTGATTTCAAATTTGCATACTTATTTTAAAAAGGCGCAGAAGACCCGAATTACCCAAACTTCACATAAATGTCCCTGGACGCAAGCTTTAACATGGTGTCCCCAAAAAAGCTACAACCAGGTTTGCCAAAATGACATGTAAAGAGGAGAATGACAGGGGCGCCTGGGTGGCTCAGTGGGTTAAGCCGCTGCCTTCGGCTCAGGTCATGATCTCAGGGTCCAGGGATCGAGTCCCGCATTCGGGCTCTCTGCTCAGCAGGGAGCCTGCTTCCCTCTCTCTCTCTGCCTGCCTCTCCATCTACTTGTGATTTCTCTCTTTCAAAAAATACATAAAATCTTAAAAAAAAAAAAAAAAAAAAGAGGAGAATGACAATGAACCATCCAGTCAGAAATTTTGTCAGGATCAGAAATCTCTTCTTGACCTAGAGTATTCTCACTAACCAAAAATGTTAAACTAATTGGCAAATTCAACTACGTGGGTTACATGGTCATCAGGATGATTGTATACTTATTTCAACGTAACTGCACGCTTAGATATAATCCTCTCACTCAGTTTGGAAAAATGATGTTGATGTCAAGGATGTTTTGAACTCCTAAAGTAGATGGTTTAATCCATCTTGCAAAATACATCTGCTTTTGATACGTATTTTGCTGTAATGACTTCCTACGCTTGTCCATTTATAAGATGCTATAGCCTTTTATTGACAAGAAAGTACAAAATTCCTTTAATTTAAATTTATATCTGAATTAACCTTAACAGTCTGATGGCATAGCTCTGAATTCATCCTTACCACAACTGCCTACTTAACATCAAATCTGTCCATTAAAAACAAACTCACAAAAATACAGTTACCATCTATTGGTGCGTGCATATATTACCTTCTTCATAAACCACCATCACCAAATGACTACAACGTGGCTCAGGAACATGTCATGGAGAGCTGTGGTTTTTTTCAAAGGGCAAAGAAGCAATCCGAGCCCTACCCACTCCCAACGCATCTTCCAACATTTTCCTTAGCTTACATCATTGTAAGACTTTACAAAATTTTCACTGGAAAAGACCCGCTTTTCCTTAAGCTCTTGTGCACAACACACCCAAAAAGTGCATTTTGGGGAAATGAAGAAAACGCCACGATGCTATCTATGGTGGTTGCAACACTGGTTTCGCTTCCTTTTGTAAGAAGTAGAAAGTCAAAGGAGATTTTGAATGGGGGGCAGATGTAAAAGGCATTTGGCAGAAAAGACATAAAGCAGCATTCAACAGGGAAGTCCCACCCCACTGAGTCTGTATAAACGCTCACTCCATCTCTGTTGTAGCTGGAGACAGCGGCTGTCAATCCATGCATGCTCTACAGTTCAAGAACCCCACGTCGCCTCCTCAGTAGGGCGTAAATTGCTCCAACAGTCTAGGTAGAAGCAACTGATTTGCAAGCTGAGTGGGGGAAGAACCTGGTTTATTCTTCACATACTCTGAAGTCAACGCTCTTCCCTGTTTTCTACCTTCTCTGGAAGCTTTTAAGGATCTTGCAGGCCTATCAAACAGAAAGCCACAGAAGGCACAAAGCTGAAATCCCTCACTTAGGTGAAGAAGTTGAGGACGTTGTGCAGATTCCTAAGGATGGCTCCATTAAAATCGAGCAGTGAGGTAGAGTTTTGTCGAAGCAACACAAGCACGGAGGGGTTTTCACTCAAGTGTGTACACGACCTTCACGCTAGGGGGACAGGTCCCTCTTATTGTAGTAACCGTCAAGAATGCTGTTCTGAATTCAAAGATAACCTTGCCAACCACTCTTTCTGAAAAGATCACTTAACCTCTTGTACAACTCAAATTGTTGATTCTGAACTACCTCCACATGGGAGGCTTACTAAGTAATATGAATAATTATGAAGCTTTGTGAAGACCTAAAATGGCTATAGGGAAAACCAATTGTGAATTTAGGTCTATGTTTTCTGGTCAAGAAGTCACCAAGTGAGGCTGTTTCCATGAAGGCTCTTCTTTGGGCGGTTTTTGCTATAAGTGGCTCTGCCTCCTTGCTTTGTGGGCATTTGTGTTTTGTACACAGTAGCCAGGAGCCAAACCAGGACCTGAAGAGAGGACTGGAACCAGGGCTCAGGCTGGGGGCCCTCGCCCACCCAGGATGATGTGTGCTTTCTCTGCTTGTCTTAAGACCCTGTTTCTGGGACCCCGGGGAGGCTCAGTCAGTTACGTGTCTGCCTTTAGCTCAGGTCATGGTCCCGGGGTCCTGCTTCTCCCTCTCTCTGCTGCTCCCCCTGCTTGTTCTCTTGCTCTTTCTTTGTGTCAGATAAATAAATAAAATCTTTTTTTTTTTTTTTTTTAAAGGCCCTGCTTTGTAGCATAATACTTCAACCACGAGCCAGGTCCAGCTGCTGTACTTAGGCACAAATGCAAGTCAGAAGTTCCGGGCTGGAAAAGGGAGGAGGCTTTTTTCCAGAGAGGCAGCATAGTACCCTCCTGAGCCAAGAGGAGAGAATGTAAAACTCGATCAAAATAAAATGCCTGTTGAGATTCACAAGGAAACGCTTACTTGGGAGCTCAATGAATAATAAAATGTGATGAGCATGTTGGTTCTGTGGGGTTCATTTCCAGGATGCTTTCATATCCTTCGCTACCTAACTGCCCCCTTCCCCCTGTAGAGCATTCCAAAAAACGTACTGTCCCATTGCAGAGATGGGGAAATTAGTCCAAAGTTCCCTATTGTCTAGCAAGTGGAAGCCAGATGTCAGAAGCCGTATGCCGGGCAGATGCTAGAGCTGCGAAAGGAGAGCTACCTGAACAGCCCTGGAAGAAAAGGCAGTGTTCTAAAAATAGGACACTGACGCCCCACTGAAATCAACTGTTCATTTATTTATTTTACATGACGGGTGCTGTGGGGCACCCGTTTCTTGCAAGCCTACAAAACTCCACTCATGGATTCATAAGATGCTTCTACAGAGGCAAGGGGTACCTGTCCATTCAAAACAGACCTGCCAGCGAGAGACTGCGCTCCGTATTGTTTCCCTTTAATTCCAAACACTCAGAGGGAGGGACAGAAATGCTGGGTGGACGAGCAGAGAGGAGAGGGAGTAAGTGTCCCATGTAAGCTGATCTTTGAGGTACGGCAAGAGTAGAGGATGTTACAGAGCAGGCCTGGGTCAGTGTCGCACAGGTGCTGGCGCTGGAATTTGTTTCCTGAACATCTGTGCTCAACACAAAAACAGCCAGGGCTGTTGGGGGGAGGAATAACAAGCCTCACACCGAAAACAACACAAGAGAACACATTCCTGGTTTGTGCTGTGTCTGTCGTGCTAAATGACATCCTCGTCCCCAAGCTTAGCTATTTCTCGTTACCTCATAAAACCCCAGGCCACCTTCCTTTCTCTCCTGGCACCAAGTCGTCAACACCCCTGATCTCTCAGGGCTAAAGAAAACAGCACTGAGACCAAGCCTCCCCACCACCCCCAGCAGGGGGACGTTTCCTTTTTCGTCAGGACTGGAGACGAAATACAGATTGGAATATTCACTTGGGAATTCAACAGGGATCCATCATCAGGAAAGTTCCAAATAGACAGTCAGAAACACATTTGTGTGCTTTTCTGCTTCTCGAAGTAAGTGGAGAGAAAGCAAAGTTACTGTTTCAGGAGAAGGGATTTCCCCTTTCTTGTGGTGGGCGGAGTTCCCACCAGCCCACCTGGAATGGGAAGCATTTGTGTAATGCCTGTGTTGAATCCAAACTTCTCCCCGACCTGCCTGAAGAGAGACATAAAAGGGGAGACTTCTTCCATAAGAAAGGAACCATCCATGCAGTGGCCAGTGGTAACCCTAAAAAGCAGGAATGTGTCAACTGTTTTTATTGACGAGTACAACAAAACAAAACAAAACACCCAAACCCATCATTCTTCACAAGGGGGAGAGAAATGCTCAGAGCCCTCCACCGGATCCTGCCTCATATGGAGTGAAAGCCCAAGTCTCCACAGTGGGGCCAGGAGGACCTGCCTGACCTGACTCTCCAAGTCCTCTTCTTTCCCACCTCTGGCAACCTCCTACCTCACCTTCCACCCCCAACTGCCACCCCCACCCCCTTACTGCAGTCACGCCAGGAACAGGCTCTGGCCCCAGGGCATTTAATTACACCATTCCCTCGGCCTCTGAGTGTCTTTCCGCAGAAATCAGCATGACTGACTGGCTCCTGGCCTACTCTGAGACTCCCCAGATTCCACCTCAACAGAGAAAACTTTCCTGACCATGAAATCAAGATGGCTGTCCCCGGGCCCTCACTTCGCAGCTGGGCACCCCACACACGTGCTTACTGCTGCACTCCCCACACTTGCAACCTCTCAAGAAGAGGTTGTTTTTGAACGGAAATTTTACTATTTCTTGAAAAGGGCATCTCCCCAAATGTGCTTCTACTTTCCACCTGAGAGCAAGATGTGGGCAGTAGCTTCCGAAGTGCTCTATTTTAATCTACTCAAGGTCTGCACTCCACAAATCAAATCAGAGAATTATAATATAGAACTCTGGGTACTTCCTAATCTCATAACCTGGTCCTACTGGTCCTCATGCCCCAAAGGTATCTATCCATCTATGAGATACATTGTATACAGGAAAACCCAAGACAGGGCAACTGAAAATCATTGCAAAGTAGTTTGAAAATGAGCAAAGCTGATTTCATTATGTAGCTTGTTATATCATCCATTTGTTGAATTACCCTTTATGTTGTGTTACTTATCCTTACGATTCAAATGACCTACAGTCCTAGACATTGTAGAGTCCTGTTTTTTTTAAGCGGTTAGAATATACAGGAATTAAGAGCTATACTTCTCAAAAGTCAAAAAAAGAAAAAGAAACAATGTCCAGCCTGTATCTACACAGTGCCCCCAAAACCTGTTGTTCTGCTAATCTGTTAATTTAACAAGTGTTTTAACTTTTAATATAAGAAATAATGCCTTCAGTTTATCACTTTCACATTGTTAACAGCTTTTGGCCTCTCAGACTGCCTGGTTGATCCAGTACCTACACAGTTGTAAAATGAAAGGATGTCGTAAACAGCATGAAGCCTTGATCCAAACCCTTAATTATCTGGGAGGTTTAGGACGATGATGACAGTGATGATGACGATGATCCCCTCAATGGTAAGCTCCCGAGCTCCAGTACGACCTGCTAAACCTGGTGTGATGGCTATAAACCACAGCCTTTAGTAAAACTGGGACCCCTGCACACCCATGGACACCGCTTTAGAAGACATTTGAAAGAGGTCCGAAAATAATGAGACACTTTACCTACGTAAAAGTTCAGTATCTAGAAGCTCAAAAACATTTTGATCAGTGAAAGAAGTCAGACCCAAAACAACGTGTGTTGTGTGCTGTTCCATCAATATGAAATGTGCCAAAAAGTCGAGGAGGTAGAGACAGAACGGAGATCAGAGGTTGCCTGGGGCTACGGTGGGAATGGGGGGAGGACTGTAAATAGGCACAAAGCTTCTTACCAGGATGATGGAAACATCATGAAGTCAGACTCCAGTGATTAGATTATACGACTGTAATATGCTAAAATATACTGAAAATATATACTAAAATATACTAAATATATTAATATTTATAGTATAATATTTACATAATAAATATATTTATATAATTATATCCTTTATAAATAATAATTTGATTATATAATTTATAAATAACAATTTAATTATAAATTTATAATTTATATAATTTATAATATTTATAGTATATTTAATATACTAAATATACTAAAATATACGCATTTAAAACCCTTGAATTTTGTGGTATGTAAATTCATGCTAATAAAGCAGATTTAAGGAAAGAGAGGGGGCAGTCCCGTATCTATAAATGTTTATAATTTATAGTGTGGAGGGAGAGAGGAGAAGAACTGATGTGTCCATGGTACAAATCATGGCGTCTGTTCTTCTCCCCTGTCCCATGTACTCACGATGAGCCAGGAGAGGGTTTGAGAGCTGCTGGGCACAACACAGGTGCAAGCAGAACTCTGGGCCAGATGGCCCAAGTCCAGTCTGGGGAGAACACTCACTGTTTCCTTCTGTGACCTCAACCAGTCACTTGAAGGCACTCCCTATGCTTTCAGTTTCCTCATCAGTAACATAACAATAGCCCCTATACCTCACAGAGTTGTTGTAAACAGTTCAGTATCTGAAGACATTTAAAGCGTCAGCCACTTCCCACGTGTGTGCGACTGTCACTGTTTCCTTTCACCTCTTCCAGAGCATGCTATAAATATTGTAGCTTTCTGTGTGTGCAAAGATGGGAGAAAAGTCGGCAGCCACTGCACACGAATCAGACCGAATCAGCTTCTATGCCGAGTCATACTGTAAGTGGTACTATTACTCAATGGATGTGATCATCTGTGAGAAAGAAATTAAGGAGGTTGCATAAAAAGGTTTTTCTCAAAACTCAGGAGGTTGGAAGTCACTGAGAAATACATTCCTAGGGATATACCGAACTCACATTTTCATTATAGTCTAGGAAGGGTGAACACTATGGAAGTACTTTGTCTACTCAATTGTCAGGGTCAAAGTACAATTGGGTTGGGTTTATTGGTGTGTCTTTTAAGAATACTGTCTTTTTCTCGTGTAATGAAGTGTACCCAGCAGGGATCGAAACTATATATACAGCAACAAAACACGATTAAAAGCTTTTTAATGAAGGCACTGTAAACAGCCTTTTTCTTCTCCTTTAGAATATTTCAAATACAAAATTAGCAAGCCCCAGAGACTGGAATTTCTGCTACAGGAGAGATGAAAGGTTAACTGTCTAAAAAGGAAAGACTATGTTTGACATATTCTACTTAGAAAATAAAAGAGTTCCCTAATAAAAGGAGAGCCCCACTTGATGCTCCTAATGCTCCTTCAGTGTTTGCATACACAACCAAGTAACTAGAAAGCCCCACTCCAAAAGAAAGAAAGAAAAAAAAAGGTGAATAAAAAGCCATTGCAGACATGGGTCCCTTATTTACCGGGCTTGCTGGAGGCCCCCGGAGGTCAGGGTGATTGACAGCATTCTGGTGTTGGTAGAAGGTTGATAATGCACACACATCTCTTGAGAGGAGAGCTCCAGAGTCCTGACCAAACCTGATAGAAGGGCAGCTACTATGGAGAACAATGTAACAGGCAAAACCTGGGGGACCAGTGGGCGGAAGGAGGCTCAAGGATTGCAAATGACATTCCCAGTCAATTAGAAGCTGAGCTACACCATGCCAAAAAAAGAGAACTAAAAATTCCCGGGGCAAGGATCTTCCTTTGCCAAAGGCGAGGCACCCTGTAGCCATTTCCATTAGGTCCACTTCAGTAACCCCAACTCCCAAAAGCATCCGTGGGAGCTGCTGAAGCTCCAGACATTTCAGAAAAGCAACACTGGTTTCTCTAACGTTGTGGCAATGTTAATCTCATCAGGCCCGTCTGAAAGGCAAAAAAGCCACAGCCTTAAATCACAAAGCCAACTTTGTCTCCTTGTCATACTTGAATTCCTAGAAACCCAGTGAAAAGGACTTGCTCTATTTCCAGTTACTGAGAGGAATCATGTTAGTTATTCCCAAGGTCCTTACACTTGAAGATCCCAAATCTAGCACGAACACCCAGTCAGTTTCATTTGATATAATGATGGTGGGGATGTGTGGTTACAAGACTAAAACTATTTCCATGATACATTATTAAATTCGTTTAAGGACTGTGACTTTAGCCAAGGAAGAGGTCACTCTTTGAGGTAAACAAGGAAAGCTGCCATCAGAAACCTGTGTTTTAGGTCGCCTGGGTGGCTCAGTCAGTTAAGCATCTGCCTTCGGCTCAGATCCCCATCCCAGCTTTCTGGGATGGAGCCCCACATGATGCTCCCTGCTCACTGGGGAGCCTGCTTCTCCCTCTACCCCTGCCTGCCACTCTGCTTGTACTCTCTGGCTCTATCTCTCTGTCAAATAAATAAGTAAAATCTTAAAAAAATAAACTTGCGTTTTCTGGTCACTGTGTTAGATCTGTACTTATCAATGAGACCACCTTTCAGCTGCCGCCTACACAAATTTTTAACCATCAAAAAACTCTTCATTTTACCGAAGGTTGAGAAGTAGAATCATGGTCCAACTGCTGATTCTGTTTCATAGGATATCAAGTGAAACTATGAGAGTATATATGCTGGAATATAGATTTTCACAAAAATAGAAATTTTCCTTTTTGTGACTCTTTCACCTGAAAACTCAAGCCATTCCTTGAGGCAAAGGATAAAAATAATCTTGTCTTGACAAGGTCACACCAGATTTTTCCTAACTTAATCCTTTTGGAAAACTTTTCAATCTACTTCATCATGTAAAAAGCTCTATTCAGAATTTCTATATGATATTAAAAAAATAAACAGACATGCAGGGTGTCAAAGATCTAGGGGAAAAACACACAGAGGGTTTTAAAAAGGAGTGTTTTTGTTTCCAAATCCTGGGGGTACCAAGTGATATGTTCCCTTTAAAAAACACGCACTGCATTAAACTATAAAATTACACATCCAGCTGAATGCCATTAAATAAGCTACAAAGCAAGTATTCCAAAATCAACCTGGGTTAAAAAGAATTCAACTTGGCTTACGTGACTTTATTTGAGTATTTTCACTTAAAAAATAATCTGACCCAAAAAAGGGTTGTTGAAGCATTTTCCGAGACCCCCCCCAAAACTGAAGCCCCTTGAAGGAAAGCTTCCTTTCCCCTTTGAACTGGAGACAAAGCTCAATGACTCATTTTCCCATTCTCTCCTGATCTCTCATTCACTGCTTTGTTTCCCCGTCCTAAAAAGGGGGAAATGACTCTCCATTCATGGGCCACAAGGTCCACAGAGCCATTCGGGGGCTTGCGGGGACAGTGTGTCACCAGGACAACTGAAATAAACACGAAAGACAGATGTGAAGGCCGGAATTCTTCAAAGGCAAGAGGGTTTGACACTTCATAAATCACTGTGTCACTCTGGTCTAACAAAAGCTGTTCTCCTGTACTGTACTCCAGGCTTTCTCCTGCCGGACTTGCTGGTGGAGTCTGTTTGCATACCACATCTGGCTCGTCACTAAAAGCTTTATCCAGGCAGCAAATCGACGCATGCAAGAAAAGGGCAAGGCCTTTGATCCTAATACAATAAAGCCGCCTTAATAACAAAGAACCCAAGGAACCAGTGACTTCAAAATATCAAAATACTCCACTGTCTCAGGTATGAAATGAAAATACTTTAAAACGGAACACGTATTTAAAAAAAAAAAAAAAAAAGCCTAGACACACAGTACATTTGAGATGATAGTATTTTCAAGAGGACAGGTACAAAATAGTGAGCATGTCTTGGTCCCTGTGTTGGGGCTGGTCCAATCAACTATTCTTTTACCTGGTAGGCAGATGAAAACTCCTACTGAGTTTTTTCAAAGACTCAATAAATGTTTGTCAGATTGAAGTGAATAATTCTGTCATCACAAGATTTTCCTCTGAACAGGTACCGTACAAGAAAAGCTGGCCTTCAAACTATCATTAGCAAGTTTTGGGGAATGTGTGAGATCATGTTTCTGCCTGCTAAGTACCATTCAGGTGTGCCCAAAGCACGGTGAATTGATACTAATGACTACAGATCAAAATGTTTCTGCTGTTTCTCTTTAAAAAAATTCTCTTCACAGGGATAGCTCAGGGTAAGTAGTTAATCATATCCTGGTCATACAGTCATACACAATATTGCAAAGAATCCTATTGAATCAAGCACCCTTATTATCTATTTTCTAAGCTTCTACCCTCTTTTATTTCATCCATGAATATTAATTATCAGTTAAGTATAATACGATTTGAATCTAAGGGGAAATAGGAGTGCATGCCATTTTATCATTAGACCTAATATCGGTCTCTGCGCTCTTGTTCTGATAGAAGGGTGAGCCAGTCAACAACTACGTTCCAGCACTGGTGCCCCATCTTTTCAAGAATGACAACCCCGACATGAAAGCAGTTGTGTTTCTTTGATCCCGGCACTAAAAAATGCAGAATGACAAAAACTACTCTCAGTGCGCTAACAGTTTTATACGAGATTGTACTTTGTTCATCCCAACAGCATACGTGTTTGCTTCAAGACGATGGTATGCCGTCTATCTCCAAGACACATATGCACATACTTCCCGGTCCACCATCACATTCTGTGGTACAGGGGATGTGAAGACCCCTTGCAACATCCACTCATATGTCACTGAGGACTCTGCCCCTGCAAAGCCACACAAACCTGCTTCCTTTAGCTCTGTCTCATGTTTCTGATCTGAATTCAAATAGGACCAGCTCAGAATCATTGTCTCCTCTGACCACCCAAACCATGTTAGTAGCTTTCCTCCACCTGCTATTCTCTACCACATCTTTGAGTTTTATTTCCTTTATTTCATATTCTTATCACCCCTATATCCAATTCTCTTGTTTGTTCAGTCATCGAAAGATTGTGTGTAGCCCTCCCCTTCCAGCCATCATCCAAACTGAAACTCCATGAGGGGAGGGAGGGACCCTACCTTGTTAGCAAGATATTCCCAACACCTCTGCAGGACTCACTGAATTTAAGACCATTTATTTTCTAAGGATACAGATTCCAGAAAACAAAGAAAAGGGACAAAATGGCTTACTTTGCCAAGTAAATGTTACTAAGCTCCGTCAATGCCATTTCTTTTTTAAATCAACAATGGGAAATCTTTACACAGCCACAAAGATTGCCCCTTCCTTCATTTACTGATTGACTGATTGATTGATTGGCTTGTTCGTCTGTTGCTTCAGAAACAGTTCACATACCCCAGGCCCTCTGGAAGGGCAGCTGTCTTACGAACATCTAGAGTTAGGAAATGGCCATGTTATCTATCAGCTGAAAACTGGAAATGCGTCCTTCCTTTATTTTTTTAGAAATAGTCTCAGATTGTCTATTTGTGTGTCTTCCATTTGTTTAAGTGCAAACCAATCTAAAATGTGTTTAAGACTCTTGCTGTCCCACTGCTTTGCAGAAGGCAAATAGCTCACAAAGTGCCTGGCTCTTTGTGCGAATACCTAAAAGGCTACATCACTCAAAAGCTCTGGTTCACAAGGGGGCCGGCAGGTGGAAAGCGAAAGAATTAGCAATGAGTTCGTGCCTCCCGCCTGCTAAGAAGCAATGAGGTGGCATAAACAGAGCATTATGGTTCCAGGCACAACATCAGTGTGACCAAGAGGTTCCATCATTAACAGAGAATACAGAGATCATATTTAGTACCCAAATTCGACAAGCTTGCTGTAATGCTCAGAAGGTTTAAGTGCACTTATCTGTCATCCCTTCACTCCATTTCTTTATTGAAATAAATCCCTTTCCAGTAACAAAGAGAGGTTCCTTCTCCTTATGCAGACGAGCAATGCATGGGTGCGTTCCCATTTGGTCGGGAGGGAAGAATGACAGGTAGCAGAAGCAGGCTGTGGATTACCACTTGCAATTAACGAGAGCAGATATATCTCCTTTCTTCCAATTCCTTTCACTCTTGTATTAAGAAATAATTAAATCGTGCAGCAACTTACAGTAACAGGTTGGTTTCTGAATATCTTTAAGGGGGCACAAACAGTGATTAAGAGCTGTTTTTAATGCTGGTGGTTTCAGTCTTGGTTTGGGTTCTTCAGTTTTGTCATGCAGTTAATCAACCAAAATAATACTGCTTAACATCTTCCTGCCCATGCCAGCCAGACCTTAGTGTAGGTGAAGTCACTGAGCTGGGCACCCTCTAACTTAAAATTACTGTGAGTGACTCTAACTGGAAGCTACCCACCTATGTTCCCGACGAACGAAATCCCTGAGCACAAAATTCACTGGCTGTAACCTAAAGGCCGTTCTTGGCATCAGCTGCTCCAGTAGGAACAATTACTCAGTAGGTGCAAAGGGATATTAATAATGGTAAAACACTTTTATGCCAGGTCAGATAGAGGCCCAGGGCCCAGGTGGAGTGAGTCACAGCCAAGCACAAAGCACTTCCAAACAGACAAGCGTCTAAGCATGTTAAAAATGCAACAACAGCTTAAGTACGGTAGGGGAGAACCAAAGGCCATTCTATATCACCTACACATCACCCACTCTTCACGTCATTAATGGAAACTTAACGACAACGCAGTTCTCACAGTCCTGACGATACACTGAAGCTAGAGGCGAACCTGGAAATTATTTGCTTCCCGAAAAGCCAAACCAGAATTCTGTATGTTGGGTAGAGTTGGCCTTCATAATCCGATCTGAGGAGCGGTAACTTCACTCGGCATCCTCTCAGCCCTACAGTGAACCAGCAGAAAACCCACGCGTGCAGAAGAGACTTCTGGGGGACCCATATCCATCTATACTGGCCTGTGCTGATGCCTTGTGACACCTTCCAGAACTCTCTGAACAGCTGCTCCGTACTCACAGGAGGTCACGCGGCAAAGTTCAACTGTCGTAAATTAATTCATATGAAGTAGTAGCTTATAAGCTCCCCGTGTTTGATTACATTCATCCCATGAATGTTGACGAGGCATGTATGTGTGTGTCCTACACGAACGGTGCTTTGAATTGTATTTATTAACCTTCGAGGAAGAAGAGCACAGTGTGAGGGAGGAAAGCACGAGGTTTGGAGTTGGAGATGCTCTGAAGGGATTTTCTTTTGCCTCCGGGACCTCAGACAGAAAAGCTAACCTCTCTCAGCCTCTGTTTCTTAGGTAAAAATGAAGAGAGTTACTTCACAATTTGAGAAGGTTATGATATTGGAAGATCAAGGAGGAAATGTGTGGGAGAAAGCACAGTTCTTGGCACGCAGTGGCTATAAGGGCAGAGGACACACAGTGGGTATGAACATGGTGTCTGTGGCACGTTCCATGGATGTCGCTTCATCTCCTTTTTCCCTATTCACATGGTAATGTGGATATTTCAGTTTCAAGGGCTTTTTAGGCAATGACCGCCTCGCTTAAATTTGAAGCAATACTAAGTGCTCTGATTTTCCTAAAACCTATTACTAAATTTTCTCTCAATGCTTTTGTTTCATTAGCAATCAAATTTATATTGCCCTGCAGAAAATGTTTATAACGGACAAGCAAAAAGACCAGAAACTGCCCCGAAAAGTCAATCAAAAGACACGATACTATACTGCTTATAAACCATCAATACAGGATCACAGAAAACAACAGAAAGTTATTATTTAGTTTATCCAGGAAGTTAAGAGGATAAAGAATGTGTATCATCCCAGAATTATTCTAGAACCTAGATTCTCGATTTTAAGAGCAAGACATTGATTTTTTGCAATAACTGTAGATTTCACCCAGAAGACTCAAAGCCTCAGAAGAGAAGCCTGATCTTGGTGGTAGCTCCATGAGTCCACAGCCAGACTTCACGTTATCTCTTCATCAATTCACCTCAACCTAAGGCTTACACGGAAACAGTCTACCTGAAACCAGTGCTGGCCTTCACCGGGGATTTTTTTCTCACTCTGCCAGGACAAAGCAAACAGCCCAGACATGGCTGGATGTGAACATGTGTACCCTATGGCATGGGTTACTTTGCAATACTCCATAAGGCATAAGCTATATGAGTTCTGCCTTTCTAGAAATCATCTTTATGTGTGCTTTTAGAGTCAGTCATGGATTATAAATAGATTCTCTGATTAAATAGTTTCCCAAGTGAAAAGTGCACAGAGAATAATAGAATAGGATTTATTTCTGAATGTGAAAGTACATTATTTTATTCTAACAACTAAATCAGTGGAGTCGCAAGTTATCCCAAGGAGATCAGGAAAGCAAATTCCTAAATAATAAGGTGTTATGGTAAAAAGAGGAATATGAGGATAAACTGTAAGTACAATGTGAAATTCTAGTTTCTTCAATTATAGTAGTATAGCTTAGAGTGCCAAGAAAACACTGTCAAGCCATCAGAAAAGTCTACAAGTTATGACAAGTGGTTTAAAGTGAAAAGAAGGAGACTCTACCTATGCTGTTCTTTTAATATAATGAATATAGGTACCACATGTAGTTACACTGTTGATACAGAGTAGCCAACTATATTCACTAGAAAATACCAGCTTTCCATTTTATCTTCCTCTGGGTAAACTAGGAGAAAAGCTTTGGTGCTGAGAAAAATTATCTGTGCCTCTTTTCTCCCCTCCAAGTTTCTGGTCTAAAAAGATGGCCTTACATTTTGTCTAAGAACTAGAAAACCCAAATATGCCATGCTCTTGTGGTTGTTCAGATAAACTCTATTTTCTTCTAAAAAGACTATTTAAGATTCTTCTACGTGTGCGTGCGCACGTGTCATGTGCATGGGGAGAGAACAGGAGGAGGAAAACGAGTGACAATTTCAGTATCCTTATATTGATAAAACTAAGTTACCTTCTCAGGGTATTGTCAAGTATGTGATCTTATTCCAGACGCACAACTACCGTCGGTGGTAGGTAGGGAGTTTTCATAATAACCTCATGGTACGGATGTGAAAACTAAGGTGGAGGAATGAGCAGGGTATAAAGAAGGTCAGTCAGGTAAGGACTGACAATGGCCCCATCAGTCAGCCAAGTAGGATTCCGTGCCTTCTCCGCCCCTACGGAACGTGAAAGACAATACAACTTTCACCCCCAGAAGTACATGTGTTCAGAACATTCTTCACAGGTGTTATTTCAGAAACCAGGAAATAAAAGGGCTTTCAGGAAACAAAGCCTGGTGGGTATAGATGGACTACAGGAAACAGTGTTGTCTTATCTCTAAATCGACAGGGAGCTGGTAATTTACAGAAAGGCCAGAGGGAGTTGTCGGCTTAGTCATCTGTGAGATGGGAACAGTGGGTACCCACCCCGTTCACCTCACACTGTGGCAAGCGACTGAGATGACACAGGAAAACACCCTTCTTCACTTACAGATCTCAATGTTGCAACTAAGCCAGAAACAGGACCTCTGGTCCTTATTCTGTGGGACATCAGTTATTAAGCAAAAAATAACAATGGCTTTTACTAAGCTAGAGACATACAGCTTATTCATGATTAAGAACCAGGTCTGGGCATTTGTTTGTGTTTGTTTTATTGGTATCACAATCAACATCAATTTAATCTACTCAGAGCATCTCCTAAGTGCTCTTAAAAGTCCATGTTAAAAAAAAAAAAAAAAGGCAAAACTCAGAATTTAATAAGAATGGAAGGATGTAACTCTAACTATGACAGGGTTATGTGTGTAATACAGGTCTGAAGAGATGGTCTCCAAAACAAGGAACCCTCTAGCTAACCTCCATGAACCTCTATCCTTGGCTGCATTAATAGTTCATTAATTTTCTCTCTCCATCTCACAGCTGGAATAGTCTTCCTAAACACAACAATAAAAACCATCTGAAAATTAAGTGGTTAGCATTCCTCTCAATCATGTTATTATGGTCAAAAATGCTGCCAACAAACCTTAAGATTTTTGTTGTATCATCTACAGAAATTTAAGTTTAAAGGGATGATCTTATCATGTCCAATACATTGTTACAGATAGACGAATATGAGAGGTAATGTTTTAGGCTTTTCCAAGCGTGGATCATGACCTATTAGTGGGCAGCAGCTTTTTTTTTTTTTTTTTAAGATTTTATTTATTTATCAGAGAGAGAGAAGGGGAGAGAGTGAGCACAGGCAGACAGAATGGCAGGCAGAGGCAGAGGGAGAAGCAGGCTCCCTGCTGAGCAAGGAGACCCATGTGGGACTCGATCCCAGGACGCTGGGATCATGACCTGAGCCGAAGGCGTCCCAGTGGGCAGTAGCTTTTTAAAAAACAGAACTGAATGGCAAACAGTCACACCAAATTTCAAGTGGATTAGGGGGTTTGATTTAACCATATGTCTGGAAGGTAAGAGAATCAAAGTCTTTGTAAAAAGCCTCAATAACCACTACAGATAATGTATGGCATAAATGATCTCTACTACAGGAATGTTTTGTTCTCGGTCTGTTTTCCATTGGCCTGCAGCGGTTCTGAATGGCCTATGCCAAACAGTGAGGAATATGGGAACTTATGTTAAAAGCACATTAACATAAGCAATTTAACACAGACACCAAGGCAGAAGGAAAAGGCAAGAGAGACTGAGCGAGAGATGTGGGCTTGAATCCCGCTTATGCCACTTCCTAGCCGTCATGGCCTCAGGTAAGTCACTAAATGTCTCTCAGTCTGGTTCCCACACCTATCAAGGGGGCCACGACAATATCCACCTCATACTTTTAAGGATGAGAAATTCCGTGTGTGACTGTTCCATGCTGGGACTGGCATGACACACTGATAAAAGGCAGCTGGCCCCGGTGGTTGTTTACCAAGAGCTGTGCATGGCCTTCCTGGTAAAGAAGCGTCCAGGTGTATTATTTCCTTTTGCCTTATTATATATTTTACTGCTATAGATGCTTTATAAAGAGAATTTTAAAATTAAATTGGTCAGTGAATCCAACTACAAAAGAGAACAGATTTATGATCAGACAAGATGCTCTAGGATGAAACTTAAAAAAAAAAACGACCTGCACCTTAAACTTTGTATCGGCAGATCACTGCTACTGCAGGCCTTGGGAATGCCCCCTTGAGACCCTCTACCGACAAACGGAAGGGGCAGACAGGATGGTGGGTCTGCAGGAAGCATGGCAGGTGAGGAATGGCTGACAAAACCGGAGAGGTTTCGGCTGGAAGAGAGACAATGTCAGGAAGCAGGATCCCTCCTCTCCAGTACCCGAAGGTAGAGAAGATCTCTTTCCGTGCCACTCTAGAGAACAAGAGGAGGGTAAAGAAGGGATAGGAATTACTCCGTGACTGCTGATGAGATCACAGCCACGTAGAGGCCAACTGCTGACCTGCTGAGGACCTGGAAGCACTTCCAAATGGGCAGGAGCTGTAGTTGCGGACATTTAATGTGCTTCCCCCCCGCCCCCCCATGCCCCAACCCTAAGCTTCTATTAGCCTTTGGACGTGATGTCCTTGTTCTAAATAGGCATCCTCTCCTTTCCTTTTTAATAAAGACATTATAAAAATAATAATGTAATGTGCAGGAATTCATTTACACTGCTTATGCTACAGAAATCTTGATTTAGTAGATATCCCTTCAGGTTACCATTTCTGCTGCTGGCTGCAAAATAATAAAGATGCTGACAGTTGTGAATTACTTTACTGAGTTCTACAAATTATCAACTCGAATGGTAAATAGGAGAGAAATAAAAGGTAAAGTAGGTGGCTAGGTCAACGAGGGTGAGGCCTGCCTTTTCCGCATAATTTAAGGCCTCCTGAAAATGATGGCTAAGAGAGGCCTCTTGCTGAGGAAGAAGAGAAAGCATATATGCCTCTAAGTTTCAGGACATAGAGGTTAATGGAAAATGGGAACGGCTTTGTTTTATGGGCCCTACTGAAGACGGATGACTGGGGAGATGGGCAGGAGGAATTATTTCTTATCTGGGAGAAGCTGGGGTTAAGAGATGAGGCAATGGCGTGTGAACGCTGCCCGGGACAATTATTCGTGGAGAGCTCTGACTAAAGGTGAACAGCCTGCTGGGAGAGGGGAGACATCAGATAGGTAAAGTCAGTCCTGCCCTGGGGCCACGACCTCATTAATAGTTAAACAACAGCACTGAAAATTAATGACCCACACCTGACTGCCCCGTGAAACGGCACTCCCCTTCACAACCGTCCGGAAATCCTCGCATGCACATTCCAGCAGGAAGTCTGGCCGCCATGGTTACGGCCATCCCTTTGGGAACTAGCTGGGTTAAATGAGTAAGTGGCAAGACAGATGAAGAAATAGCCTCCATCCGGCCTCCACGATGTAACAGGGGATAGAAGCAGCCTGGGAGTTTCTAAGAAGTGGGGATCGACCATATTGAAGTTATTTAGGAAGGAAAAACCATGAACGCTCCTCTGTCAGAATTGGACGTGTGGACGAATGGCGCTCATCTGAGTGAGGAAGGCTGGGCACCACAGTGACCTCCACCCCATCTGCCATATGGCTGTCTGACAAAAGCAATTCGTCAAGCTTCCTGGTTGCCAAATATGCTGGCTTCAAACTGCCAGGTTGGGGGAGGGGAGGTGGTTAGAACATTTTTAAAAGAGCAATTTAAAAACCCTCACAGTTTTTAAATCGGAAGACTTTTCTCCTCGCCGCACGCAAGATTACCAAAGGTGTTCAGGCCACCCTTAAAGTCTGAGGAAACAAAGACCACCCCCATCCCCACCCCCCGGCCCCCAGTCTCCAGGTTGTCTTTCTGCTTTGTGCACAGATTTTTTGAAAATAGAGTACAATAAATTCTATGCACGACAGCTTACTGCAGCTAAAGAGTGAGCTCCTGAGATGCACCTTTTTATTTATTGGGGTTGGGGAAAGGAGGTGGTAATGTTTCCTGTATTGGATGCCTTATACTTTGCAGACCTTTGGGGACTCATCTCTGCTGAATTCTTTAACAGCTGAGATGACAGGGATGTCCATTACCCAAATGGACAGCACTCTCTATTGATCAGGGCTCCACTTAGCAATCTCATTTGTCATCCTATTGTCTCTCATCTTCACTGCTCTCGCTGTGAAGGGGGAATCTTTTCTCAGGTGTGAGAGAGTTCATCTACATTCTAGGCACAGCTGAGCAATTAAAACATATAATGAGCAGGACACTTTCGTGCATCACCTACAGCGAAGCCTGAATTGGGCTTCTCCCTATCTCCTCCACACAGGCCAAAGGAAGTTAAAGAAGTAATCCACTCCTGGAAAAGCCCAAAAGAATAACTATAATGCTCTCCAAACCTTAGCTGTGTCAAGTGCTTGCTTTACCTCCATTTCTGCTTTCAGAAACTCATTTTAAGAGATAAAAACGAATATTACAGGAAGAAAGCCCAAATCCCAACAAAACAAAGGAAGGTCTACCTAATCTTGCCAGTTAATCATTTGGGGAAAGTCTTGCTCTGCATCTAATTAGATCTATGCAGTTAAACATCCATCAAGAATTCTCCTATATAGAAGATGTTTTATGTAGTTCTCATATGAGGGATTAAATTGGGCATGTGGAGAGCAAAGTTGATCCACTTAATGGACTCCCCCAAAATACACATCAGCATCTGTGTCACGGAGCTAGACAGCTTCTTTATCCTTTCACCAAAACGCAATAACAGAAATAATTAAACATCTCTCAGACCTGAACTGCATAGTCATTAGGCAACAGTCAAGGACTGGAACCGCCACAAGAGCCTGAACCGCACTTCACCCTGGCTTTTCTAGCCATTTCTATTCGGAAAGCTTTCCATGGCCGGATTTCCCCTGAGAACCATTTTATGATGCTATAAAGACTGTCAGCCAGAAGCAGGAGCTCCCCAACACCTGAGCCACACACAGAACTATCAAATAACATTTAATTGCTAGATGACACTCTGTGTCTGGGCTTGAATTCTGATCTCCAAATATTATCCATGCAACTGTCTGCGGAGATAAGGTTGTTGTGATAACAGCAGATAAAACCAATTAAACCTGGGAGCAGCAAATACTCCAAGATCTTGACTTTCCCCATAGAGTCTGAGGATACATAAACCCTAAGAGGTCCGATGCTATCTCCCTTATGTAGGAACATTACTTGAGGCCTCTTTCCTTTCGTGTATGTGGGTGAGGTTTCCGTGTAAACACATGAGCTAAGTGAGTGCAATACATGCAAATTGCATGAGCTATTAATTACTTTTACAGTCAGTCTTGGAAAGCAAATGATGATAAAGAATCTAAATCTAGCTCATTTTTTAATACAGAATACCAGTTGCGGTTTTGCTCATAGACTCAAGCATGTGATCATAAATACACTCAGCTCCATTTTCTCCTTTTCGCATTTCAGAGGCTTTCCTGCTTTTTCGCTGACAAGATTCTAACGTCTCTAGCTGTTTGTATACATATTATGTCTGCTTTGTGATATGTTTGCAGCGCCAAAGCCAAAACACCAGGAGGAAGTGCCAAACCTTAACCCCAAGTTACTTCTGGTAGACCGCAGATAAGGAAAACTGCGCTGAACTGGGGTGACGTGAACACTATATGTGAACTCCCCAGAAAGCTTATCAAAATCTGACAGCTAAACAGGACACTAGGAAACTTATCAACCAAATGATGTTCTGAAGGAAAACAAAATTGATAGAAAGGGGAGTGGTACAGCTTCAAAGGGAGTCTGATTACAGAAAGCGTGAATTTCTTTCATGAAAAATAAATAAATAAAAGTCTAATGGAAGTCTGTCACTAAGGAAAATATTCCATTTTCTTTGTAAAAATGACTTTCCATACTTTTTGCAAAAAAAAGAATCATCTACACTTCTCTATGTATGCTTTTCTGAGAGAAAGGGAAAAGTATTAGAACCTATTTCATTTAGACGTCTTCTCATACCTGGGGTATAAATAAAGGACAATAATGTGCATTGTCCAAGAGAGGAGGTAACAGCAGAGCAGCCTTCAGTAGCAGTGGGCAGGTGGGCAGACTGAGGACTGCAGACTGAGAAACAAAAAATAAGGTTACATATACCAGTTGAATAATGACTACTTGTAGGTACAGGAGAAAAAGAGACTGGGGGCCTCATGACCACCCCCTGACAAACATCACCAGGGACACTTTACAAAGGAAGTGATTTACTAGTTGTGTCAGATGAAAAACAATACTGAGTAACTTTAATGTGATTGTCTTACAACGTAAGAGCCTGCTTCTGTGCCCTTCAAAAAACTATGATGGTTCTAAAAGAAAAACATAGAATAAATGGAGTCAAGGCTAAAATAGGCTGGAAAGGGGTGCCTGGGTGGCTCAGTGGGTTAAAACCTCTGCCTTCGGCTCAGGTCATGGTCCCAGGGTCCTGGGATCGAGGCCCGCATCGGGCTCTCTGCTCAGCAGGGAGCCTGCTTCCCCCTCTCTCTCTGCCTGCCTCTCTGCCTACTTGTGATCTCTCCATCTGTCAAATAAATAAATAAAATCTTAAAAAAAATAAAATAGGCTAGAAAATATAAGTTATATATTAGTAAAATTATCAGAAAATTTGAATAGAAAAAGACTGATCTTCATGACACAGAAATACTGTATAGAAAAGAAAAACCAGACATTCTTTTTTTTTTTTTTAAGCCATACTCATGCCATTTTAATGTCTGTAAGAAATAATCTGAAAATTATTAAAGCAGCAAAGCATGCTTTTCGAGGGACAAAGCTAACATGGGAGATACCACTAAGGAGTAGGGCCACTTGGCAGCATCGTTTGAAAAGGCCTCATGAAGAAAGCCCAATTTCAGTTGGGACAAAACAGTGGGAGGAATTTCAAGGGCAAAGATATCGAGACGAGCGTGTTCCAGATACAGAGAAATGCAGGAACAAAGCAAGATTGGGAAACGGGCAGGGGTTAAGAGGCGCTAAGGTCTAGTCAAGGCCCTAGAAGAAATCAGTCTTGGAAAGGTCTAGTCAAGGCCCTAGAAGAAATCAGTCTTGGAAAGGAGGGTGGGCGCCAAGCTGAGAATAGAGTCCGATCTCATCCTGACAAGTTTGGGTTCCGTTTGGAAAGGGATGAGATGCCACTGAAACTGTGGGGAGAACATGGATGTGTTTGCAGCTGTGACTGAGGACAATTCATCTTTGAGTCCTCTGGAGTCTGAATGACAGTTAAGCAATGCAGTTACCAGAATCCTTCCACGAAAACCAGACATTCTTAAATTCAGAATGAAATACAGAGTTCTCTTATACCAGCATAAATAATTCTCGCTAGCTGTAAGAAGAAAATTCCAGATTTGGAAAAGTCATATGCAAAGAATGTAGAGTCCGGTCCATTTTCTTACTCAGTGACAGTTATCTCTTGAAGTTTTGTTTTGGACCGAAGAGTTAGCAATTAATTTTAGTCCTAAAGATCATCATTATCATTACTCACATTTAGTATTTATGGAACAGCCACTGTGTGCAAAGGGTAGAGCAAATGCTAACGTTGCTTCTTTTGCCAACTGCCAGAATTACTCACCTGATGTCTTGTCTAGCCTGCTTGTCTATCTGGGCAGTTCCTAATTCAACCTCAGAAGCCCTTCCTTGCTCTTTCAAGGCACACAGCACCCCATCTTCTCCTCAGACCCCACAGCACCTTGTATCTTCCTCTTCTCACCCAACACTCGTCAACAGCAGAGACCACAAGTCTGCACAGTGAGCACACTGCACCCCATATGGAGGAGGTTTTCCCTGAGCTTCTAGTAAGACTCCAGTGACCCCTTAGAGTTGTCCCACTCCCCCTCTTCGATTCCTTTGCAGTATCCATACTGCCAGAGAAGCAGCTAGTTTTTAATAAGACACCTAATGATAGTACATAGAAATCTTCAATAACCTGTTCATTTCACACTGTTCACCTATGGCAACAAGGGTCTGATTCTCTACACGGAAAAGAAATCCTCATTTAATCGGGGTAAAGCCCAACTATCTGAATTTTAGGGCCACTCAGGTGATTCTAACATATAAAGAGGGTATAAAATTACTGACAAAGAATTATAACTTCTTTCAAATCCTTTCCTTCGCTTCCTACCACAAGCCACTCAAATGTATCTTTATATTGCTTGTGGTCATGGCTCTTGTTAATAAAAATTATTCTGTATTTTAAACATTTATTCCAGGCACACCTAGGACACTGTCTATAAGCTATCATTTCTAATGGATGGTCAATGTAGCAACCTTGAAATGAAGACAGACAACGTGCCCAAATTCTTAAGTCAGAGAGTATTTCTTATTAAAAATATGTAAAACAGAAGCTCCAAAATCTTCCAATCAGCTTACTAATATGTTATCCAATACAAAACAAATCAAGACAATCGTTCAGCATTAGATGCCAGGCAGGATTCCCAGTTTGGAGATACAGAGAACACAGAGCATTCCCTCAAGGAACTTATATTCATTGAGTGGGATAAGGAATACACACACACACACACACACACACACACACACACATATATATTTTAAGTTAACGGTTAACAACAGCAATGTTTTTTTCCCTTGGTATACTGGTTTATAATTTTAAAACATTTGCCCATCTTTAATCTTATTTAACACTTGTGATAATTTTGTGAGAGGTTATAATGACTTTACCAGTGACAAAGCTTAGGTTCAGAGAGATAGAGTAACTCGTGCAGGTCACACAGTTCTTAGGTAACATAGCATGTAAACCAACCTTCTCAACGCTTCTCCTAAATCCAGGGACAAACATCATGCTAATTACCAGGCTGTATGCAAAAGGATTAAACTCGGTCCTGAGACCTCGAAGGAGGCTGCGATCTAGCTATGGAAGGGAGCCAGACACACACACATGATGAGAATATAATACACTGCAGTATTTGCAAACACTAAATAAATGATGGAGGAGAGTCAGCTGTTCTCTAGCATGGCAAAAAAGAAGCTGATTGTGATTAGAAGGATGGAGAAGCCTTAAAAAAAAAAAAAATAAATAAAGTGAACCCTGGGCTGAGTCTTAAAAGAATGGGTCAAGTTAAATAAGCAGGAAAAGGGGAGGCAGAAGCTCTATAGAATAATGTGTCTCATTACAGTCAATTTTGAAAGTTCAAGCTAAAAATAATTCCACAAAGTATGCATCACCCATTTTCATTTAGCATATAATCTGAAGCCAAGAATATTTCACCACTAGAGCCAAGTTTACTCAATATAGGGGAGCACCTGGATTCTTCTCTCAGAGTTATCCATTTAAATCAATTTTCTTTGAGAAAAAAAAAAAAAAAAGGAATGAATTAATCATTGAGGTATTTGCTGAGCCTCTACTATGTGCAAGGTAATATGCTTGCCCCTCGGAGGAATACAAAGCAGGTTTTATCCTCTAACAGTTTATAATCTTGTTGAGCACAGACACAAACATGTAGATGCTCAAGTTAATGATCCCATGACTAAAGAACCTAAGAATGGCTGGAGCAGTGAGTGCAATGACCTTGCAGAGTGAGGGGGTTTAGATGCTCTGGAAGGGGGCCAGCTAACTGCACAGGCTGAGGTGACAAGTATGGGATGAATAACACATATTCAGTAAACTCATCTGACAGACTGAGCAGGGTGTACTTTGAGTAGGAACTGTGGAAGGCAATGGAGATACAAAATCACCAGGGATGTAGAGCAGTATTACAAGATTCAAGAAACTAAATCATTACTCTATGTTGCGTTCGTAATTTTGTATTCCCTCAGTCCTGACTCAGCTGCTGTGACATCCTATGAACGTCTGAGTCTGGGTGGAGGGGTTGGGGGAAGAATGTGGTCCCTTTGAGACGCTCAACTTTTCTCTTTTGTTACGGCTGCCTTGCTTGATATGGTTTCTGCAATTCCGGTTTATACAGTTAATTACGGCACACATTGGAACAAAAGCCGCTACCCCAACCTTCACAAACTTCACAGCATAGTACACAGAATTTATACTAGTAAACCAATGAAAAGGCAATCTTTAAAATCCCGTTCCTGCCCAGAAAGATCATGACACACCGACATGTCCTTGAGAGCCTTCTGGAAGACACTGGGATCTTTGAATGTAACCCTGATCATTTTCCCAGAAAGATAATCATGCCTTCCATGCCTGGGCTGTTTTAAGGCCACATGTGCTAATTTAATTTATAGTGTTGAGAAGACCGAAGCCATTTTTGAGGGGAACAGAAAGTGAAAAGCTACTCCCAATTCTGTATCCACAAGGGATTCCCCCGCTCCTTTCAACCCGAGGGAAGGGAGAGCAATGGAAAACACGAACCTTGGTCTGATCGCTGGTAAGGTACTTAATCCAAGACCATCACTGGTGTGGAGACAGTGTTTGGAAGGGAAGTCAGATTTAAAGGAGGAAGAAGGAAATCACGGGATTCTGAAAGCTCTGAAAAGGATTCAAACCAATCCACATACCGTGGGGGCGGGAAAGCGGGGTGGGGAGGGAGTGTTATCCCTGGAAGCAGCACTAGCACCGGAACAAGAGGTCATAACAAGCTTTGGGATGTGGCCTTTGAAATCACACCTTAGCCAATGGCTTCTTGTTGCAGACAACACAGAGGGATTGTTAAGGCGGACGTCTGCCTTTCACGCAAAAATTCTCATCAGTTTTTCTTTAGCCATGGACTATTTGTTCTGGATGATTCTGGGAGGGCGAGGGAATGCTAACTCCTTAGACAGATGACCAGACAGGTGGACTCAAGGGACGAGAGGATCTATCCTGGAGGAGAGTGGGGGAGGGGCAAGAGTCAAAAAGCAGGTAAGAAAAACACAAAGGGCATGCTACTCGTTTAAGTTTTATGAA
The DNA here is from genome assembly GCF_011764305.1 of Mustela putorius furo. Classification (NCBI taxonomy): domain Eukaryota; kingdom Metazoa; phylum Chordata; class Mammalia; order Carnivora; family Mustelidae; genus Mustela; species Mustela putorius. The sequence goes on from NW_025421556.1 coordinate 1,813,033, forward strand.
CATACACAATTCTATCTATAACCAAAATACATCCTCAAGACAAAAGAAGCAAAAGGAGTCATTCTAATGAATAATCTAAAATAATCTAAAACCAGATTGAGAACAAAACCTGTTTATGTAAGTTTGCTACTATTAAAAAAACCTGTTTATTCTTTCACATATTAAAAAAGGAAAAAAGACTTATTAAAATGATGTCACCGAAAAAAGTTGATTATCCACAATCTTTTTGCCTTAAGTTTATGAAAACATTATTGGAAAGAATATGAAACTTAAGAACTAATGCAAATGTAGAATACACAAGAAAATACTCCTCCTTAGGTAATCAATGATATGGAAAGTCAATTTTGCTACAAATTATCAAAGCAAGTGAAAGATCACTCAACACTTGCAGATGTTTTAGGACTATACACGTGTAAGAGCTTTATTAAAAGCAATTAGGCAATATACATTCAAAATCTTCAAATATTTATAGATTTTGACCGAGAAAGTCCAATTGCCAGAATCTATCCTAAGGAAACACCAAAATATGACAAAAGACTTGTTTCAAAGTTGTAATAAAAAAAAAAAACTTTTATAAAGATTTCAATGACATGCAAAATATTTATAATTTAAGTGAGAAAAATTAAGACAGAATTATATGCCCAATATGATTACAACCATACAGAAAGAACAACAAAAATCAAATTTTTCATCATATGTTTATGGAAAAAAAAATGAACGTTAATGCACTGAAATACTAACAGCAGTAATCTATGGATTTTTATTTTACTTGTAACTTATTAGAATTTTACAAATAGGTTACAAACGATAAACATTATCATCAGGAAAAACTGTAATCAAAGTCCACAACTCCAAAAATAGCAATAAAAATCAAAGCTACTCCATGAACGATTTATGAAGGAATAACAAAAAAACTGGATTAGAGCAGATACAGTTAATTTTCTCTAATATAACACTGATGTGAAATGGTATTGATAATAGATTACAGAGAGAGGTCTAGGTTATTATGTCTCACTATTTGTTTACACACACATACATACAGAGTAAGGCAGGAAACCCCAAACTCAAGCCTAAAACTCTAATGAGGAAAAAATAATTTTCTAAGTAGCCAGAAGCCAACTCTATAGATTTTGTACTTGCAAAGTGAATAAGGAAAAAATAAGAGTTATCCTTTGGGAACCTGACTGAATTACACATCGGTAATTTTCATGGCTGACCTATGCAAACAGGCCAGCCAACATTTTAATTTTTCTATCTGTTCTACTGATACGTGCAGACCCCTAAATTATTTTTGTATTATACATGTTTGGTAAATAGACTGTACTTTCTTCTTTTAATTGGTGCTGTTATTGGATAGAGTGAGCATCCTTTAAAGTCACATGTTCTCAAGCAGAGGAGACAGAAAAAAAATTTAACACTGAAAATTCTTCAGGAAAAATTAACTTTCCAAAAACATACTAACATTCTGTTAAAATCCGATTCCACCCAAACCTTCAATTTCCCATATGTTTAAGGAGCTGAACACACAATGGAGCCCACACTTTAAGGAAAAAAAAAAATACTATCATACCAAGTCTTCTTATATCTTGCCTCAGTGAATAGTTCTTGGTATCATACGATTGCTTATAAAAAGTCAGGGTCTTGGGGCGCCTGGGTGGCTCAGAGGGCTAAAGCCTCTGCCTTCGGCTCAGGTCATGATTTTTTTTTTTAAAGATTTTATTTATTAATGACAGACAGAGATCACAAGTAGGCAGAGAGACAGGCAGAGAGAGGGAAGGAAGCAGGCTCCCTGCGCTGAGCAGAGAGCCTTGGTGGGGGGGGGGGGCGGTGCGGTGTGCAGGACTCAATCTCAGAACCCTGGGATCTTGACCTGAGCCAAAGGCAGAGGCTTTAACCCTCTGAGGCACCCAGGCGCCCCCAAAAGTTATGGTCTTGAACAATAAATAAAACCCCCCAACTCCCTAAAATCTTAGAGAAAGAAAACTGCCAAAAAGAATGTAAAGTCAACTTTGATACATTATTTCTAGTCGTGTGGGCACGGTAAGAAACTTGCGTAGAAAGGGACTAGTACAGCTGGTGGCAAATTAGTAAAAGATGCTGATGAGAGAACATAGTTATTTAGGGTCTGTCCTTTGAAAATAAAAATGACAAACTTGGATTTTCAGTACAAGAAGCAGAGTTTGCTGCTTGCATTCAGGCTGCTCAGAACCTACTCACTTTGCTTTACTTTTTCTCTGTGTTACGGCAAAAGCATGGGTGGGTTAGGGTGGCAGATACGGAGGGCCACGCCTTTTCTGTTGGCAAATGTGACTAATGTGTGCATTGGAAGGAGGAAAAAGGCACTCACCTGGTTATCAGCTGGCCTGACTCACACCTCTTGGCATGTGGAACACCAAGTACTGAGAAACTCGAGTTGGTGTTTAGAGAGATGCCTATCAGCTTTCCCAACATCTAGACTCTGAATGCACTTCTAATCACTTGCAATAAATAGCAGTTCAGTTCTTGGAAGCATTTTTAATCACCAAAGAGGAAGTAAACGTGCTTGCCTCACAGCCCAACAGGTAGCACGTTTCAGACTTCATTGTTCCTATCCTGAACTGCTAAGTTCGGATGTTCAGAGGGCAGATGGATGGTTGCAAGTGAAAACAGAGGCGGTAACCTAACACCAGGGGTGTTTCACACTTTTGCTACACAGCCTGGTAGCCCCCAGAAGCCTGTGCACCCAAGAAATGGTAAAGGCCGTTAGCAAGTACCCATGAGTCTCCTCCTAGCCCTTCCTGGCTGGGGCCATCCAGCAGAGTGCCACGATTTTGACACAAGAGATGCGCATTCCTGGAGCCTCACCTCTGGTAAAAGCCAAATTTACCTCTCAGTCTCAAAGAACAAAGTAGAACGGAAAAGAAGTTGAGGACTCCAGGTTTAAAAAAAAAAAGATTTTCAAAGCAACTTCTTCAAAGGCCCTTTTACGTTTATTTTAAGGAGACATTTGAATTTAAGTGACACTGTCAATCATTTCCTTTTTCAAATATGACAATGCTATTCTACCCCTAAGTCTTTCTCAGGGCTTGATGGAAATGAGGGGGAAGTTATTTTCTTACCTAGAAATTCACACAAAGAACATCTTGGCAGGGGCAAGTAATTCAAATGTTTTATTTTCAGTGTTCTTTTTAATTCAGCTTTTTTTTTTTTAACATTTACTTATGATTAAATAAACTTTTATAGAGAGAACGTACAAAATTTTCTGAGGTATCATCTGGGAATACAACAGACTCAAGGAAATGAAGAACATGGAGGTCAGAGAGCAACAAAGTGCTGAATTCTCCAAAGTATAGTTTTTTTTTTTCTTTATAATCTCCAACTTTTCAGAAGCCAATGAAGCCAAACTGCAAACTCCAACTATCATATCCTAAATAGTACCCCCGGTTACGCTATCACTTACGTATTTTAATATTTAATAGGCTTTTAAAATGCGATTAAAAATGCTTTACCATAGACGTACCCCATTCCTTTTGAAAATTAAAACAAAAATCAAAAGGTACAGAGAGCAGCTCTGGGCCCCACCCCATAAGGGGGAAGGAAGCCAGGGTACAGTCCCAGAGACTCTGAGTTCTGGGCAGTACAGGTATTTGAGAGAGAAGCAGCTTGTCAGGTGGGCCCTGGAGGGAAGCCCATTATAACTGTGGGGGTCCTGACATTTGGGGTAATCTAAACCTTGTTACTGTGTGAATCACTCCTGGTGGGAGGGAGATTTAGAATGGATGCCTCCTTACCCAAGCAATTAAAATCATTTAGGAAACAGAGAAAATGGGCAATAAGGATCTCCCTCCTAGAGAGCACTTGCTGGTGTTCAATCAGACAGTTTCAATGACAGCTCGACGGCAGAGATGCAGTGTTTGCTGAATAAGGCACCCGAATAAAGGCTGGGGCTCAGCCCCACAGAGATCTCTGAAATCGCTCTGATAGAGTCCTGCACAGAGCATCAGACAGCTGTCACCTTAGGTCTATGGTGTCTCTGAGCACTAGGCAGAACGAGGACTATTTCCCTAGGAATGAACTCTGGTGGGTATCAAACACACAGCCTGGCCATAGACCACGAGCAAGCTGGTACTCAGACACTGTGTGCTGATAATGAAGACAAAACTCTGAACTCCAAGTCACACAAAAGCAGCACTTGGAAAAAAGCAAGTAATAAATCTTTGTAAGCTCTAAAAATTATCTCCAGAGCCTCCACAAACAAGGTGAAATGTTAAGAGCAGCTCAGGGGCTGGTGCCACAGAACTGACCACTCCCTCCTCAGCACTTCTGGAATGTTCCTATTACAGCTCTTCCCCAAGTACCACATTTGTTAATTTATTTGCCATGCTCCCTGAGTGTCTTGAGAGCAGAGGATGTCTTTTTCACAGTTTACTCCCAATGTTCAGCACAATACACAGCACATTTATATTGCTAAATAGACGGTAAAAACAAACAAACAAACAACAAACAAACCCCCCAAAACCCAAAGAACTTACTCAGGTATGTGATAAATCCTAAAAGGACTACCACCCCTGATTTTTTTTCAACTCCCAAAACATCTACACATCATTTTGGGTGTTACTGTCCACTTCTCCATTTCTGATGGGGTCTTTGAAGCCATATGAGTTGTAAAAATATCACCGAGGTCAAGCATAATGGCCAAGTTCTAAACAGGGAATGACAAGTGAAAACACGTGTTTTCTTCTTTCATGCTAAAGCCCTGCCCAGGTCTCAGCTAACCAAGGAAGTCAAAGTCACACATTGAGTCTTTTAGTTTCCTTAATTCATCAAAGTCCCATCTTTCACAAACATCACTTGCCTGCCTCGGTATCAGTGCTCGGCCGAAGGCCTTCGTGTTGGTTCAGTATTATCGGCTGTAAGCCAGATGCCTCCAGGGCTACGGGCCACGTTTCCAAGAACACATGCAGTATTTCTGATGGTCTTACACATTGGGTATATTGAGTACAAAATTGTTTTTCTACCAATCTGATGAAAAAGTAATCACCCAAAAGAAAATGTTCACAGAAGGACTACAGGAGTTAAACTGAGGCCACAGAAGCACAGGGAAAAGATGTCAGCTCTACCTGGGTTTGGGCCTGTCAGTCCTCACCCTGTCATGGGCTTCTACACTTGCATCCATTCATTAAGAAAGAGGATGGATTTTCTTTCCTGATGCCCTTGGAGGACGATGTGGCTCCTAGATGGTTAATCACTTCGGGCCAGGGTCAAGAACCTGCAGTTGGAAAGCCACATGGAGCTCCTCAGCAGCTTGTATTAGCCTCTTCAATCTGCTGGCATCAGACAGTAATTTTCAGCAGTACACAAGTGCTAAGGAGTTTTGTTGGCCAGAAGGCCCTTTGATGGCTCTGTAATCAACTCAGCTTCAACAGGCCTTTTGCACGAACCGAAAGCAAGTCAAACCTTCGGAAAGCCATTAGTTCCCTCCAAGTAAAACACTGTCTCTTGCCTCTCCTAATGCCGTCCTTGTGGAAATGACGTCCATGAACCAAAAGAAAATTTTGTTGGTAGCAGTTTGAAAACAGATCATATGACACTTCTGTAATCCTGACATTAGAGTTCTATGTTTAAGTGACGTCGAAAGTCAACGTTAAATAGTGTATTTAATGATCAGGAAATGAGAGAGAGAGAAAAAGAGAGAGAGCAGATCTTTGGAAAAATGGATTTTCGGTAGAATTAACTACACAGACTGAGGTTGTTTTCCATTTCCGTTAAGCTATCCCAAAGTGGCTAGGTTTTTAAACAAAAGCAAAAAGTAGGAAAAGACAGCTTTGCTTCTTGTCCCACAGTATATAGGAAAGAGCTAGTAGGCAACAGTCTCCAAAGATAACACAATTTGTAGGGGCCGCCCTCTAGCAGGAACGCTGCTGCTCGGCTCATCCTCGCGGATCAATCTGGTCGTCTCCAGCACATCTGCTCGTGCGCTGACAAATGATGAATCCCATCTCTGAATCCGTAAGCAGAAAGAGGCTGCCTGATAAACAACTATGAGCGGAAATGTATGCACCTTTCATAAGCAAGACAAATCACTCGTTCTCACCAAACGCTTCCAACAGGAACACTAATTTTGTATTTATTTGCACGGCATATGTACTGCGTCCGAAGTGGTGCATTAAAAAAGATCTCAGGCAGCCAATTGCTTTGATTACATTTATTCATTGCAGTATTACAAGGGCTCCATGACAGAGCAATGAAATAGGAAGCTAGTGAAGACTGAAAACACCTCATCAATGGCTCGTCAGGGTGGGAGACTTTTCTGGCGCAAAATATACATACACACACACATGCACTCATCCCTGATGCAGGGAATTTTTTTTTTTTTTTAAACAAAATACTATAGTCATGCATCTTAAATGTGCCAGATGCCTTTCCTGTCAACCAGCAGTTATTTTTATTAATAACTCCAAGAACACATTGTGGAATCCTTTTTGTTTTCAGATCCGGTCATGTGACTCCTTTGGCACCAGGGAACACTGGGTAAATTGTCATACTCTAACATGCCAATGAATGGTCTCTTTCAAAGTCAAGTTAGTGATGAATTGATATTTGCTAAGGCCTAAGCAAGCACAGGGCACTATATATATACTCCTTCTATGCTATCTGCAATGATGGATGGAAGTAAGAGGTAGAGAAGAAGTCAGAGAGACAAGCTCAAACTGCCAACCAAGCAACTACAAGTAGATTGTTTTAATCAAGTCGCAAAAGAAATGGCTTTTTGTATTACTTACTGTGGCTTCATTCTCCTACTGTACACATAGATCATGGGTATACTGTACCACACTGGCCTGGCTTAAAACTGGAATGCAGAAAAAAAATGCAAGAGAAGATACAGCTTTCTTTAGGGCCCAAGAAGGCGGCTATTTGGGCAAAGTATTTTCTCAGAGATGCCAGAACTGAAGATCTGACTTTCCAAAAGAGGCTCGAGATGGGTTTGCCATCATCCTTTAATAATGCTGCCTCTTCCCTAAAACAGAAATCCCTGGAACCAGGATACAGGGATGATGGGATCACACAGCATCCTCCAAGCCTTCTAACAACAAAGCGTCCATGGTCAGAGGTTTTCCACTTATAGTTTGAAATGTTAGGGCGAGATATGGACAGTGTTGAAGAAACAGAAGCCTACCTCATGAAACCAATGCACGTTGTGCAAATAAATACAGAATTAGTGTTTAACCTTGGCAGGACATTTTTGGTTGAAGTTAGCTGTAGAACATTAAAAAAGATATTAAATGGATTAGATATTCACATGAAGTCTCCTGTGATTTTTAGCCATTAAAAAAAAAAAGCATTTTTGATGATGTATACTAATTGTGAATGATTACAAGATGTGACTGTGTAATTGTGGGTTTTTTCCTCCAGAAATTTCATGGTAATATAATTTCGGTAGAATAGTTTGAAAGAATCCGCTATTAAAGTAAGGGCTTTGGCTTAGATGGAATCACTATTTTTTGAACAAACAAACAAAAATCATACTCTAAAACAGCATTCCATTTCAGAGAGAGTGGTTAATTATTTATGTAGTAGGCTGCAAGTTCCTAAGATGGTCTCTCTAAAATTCTGCGATGGTTGTCTGAGTGGAGAGCCGCAAAAATCAAGCGGTCTAAACTTTTGATTTTACAACCAGGAAAATGAGGAATAGAAGCAAACTAACCTACCCAAGAAAACATAGCTCGCATAGCTGAAATCAGAGCCAAACTCAAACCTCAAAATGCAATTCATTATTTTAGTTGGGGCAAAAAGCTAGCCATGTTTTCTTTCCTCTTAATTCTTTGAAGTTTAGAACCAACAAACCTTATGAAACAATGGACTTCTAAAACAATCTCTCCTTTTCCCACACTTGGACTGTATGGGAAAACTGGGTATCACACATGCGATGCTACCGTCAGCCATCAAAATATTTTTTCCTAGAATTTTGCTTCACACTTAACATGAGAGGATTATTATTTTCTCTTTTTTAAAAATATTTTATTTATTTACTTGACAGATATCACAAGCAGGCAGAGAGGCAGGCAGAGAGAGCGAGGGGGTGAAGCAGGCTCCCTGCTGAGCAGAGAGCCCCATGTGGGGCTCGAACCTGAGACCCTGGGACCATGACCCGAGCCGAAGGCAGAGGCTTCAACCCACTGAGCCACCCAGGCGCCCTGAGGATTATTATTTTCAAAAGGGCAACAATCAAAAATAAAGAAATATTTGGATATACCTTTAGATTTATTTATTTATTTATTATTTTTTGTAGAGAGAATAAGTTTCTGAAAAGATGAACAGGTAAAACTTGACATGTGGGAAATACTTGCTTTGATTTCTGTTACACCATGGACTCCAAGACACGGTCACATAAATAAACTGGACGATGTGAGAGGGAGCAGGAAGGGTCTCTGGCAGAAGTAAAGACACCAGTGTTGACTGTCTGTTCAATCAGTCCTTTGTTTTAGGTCCAGATACGCAAAATGTGAGCCCGCCTGTCCATCTCCTCGTCTGGAAGAAGCAATCTTTCAGACGTGTGTGGGCTTTCATGGATTGTGGTGGTTAAACTAGTACTCCACCAAGTTCAACAGTGCAAAGTGGAATCAGGCAGAGATCTAGCCAAAAAGTCCTTGAGAGAATGTGCTTCAGATAAAAGAAATCTCCAGGCCTGCAGTGGCTGAATTAAGTAAAATGACATAATTATGTCATAAAATGACACTGAGTGGGAAAACATAACTTGCGCCTAAAGCTTTTTTTTTTTTTTTTTTTTTGCAGGCTGGTTACTTTTCTATACAATAAATTCAAGGAGTGTAAAAACTTCATTCAAAGCTTGCCAAAAAACCATGTTTCCTAAAATAGTAATACTGATACCTTTTAAAGAAAAGAAAAAATTGAGCTCCAATGCTAATTGGTTCACATGATAGTTTCGGGGATGCTTATTTTCTTTTTGATGAACAATTGACAATGGTCAAAAGGACGGAGGCTTTCAAATATAGAGGGACTTTAGCAATCTCCATGTGCCCAGTAATTAATCAGGAGAAAATTTCATGCCATAATCCTTCTACTAAGATAGAACAGGCAATTATTTCATTTGATCCTCAAAGTCTTTAAGACAAGGCCAGTCAAGAATTAACCCATATTTTAGAGATGAGAACATGGATGGTCCCAGTTGCCAAACTCAGAGCTAATAAGTGGGAGCTTTCTGGGCTCCTAGAGCAGATGGAAAGTAAGAGATAAGCATCTAGTGTCTAAGAGTAAACTGAGGTTTTCATGAACAGATGGGCCTGGACTATCCTATTTCGTGCTCATCCACATTGAGCACCACTTCCTTTAGTGTCTTAGGCAAAATGAGATCTTTTCAGCCATCATCTAAAACATGATGGTTGCCAGGTTTCTCACGGTGGTAAGAGGAACAGGTGGTCCTGTAGAGCCCTTGCCACAGACTAAGGTGTGGCCAGCCTGAGCTCTGTTCTCCCCAGGCATGAGGAACATACAGCCGCCTTCCTAGGCCCCTCTAGACTGTCAAGATTCTCACCATCCACAGGGCTGCCCACCCCAGACCGAAACAGTGCCTTTCTCAAATGTAAATAGGGACTGGTTAGTTTTTGTGGCATTCTGGAAATGGAAGCCAGTCCTTCTAAGGCATCTGTCGATCTTTCAAAGCTTTTTGATTTCTGTCTCTTACGCACATTCTTCAGATGGCAAGCTGCACTTGAGTAGGGGACTGCCTGTTGCAGGGTCTTCTTAGAGCAGACAAGACATTAGCAAAGAATACTCTACAGTGACTCTCTTCGCAGGCCAAGGGCTCTCACCTGGTTCCACTAAATGCAGAGATGTTTTTAGATGTGCTCTAATTACCGATGGGTCCACAAAACTACTGGTCCCTACACGTGAACTCTTGTCAGTGAGCCTCTCAGAAATGTCAAATACCAATTTCACATAGAAATATTTAAGAAACTTCATTCAGAACGTTTATTTTAATATAGCTGAATTCAGGGATACTATGTTACCATTCATATAACCTAGGCATTTCTTCACATATTGAGGGCAGTGTAAGGATTTGAACACAGGGAACAGGAGTTTATTCCTCGTTCATAGTGCTGTATAGGAGAGTGATGAATGTGTTTGCCATCGACGCTTGAGGCAAATTGGTTCTTCTGTCTGGGCGCCAAATTCTCCCTCCATTTCTCAAATAAGTAATAAAATCCACATACCTTGCAGGACCAGCCCCAGAGCTAAATGATAAAATGTATGGGATGTACCTTAATTTAAGGCACTTACAATTTTTGTTCCATTTTCTATTTTGCAATAAAATGTATGCCTTTTATCAGACATTGATGCAAACAGAATACCCAACTTTTCCGGTTCCCCCACTCCCAACCTATACAGCATCTTAAGGGAGACCAGTGTCAGCTAAAGCCACCTCAAATGTCATTAATAATCTGCAATGTGACTTCCACTGCGCAAGAATACTTCTGAGTCATACCAGTATTCTCTCATTCTAGGTGGAACACTATAGTATTCTACAGCAGTATCCCTGCAGGGTACAATGGGAAATAGAATCAGTCTCTGTAACTGTCAATTTAGCCATTTTAAAAGCTTTAGAATGTAAATATCAGATGTTACAGAATTAGAATCTGATATAAGATGTCACTTAATCCAACAGTCGCCTGCCATAGCAAGTACTTTAATAATATCATGTATACAGCCCTTGATAAGTGGCAGGCAAAGGCCCTAAGAGCTTTTTACTTGTATAATTATGTGTATGAACTCATTTCAGCCTTGGCCATCCTAGGACACTGGTATTATCATCTTTTTTCACATAAAGAGACAGATACAGAAGGTTAATTCACCAATCCAAGGGTGTAGGAGATGGCACAGCAAGAATTCAAACCCAGGCCAACTGGCATTAGAGTCCCTGCTGTAGACCAGGACTCAGCCAGGTTTTTTTCCGAAGGGCCACAGAGTAAATACTTCTGGCTTTGTGGTACACACACGCTCTGCCACAAATAATCCATAAAGTGTGGTTTGCCAACGGCTGCTCCAAAGCACAACACTCCAGTGTTGGTAGTTTTCAAAGTAGTTTTATGTGCAATCCGTTTGATTCCCACTACAGTCTTCAATAGTCATGACATGTTCTATTGTTTCCCTTTGGTCAGCAAGAAAACTGAAGCCCAATGTCGGTCTCCCTTAGAGCAGCTGCTGCTGTGGCCAACGAGAACAGAGACCACGTGCCTGGACTCTGGATTTAGGGACTCATCCTTACAAGGGCTCCTTCTATCTACTGTCCCAACTCCCTACAAATCTTCATATTCCTCTCCACCAGACAGACAGTCCATTCCTGAAACAGTTACCAAAGTGGCCTCGATGATGGTCACATCACTCTTCTACACTGGGGATTCATTCTATCCATCTGTGGTCCCATCAGAAGGACGGGGGGTCTCTGAACATAATTATTTTAAAATTTCCTTACATTCTAATTTGAACACAACATGTAGTGATAAATCTAAGACACGGTTATTCTTTTAACTCTGAAAAGGAACTCAAAGCAAAATATGTAAGTTAAGGGAAAAAAAAAGAAGTCTGCTTGATTTCACAAAGCTGAAAGAATGCCTTATTACTTTCCTGACAATCTCTTTAAGTTTTTTTTTTAATTTTTAATTGAAGTATAGTTGACATACAGTATTATATTAGTCAGGTATGCAACATAATGATTAGACATTCACACACAGTACAAAATGCTCTCCACCATTATATAGTTATAATATATGGTAGTTACCATCTGTCACCATACAAAGTTATTCCATTATGACTGATTTTTTTCATTGAAATCCAAACTTTTTTTTTTATTATTAATATTACCAAGTACATCTATTATTTAAAAAAAAAAAAAAAGGGACTATTTTTACTCTGGCTCTGACAGAGATATGCAATTCTAGCCCTCTCTCTGTGGCCCAAACCCTGAGCAGTGTTTTCATGGTTTTTGGTAACTTCTGCTGGGAAAAATGAGAAAATGCCCAAGAGGCTTCCACTTCCCAGCTGCACGGTGCGTGACAGTAAGCAGATGTGTGAGGGGACAAAACTGCAGTGATGGTAAGGATACTAAGAGTGATTATAATAAATGTCAATATTAACTGACAGCTGATGACGAGGCAGGCATCGGTCTAGGCATGTGTTAAATCATTTGATCCGTAAGCAACCCAGAAGGGAAGCACTACTACCATCCCCATTTAAGAGTAAGAAATGGAGGCGGAGAAAGTTTGGGTAACTCATGAGAGAAGAAAGCTGGGAGAGATCTGACTCAGAGTGCTGGCTCCTAGACCCAAGGTCACCCATTCTTACAGTTTCTTTGATGAAATACTAGCTAGGGTTTACTTAGAACTAGGCACCATTAAAAAGGCTGGCAGCTCAAGTTATAGCAGTCCAAAAATCATTCATATAAATGGGCTTCACACTATCCTGTAACTCTTTTCACAAAGCTTTCTATTTTACAAGGTCAAGGGAATGAAGATTTCAGAAACCCCAAAAAGAAAAGGATTTGCTTGCTCATTTGTGTTGTTTTTTATATTCCACTTACACGTGAAATCGTACAGTATTTGTCTATCTCTGTCTGGCTTATTTCATTTGGGGTAATACCCTCTAAGTCCATCCATGTTGTCACATACAACAAGAGCTCATTCTTTTTTATGACCGTGCCATACTACATACCCATATACAGCACATCATCTTTATCCATTCAGTTACGGATGGACACTTGGGTTGCCTTCCCTCTCTTGACCAGTGTTCTCTTTGGGTAAATACCCAGTAGGGGAATTACTGGATCATATGGTATTTCTATTTTTAGTAAGATATGTTTGGATGTGGTCCATGGGTACCAGGTATGACACATAACCATCGATGGTATGCTGCAGGGAAAAAGACTAACCCCCAGGTCTTGGAAAAGTTGCTCAGGGGCTAGTTCCTGGCTCTGCCTCGTGTAGCAACAATTTCTGTGAACTGTAACATGAGAGTGGTAGTAATTTCCTTCTGAGAGTTAGTCGGGGGTATAAAAGAGACAACGTGTGTGAGGGCACTTTATAAAGTATGAAAGGATGAAGAACCAGTTATTTTACTACGATGCTCTCCTCTCAGGAATTAAGTTTTAGATATAAATATCCCTCCAGAAGGGAAATCCATGAGGCAATACAAGTACTCCAAAAGAGAAGGAGTGATGGGGAAAAGAAAAGAATCGCCACTGATCCAATTCAATTAAATACCCCAAAACTTAGGAGAGCTACTTGGTTTCCCCCAGGGACTTGATCACTCTGTGGGCAGGCACAGCCCCTTCTAGGAAGGGGTGAGCACTAACTGCCAGCTCCATAATCCCCAGCGGCCCTTCTGGAGCCTCGGGAAAGAAGAGTACATGAAACAGGAAGGGGAAAGATGGAAGTCGGGAAAGATCTCATCCCTACTCACCAATGCCCTGCCACCTCCTGCTTCCTAAGCTTGATGACTCTCATTGATTCCAAAAGGTCAAGGTCATAGTAACCCGAGAGAAGGTAAACCCATTGATTAGATTTTATATCCCTAAAGGGAGAAACCATCTCCATTTCACATCTCCCCAAGGTATAGTAGTTTTAATGCTCAGAGGAGACCCTGACCTTGAAGAAAAGCTCTTGTTGGTCTAACACAGACTGCCTTCTCCAAGTGGTAGACAATTATCCAGCAGGACCCTATACATTAGGCCATTGCTATTAACATTAATTTATCTTTTTCGATATCTAAGAGAATTCTACAGAATTCACCAAATACATAACAGAGATGGGAAGTTGATTTTTTATGGTTTTCCTTCTATTAAGTGAAGCATACTAAATACTAAATTTTTTTCTAAATTATATACACATTATAGTTATTCTGTGGGAGTAATTCTTTATAGCCAGTAAGAACGCATTTTAATGTTTTCGTAAAAAACAAACAAAAATCCTACACCTAAAAGGTTCTTCCACACATTATTATATTTTCTGTCCATCTTTGCAGGGTTTGTTAATGGCTATTCTATCTGGGATATGAAAATACCTCTTCTGATACTTTCTAAGTAAAACCTTAACCCTTAGAGTTCAGAAATAATTCCATTAAAAGGTAGAATAGTTTTATAATAAATTTCATATGCAGAATCAAGTGTTATTTCAAAGAAAGGCAAATTGCAATTGATGTCCAGAAAGCCAGCTGGTCACCCTATAATCTGTTACCATTGTTGGAAGTGGTACGGACAGTAACCGCTCGTTTACTGAGGCATCTTGGTTTCTCCCCTACATTTCAAGGTTAACAAATTACCATAGGGAGAAATGAATTACTCCAGAATATAAACATGCATTTTTTTAAAAAGACTATTTATTTATTTGACAGAGAGACAGTGAGAGAGGGAACACAAGCAAGAGGAGGAGGAGAGGAAGAAGAAGGCTTCCCGTGGAGCAGGGAGCCCCATGTGGGCTCCCTCCCAGAATGCTAGGATCATGACCTGAGCCAAGGCAGTTGCTTAACAACTGAGCCACCCAGGCGCCCCTAAACAGTTGTATATTAAAGCATGCATCTCATTTGTATTAGAAAGAAAAAATAATTAAAGCTTTGAGCATCTTTTGAAGAACCCTCCCATTCTGATGTTCTAGTTCAATCTCATACTCCAAATTAAAGAAGTATGACTGCTGGCCATTCTTCTAAGTCACTGATACCAGAACAAAGAATTTTTGCATAATACACGTAAGATCCTAATAAAACAAAAACATACGAATATTAAATAATTAGGAGGTTTCTCTATTTATCCTCACAAAAACAGTAAGTGGAGTAGGGGGTAACAATTACAAATCATTTCAGAGAAAAGGTGGTGGGAAGAAACTAAACTGACAGGCAACGAAAAACATCAGGGATGTGCACAGTCCTCGATTTACCTAATCCTTTGATTATACCTCCCAATTATCACATGCCAAATAGTGTAAGATGAGTTTTAGTGCCAACAACCTGAGTGAGGCACTCGGATCCACATGTTGCAGAGAGGAAAATGGGAGTCCCAGAAAAATGACCTATCCTGGCCAAGGTCCAAGTGCTCCCCTTTGCCAGAGCCAAGATTCAAATGCCTCCCCCACACACCTTTGAAGGGACACTTGCCGTGAGATTCTGCAACAGCAGCTCCCATCAGCTTGGAGGTGGGGAGGTCAGTGTGCCGTCTGCCGCAGCTGTGCGTCTGCCGCAGCTGTGCGTGTCTCTAGCTGTGCTCTGAGCACCTGAGAAGGGCTCAGCTCAATCTGGTGCTGGGCCTCAGTCATTCTCTGTCACCTTGGCCCTCTCCTGGGTCCCCCGCCTCTTGTTCTACGCGGGACACGTTGTCTAACATATCCTGCCGAGACAGATGTACAGAGTAGAGCAGCTTAAAAAAGAATGAGTCTTGGCAAACTCTTGGCTTATTAGCCCACACACCAGTTCAGGATGACTGGAATTCTCAAATCAGATTACCTGACAGGCAATTTCATTATCTTGCTCTGGTACACCTTCCGAACCTCGAGATATAGCCAGATACACATCACCCATTAATCTGTTTGGTAGGTCAGCGTGCAGCTTTGTAATTCTGTTTGTGCAGTTACCCATGTTCAAGATTTTCTTAGTGTGCTTGTGTCTCTGGTTATATATGCCGTTCTGTATAGAGAAGGGGAGTGGAGATTTTCTCATATTTTCAACGAATTTAAAGTCATCCCCCCCTCCCCAAGGCCATGGAGTCTTAAAGTCATCGATTTAAATTCCTACCTGTTTATTTCTCATCTAGTCATCTTAAACCAAATGTTAAAACACCCTGCCATATAAGGTAAATGCTGACCACACAGGAGTTTAATTAACCTGTGACAGAAGAAAGGAATGCAAAGAATGGCTAAGAGCTTTGAGTTAGATGTGCGATACACACATTCTGTAACGGCAGTACAGACACCTCATCTGATCTTAGGACAACTCTTCACTAAATCTCCAACTGAAAATAATGGACAGGAACTTCTTTATAAGATACCAGCAGAGTACAAAGATCCATTTTTTTTTTTTTTTAGATTTTATTTAATTATTTGACAGACAGAGATCACAAGTAGGCAGAGAGGCAGAGAGAGAGAGAGGAGGAAGCAGGCTCCCTGCAGAGCAGAGAGCCCAACATGGGGCTCGATCCCAGGACCCTGGGATCATGACCTGAGCCGAAGGCAGAGGCTTTAACCCACTGAGCCACCCAGGCGCCCCCAAAGATCCATTTTAAAAAGAGATCAACAAGAGGTTCCTTTCCCGTCTTTCCTCATCTTCCATTCAGGAGGCTGGGAAGGAAGGAAAGCTTCATTTGGAGTAGAGGGTGAACGTTTCCGTTCCTGTTAAGCACCATGACCCAGCTTACCAGTCAACCCTCCCCATAACCATCCAGGATTCCAGGATATCAAACAACTTAGTCTTTGCTGCTGGGCATGCTTATTATGCCCTTTCTTTGCCACACCTTTACTCCCCACAAATACTCCCTCCTAAACCCCTACACCACTTACTGCCTATTTGGTAAATCAACCCAGTAGCCACACTTTGGCCCACGTAGGTCACAAACTGCCCTTTTGGTGGATCAACATCTTGTGCCTGTCGAAACCTGGTGTTCATGGTGTCTTATCCACCCTGGTGTCTCCCACACCAACTAGTAGTAACAAGGAGACTAAATCTCACCAGTATTTTCTATACACCAGGCACTGCATAAACTGGGTACATACCTCCTTTTCTTTTTTTTTTTCTTTCTTCAAGATTTTATTTATTTATTTCACAGAGAGAGAGATCACAAGTAGGCAGAGAGGCAGGCAGAGAGAGAAGAGAAAGCAGGCTCCCCACTGATCAGAGAGCCCGATGTAGGGCTCAATCCCACGACCCCGGGATCATGACCTGAGCTGAAGGCAAAGGCTTTAACCCACTGAGCCACCCACGCGCCCCCATACCTCCTTTCTTAATCATCTTAACCAAAAAAATCACATAAAACTCTGCGGTGTGACAGAGCGCAAAGTAAAATTCACAATTTCTGTCCTTCAGCCTAGAATTCTGTTCCCTTCCCCACAAGAGTCTCAAATTTCTCAAACCAGGTGGTCTGCTACAAGAGGCGGTCACCTGAACCAATGAACCAATGCTCTCATGAAGCCAGTTTGTCACTCCACATCCCACTGATGAAAAGCCACGGGAAGACGTTTTCATCAAAATTTTGATCTTATTCAAATCCATTCAGCACATCTCCTCTGCCCTAAATTATCCACTGTGTGGGAGGTGGGTCTCATGAAGGTGGTGACGCAGGAAGAAATTAAATGACTGCTTGAATCTAAACCTCAAGGTGCTGGTCTCAAATCCCCCTCGGTCACCACCTACCTCTCTCCTTCCTTTATCAAGCTCAACATATCCAGTATCTTATGTTCCTTTGTGTGAGGATTTCCTTAATGTCCACCTTCCTGGTGAATTGTCAGTCACCTTAAGGAGAGCAGGCATGTTTGTTACCTGTCACGTTTCAGCCCTCAACCTTCGCACTGCGACGCATGTGAGGTAGGTGCCCAGTAAATGGTTGTGAGCCGAGAAGGGCTGGGAGAGGGAAGGATGAAGTTCAGGTGGCCGGCATCCTGGCATGAATCTGGACTAAGTGCTATCTCAAGAATTATGCAGCCCAGTGGCTAATGCTGAGGGCTGATGGGAATTCAGAAGCTGTGTTGCCTAGGGCAATAATGGTAAAAATTATTTCGCCTTCTCCTATCTGAATGATGGTATTTGTCAGCTGACACACACAGAAGTAAATGCAGTCCTGGTTAGCTGGGAAATTCTCCTATGTTCTGCCAGGACCTCTCTCTGCACGCGGCGGCTCTCCTCCGCGCTCTAGGGAGAAGGAAAGGAACCTCTTAATATCAAAGATTTTGCTTAATAAAATAATAAATGACCTTCCTCAGAGTTCCTTTAAAAAGAAAATAGTTTATATATTTAAGTTTTGCTACTTCTGGATGCATTTAGAAATGCTTTCACCTCTGAATAACTAAAATATTTGGCTTCATTTAATAATGATGTAGAAACAAGGCCATCGAGCAAGCCCAGTGGTTCCTAAGGCAGATTTCCAGTGAAAGAAGCTTGTAATCCAATATTCACTGAAACGTTAGATCAGTTGAAGGAGGAACTGAGTGTTGCTGGGGGAGCTGAGTGACCAAACATAAGGTGTTTCAAAGGGTGCCTGGCACATGGTAAATGGGAACACTTGCTATGATCATTATTTTGTGGTTTTAAAAAAAAAAATGTGAGCCCTAAAGAGTGTAAGTTGACTTGCCCAGGTTTACACTGCAAGACGCTATCTAAGATAAGGCTAATACTTAGGTCTCAACCGCACTCTGACTCCATCACACACGGATTATGCGGTTTAAAACAGACCTATCACCAGCCTCTTTTCCTTTTCCCCTTTTCTTTTGCATTTTACACTGAGCAAATAATTTCCTGGCTTTCAGGAAATTGTCATTTTTAAATGCTTACTCCCTGATTATATTCATTAAAGATTTCCAAATAGTCCTGAGTCTAGCAAAGTAGAAATCTTACCATGATTATGTTATTACAGAGCTGAGGGAAGAGAATGGATTTCTCTTCCAAAACTTCTGTGAGTCAATATAATTCCCATTATACTTTCTGTGCTGTTTTATTATCCCTCTCTCTTTATTAGAGGTTTAGATTTGAAGCTGCTCTAAGAAAAAGGATAGGAATGGAAAGAGATTTAAATTGCTCTTTGTCCATATTAAGGCCAAAGCTTTAGCAGATAAGGACAAAGGGAAGGTCAAGTCACAATGGTCATAGGCTGTGACCTAATTATGTCTTGACTAACTTACTTTTTGTCCTTTCATTAAAGAGAATCATCCCATTTAGACTCGGTTATTCTGCAACAATGAAAGCCATATATGTTTAAATGTATAGTTTTCCCCTGATGTAATTACTTTCTAAATGGGAAGTACTTACCGAGAAGAATCTGGGTTATGTCTAAAGGAAGAGAACACCCCAAAATTTGTTGATGGGAGGTTTTTTCCTTGTCCATGTTCTGGTACTTTTATGTTTTAACAAAATATTGGGAGTAGCCATGTAGAGAATTCTGCAGCCACATGGGTACTTTCATGGCAGAATGGCAAGAAAAGACATTAGAGATCATCCTACAGTTGAAGGAGTTGACACAGACAAAGGCTGAGTGAATCACAGTGATCATGAATGGCCAAGGTTGGGTCAGAGGCCCTAACTCCCCAAGCCACAGGCCGTCTCCCTGGCCCCCTTGGGGCCACCCACCCCTCCTGACACTCCCCATTTTAAGTCATGCTCTGTCCCATAGTCTCCAAAACCCTTCCTCTCACGGTGACTTCTACTGTCCGAGAACTTATTTTCTGATCATTTATTGTGACTCTTTTTTTTTTTTTAAAGATTTTATTTATTTATTTGACAGACAGAGATCACAAGTAGGCAGAGAGGCAGGCAGAGAGAGAGGAGGAAGCAGGTTCCCTGCTGAGCAGAGAGCCCGATGTGGGGCTCGATCCCAGGACCCTGGGACCATGACCTGAGCCAAAGGCAGAGGCTTTAACCCACTGAGCCACCCAGGTGCCCTATTGTGACTCTTCTTAAATGGTCCAACTCACACGTGTGGGGTAGGCCTATAATGAGCACTGATTATTTCCTGACGGAAGAACACGACGGAATGAATGAGTAGCTCTTGACAATAAGGATGTTTGTATAGAGCCCTCTCTAAATGTTTCCTTCCAACCCCGCCATGTGATTTTTTCTCTCCCACAGTGTACTTCGGGACAGAAGGGTAACTTTTGAAATTTGATCAAGGACCAGATTACATTTGTTTAAGTTCACTTCACTACACAGTAAGTTCTAAGTAATACGCACAAATCCAAAGAATATTTGTATTTTCTCTGAAGGAAAATATGGTCTCAAATCAAGCTGTTCAAAGGTCATTCATTACATCTCTGAAAGGAATCTTCCTATAGACAGCCTGATGTCTGCAATGAACTTACAAAAGAAAATAGAAATGTACCATTCTGCAAAGATAAATATTGAAATTTACATTGATGTCTCTGGAAGAGCTATTATTCTTTAGGGAGTTTATTGGTTTAAAAAAAAAAAAAAAAACAGATACTTCTTTCTGAATGCTCCCCCCTTCCAAATCTGAGAACATGAATATACTTTGAAACAAGGATTGTGCATATATATTGCTTTGCTTAATATGTGTTCTGAAATTGACTAAAGGAACAGGCTCGCTGTGAGGATAATATATTCATATTGGATCCTATCTCAAACTTGTTACTGTAAAACACTTTGGTATTCTGAGTATTAGAGTAGTTATATAAAACTAGATACTCTATTTTCTCAAATGCTACAACACTGAAGATTCAAGTGTCTTATGCCGAAAGTTTATTTTTAAAAGATCGCTTTTATATTGCAAAAAGAATGAATTACTTTCGACTTCTAATTTTACATAACGCTTACCAGCCAATATATGAAAGATTTTCAACTTTTATTTAAATATAGTCATTGGCTGTGTTGTTAAAAATAACAGGCCAATAGAAGCTTCTCAAGTAATATCAAGTAGAGAGGGGCAGGGAGAAGAAATGGTTACTGGATTTCCCTAAACAAGATAACTAGTTAAACTGATGAAATTTCCTCTTTTAGGTACTGTGTAGTCTCCACCATCGAGAGCAGGTGAATTTGGCTCTTTGTATAAAAACATGTGAAAATACTCTGTTCTTAGGTTTTGGTTAACCGAATACTCACCCTTTTACTATTACCCTCTTATCCTTCTTTCCACTCAACTATCTGAGCCTTCTCCCACCTGCTGTTTTGAAGGTAGCTCAACTTTTGGCTGACAAGTACAAGCCAAGCTATCTACTTTTCTCTCTTTTGGTCTCATATATGCTATGAACTACATGAGTGACATGGATGTGTGGCTTAATGCCCTTGAATACCAGATTCATCATCTGCCAAAATAGGTGCTGGATTAGAATTGGGCTCCTCTCCTTGCCCCGGTCCCCAACCACCGTCCTTTACAATACGTGGTGGTGGGGGGGGCAGCCCTCACCCTTGTTAACAGCTGCTTGCTTAGACAGCTTCTGGAATGAGAATCTTTTTTTTTTTTTTTTTTTTAAGATTTTTATTTATTCATTTGACAGAGATAGAGATCACAAGTAGGCAGAGAGGCAGGCAGAGAGAGAGAGGGAGAGGGAAGCAGGCTCCCTGCTGAGCAGAGAGCCCGATGCAGGGCTTGATCCCAGGACCCTGAGATCATGACCCGAGCCGGAGGCAGAGACTTTAACCCACTGAGCCACCCAGGCGCCCCTGGAATGAGAATCTTAAATGTGCAGAAGAGTTAGTCATTACTACGAGGCCTAACCCCCGGGGTCTGCAGTTATGAACAGGAGCGCTACCTCTGTCTCAGGTTTCTAGAGACAATGCTCTTCTTTCTAGCAATGGAGGGTAACTGCTGTAGACCCTATGAGGACTCAACTTCAGTTAACTCCTCCCCTGAAAAACAGGTGAAGCTTTAGATAGTAAACAGATGCAGTTCAAGGGACAGAATCCCTGTTCACTCTTCTAGGTTCCCTAAACTCCATTCCTTCTTGGCCAAATGACCCATTTAAGACCACTTGGACCTTCTCAGCACACTAGAAAACTCCAACCACCTGTTCGCCTGCAAGGTCTTCTCTGAATTACAACTCAAAGCCATGAATTTGGTTTTTAGAGTGTCATTAATAATAAACAGGCGTAAAATACACTTTACAAAACTCTGGCCTACATGGTCTCATTTATGTTAAGAACCATGTGACAAATACCTTTGGTCGTGAGAAAATGACAACTATATAAATGATCAGGTGTCTCTTTTCCCATAGCTACCGGGAAGTTAAAAGTCACCTTCGATGCTTAAATAGACATTCTGGATTCCTCCACTCGATTCCTCCTAAAATATTCTCATCGAACTTTCTGACCTCTTTTACAATCCTTATTTCAACGGACTTTAAAAAGATGCATCTACTGCTTCAGGATACACTCGGAAGTAAGTGAAGAGACAGGAATACAGACTCATAGGTAAGCCAGTCCTCTCCCCAGGAGGCACATTAGAGTCATGAGGCTCAGAACAGTGACAAGGCCAAGAACCCAAGGTGGTACGAGCCACACAATGTCCCACCCAGGCCGGTGTATCTTGGCCCCCACGGCAGCTATGGCCAGGCCAGCGGTGAGGAAGGCTTCTCCATGTCAGGAAGTAGACCGCGGACTCACTGCTGAATTACATGAACCACGCCCGCCCTCGAGACCACGCTTCACGCAGCGAGCTCTCTTTCAGCTGAACAGTGTTTGTTTCTTGATCCCTTGACAAAATTAATGATGGAGTAATTCATTACTGACAAGGCAAAAAATTTTGCCACGATGTTTACAAGCTCTAATAAATTATGGATAATTTACCAAATTAATACCAGTGAAATGAGGTCCGCGTTTTTAGATTTTCATTTATCATTCCATCGAGTTCTTTCCTGCCACCCTCTCTCTTTGTCTCTATCTCTGCATGTGTGGGTGTGTCTCAGCATGTGTCTCTGTGTCTGCCTTTGTGTGTGTGTGTGTCTTTTTGTGTATGTCTGCGTGTGTGTGCGTGTCTCTGGCTGTGTGTGTATGTGTGTCTCTGTGTCTCTTGCTCTATGTGTATCTAAGTGTCTGTCTCCTGCTGTATGTGTGTTGGGAGGGTCTCTGTGTGTATCATTGTGTATATGGGTTTGTGTGTGTGCGTGCACACATGTGTGTGTCGCCAAGTGTGTGTGGATTTTGTGTATGTCGCTGCATGTGTGTGTCACTGGGCATGCGTATCACCATGCATGTGGGTCTGTCAGGATATAGTATAATTGGCGTGTTCTACTCTGGTGCCGTAGCTAATAAAATACTGAGTTGACTTAATGAACAGACTCTATAGGAAGTAAATGAGTATCTATATTCGAAAAAAGAAACATTTTCCAAACCCAAACATACTAGACCACAATGAGTACCAACCTCGGCCGAGTACAAACTGTGCAGAAGACTGACTCTTCCTTCAAGACATTTTTAATCTCATACAAGAAAGAAATAAAACTGAAAGAAGAGCTTCCCTTTGTGTTTTTTTTTTTTTTTCCTGTTTTGGTTTGGAAAGAGTATACTGGTGTGTGACCTTATAGAGCTGAATTATTCTTAGCATCCAGATAATTTCTTGTGGTAATAATGGGAAATTATACTCATAATGTAATATTTATATTGGAAGAACCAGCATTAAATTACTGGGCTGAGTGTTTGAGTTGTAAAATGTGAGGGGAAAGGCTTCATTTTCAGTGGATTCACAAACCAACAAGAGAGTGGGGGGGATACGAAAATAATCTCCCTCTGGCTCTGCCACCGTGTGATGAGGTCATGAGACAGACGCAGACACGCTCATAAAGATGTACCCAACTCCGTGAAAAAAACAGATTCAAGGCCCTCTGGAGAGGCAGGGCTTCATGAACAGTTCGTTCTCTTTATGGCAAAATCTTTTAAAAAGTGATCTCTTTTATTTTCCATTTTTGATGAATTCCACAATAACACCTCGTCCCCAGCTTTCTGTCTGAAGTCAAGTCTGACTTTTTCCCAACACCCCCATCCCCAGCTCTACCCTTCAAACATGGACGTCACCACCTGCTCCTTTTGTGCCCCTACCTGGGGCAGATGCCTCCTCTTCCAAGTCCTGGGACACCTACTTTCCTCTCCTAAGAACCTGTGTCCATATTCACATGCCTCCATCTTGCACGACTGCAGCGGACTCCTTGGTTAGCTTTTCACATCCAGTCTCTCCCTACAAGATTACACTTTCTCAGGAGCAATTCTCAAAACAGCAGGTCCTGCCCAGAAGTCAGCAGAGCTCCCCACCCCATTCCTGGTGCAAACAACCCTCAGTCTATTGTCTGAGCACTTCCTCAATGGGCCACTGTTTACCTCCACCGTGCTCTAGTCAGAGCATCTCAAGGGCTGTGTTCCCAAAGGATTACATCTCTGGAAGAGGGTGGGAGGTGGAGAGGGACACTTTGCAGGACCTGCTACTTCCCAGCCTTGAACAGCTGGGACTGTTTACCCAAGTGTCTTGCATAAATCCCTCGAATATGCTCCAGGCAAACTGGCCTGACAAACTGTGGTTAAAGACAGACCTAGTCTTGTCTCTCTTGGTCTTGGCTCCTAACCTACCCTCCATTCTGAATTTCAAAATCCTAATATTTCACACCCAATTCTACTAGGAAATCTTTCTTGACCTCCCTATCACATGAGGCTTCTTCTTACTTTAAATCCCAGCAGATGATATTTGATGGTATTTAACTATATTAGTTCTGCTTTTAATAAATAATAGTCTGCTTGTCCTATTCCCATTATTTGGATATAAACTGCATTGCACTCCCCAAGGAATACTGTAGGCACCCAGCGAATGTTTGTCAAAAGTCTGGCTATTGAAGCTGGTTAAAAACCACAGCTGAGATACTCTTATTTGATTCTCCATAACTAGTTTTCTGATCTGCTGCTTAGTCTGACTAAGTCTCCTTACAGTACCATTAGAATGACACAGGCAGGAACGCCTGGGTGGCTCAGTCGGTCAAGCCTTCAGCTTGAAGCCCTGAGCCTTCAGCTCAGGTCATGATTGGGCTCCTTGCTCAGTGGGGAGGCTGCTTCTCTCTCCACCTTTGCCTGCCACTCTGCCTGCTTGTGCGTATGCGCATGCTCTCTCTCATGAATAAATAAAATCTTAAAAAAAAAAAAAGAATGACACAGGCAGGTCCCCGTAGGGCCTCTTGCCCTGATCCTTACCCTCTTCTAGTTTCCTCCAGGGTCCTTTTTCCAGTTTAGCATTATTAATGAGTTAAGGATACATAGTGGTAAGTATCTGGCACTCATTTCCTACCACCATCTGATCTAAGAATCAGATATTGGGCTGGAGGAGTTCCAAAAATGTTTGCTATTAAGGACTAAACATAAAAAGTCCACACTTGCCACTCCTTGTCATCTTCCCAAGAAACCACACCCCCTACACCCTCCAGCATGTGTGCTTGGCCACATATGTGACCTTTTCAGGGATCTGGTGCTAGAAGATGGAAAACTTGAACTATTCTGGCCAATGTGAAGACCAATAATACAGTATCAATCCAACAGAAAGCCACAAAGAAAGTCCACACTGGAACTAACTGGCAGCGACCAGGAAGTGTGATATAATACTCTCCCTTCCACTGAAAACTTTCTGTGGTTTCAGGGTGAGGACGAAGAGAATTAAAAAAAAAAATAATAAACATCATATGAAATTTAAACCACACCAGGAACAAAAAATATGGACTGAAAGACCACAAAGTAGTATTTTTATGGATAACTGTCAATTTTATCAAGACAGAGTCAGGAAAATGGTACATGTAGCTACGTTATGCGACTTAAAAGCCAAATTTTCATTTTGTTTTTACATTAATATTAGGACTTCTCCCATTTCATCTGTTTATGTTTACATAGATTATGTTAGTATCAAATCCAGATCTGGAGCATCTTGGCATAAATACTTGGTTAATTCTTATTAATAAGAATTTTGATTTTCAGTGTTTCTCTGGGAAATACCTGTGTGTATATATATTCAATCCAATCACATGACTACATTGCTACATTAGGTTTTCATCATTTGCACAAAAAACCTGTTATATCTAATATGTAATTTATGCCCATCTAGACAAAAAGTATTTTTTCCCATTTACAGAAGCATTAGCTAAGTATATTGAACACAAAAGTACCACAAGGAAATTCTCCCTTTATCACATCCTTTTGTAAGTGTTAAAGGAGACGTCTTTTTTTTTTTTAATATAATGTAATTGGCTAAATGATTAAAGTTCTGTATATCACACAACAGCTGAGTGACATTAGAAAGTAAGAGCAGAACCGGCCAACTTTCAACGCTAAGAGGAAGGGGGCAAAAAGGTTAATTTTACATGATACTGCATATTTTAATTTAACTGCTGTTTCATTGGGTGTCTAAAAACACTGTTTGGAAATATCCTTTTGTCATATGTACAGAAGGGCTTTGCTATTGTCCCTCAGGAAGGCTGGCAGCTGGCCCTGCACTTTGACCTCCAACCCTGCCTCGGCAAGGGGCTCATTGATACTCCCAGAAGCTTCCCTCAATGGAAGAAGATCATTTAAAAACGAAAACCCCACCTCAGGGCTGGTGGTCCTCCCACGACCACCCTCTGCTCCTGCCCCCCTAAGTGGGGGCAGGCAGGTCTAGTCAAGCCCAACAATCCCAGGGCCTTCATAAACTCACTATTTTTCATGTATATTTGATGGGTCCTTTCCCTCTTATTCAAAGCGGCTTTCACAGTCATGTTAGTGGGTGAGAGCCTTCTATTCTAGACTTCCATTTGATTAATTTGTGGCATTCATGCATCTAATTCTCTACACACAAAGGGAATGAACTAGCTTGGACTCTATCGACAAGCCATTTCTGCCAGGAAGGTTCAAACGTAAAGGAAAAGGCGAGGTCAGTGGAGATGGTTTCCAGCTTGCTAAAAGCAGCTTGGAATAAACACAATAAAATAGTTCAACTTAAAAACAAAACAAAACAAAAAGAGAGCTATCCTGTCCAACGCTTTTGCCAATACCTAAATGCTACATTCCTTGTCAAGCCTACGTCCCCGTTCACAAGAGGGAGTGCCAGAAATTACTGCAGCTTTAAGGACAGCACATACATACCAAAAAACACTACCAGTTTCCTTTTGAATCCTATCAGTCCACTTTTTATCAACTATATGGGAAGCACAAGATGGTAAACACTACCTGCAGTATCGTTTCACTTTCAAGCTTTGGGTCTCTTCCTGTTAAGTTTACAAAAGTGTCAGAGTATTAAGGAAAAGAATACTTGGGTGCCTGGGTGGCTCAGTGGGTTAAAGCCTCTGCCTTTGGCTCAGGTCATGGTCTCAGGGTCCTGGGATCGAGCTCCGCATCGGGCTCTCTGCACAGTGGAGAGCTTGCTTCCCCTCCACTCTCTGCCTACTTGTGACCTCTCTCCGTCGAATAAATAAAATCTTAAAAAAAAAAAAAAAAGAATATTGATCTAATTCCTTATTCCTGCTATGCAATAAAAACTTCCAAGTACATCCTTAAATGCAATCCTTTGTAATTCCCTTAATTAATGTTGGCTATTCCCTCAAGAATGATGATAGCAAAAAGTTCAGTGTCCACAATAAACTTCTTACTCCAGTCTCCCTTTGTAAGTTCTCATTTGAATTTGATCAGTTAATACTTGCTTTAAAAAAAAAAAAAAAGAAAGCCATTATTTAATGGTCACTTGAACTTTTAGAAAATGTTTAAAAGAACTTAAAACAAGACCCGTGTTATTTTAAGTAGGCAGGATGAGAAAGGGTTGTCTTATGTATATCACAACTTGCCATGTGTCTTTTAATAAAAAGCAGGACTCTGGTCATTCCATGATGTCACTGATATTCTGTACAAAAAAAGTCCCCACAGACCAAATTCCACTTCCTTTCTTTTATTGCCAAAGATGAAATAAATCTTTAAATTTCAGGGGAGAAAAAAAAATGTGTAATCAATGTTTGTTTTTTTTTTTAAAGAATATACGGGGGGGAACCTGCAGGGAATAATGAAAAAAGAAATACCAAACGTAACAACCCTGGCTTCCATTTCTGCCATTTTATGTCCATGACCTTGAGCTTACCCTGCTGCTCTAAGTGGAATGTAGGTGTTGTACATGGGTGCATACTCATACTCAGGCCCTAGGAACTGAACAGGTGTTCTGCCTATTCTGGAAAGATGAGAAAACACAATGCCAGGTAAAGAGAGTGTGAGACGTAGCACCCCACTCCTGTCCCAGGCTGGGATACCTGAAGCCAAGACACCCAAGGCTCTTAAGAGGCCAAAGGCTAGATACTTCCATAGAGCTCCAGCAGCATTCTCTTTGATCCCACAAGAGTAACAGAACCATTCACCTTAAAAGGCCAATAACCAGGCTCCAGGAAGAGCATGCGAAGGAAAACCTAGTTTGAGGTCTATGTGGAATTTCTAGGCTATACTGGTGGTACTGGGCACTGGAAGGGTGCATTCTTGGCAAAATAGCAAGAGGCTTGGAATGAAGCCTTGGAATGAAGAGTGTGTTTCCAACACTGATATTCAAGTTTGCATATATCCCTTTGCATACCCGCAATATAATCGATACATCCATCTTCCTACAGGGGAGGGGAAGAAAAACACAAGAGATAAAGAAGGAAGATGAAGATCACGGGGAGAGGACAGCCCATGGGAGAGCCAGGAAAGGGACTGTGAGATGGCTGGGCTGGGGCAGAGCCTGTAGAGTCCCACAGAGGGGAGACACTGAGACCCACAGCAAAGGGGAAGGAATGTCCACAAGCAACGCTGCACGTATACAAAAACTAAATGGTGGAAAACAAAGGGAAGAAGGAAACCACAGGATACCCCACAGCTGCAGTCCTCAACCGCCTCAGTGGAGAGAAGCAATCACTCCTTCCATTGCCCACCCTCAAACTCCAGTCAGGAATGTGCCCAAGTGCCTCTGAGCCAGGTTGCCCTGGGTGGAGAACACATGAATTGTAACACGTGAGAGAATCCCAAACGCCAACATAAAGAAGATAGGAATTTGCAAGCTTGAGGTTTATGATGAAATCAACTACTTGAAACAGGTTATTAAAACCTTGATATAAAGTGTATCTTTTCCACAAAATATAACTTCTGTTTTGTAAAACTGTTGCGAGCCTTATGTATTTTTGCAAATCTATCTTGGTTTCTAGATTCAGCCTCAGATCTGAGGACAACTGGTGCTGAGAGTCCTTACTCTCAGCAGGACAATGTCAGGATAGCCAAAAGTAGGACTTTGGTCACTCGTTTCTCCCATGCTGATTCTTTTCCACCTAGAGACCAAGTCCTTTCCCTCACAGTAAATATACCTGTATATATATATATATATATATATATATATATATATATGCATATAGACACCCATGGTCTGCATGTGTTCCATAGCGGCAAACATCTGTGTGTGTGTGTGTTACATATATATATTTTATATATATAATTGAGTCTATGCTTAGCATCTTAACCCCAATATGGGCATACAGACACTTACAGTAGTGTTTATACTAGTCATAACAGAAGCCAACTCAAGTGAACTTAAGCAGAAATGCTGTTTCCTATAAGAAAATGGGACTCTCGCAAAAATTCTACTAGAAGTTTAGAGGGAAATGGGCCTAAACCTAAGACAGCAGCCACAGAAGCTTACAATTCTGGCCACTCCTGGACGTTGCCTGCTGCGCTGTTGGACTCAAGACTCCACTGCCACGCCTGCCCCCGATTAGCAGACACCGAAGGCTGGTGCCAAGGGAGGGAACTCTCAAATGTCCACAATTCTCTGTGTCCTCTCTGGACTCCGGGTCCCGGGCACAGACATCACATCGGCAAGGGAAGGCCATCTGCTTGTACCGCTGGCTGCAGGAGATCCCGGGGAACAAGAATCTGGCTTTTGGAGCCTGCTGTACCTGAGGGGAACCCTCACTTCCTAAGAGTTGTCTCCAAGAGCAGATGTCCCAGACCTCAAGGAACTGCCCTCGAGATGCTAGGCACTTCCAAACCCCGCCCCCCCCACAACCAAAACAAAGAGGTGACAGCTGTACTCTCAGAGACTTACACATTCTGAAGCAATTCATCACTACTGTTTTTCAAGGAAAAAGGGTGGTATTAAACTTATTAAGAGCAAGCATTGCCAACGACCTTTTTAAGCGAATACAGTTCTAGAGGAAATGATCGGCTAGAGAAGGACAATGAACTATTAAATTCCCCTCCCTAACCAAGCATATACTAAATTTCACTTTGAATGTGAACATTAAAAGATCTCAGACAAGGAGAAAAATAGGCCAGAATTACCTGGATTCTTGCCCTACCTCCAGAAACTTGATGCAACACAACTGAGACCTATTTAGAAGCTGGTTGTATCTGTTTAACACAAACTCTGGGCAGAAAGCTACCTCCTGATGGTTAACGAAACTGTTTCCACTTTCTGAGAGGCAAGACCCATAAAGGAAGGACCTCTAATTTCTAGTAATTACCCTGGTACCTTAAAGTCGGTAATTACATGGAGAACTGTGCCCTGAACTGGCCTTCAGTTTGTTCCAAACCCAGTGCATGTAATTAGCCTTGATTAATATCCCACATTTCACATCAACAGAAACAGTGAATCCAAATGATCCCCATATTCTGCTGCCTCAGGAAACCTCACTGTTCAAATTCTGTGCCTTTATCAAGGGAACATGCTGAGCAAATGGGATCAAATGATGCCTTGGCACCTACCTTGGTCTAACTATTCAGAGGGAAGCAGCAATGCCTTTCATGTAATCATCTTAATCCCTTGTATCAACTAATTAATACACAGAGAAAGCTTTTACTTGCATGTGAGCAATTATAGCAAGTTCCTGGTGTCCAAATGGATTCACAATATAATTCATGAACAATGAGGCGCTCTGGGAAGGAGAGCTTCCAAAGATGACTTTTAAAATGAAAAGGGGTTGGGGGTACAGAAATGAAATGATTTTGTTAGGACTAGGAAGAGAAGACCAAAAAAAAAAAAAAAATCAGTTTCTTTAAAAAAAAAAAAAAAAACTTCAGTTTCAGAACCCTGTTTTACATACAACAGGTCAATATATGAGAACAAAGTAAGACCCAATAGATTGTAAGGAGGTTTGATTCTATGTCCTTAGACAGCTAGAATGTTATGGAGTTACTTAAAGAGGCTTGAAAACAAAGAAAACTTGGTGCCATTAAATAACTAGCTTCAGCTAAAAATAAGCCAAAATAGACTCACTGCACACAGACTTTTGAAAGGCAACCAGAATTTGATCTTGGTGATTTCACATTCCTCCCCGGGACGGGGGGAACTTACTGATGGGCCTCCCATCCAGCCCCCCTCCTTCTCCAACCCCCTCCCCTCCAGTTCAAAAGACAGTGCATCCGTATTTGCAGCAGCCTGAGAACTAATCCAAGAATTGGGAACAGGGGGTAGCAAGGTTGGGGGGCAATGAGCAAGCGAGTGGGGAAGACAGCTTAGGCGCCTGCACAAAGGGACATGGAAAGCATCAGCACCTGCTGTAGGGTTTCTGCTCCCTTGTCCTCCCCAGCCGGAGTGGGAATAGCTCCAGCGTTGGGGCAGCTTGTAATCCAACATGGGGCAGAGGGCACAGGAACCTAGTGGCTCAGGCATTCAAGAAAAGGCTCAGTCATGAAGCACCACATTGTGGTAACAAGCCCAGTGTGTATGCGCTGTGAACTTCCCCTGCACAGATGGCTTGCTGTCTGGGGAAAGCATTACCCAGCATAGTCCAGTCAACAAGTACACTGAACCCAGGATTCAAAACACAAAACACTTCCTCAAATCACCCCCAACCACCAGACTACGCAGAAGCTGCTCAAAATCTGCCAGGGTCCTTTTTTAAGACTAAATGCTAATCCCACAGGTTTGGGCTCTCTGAATTAAATACTGTACTGAGCCACCCTGGGAACCAGACGGTATCCTCCCGGCTACAAGGCTAAAGAATGAGCAATCACCAGCCCGTGGAATTTTCATGATGCCGTTTCCCCACCTTCCTGTTGCATACCCACTGGCAGGAACCAAAGGGCTGTCACCCTGATGGGCGAAAACAAAGCTCAGCTACTGCGTTATGAAACAGGTTTTTTCTTTCCCAGAGACATTCCTTTATGGCGAGGTCATGTAAAACAGCAAAATGCTCAATGAACACACTCGGTCCTGTTCCCTGCAGGTGACTGTGCCCTTCAACTTGACCTGAGATACAGGGAGAGGGAAAGAAAACCACTCTCCACTTTCTAAGTAAAAGGTGACCAGACAGCTGCGATAGCAAAGCACACAGCCTACTGTTAACAACAAAAAGAAATTGAAAACAGCGATGTGGACAGCACAGTTATACAGGTGTGGGCCAGGACCTGAGAGGGCAAAATAAAATGCTTCTGGGGTCGATTCCCGGGCCAAATTGACTAAAAAGGCCAGCCTGGCAGAGAACCTGATTGGAGTTGCTCTGGCGCAGAGAAACCTGTTCTTATCTGGCAAGGGCACCCCCTGCTGGCCGCTGCGCTGAACTCCGCCTCCTGGGCCGGCTCCAGAGGGCCTGCCGATCACTTTGGAGGAGGCCAGGAAGGGGCAAAGAACTCAGTCTCTTGTAAGGCTCACAAAGGGAGCAAAAGGTCTCGTCATAGCACAGTCACTGCCCAAAGCCTCAATCTTTGTCCAGTCACGGTTCCGTGCAGTCAGATAAATTCCAAGCAGGCTGAAAAGAATGAATACAAACCTGATGGCCGTTTTGCATGTGAGAAGTTTAGAAAGTTGGGGGTGGGGGTAAAGGGACACAAAAGGGCCCATCAAAAGATTCTTCAGTCACTTGCATATACAGTTCTTTTTTCACTGGAGGAAATCTTGACTACCCTTTTAAAGGCAAGAGTTTATCATGACATTCTTAACGGTAATTATTTAAATCCTTGGCCCATGACACCACGGCGCTGGATTAAAATGAATTCAAACATTAAAGGCAGAATTCACTGCCAACAAAATATAAGACAAAAGTCAGTTTTGCGTTCCCATCGTTTCTCTTTTACAGGATACGACCGTACACAGCGCAATGTTTACGTTCCTCCCACGTTTTTGCTTCCCTTCCTTTTCACCCGGTTCTTTTCCATTTCTTTTGTTGTTAGGCGCTTACAAAATCACCCTGATGATGTGTTCTATCAGCTCACAGTCCCCTACAAAGGTTCCCCTCAAAATCATAGCACCCAAGGTCTTCAGAAAATCCGACGTAACACAGGCTTCTGCGTAAGTTCATTTCCACTGTCAATTAGAGACGCTTCTTTAAGGAAAACTGCCAACACGTTCAGCAGGGCTCCATGGGCTAGGACAACCCAAGAGAAACCTGTTTCTAAAGGCCCAAGTGGGTCTCTCCCCTACTGGCACAAATGTCACACTTGAGAATCTTGAGCTCACATTCTCTGCCCTCAGTCTCAGTGAGTTCACCAGCTCAGGCTGAACTTGGCTTCTCCCTGGGACCTCAATCTCATATCTGTTCCCAGCTCTCAACTTCAAACACAGGGGACAGGGAAGGCAAGGCATCTAAGCGTGAGCAGAGAAATATAATGGGCAAAACAAACATGCTTCATCTCCTTTGGGTCATTTGGTCTGGTTTTCATTTTCTGGTTTACATATGAAACCAGGGGGTTAAGAAGTACCAGTGCAATACAGGCCCCAAGGACAAATGCTCTCATTTCAGAATTTAGAAAGAAATTTCCCCAGGCTGGAAATCTCAGTGCTTGTTGCTTATGGAATCAACATTGTTGGAATTTTTAGGTTTCATTTCTTCACCTTCCTGATGCAAACAAATGACTGTCCAGGTAAAAAGAGAGTTGACAGTCATTCTTCTATGTGTTCAGTGCACACTTTATTGACTGATAGACAGGTTTGTGCCAAAATAGCCTATGTGGACAATATAAAATCCAACAGTGGCTTTTCTTCACCACTTATTTATTTATTTATTTCAAAAAGCTTGTACTCTAAATGTGGATCTGCAGGAATAACAGGATTATTTGGGCTTCCATGCTGCGGTTCAGAGAGTTCAACCTTTACCTATCGAAAGGTCTGAAAGTGAGCATGCGGGTCTATTTTTATTGATAAGACGGGAGAGCAGAACTGTTTTAGAATGAACAAAATCAATCCATACCAGTTTGGGGAATAAGCCTCTGCTTTGAATGGAGCTGTCAAGGTATTTGCAATCCGTCTGACCCTGTGTCCAAGGAGGCTGAAGGTTTCATAATCAAAACCTAAGGGATTTTTATTCTTCACCACTCCAATAGCAGATGCTTCATTAGACTTGGTATGATTTTAGCTGTTCTATTATACCCTAAAGCAAAAAAAAACCACACATCTATATTTATACTCACATGCACATGTGTACAAAATAATCTAGAAGAAAAACAGGAATCTCGGACTCACAACTACTTTATTTCAGGTGTGGGGATAAGCATGATAGCTATCAACTGGCTTTCTTATTGAACTTAAGATATAGTCAAATTTTTCTTAATAAGTTCTACTAGAAAAAAAATTGTCTGGAAAAAACTGAGGATTTTCTTTATCACGGCATCAAATCTCACTAAATGCTAAGTGACGTGTAAGTATGAGGGAAAGTCCTTCACGACTTGAAGCTCTTGTTCTGGATACTGTCTTTTTCTCATATTGTAACAATACTAAGACCCCTCCCTTGCAAAAAAAAAAAAATCGATAAATAAGCTCCGACCGATACCAAACCCCTTTAGATTAAGCTCAATATGCCATTAATATGAAAAGAATTTGACAGTTTACATAAGGGATGTGACCTGGTGCCAACAACCTCTGGCTTCTCCATTCTCCAGATGGTAGCAGATTAGTAGGCAGCCTTTATTCTCATAAGAAGATTTTTTTCCCCCCATGGAAAAACTATAAAGGCCAATTCTGTTCCAAACTTCAAGTCTCCTTCACAAATGTCTACTCAATTCTGGGCCTTCACTAATGCCTATTAAAAGAAGCCCTTGGGCTTGAAGCTGTGGAAGGAGGGGGGAAAGACTAAGGCAAACTTAACTCTAATGCCTGCCTTTAAAAGATCTATTGACAGAAGCAGTGGGGAGAGTTTGAACTAATGTTAACTTAAAGAAAAAGGCTGGGGAGATTCAATTGTGGATGTGAATGCTTGCTTGAGTTTGATCTTGACGGGGCTTAAGATAAGGGAGATAAAAACCTAAGCCTACTTACATATTAAAAAATGCAGTTGTGCTAAATTCACTACATACCACTGTTCTCAATTTGATTTATGCCCATCATCACCAAAGACGTTGAAGGACATCCCTGTCTAATATGGTAAAAAGCCACAGCAGAGGGCACTTGCTCTGCTTTGCTATGCTAACATGAAAAATCATTTCCTACGATGCATGATATTCTTTCCCATTAATTCTTCAAATGCAACGAAGAATAAAAACAGAATTTTCCTTTGGTCCCGTGCTGGAGGTCTAAATATAACAAGTGTTTAATCAAAAAGATCCAAGGGGTGAAAACCAGCCCTTCATCTCTAAGAAATTCTTCCCCCGGCAGACAGGAAGGGATATTGAAGAATTAGGAAAAATAGCATACTTTATAAACAGACTGACCCCAGTAAAATGTTTAAGAACATTCGGCTGCATTTAAAATGCAGAAAGCTCACTAGATAACACCCCAGAAGGTCTGGCTTGTTCTGAAATCCCCCGGACACACACTGTATTTTTTGAAGGGATGAAAAAAAAAAAAAAAACCCAAAAAAACGAACAACAACAACAACACCCCACTGTGTTCCCAGGAACCTTTTGAACATATGCAGACTTTTTTTTTACCCATTAGTTCATAAAATGTGAGAGATACCTTGTTAGGTAGAGTTTACTATTACTATTAATATTTTCATAAGTTGGTGAAATGTGGTAAATTTTGCTGGATTTTTTTTTTCCCCCATGCAGGTGAGTCATGATCTCTGAGATCCTGAAAACTATAAAACACTCTATTTTAGACCTAATTTGCACAATGCAAATAAGTAATACAGCACATGGTCCCTGTCCTCAAGGACTTCGCAGCCCACCAGGAAAACCGAACCAAAGAAATTAAAAGTTGTAGTAAAAAGTCAACGTAACAGGGAAGGAGAAATCAAAAAGGAAAATGACAGAGGTCTAGGATTCTGCCTATTTAGCATGACCTACTTCTACCAGTTTCCAAAATCATTTAGTTAAGAGAACATCAGCATTTGCCGATAGCAAATATACTTTGCGGTCCCCAGAAATAAAAGTTTTCGTGGAAATCTCCAAGGCAATAAAAAGAAGAGATTTATTCAATTTCTTTTCTGCGAACTGCCTCATTTCCTTAAGGAAGAAGTGCCAGCCAAACAGTAACTTAAATGATCCTGTTAAACACTCACCCAAGAATACCTGCCTAAAATGAGGACAGCCCAGAACTCATCTCAAACAGACATGTAGTTGTCCAAAGGCATTGCATGGTACAAAACGGGTTGTTTTCCAAGAATATTTTCTAGTCTCCTATTCTTACGACAGTACTCTTAACAGAATGTCCATTTCTATGGTTAGTATCATATTCTTTATGATACTGAGAAAAGTTACATCCAGTAAAGGAACTATCCCTCAATCCAATAAGTGGGACCATCCCGGCAATCAGATAACAAGTTTAGGAAACGGCTTAAGGAAATGAGCTAATAACTTGACTGCACACAAGCAGATTATCTCTGATTGCTACAAAGAATGCTATTAGGGGGCACTATTTTTTCAAGTGATCATTTTTCCAGCCTGTTACAGAAAGGTTAATCTGCGGCCGTATTCATAAAATCAATTTTGAGTCATGCCAAATACAAAAGAATTACATTAAAAATACATCATCAGGAACTACGTGGATATTTCTTTCAATTGTCCTAGAAAAGACTAATTAGATATTGCCCTGATCATAAGCTTACCCATGAAAATAAACAGGCTGTATAGATGACCCTATCAATGAACAATCGGTTTACCTATCAGGTTGGGGTAGAGTTGAGCAGTAGGAAAACAGAACAGTGGATTTCCTAACGGCTCTCATAAAGCTGTTCACCTCCAAGTTCTATGGCTCGCAAAGATGAGGGAAGATGACCAGAGAAATTGCCTTACTGTTATTTAATCCCCAGAACGCTAAGCCTCCCTCCTTCAGAATCTCAGGAGAACTGCCTGGATTGTACAGTACGTACATGGGATGAAACCCTTCCTCTGAAGCCCCATGTGATAGTTGCGTCGCAGGGCACTCAACTTCCTCACTCCATAGGTTCACATTCCACGGTTATCTCTGGTCCAAAACCCAGAACCCTGTTTCAACCTGCCCGTCTATCTAAGCGTTAGTCAGAGAATTTTATCAGAATACAAGTATGTATATTTCACTCTTAGTTCAAACAGATCTAGTGGCCAGTTGCACCAGTTTTTTTCACCCTTGGCTAGCGGCCGATCACATTGTGAAATGGAAATGAGAGTACCTTTCACCTGCAAAATGACTAACATAAATGCCAATACAGATTCTCTCTGGCCCTGAGGGGGGTTTTCAGAGGCACTCGGCCACCTGGTCACTCTGAAGCAAGTCAATTGTGAACGTAAAACTCAAACCTTGCTTGAGAAAGGAGCCTGGGAAAATGGGAAATCTGCCATTCCCAGATGAAGTCAGTTTCTCGGCTGGGCTGTTTTGTCTATGAGCAACATTTCGTAGTTCCTATGAAATCTAAATATCAGCTATTGCTGCGGGCCAAGAAAAGAGGAGCTACGTTCCCCTTTCAGGGAGAGAAAACCCAGTGAAGTTTTAACGATAAGGGTTAGATCCAAATGGCACACCGCAACGGGGAATTTTAGGATGCCCCACTCCAGCTGGATTACATCCAACACCCACTTATCTGAGATGGAATTAGACCGAATGTCAAGAGGGAAGAATGGACTGGCTTACCCTTTCGTGTATCGGGAAGAGCTGGTCTTAGTGTTGGGCTGACATTTTAAGTATAAAAGGGTCTTATTGTAAACTCTGGACCCCCAGAAGGGCTGTTTCTAGAGAACTCTGAAAGGAGAGATTAGTTGGGAGAGCCTCAGCATCGGATTCCACCCTTCAATCACGTTAGACACAGAGCTTTAGCCACTTTTTCGCTTAAAGTCATGCATGTGGTCAAAAGTTTAATTATATCACCGGCTGCCTCGGCAAGCATATTGTCTGCCATCCGCAGGAGGGATAAAACCTTTTTGGAGTGCTGGGGTTCAGACATGGATGTGGAAGACTTCCCAAAATCTTGGGTTATGCCTGACAGTTGCTATTTCTTCCCTTAACTGATCAAAGAACATAGCCTGGATCCTGATAAGATTTTAAAAGGTCTCCCTCAAATTCTGAACTTTGGAGAGAGAGAGTAGGGGCCTTACCCAAAAGGCTGTTTTTTTTTTAATGGACTGAGTCTAAACACAACCCAACTGGCATCTCTGATATAAGTGACTTGTTCTTTGCCAGCCCCTCATTCCTTCCTTCAGTCAACAAGAATTTATTAAATCCTTAGGTGTTGAGAAGATGCAAAAGAAACCCTCTCCCCAAGAGGTGTGCGATCCAAACCAGCCAAAACACCAAGTCATTAAACTCGTAAGGAGTCAAACTTGTTGTGCGCACAGACTGGGCACAAATCCATAGAGTCTGAAGTAACCGTGAGTTTCTTTCTGAACGTTGAGAAATGCTGATTAGAATCAGTTTTTGGTTGTGGATTTGAGCGGTACCAGGCAAGAAGCTGCTGCTCTGGAAACCAGCTTCCAGTCCAGAGAGGACCCAGAGGGGTCCACACGAGGCCAAAACCAGCTGCCAGTTCTAATCAGTGGAGGGGAAAAAAAAAAAAGTGAGAAACTACTCCAGACCTTTCTATAAATAAGTTTCAGTATGCATACAAGTGGTCTGAAAATTCTAAGATATGTCAAATACCAGAAAAAAATACATGATAAATGGCATAAGCCAGACTAATCAGTCAAGAGCCATCCTTAGAAGCATTCATTGTTGAGAACATCTGTCCAGCTAATGCCAACGATGACAGATTTTCGTTCCCAGCAAATACACACACTCACCCATACACACTTGCGGAGCAGAATTCACATTTCAGGGCACGGGCAGAACAGCAACATGATCCACAAAAGAAAAAGCCATTGGCCTGAGGCTGAGAATCAACCTGTGATGCTATCAGCCGACTTATAATTGGGCACAGTAGGCCCGGTGCCTAGGGCCCACACCATGTTTTAATTTCTTCCAAAATAAAAGAAAAAAATGAATAAAATCTAGCTTTAATTATACTCAAATATACACTCTTTATACCAACACAGTCTTAAGACAGAATTTGCAATTTTTTTTTTTTTTAAATGAAGGAACGGGCCCATGAAGACTTAAGTGTTTGGGCTCCATAAATCATACTATGGCTCTGATCACAAGTGCCACTTTCTGGGAGCTTTCTGGATGTCGTGAACTCTACATAACCTCTCTACCCAACAATTCCCCTGATATTAACATCCTTGATATTTTATCTACGCGGATATTGCGCTGCAAAATGCTTCAGTAATCTTGACACAGAAGAAAGAGCATGCATTTTAGAGAAGAACACAGCTGGATTGGAATTCCGGCTCCTCCATTAAGCAACTACAGATACTGAACAAGGTACAACCTTCCCCGGCTAAGAGAATTAGATAAAATGTATGCAAAGAGCCTGACACCGAATAAGTAATAAATAGTGGCTATTACCATAATCATTATTATTGCCCAAGGTTAAATAGCTAGTGGCTGAACCAGCATTCCAACTCAGGTCTACTGCTGAATTCTTTGTTTCTAGGCCACTGTGTCCTCTTAAGATCTGCACCATGCAAAAGACGCCCCCAAGAATGCTATACTATATGTGAGCTGGTCTTATTTAAAAAAAAAAAAAAAAAAAGGAAAAAAAGGAAAAGAAAAGAAAAAAGCAAAATACCATCCTTAAATAGAATCATTCTATGCAGAATAGAAAAAAATTTAAAAGTCACAAATAATAGTGGCAGTCTCCACTGCCCCTCCTTAACAGAAATCAGAAATAGGACTTGGTAATTTCAGTTCAAGAAAAAAATGCAGCATAAATTAACTGTTCGGTTAAAGGGCTTTCACCCACCAAAGAGGCTATGTGTGATTCATCCAGAACTT
Organism: Mustela putorius furo; assembly: GCF_011764305.1. Lineage (NCBI taxonomy): Eukaryota > Metazoa > Chordata > Mammalia > Carnivora > Mustelidae > Mustela > Mustela putorius. The sequence continues at coordinate 1,852,877 of NW_025421556.1, forward strand.
TCCACATGCTCTGCCTTAACCGCGAGCTGTGCTTCTGACCTTTGTGTCGTTCAGCGATTTCACTTATTAGTCAATCCAACTCTCCCCGTTGTTACCGTATTTTAACTATAGAAGAGGTAGAATGTTTAATCAGCCACAACTCAGAATATTTATAATAAAACGCTTTATCCATAAATCTCTTAACAGTTTGCTGTTGTCCATAGCATTTCAAGGCTGATTTATAGGCCTTTGATGAGGATTTAACAATAACTCAGCCCCTTAGAAAGGTGTGTTAGAGGACTGCATAATCACACTTCTGAAGGTACTTGACAAGTCTATATAGCTACACAGAAATTACAATTTAAAGAGCGCCTTTCAGTTACCAACTGCCACTGCAATTGAAGACACTTAATTCTACAAGTTATATCTCTGACAAGACCACACAAACACCGTGAGGAGTGCTCCATTTCCAGAGAAGTGTGATAATACACCAAATTCTGTATTTGAGTTTAAAAAATAAGGATATTTGCATGAGAGGAGGGTCTATACCTTAGACTCATTTTCTTCTGCTATTTGTTTCCCTTGCAGGGATCTTCTGTTTCGTGATTAACTGAAATGATGAAAAATTGGAGTGAGCAACTGTGAGGCACGAAGGCAGACAGGATTCATACCCTTTCCCAGAAAAACAAGGGATAGAGAGACAGACAGACAAGCATACATATATTTTATAACATTCCACTAGCTTTGCACACCCAAAAGCATAGCTGTTTAGGTCAATTTGTTGCCTTCCAAATAGTAGAAATTTTTCACCTTAAAATCAGTATGTTGGGAAAAAAAGAAAAAGAAAAAGAAAGTCTAGGGAATTTCCTAATCTCAGCATTGAGCTAGTATCTTGAGAATATTTTTACCGTAAATTTGTGCTCTGGGGTGAAACTGGAAAATGACTTCAAACAAGACATTTTTAAGATGGGTGTTTGTGTACAAAATAGATCTTATTACAGTTATAGCAAGATCCAGCTAAAATTGAGCAATTCAGGCTGTGAACAAGAGAGCCAGCCAGCCCATGTAACTCAGGCCCAGCTCCTTCCTCCCCAGCAGGCTCATCTGCCAAAATTCCATTAATCGCTTCCAGGACATCATATTTTTCACCTTGGAACAAATGAACGCAGGGTAAACCATCTCATAGAAAGTACTGAAAGGGACTTCAGAAATAATTTAGTCTACCTCTTTCCCCACCTGCTAAAGTTTCATTCCCCCTGTGATTTGATCCCCAGAGATATTTCATTATCCTGGTCCTTTACCCCTGAGACATACGAAGAAATAACACAGAGCAGCGGAGACACACTGTGCCTTTGGGGATGGTAACAGCCAAAAACAGTAAAACATTCCACTAGTCAAGAGCACCTTGAATATCTGATTAAGCTGCAGGACAGAATTATACTTCAGTTCCAACGAAAACTGTTTAAACTAAGTTCCAAAGCCATCCACATCGGTGACCCAGGGCCGCAGGGGTGTCCACCACCAGGCTCAGGGCTGGGATTGAATTTCCCCAGACAGTTCACTACTGCAGACAATAACAGTTGCCACATTCAAGTTTCATATGTTCTAACACCCTGTGATTTAGACTCACATTCCACTGGTACAGCTGCCTGCCTCCGTGTGTAAATAGGAACAGAGAGTCAAGTTGAGGTCCCCAGCGCGTGGAAAAACAGATCCTTTTATATCTTAAGAGACAAACTTGTTGTCCCCGGGCCTCATGAGGACCAGGACTCTGGATCATTTCAGTGGCAGAAACATCTTCGCTCGATATTCAGAAAAGGATGTCGGTGGCATGTGGTGGGTTCTCCTTGGATCACTTCTGTGGGTCAAGTGAAAGAGAACTGGCAATGGAAAGCAACTCAAATTGTAGCTCTTCGAAGAAAGGGAGAGCAAGATTCACTTTCTGCAGGTACCTGGACCACCCTGGTGGCCCTGAAGTCTCACGTGAAGTAAGGGAAACATTTATCATTTACAAGTAGAAGAGGAGTGTGGAAAAAATACACCGAAGACTTCTGCAAAGATAGACGGGTGGTAGCTCTCAGAGTCCTAGTGTATCACGTACAGGTCCGTTCTCACTTTTTAATTAGTGTAGTGTTATCTGCCCGTTGACATGCTCAAGCAGCCACGGGGTACCCAGCCTGGCATAGAGCAGATATGGGTGGGTTGAAGAGGTATTCTAGAACCGGTAGTATTTATAAATCCTTCGACACATCTGCACAGGAATTTAAGTTCATCTGGGACTGGGACTATTTTGTTCACTCTAGTGTATGTAGAACAGAATGTTACAGAGAGTAAGTGACTTAATAAATGTTTGGAGAGCAGAATATGCGCCTTCTGAAGACTTCCAGGTATTACATACCTTTCATCAGGTTAGAAAGTTAAGCCAAAAATGTTTTGGTGTTGCTCAACCTAGTAATTTTCCACTGAATTCTAGAACTATGGGCTCTAGAGTGTAGTATTTGGGAATATTTAAGTGACTCCCCCATTATTGTTCAGATAGTTCTTTGAGCTCATTTTTAAATTTTTTTTTTAAATCTTCTTCTAGCCCCCAAGAATGGATAAATATGAAAGAAACCAAGAATGATTTCTAAGAAATTTACGAAGATCTGACACAAAAAACGTACAAGTAAAAATAAATGACCTCCTTCTCTTTTTCCTCTTTCTGCTGCTCTTTCTTCTCTTGTACTCTCTGCCCAGATCAATGTCAATAAATTCCACATTCCATCCCAAACAACAGATGAATAGAAGATTAGCTTTTCAAGGAAACAGCTGTAAATAACTATAATCTAGTTAGTAGGATTCCTTATGGCTTAAAGGTTAAAATAACAGGAATCCTAAGCTTCCCTGATCAAAAATTTTAATTCCCTCCCTACAGGAAAACAATGGGATACCTAAAGTTTAAAAAGAAAGTCATGTATATATCATTTATATATATGAACTAGTAATAAAGAACCAGGACAAATAAATTTAATCCTTTAAAACTCAGCTAAGCAAAAATCTAAGGGTCTCATAGCTAAATATTTTCTGAGAAAAAGTGAGAAGCTAGCTTAAGGCGAATGAGTACTCCTTGTCCTAAGAGGGCCCCTCACTCCCAAAACATAGCGGCCTAAGAGAGTGTCCAAATAAATTTGGCTAAGTTCAAAAGAACTCAAAATGAAGTAGAAGTCATTAATTTGGCCCAAAACGCTGATTCATCTTAGGTACCTAAACAAGGAAATACGAAATATCAGGTTTTGATGGAACAATAATTTGGATATAAATATAATAATTGTGCACAACTATGTAGCAGGCATTGGCAAAGCGATGGGAATAGGAGGGATATAATTGCACATTAAAGAGTGAACTCGCTTCTTCAGATGTCTTTCCAATGAACGAGCGCTTTGATGGAAATGCTTGTTGCTTATGAAGAACAGGGAGGGCACGCTGTAGGATGGCCCCTTAAAAGCACCTATTCCCTGAAGGCCAGCATGGGTCATACCAGGGCTGGAAAGCAAAGGCAGAATGGATACAAGTGAGAAAAAGGAACTAAGTGGGACCTTGGCACTGCCACAGAAAATCAGTTTGTACCTTATTTGACAGACACAGAAACTGCCTGTTACCAACAATACCATATTTGGCAGAAGACAGCTCTTCTCTAATTAGAATGAAGTATGTCTTTTATTTGATGACTCAATAAGGCACAGATAAATTGGGTATTTGCATTCCTTTAACCACCCACTCTGGAAGATACAGCAAAGCAGGGGTGATAGATGCGGGTCAAATACAGAATGATCATTGGAGGACTACTGAGTTGCACACTTCATCTCTACCTCGGAAGAGATTTGAGGGCCCGGTTCCAGAACAGAGACCACCACGGATCCAGGCAGCCTCAATGTCCATGAGGAGTCACACGTCTCTAGGGAATGACCACATGCAAACATTCCCGAAGGTTCTAATTAGTTCCCAGAGAATACTACAGAGTTCGAGGCTGCTCTGGGAATATTAAGGTTTTCCCCACAGAACCAATCAGGATCCCCTTAGGAAATCTACAAAATAGAACTCTGTCGTTGAGAGACCAATGCATGGGGCCATAAGCCAAGAACATGGCTGGAGTTGTTTTCTGCAGCAACCTCAAACTTTCGAGGTGACTGGAATCCAGGAGTCACCATGTTCTCCTAAACACATGGCCTCTAAACACCAGGCAGTCGGGCTTACTGAAAATGAACCACTCCCTTTTTTGTTGTCCTTACGGCTAAGCTGGCTGTCTAGAATTCAGTCCTTTCAGGAAAAGGAGCACAGCCAAGGCACAGTCCGCGTGGCTGGCTGCACCATTTTCCCTGAGATTTATACATTCCTTAAATTATTTAAGAATTAGTAACCTCTAAATGCATTAACTGAAGATTTTTATTTCAAATAGAAGGAGTCTATTATCACCTTCTGAGCATTGCCAGTCTCTCCTCCTGTCATGTGAAACTCGGCCATTTAATGGGCACAATAAGGTCTGCTTTTTCTTTCCTTCCCAACTGAGAACATTTGCTAATACTTACTGCTGATAAGCAAATTATCAGTTTTCATAATTGCTCTTGCTTGCTAGCTCCAGGACCCTATGTGAATTTCCCAGTATCTAATTGGTACTCAACATTTATGGAATGGATTAACCAAGTTACCACTAGAATCCTAGGAGGCTCCACATGACCAACGTAAGGAGGAGTCTGACACGCTGGAGGCCCTCGGTGACTGCGGCAGAACACGGTTGGTATTGGTAATGGTGAGAAGGTGGTCAGAGTGCCCCTCGAAGCAGCAAGTCTTTTACTTATGCTACTGTGGGGGAAAAAAAGCAGATCAAATAAAGAGTTTTCTCTGATTTAGGAGGAAGTCATCCTCCAATAAATGTGGACAAAAACAGGATAGGATTTGAAGAAGAGCTTTACACAAGATCCACGACAATAGGTAGTAGGTACAATTTCCTGCTTCTCACCTATCATATGAACTACTGAATGGAAATTCTAAGTTAACGTCAATAAAATATGGAAGTCAAGGACTCTCCGACAGGAACCCACGCGGCTGGCTCATTCCCACTGTGCCATACAGAGGGTAAAAATGGTTCTCCTCATACCCCTGATATCTTCCGGTTTCTTTTTTTTTTTCTTTAATTTTATTTATTTATTTGAGTGAGAGAGAGCACAAGTGGGGGGTGGGCAGAGGGAGAGGGTGAAGCAGACTCCCCACTAAGCAGGGAACCCAACACAGGGCTCGATCCTAAGAAGCTGGGATCATGACTTTGAGCCAAAGGCAGACACTTGACCGACTGAGCCACCCAGGTGCTCGTCTTCTCATTTCTAATAGCGGCAACAACCAGTTCAAGGTAAGTAGGAAAGCAGTTTGGGATCTGGAAATATGAATTCATCCAAAAGGATGAACAGTAGTTTAGTCACCCAGTTAGGGTATGGATAAATTCTAAATAGTATCAGAACATATGTAAAAATAGAAAAATCTGCAAAGAGCATCCTTTTTGTACCTGACAATTGCAAATACAAGACAGTTTCTTAATGAACCTGGGATGAATCGAACAATGGCCCCAGACCTGATACTACATCCACTACCCAAGACAGGTGAAAGAAACTACGGGGGGTGAGGGGGTGGGGGCACAGATTTTACTGAGTTAGTGAATCCTTTAAAATCAAATCAATTCCCCAAATGTGAAAAAGATCATGCTCTTCTCCGTGAGAGAAGTTGAGACCATGCCCATAGCACAAACTAGCCTAAATATTTCAGATCAATGGCTCCAAGTTAAGTCGCGTAGGAACATCTGGATAGTGATATATCAGTGAAAACTATTATATGGCATAAAATGAAATTACATTTTGGAGGCAGTTTAGTTCACTGGTATGTTTAACGCTTTGGGTAGCATGGTAACGTAAAACTGCTTCAGTTTTCAGAAGACTCCCATGGAAAGCAGATCACTCAAAGAGAAAAATCAGACTGACATCAAAATCCCCATCAAACTAATGCTGGAGTGGGTAGAGGTTTTGTTTTTTTTTGTTTGTTTTTTTTTTTTTTAATGTGACTTCTAATGCCATTGGACTGAAAAAGTATTATATTTCAGTGTTCCTCTTTGTTTCTGAATTTTTTTGGTTGACTCATGGAATTGCTCGAATTCAGGTATTTTTCTTTTATTCAATCATGCTTAATTAAGAATAGAGCCTGCCTAAATAAAACTCACTACATAAAGATCTGCAATTATGGAAATAATCGCTCACAGTAATGGCTTTTAAAGGCACCTCATACCTAGAAATCAGGAAAAGCAAGTTAACCTTTCCTATAAAGAACTAAACAAAAGATGGTAAACAAATACATCTCCAGCCCTAATTAGGGCTATTGAGTAAAATGAAATAGCAGACCTCATAAATCCATCTTTAGAAAGAACAGCTAAAAGCCTAAGACTGAGGAAGGGCTTAGAACCATGAATAGAATGTAAAAATGTAGGACACAGTGCTCTACCCCATGCTTCCAGACCCACGAGAATGTACCTAGTGTGCCTGTATTCCAGGCATTCCTAGAGTGTGGTTAATTGATGACTACTTTTGCTACCCCTCTCCCCCAAACAATTATTAACCATTAATGTATACATCTTAAATGTGTGGAGTGGTTTAAAGGTGGTTTTTCAATTTTACGATCCAGTTCCATGGATGGCCTCGTATTGATAGAACCGCACCAATCTTAAAGGAACACATCGACTACGTAAAGTGAAGCCTCTTGGCTCAAAGAGGGAACCAAGAGCACTCCTTGCAAACTTAGGTATCTTAGGGGAAGAATTGATATTAAAAATTAGAGACAATTTTGTCTTTAGACGTTTTTAGCTGCAGAGTCTCTATTTTCGGAAAAATAATTTTAAGAGTGAACAACTGCCTTTCGGAGGCGAGTAGGTGTAATCAGACACGGACATAGAAGGACTATTTCTTGCAGAACCAGATTATTTCCTGCAGAACATTTTCAGAGCTATATGGTCAATGTAGATTAAATGGATACCCCACATCTCTTAAAGATCACATTTATCTTCACCCGGGTCTTACCAAAAGGTGGAAGGCAGAGGAAAATTAAGGGATGTGGCTTAATTTTCTAAGTAAAATCGTAACAGTATTCAATAGCCACATAAATGATTCACACGTTTGAAACAGACAAACGCTTGATAACGTGCTTAACCAAATCATGCACTTGCTTCCTCTTCTCTGCCTGTCCTCATCTCCTCCTTTTGATGGAAAATTAGGAAGTCGTCAAAGTAGAAGCCTCTTGGCCTCCAAAGAAACCTGAAAGTTATTTCAGGACTCTCAGAAGACTTCTTGACCTAGTTGTGTGCTGCGGGGGGATGCTGGGGGGTAAGGGGAGGGGAGAAAGGTAGCAGAAATAATCCGTAAGGTTTTTAGAGGTAAGGAAATCAAGTATCTACACTTGAAACTGTCTATTAGCAGCGTTTATGTTCTGTACCACTCCGACAACGGCCATCTTTTTTGCCCTGGTCTTTGCCACCTACTGCTTTAAGATAGGAGAACTGTGCCTCTCTTTTGGGGCGGCCACGCTCTAACAACCAGAAAGACAATGTAGGCAGCAGGAGATGCTGAGAGAAGACAGTAAACTCATGACCACAGGCGTCACGGTGCCAGGCATCAGGCTGCAGACCAACGCACGCAAGACAAAGTCAACAGAACTGGACAAACCACAAGGGCCACCTAACACCGGCAATGATGAAGTCCAACACTCCAGTGACCTTCCTCCTTGGTTCATGCAGGAACTCACTGAAAAATACGGGTTGGCAAGAAATTAGTCAAACAATTTCTTGCCAATTCCCAAATCTGTCTGGGAAGAGTGTTCAAATTCTACTTGCTGCTTTTGTGGTCACAACGAGCCTTTAAAGCAACCCGATTTTTATTTTCATTAAAAACAAACCAGTGAAGGAGCCACCAGGCCTTCTGGCATGTTGCTCCCCAGCTAAAACAGGGAGTTGAGTCCTGATGATCTCAACTGTTCCCTCATGTCCTGGGAAAGAATCTCCTCATGATTTGTCTTTTCTTCAAGGGATGTTTGTCACCTATCTATCCTGGTCTCTCTGCACTGACACTAATCTGCCTTGAAATTGGCTGATTCCGCTCAAGCCATGTTTACAGGGGAGCGAGTTTCATCAGGCTGTCCTTGTTCATAGACCAGTTTATGCTCTATAGCAGAGAGATTATTAAAACCTATATATTACATGCATACACTTGAAAATGACTCAATTTGGGGAAGGTAACTGTATCGTATCTGCATTTCATTGCTTGGGTTGTAGAAAGAGGCCAGGTAGCATTACAATCTTGAATAGAAATGGTTTCCTAAATATATTATCCTCCTCAAGACACATCTAACAACTGTTAGTGCCCAGGAGACAAAGGCTAACGGGAAAAAAAATATGTGTAATAGGATGTAGAGAGAGATGGGAAGAGAGAGGGAAAAGCCTCATTTAAATTATCAAGCTGAGCATTAACCACAAGGAGAGAAAAACAAATGTTCTATGTTTTGCACAAACATCAATTACGTCTAGTAATTTAGCTGATTCCTCTCACTGAACAGGTGCTCTGGCTGCGGTGCAAAGTTAAAAGCCTGCACACCACTCTGGCTTCTCTGAAAGGTACCAAGGGTCCTCAACTTGCTCTGAGAAAGATTTCCAACAGTCCCTGGCACTGACATTAGTGACAGTTTTCGCAAAGCCCCTAGCAAGTAGGTGGCGTGGGAAGAGTAAAACCTAGCTTCAAGACAGCCTCCAGACTTGCTGTTTCAAGAGGCTGCCAATGCGGGGCAGAGAGGGCACCCTCAAAGAATCATCTGCAGACGGTCAGGAGTTGGGGCACACGTACCCCAGTGAGATGTACGTGACAAGGAGAGGCAGGACAAATGAACAGAGTCCACAGATAGCCACCAACTTTAAATATATGCAACAGATTTCACTTTCTCGTAGACTAAGCCCAAACCTGCTTTAAGAACAAGGAGCTCTCATCTGAGTTTAATTCCCAGATCGCCTTCTACTCAGACTGTAAACAGCAAAGCGACAGAAAGACTTAGAACACGTAGGAGGGGGAAAGATATCATCAAGGGCCCTGCTAATTATATCCAAGTGAGTTAAGCAGCCTCAAAAAAATGAAAAACTATAAAAACATCGACACACACCGGTAAAGAGAATACTCTTTCCCATAGTAAATATTTTTAAATTGTGAAATGAAGCTGAACCACATGGAACTTCTTCAGCAAAGAGGTACAAAGCTACGTAAGTGGAACATATTCCAAATGGGACTTGAAATAAAAAGGAGGCCATAGGCTTGTTTCTTTTCTTTTCTTTTTTTTTTTAAGATTATAAAATAACAAAGTCCAAAAGAGATCACCCTTTAACACTCTTTGTTTACTTTCTACCTAAGTAATTAATGTCGATTCCCAAAGAGTGGGGTTTCTTCCGGGAAAGAATTGGCTTAGGTACTAAGGCATCTGCTGGCTTGAACTTTACTCCTTGCAAAGTGACTTGGGTTCTTCCCTCTTTGCTTATAGTTCCTGATTCCTAAATTTCCCCTTTTATAAACTCTGCCAGAAAAGGAATTTCTTCAGTGCTCCTGCCTTCTTTTGATGATGAATTGCTCTATTTCCTTGTCTTACACAAATATATGACCGACCACTATTTATACAAAACCTGGGAATACAGCCATTCATCCTTCCAGACCTGGCTCTCTGGAGTTCACAGCTCTGCACACCCCAGGTTACACACGTCAGCATGGCAGTCTGCTCCAACAGAAGGGAGCTCCAGGTGAGGTGGCCCAGAAATGCCTTAAGGATGTTAACTTGGGATCTCCTTGGAGACAGAGCTCTTGGAGAGAGAAATCAGGCTTCCATATCGTGTTTCCTCAGCTGTGCAAGAATGCCTTCTACTAACACAGTTAAGAGGATAAGTGTAAATGACTATGGAACCCTACAAAGACCTTCATAAAAAACGCTAAAAGCAACAGGCCCAACTCCTCTTCTTTTTGGACTGGTAGCCCCGTCCTAGAACTCTAAACTCTACCTACTAAACCACAACCTTAGGAGAATGACATTCTTGAAATGCTTCCAAAGAAGTTCATCCCAAGGGAGGAAAATTTATAGTTCTGTGTCAAACGTCAGTGATCGGAGATCTCCAGTCACTGGCCTGAGACAAGAACCTCACATGTTCCAAGGGCCAGAAGGCTGGGCCCTCCTCACGGCCACCACAACTGCTTTCTGAAATTGTTTTGAGAAATAATGTGACCAGAACTCGTTTAGATAGTCTTTTGGATAGTTTATGTGCCCATATTTATGAGCATTTTCCACACCAGTAATCACAGACACTTGTAACCAGTTTGGTTCTTAATACAAAAATTTTAACAGTTGTGTGGGTGGGTCAAGAGGGGAGTGTTTGTGTGGAATGAATCTATCATTGTACATATTTTATTACCATCTGTTGTTTCAATGATTTTTAATTACGTAACATGCAATTCTCAGTGTTGAAATTATATCTAAAAGTAAGCTACCCTGTTCAAATAGTTTCCATGTGTTTGAGGTAGAATGAGGAGTAGGGACAGAGCTGCAAAGACCAGAGGTCACACAAAGTCCTCAGCCTGCATACGTGCTTTACTTGGCTGGCACAGTTATGTTTTTTGTTTTTATTTTTGTTTTTGTTTTTTTTTTAATTTGCGTCAAGACTTGAAAGTCAGTAGTGAATAACCTAAAAATCTAGATTACTAGTTTCCCATAAAAATATGGTAACATCTGGCAATACTGATTAATATTCATGCCCAGCCACAGAGCTGAATAGCAGCTGCCCCTTGAGGCAGGGCCTGTCTTCTCCAGATGATGACAGTCCCCATTTCTTTCCACAGAACCCTATCTTCATCACTTCTTTGTATCACCCACTTGGCCTTTATTGGCATTTGAGTTTGAAACACCAGATCGAGATCAAGAAGTTTAACACATGGCAAGTGCTTAATAAAGATCTATTGAATGAACGAGTCAATGAAGAATTAAACTTTAAAAACAGCACCGTAGACCAGCCCAATATACATTCCAGTCTGTTTATCAAAGCAGTTCCTTTTTCCACTTTCAATGTGATGTCAGTATTAAAGTATATTTTCAAAGTGGTCTCCAATGATTAAAAAAGAGTTTCAATAGAAGAAACCTCAGTTCCACTGACGCTCAAACTCCAGTAAACCACAGCACAGAGTCAGGACCCAGATTTGACCAAGAAGTCTACTGATGGATGCGAATACAGCCCTCGTTCCTGAGGAAAAGCTAAACCCAACACTGCCTAGTTATTTGTAACACCAACAGGCTTTAATGACTCTAGGGATCTCTCATTCTTTTCATCTGCAAAGCTGACTGTACCCAAACCCATTTGCTGGTCTAGATGGAGGAGGAAATGAGGCAGACCGACCATATGATTTCTTTCAGATGGCTTTAAACTTCCTCCATGCAATTAAGGAAGCACCAGATCCCCGTCAGAACATGACTACTCAGGAGCTGCAGAGACAGGCCCATCCAGAACAGGACCCCGTTAGATGGAGAACTCCCCCCGACAAAGATAGGAAGAACCCCTCCAATGTGCAGGAGTCCGCATCGGTGAGCAGTACTCACTGGGGAGCTGTACACAGCAAGGGACGTGAACTGAAATCTGGGACTGTACCCGAACCAACACACCACCTAACCTCCCCACCGAAATGACAAACCAGGGGCGCTCTGCCATTTTTTTCCGCGAACAACAGCCATCTCAGAAAACACGAAAAAACCCTCGCTTCTTTGGATTCATTTTTCTGAGAAGCCCTGAGAAAACCTCAAGGAAGTACAATCTGTCAAATTTCATGTTTCACAAAAGCAGCGGCAAAAAATATTAAAAGGGATGTGAGAAACCAACCTGTGGAAGTTGGAGCATGCGATCTCTATTCACGCTCCTAACTCCTTGTGTGATGCCTCTGCTGTCCAAGGAAGTACGTTAGCACCTGTGTTGAAACAGCGCTGGGAGCAGTTGAGGGAACCCAGGGTTGGGAGAAGATACTCATCACTACAGCTACAGGGCCATTACCTGCATTCCGCGCTAGCAGTCGCCCATCCGGGACGGTGAAAACAAGGCCAGGCTGTTTCTAGGAGGCACTGCCACAGGGCTGGAATTCCTCCTTGAGCCCTTCTGTGGCTGTGCATAAGGAGAACAAATCTGTCCTCTCTGGAAGGAGACAAGAGTTCCAGCCAACCTGTTTGATTACTCTCATTGTGTCAGTAACGCCAAGACCACGATGGGGAGAGTGAGTGGCTTTTGACGTCAAGTCCAGCTGACCCCGTGATTCTTCAGGCCTTCCCTGTTTCGTCAGTGATTTTTAAACCTCCACAGCAGAAGTTCTCAATTCTGGTAGCACATAAGAAACACCTGGGGAGGGGCCCTGAGTGGCTCCGTGGGTCGGAGCCTCTGCCTTCCGCTCAGGTCGTGATCTCGGGGTCCTGGGATCGAGCCCCTCGTCGAGCTCTCTGCTCCGCGGGGAGCCTGCTTCCTCCTCTCTCTCTGCCTGCCTCCCTGCCTGCTTGGGATCTCTCTCCCTCTCTCTGTCAAATAAATAAATAAAATTAAAAAAAAATAATAGAAACACCTGGGGAGCTTTTAAAACCACCAACCCTCAGGCTTCACCCGACTCTAATTAAATCAGACTCTCTAAGGGTGGGGACCCAGGCCTGGCTCCCCTCTCCCCAAGGAGGTTCTCAATGTGCAGCTAGACTTGAGAACCACAGATCTTGGATGGCTAAAGTGAAGAAGGCAATAGAATCAGAAAGGAACTGCTAACTCAAAAGAAAAAGAGGAAAACATGGGGTGTTATTAGAAAAGGCCACCCTCGCCACCAAAGTTACAAATCTACCCTACCCTGGGTCTCCCAGGCCAGCTCAGATCAAATTCCTCTCCTGACCCAGCTCTCACCCTCTTTCCACCCGAAACTCCTCTTGTTTTTTATAATCCAGGTTCTTTTAACGTGGCTAAACTAGAATTCTCTCCTGCTTTGTGGAAAATACTTGCTTCTAAGAAAATGTCTATTTGATTAGTAAAAGAGGTAAAACAGAACAAAGTATGCACTGGTCTTCCCATTGCTTTTCCTTACTGGCTCTCTGAAAAATTAAATCTGAGATGGAAAAAAAGAAATCTTTTTTTTTCCTCCTTTCAAATAGTTCTGTAAGCTTGGGTCTACTTGCCTCGTTGATACAACCTACTTCGTCTATCTTGAATATTGGAACATCCATGATGGGTTTGGAAGACTGTGAGGTTTTTATCGGAGACCAGTGCAGAAGGTGAGGTGCACTGCTAAAGATTATGTGTGTGACACATTGGTAATTACCTTCTAAATAATGTTGTAATTGGATGAGTCATCAAAGCAACCCCAGGCTTATAATGAGGGGTAAAAAGAAGGGCTATCCGGTGGTGGTAGAGAGAGGCACAGGGCCAAGAGAGGGAAAGCAGGAAGGCAGGCGGGGAAGGAAGAGAGTTAAAAATGAGCACGGTCCCGGCAGGGTGTGACAGCAAGGGGTTTGGATATCTGTGCCAGCTGCTGTAATCACCACCATCCACAAGCCAAACCCTTCGACATAAGCTCAGAGATTCAACTTTTTACAAAAGTTAATTTTTTAAAGCAAAACCCAAGTTAATAAAATGTTCCAGTAATCCCCTATCATCAAATTTTACTCAATTTGCGGTATGGAACTTCATTTATTCATATTTTTAGCTACAAAGTCAGGGCCTGCTTTCTTCCAACCATTTTCTCATCCTTCCCCTCACACAGCGTTCCACAGACAAGCCCTGTGGCAGGCCTCAGCAAATGGTAGTCCCCGTGCTAGGTTGTGGATGCTGAGGCACTTGGCTTGAAATTAGGAAAACAGAAGAGAATGGAATACGATTCATTATTCCCCAATACAGATGACATTTAGGCCTTTTCCACTGCTCATTTTCGTGACCTGGATACTAAAGGAGCCGTTCTGGCCAAAATGGCAGTGAGCGGGTGGGTCACTTCTCTTATTACTGGGCCTCATATCAGTTAGTTTCATTTTGTATAATTTGTGGCATATGGCTGGATGACAAGAAGAAAAAAAATGAAATCAAAGAAAATAGGGAGGAAGAAGGAAGTGGAGTCATTGGTCCCCCTGTGTAGTAGCCAAGAAAGTACATTATAAAAACCAAGATTGAACCTTTGGTTTAAATTTTTTTTTTTTACTTCGATTACACAGTTGGGTTGGTTTGTGAATATGGTAATAAGTGTAACCTTTAGAGTCGAAGGCAGGAGGAGCAGATGGAACCTAATTAATAGTGAAAAATTGTTAATCTGTCTTCCTAAGAGAAAGTAAAGTCAGTCATACTTTACCAAGGAATTTCTCTGTACAGTTTAATAAAGGCACTCACTATATGACTGGGGCCTCATTATGAAATGACTGTGTTTAATAGAAGCCAGTCCCAAACCCCAGTAATTAACACCAACTACCCTATCATATAAAGCTTAAGAATACCATTAACACGAAGCCCAGTTGTTATATATCACCATGTACTCTTTTTAAATCCATTATTCAATAAATATCCTTTACAGAAAAAGCAGCAATAACTCACTTTTAGGGAAGCTGAGAAAAGGAGAGATGAACTTAATTTACTATGGACTCAAGTTTGTAATTTCTCAGAAATTATAAAACTTGATCACCTCTGGGTGGCCTCCCTCCAAAGCCACAAGTAACAGCCACCCCACTTGGTGTCAACACCACAGCAAAGAGATTAAAAGCACAAGATTCTGAATTGGACAAACTGAGATTTCATCGCCAGCTTTGCTGCTGCTTCTGTGTGCAAGATAATTAAGCCTTCCAATCCTCCATTCTCTGATCTCTAAAATGGGGGTCAAATAAGTTCTTCAAAGTGTCTGGAACATGCATATTCAATAAATGATACCTATTGACAGAAAATGATAGGTAAACCTTAAAAAGTAAAAGTGGAAAAAAAGGCACTTGCATTGCTAGGTGGTGATCAAAAAGACTTCTATTCCTACCCAGTGATAATCAAAGGCTCCAAATATTTATTTTTCTTCAGTTGTCTAGGAAAAAAATACTTCTTGCTTTCTATCACTGCTTGTCAAAACAAGATAGAGAAATGAAATTCAAGGGTAAGGAGAAAAGCTACAATTTTATTCATAGCTATTGGGTTAGGATAAAATGTAAATTTTTTTAGTCAAAAGTGAAAACAAATGTCTTTCCTTTTTTATTAATTATCAATAATAACTGTGGTGATTTGGAAGAAAGCCCAACTGATCTTTGGCCTCAAAATGTTTGAAAGTTATTCAACTTGTAAATCTGACATTTCTTTATCTCCCAAGCAATAGGAGTCATATGGAATTAGCAGGCTTCGTCCATACTCCTCCAACATTTCTTGTCCAAAGTAGAAAGGGCAAAATACTAGGGATTCTATTTCTGTCACCACTGAGACTTTATTTTCTGGAAAAATCAACAAAAGTAAGTCCTAAAGTGAATTCTCACTGGCAATTCACTAAAAAGACAAAAAAGAAAAAAAAAAAAAACAATCAAAAGCTGGATCAGGTAGATCAAAACCCTAGGACTTCAAGACCCAAGATCTAGGTCAGCTACTCATTTAACTGGGTGGCCTTGAATAAATTACTTAACTTCTCTGAGCTTATTTCCTCCCCTATAAATTGGGGCTAATAATACTTCTTTCAAGACAGGTGCAATGATTAAATGAGAGAAGTGAAACAGCCAGGCACACAAAAATTATTTTAGAAAACAGCTCATTGATTTAAATCTAATATGATTTAATTTAAAAAAAAAAACACCAACCAAAAAAAGAATGCACTGAGAGAAGAAAAAGCTACTATTTTAATCTTTTTAAAACTTAAAATTAACTATCAAAATGAAATTATATCACACACACACACACACACACACAACATAAGGTATACATGAGCAGGCGAAGGCAGATAACGTATATAAGCCTCATCTTGGTCAAATTTGGTTTCTATCAAACAACCTAACAAATTCCAATGTAAGCTTCTACTCAGCCAACATTACTTGGAAATGGATTCATCTCCCGCAAAATTATTTCCTTCCACTGGCACTGACCCATCACCACAAACATCATCTAGTTTTTTCAGAGAACTGAATCGGTAGCTGGATACAAGAGCTGAGGAACATCTTGAAACACAGCCATATTGTATCACACAGAATATAGCTTGGAAAAATATTACTTTTCACAAACAAAAAACTTGGCTAGAGAAGAGGGGAAGAGAAGATTAAAACAAAATATCTCCAAGTTCGAAGTGTAGAAAAGGAATTGAAACAAAAAACACTGAGAATGAAGTGTACTCAAGCCTTGTGCATTGTTGCTGCTTCCAGGAGATGCATTTTGAATATAACAAGATGAATTTCAACAGACCATGAACCAGAGATTTTCAACATGATAAAGGGGAAACGATATATATTCAATTTTTACAACCACTGAGTGAGCAGAAAACCGAAAATTCTTCAGCTGCTGATAATGTGCTGATAGAAGTGCATCCCCCAACAGAATTCCTAATGAACTGCCAGCAAAATGGAGAAGTATTAAACAAACCGCAGAGAACAAATGATTGTTCGTGCTAACCCAAATCTCTAACAACTTCCACAGTCATTTTCCTATTTTTGAATGAGAAAATCATTACAGATCATTCAAATAATTTATTCAACCGTTTACGAGAACCCTTAAGAGTCCTCAAAGACGATAGGAATTCACAAAATAACATATGTAGGAGATAATGGAGAACATCCACCATTTCTACTGTTTAATGAGCGCCTAGTGCACGTCGGACATCAAGCGAGGTACTTCACTAGCCTCCTCACCACCCACCTCTCAGCAGCATGGAGGAGAGACACAGTGTTAGTTTACATTTTATAGCTGAGGAATCTGAGGATGTAAGGCATTTTCCTCACCTGGAATGCTGCCCAGGGTTCTGCATCATTTTTAACATCTTATCCACAATGACTGGCTCTGATACCAAATGGAGTGGGATAGTAAATATTCCAAAGGGATGGACGATAAATAAGAAATGGAATTCATCACTGAATGATGGAAATTAAATTCTGGGGAAAGACTAGTTTATGCTTTAAATATAGAAAAATCAAGATTCATAATGGACCACAGACTCTCTGTGTAAAACCAGATGTAATGGGAAATACAGGGGAAAAAAAAAAAAAAGAAAGAAAGAAAGAAAGAAAAACCAGAGGGAAAAAGAAAACAGGAGTTTTTTGAGAAAGTTTGAGAGGTTTAGAGTCAGAATTCAGAATCAGAATTATGAACCCTGTCTGACCACTCTACCAATGACATTAATGTGCTGCTCATCCAGTTAAATTCTCAACTCTTAAACTGCAATAGAATATTTTCAGTTTTTTCTTCTTTAAAGTAGTCAACAGTCTAATTAAAATGTTTTAATATTCCCTTGTATGGCAAAATACCACAAAGTTGAACTCCTTAAATACGTCTGAATATGGAATACTTCTGAATTATATTCAGTCTTTTAGCTCAATTCACAGAGTTAAAGATGCCCAAACAGGCCAGAATTAAGCCTCAAATGAAACCACAAGAAGTCTGGATTGGAGGCATCCTACAGTTCAAGACACTGCATCCCTAGTCAGAAAGTATTGTGGATATATTAAAGCAGATAAAAACATCATGCTTACTCACTTTAACAGTGGCTTACAAGTTCTACAAGGAAACAGGCAAAGAAACAGGATAAAAATCAGTAGGTATATATTTGAAGTGATGTGTGTACAAGGTTATTCACTACAGCACTATTTATATAGCAAAATACTGCAAACAGCCCAAGGGTCCATCACTAGGGAACACCTAAATAAACTATAGCACATCTACACAACAAAATGATATGAAGTTATAAAGAATAATGAAGAATTTTTCTTAGTACTGATATGGAAAGATCTCCAATTTAAAAAGCAAGGTACAGAACAGAGTATATAATATGCTCTGAATGTAAGATGCTTTGAGGAAGAATGTGGGGATTTTCAAAATAGATATTTGGATGTGCTTGTAGTATTTGCGCAAAAATAGAGTATGTGAAAAACTAATAAAAGAGATCCTCTTTAGGGGATAGTGGGGAACAAGGGAATGAAGACAGCAGTGGAAGGCAAGACTTTTCAATATATGTCTTTTTTTTTTTAGGTCATGTTGATTTTTGAACCTCCTAAATGTATTAACTATTAAAAAGTAAAATAAAATAGAAGTCCTATAGATAATTAGAAATTGATAGTCAAACTATACTTCAATTAAAAAAAAATCTTAAGAAACTGATAGAAAAGTTCTGACAATCTGTAGCAATTGTAAATAGCACAGCAGCCTAGAAGGACTTATCAGATATTTAATGAAAAGTAGCTACCTATGGAGCACGTGACAAGACCTTGGAGATTTGGGGAGGACAGAAGGGTAATTGTCAATGCATGTTTCCAGGAAAAATCTTACTGTAGTGACTTTGCTATAAAGACTCCAGTGAGAGCTCTCATTCGTGGAAACTCATCTCCCAGGGTATGCAACTGCTCAATGGCACCTACCTCTAGGAACATATCTGCAAAAAACCTGAAAAGATCTGCTACCGTCCAAAGCAGCGGCTACCCTTCAGGACTCTCACCAATCTCCTGAATCCCTTCCAAATTCAGTAAAAAGAAATACGAAGTAGACAGACTCAAGAAATAATTACAAGACCCTGAATGACAGAAGAATTTGGATGCTGAAGTCCCCGGTCATCCCAATGATGAGTATGAGCGATCGGTGTCAGTCAGGGTTAATCACAGGCTACTTCCCAGAGGAAGTGAATTTGCGCCAAGGTTTGAAGGTGACAAAAGGGAAATGAACGCCAACTTGACAAGAGACGAATTGCAGTAAGATTTCACAGGGCTATGTGAAGAGACAGAACAGTGGCATGGAGCTGAGATGTGGGCAACCGTAATGGCATGCATTTAAGGGAAATGAATATAAATTACACTTGGAGGACGATCAGTGGGCTACAAGGTGTCAGTTACAGCAGAAGAAAAGGAAGTGCTGACTACTGATGACTATTCACTGAAGATTACAACCCCACATATTGTTGTAGCCCCCAGGCCAACAAAAACCTGAGGGAATCCGCTTAGTCACTAAAACATTTCCTTCTTCAAGTACAAACCTAAAGTACACTTACACTTGGTACTCCATCTCAAATCTGGCTCCTCCCATCCAAAG
This sequence comes from Mustela putorius furo, assembly GCF_011764305.1. NCBI lineage: Eukaryota > Metazoa > Chordata > Mammalia > Carnivora > Mustelidae > Mustela > Mustela putorius. The sequence goes on from NW_025421556.1 coordinate 1,872,171, forward strand.
AGCTGGAGGCAATTCAGAGGAGAGATCTTCTGGTGATCAAGATAGGGAGAGGCCCGCCAAGACAGTCTGCAGGGATGCAAGCTGAGAAAGTAGTGATCGAGTTCTTTCTTATTACCTTCGCATCTGGTAACTACGAGAAATTAAAGCAAGCAGTCTTGATAAAGGATGTGGCAAAGTTAAAGAACTCAGCATCCCTCGAGGAGGTTTGGGCTGAATCTGAAATTAACTTCTAAAAAGCTTTCGATTATTTTATGGGAAATACATTCACAATACATTATTCCTAGAAGGAAGGATCGTTTGTAGTATAATCCAAAGGAGGGAATCTTGGTCCACAAGCTTTTGGCCCTGGTGGCAAGCAAAAAACTCCCAATGCAATCCTACCCACCTCTATCTCAGCTCTTAGGTCCAGTGGCAGGCTGGACAGAGGGGAAATCTCAAAGGGAAACAGCATAAACCCCAAAGCAGAGCATTAGCGCATCACAAAGTAAATCCCTACCAGTGTCTGCTCACCATTGCTTTGGGCCGCCCCATCTTTTCAGGACTGAAGAACAAAATGCTACTCTGAAAACAATCAACCCAAATGATCAAGTACACAAAAGTTCACATAGTTAGGAAACCCATTATCGTTTAATCTCAAGGCAACTGCAAAAGAACAAGGAAAGCTTCTGCCCTGATTCGGAGGATATGGCAGGGAGCATCTTTTTATTTAAAGAGGAGTCCATAAGATTTAACTATAGAAAAGATTGCCCACAACTGATAGGAAAAGCCTTTCCTAAGGGACAGTGCCTGAACCGTGCACTTCCTTAGTTGCTACACACTGTGCCAGGTACTCTAAGTCCTTTAACGGGATGGTTTCACGTCTTCTCCTTTTACTTTCGGTTAATAGCTTTATAGAAACGAGGAGAAAAAAAATACCAAGATAATGCGTGGGGCTACCCTGGAGTCCTGAGGCTGTGACCTCGCGGAGATAACTCACTGAAGTGATAAACCCTGCATGCCAAAACACTCATTAAACACATTCGATGTTTTCTCAAAAACCTATGTGTGTGGATAGAGTCATTCACAGCTTTCCGGGAACTAATTATTTTTCCCTTTCTAGCCTTAATGCATGTATTTAAATTTCCTTAATTTACTGAATACTTACAATGAGCATTACTCTGAATTTAACACTCCAGTTAATCTTGGGAAAGAGATGTGAGCTCAAAAGAAGCAACGAAGGAATGAGAATTTATGATCACTCAGGAAATGCGCACATTATTAATGGAATTCAAAGCAAAGACATATTCAATATGAGGAGACCTTTCAGTCTGTATTTAATACAGGAGTTAAATTTGGAAAATCGACAGACACTTGACTTAACTATCGAAAATCCGGCCTTTTCTTGAATGTTCATAATTCCAAATATTGTAGAAGGGCTAGTGGGCTGGATTGGGGGCTTCCTTACTTCTATGCCGGCCCGTTAATGTACGGCGGTGCACAGTCCTAATAAATCATCATTCCAAGAAAGAGAAAAGGCCATGAGACTGTCGGGCAAGGACAGAAATCGGAGACTTTTAGAAGGGAAAGTGGAATTGCTTCTTGTTTGGGGGTCACAATTTAGTCGTGAAACCCAGAACATCAGAAACAAAACAAAGGAACATTTAAACTGAATGAACATGGCCATTACAAAGCTCATGTATTTACCCCTTCCGGGGCGGGGATATGACCAATAATCTGGCTTAATTATATGGTAATTCTTATCTGGTAATTCTTATCCTCAAACTGCTCCCAGATCATAAACCGAGAAAGGAAAGAAAAACCAACCTGGGATTCTGGAAGTAAGAACAAGCTCCTGGTAGTTAAAAGTGGCAGAGGAGAATAAAAATTATCAAAAGGGAGCAAAAAGAAAGAAAAAATTACTAATTAGAAGAGCACAGTGACCGGAGGCTGTGGGCTTTAGGGGTACAGAGCCCTAGACATTGGCAGGAGGCAAGAGAACCAGTCATCTGGGAAAAATCATTAGAAAGTCAGGCTAAACCTACAGACCTCAAAGGCTCCCAAGTGCATTCCAATACTACCAAAGAGTTCAATAACTGGTGTTCTTAATGAGGGTCCTGGTTCATTGGGAAAACTTACCATACTCTACCGGACCACGTCTGGTAATGACTGTGATATTTCAGAACCATTTGCAATGAGAGCAGTTGTAACCATTTCATTGTTTAAAGGATTAAGCAGATTTACGGAGAACTTCTCTTTCCCTAATACTCTAGATGAATCAATTACTATAAGGAGGGTTGTCGTTCAGGTGTATCTAAGAGTCACTCCTCTTTTTTGGTGGAACTGCAACCCCCACCCACAACCACTCCAATTCCATTTTTAGCTTAGAAGGAAAAGAAGACACAGAATTAATTATGATTCTTCAAGAAAACATCAAGGCAATTTTTATCCCTTACATCCACGTAACTTTACCGGCTTTCCGAAGCAACAGGATAAATCACTGCCTATGTTACATGAGGACTTTTACTTAACAGAGATTAATAGGCCAGACCTCGGAGAACAGCGCGCTCATTCTGCACCATACACAAACCAAAGGAAAGGTTCCGTGTCAGCCATTTACTTCCATAAAATGCAAGTTAGTCATATCAATTACTGCCATGACTCACCTACTAACTACTGGCCTCAACAACATCAAAAATATTAAATCACCAAATTTGTCATGAGTGTTTTCAGACACGTTCCCCAGGCTTGGTAAAAGGCAGAGCAATGTTGAAAGGGGAAGCCCACGATCGACCCCGTTCTTGTCGTCCTGCCGCTCTGCCCATGCGGAGTTAGGACTTAACACTAGCAAGGTGAAAACTGGGAGGCATGAAATTTCTTTTACAAAATGATAGCAGAAATTTACTTCCTACGTCGAGTTTTACAGAGCTGCAGCATGGTTCCTGCTCACGGAACAAAGTGAGCTAATCTACTTTGCAAGAGACAATGACCTTTTAAAGGAAGCCGTGATAGTTTTATTCCTTCCTTTACAAAAAAGACTATCAGTTCTTTAGCAGAAACAGCAGGACAAGGTGATTCCATATGGACTAATTCAGGTACTCCTATTTCAAGGTGAAGTACACACATTTGTCTCATCTCAGAGGACGTGACCCAGTAGCTTTCTGCATATAGGCAATAAAAATTCAGATAATCAATAAATCTTGAGGAAGTCATTATTTGAAAGCTAAATACAAGAGAAGGACTGTACTCTGTCATTAACACTAACTTAAATTTTTTTTTAAGAACTGGACTAATTTGGGGGCACCTGGGTGGCTCAGTGGGTTAAAGCCTCTGCCTTCAGCTCAGGTCATGATCCCGGAGTCCTGGGATCGAGCCCCGTATCGGGCTCTCTGCTCAGTGGGGAGCCTGCTTCCTCCTCTCTCTCTGCCTGCCTCTCTGCCTACTTGTGATCTCTCTCTCTCTCTGTCAAATAAATAAATAAAATCTTAAAAAAAAAACCTAATTTTGTTTTTTAAAAGTCACAAGAAAAAACCATTGGCTGTGTGAGTTTCATGTCTTACTTCTTAGCAGCCATAAGAAATAAACAGGAGCTGGAAGAGAGAAACAGAACACTAGTTTCAGTGAAGGAAATAACTTAATTCAGTATTCTGCCTGCCCTAGAAGCATCTGTTTTTGGCCTCACTGTATTAAAAAAAAAAAAAATAGCATGGGAGAGAGAATGGAAACATGAATAAATTGCACACACACAAAATAATCTAGAACTTTAAAAAATGAATATAATAGTACAAGTTGAAACCCACTCCCCATGAAGACATGTTGGAACACAAATCTGTTTAAGTCTACACTCCTCACTCCCAGGCTTGTTAAAATAGAAGACGAACATGAGGGAACGAGTTGGGCATGTCTGCGAATTTTTTAAACACTCTAGATAATTCGGATATGTCATCCTAGGCCAAAACCACGTATCAACTCAAATTACAGAGGTCCACTCAGTGGCTCATAGTCTAATTTGGCCAACTAATTTCATGGAGTGCTTAATTGGGGGATATTTTGGTAGGTCGACGGGCACCATCATGGGTTCAGACTTTGTTCTAAGTCTCTCCCAATCTACAGATGGGATCTCCTTCCCATTCATGGGCACCTTCAAACCAGCCATCCAATGAGAGTGAACCCAAAACTGGTAGAACTAGTGATTCTTTGTAACCGTTTGCTTTTACTCAAACAGGGCAGCAGGGAAAGGGACAGCAGCCACTCCACTGGGAGGAAAGTCATGTGGGACAAATTAGGTGCCGCTTCGAGATTTAAAAGCAAGGGGGAAAAACAGAGCTAACTAAAGACAGCTGTTAGGATGTGGTTTCTGTGTTTATATTCTTCTCCTTCTACCCTAAAGCCTCTTATGGGTATTAGGAAGGAAAGCATGTGTATGACCCAACGGAGAGGATCAGCTCTCTTGACTGTACCCTGTCCAGAGGCTGGAGACCATAACTCAGTCTGTTACAGACAAAAGTTACCTGCCAGGAGAATGAGGTAAATTGCTGTAAACCTTTATTTGATAATTTTTCAAAATCCTCTCTTATCTAAATACAGTAATACAGCAGAAAATTGCACTAGCAGATAGCAATCGTGATAACTAAGAGAAACCCTATAGGAGCAATAAACCTGAGCTAAGGAGAGATTTAGGGCGGACCTACCAGTCTGCAAACAGTACATCCTGTTGCTGTTGTGACCTTTGCAATGCCCACGCATTCCACCTTCAAATTCTCAGCCCCAGATTTCAATATGGCTCAGGGCCAGCACCTTTCTCCTTTCTTGGGTGCAAAAGTGGTTCTGTAGATCCATACATATTTCAAGAGGCTTTGACTTTCAGCTTTAACTGAGAATTAATGTCACATACTATTTAAAATAACACAAAGAATGTATTGTTCTTACAAGAACCTCCCTTTCCCCTGCCTGCCCTGACCTCTCTTCCCTTCAATATTGTCCTCAATAACGGGCTTTCTTCCCTCCTTGTAAAGCCAATATGGGCAACCGAGAGGAAGCAGGGGGAAGGGAAGTATTTCTATTTCTCTTGGCACTGAATGAAAAGGTCTTCTAGGGGATGGAGTATCACTCCCATTTTAATAAAACTCCCGTTTCCTATATAATATCACTCAGGTCACTTCAAGGCGAGAAGGTGATCAAAAACAGAGACAACAGCAGAAGACTACACTTGGGAGTAGTAAACAACACAGCCCACATGCTGCAAATCAACGCAGCATGACAAGCAAGCCCTCTGCCCGATACTTTAGCTACTCAAACACAGCAAATCTAACACTTTCATGTACCAGAGAAACAGCTATTGCAAATGTCTAATGCAACTAAGCCACAACACACTTAACTTTAAAAAAATAAAAATTAAAAATATCCTTTTACTTTCCCAAACTCCAGTGTTACTACCTATAACATAACGAACATCCATCAAAATGGACTTTTCTCCGGCTCCTAGGATTCACGTATACGTAAAGCTTTAATGCAGAATAAAGAACAGACTAACACAGCGTTGGTCTTAACTCTCAAAGTAGCTTTCTCTCCCCATTGGGTGAATGAGTAAATGAATCCACTTGATTGACAAAGGGAGACTTTGTGAATTCCTTCTTCCCTCCCTCTCATCCATCCATCTGTCCATCTTCCTGTTTGGTTTTGTTTTTAATTGCTTTGATGCTTCAAGGCCCCTGCTAGTCTACTCTTATCATAGATACACAAATCCATGTACAACACACACACACAGCTAGTAAGATGGTGTGGCAGAATTTTTTACCTGAACGGCATAGTGGCTATATAACTTTGGCAAGTTACATAGTATCTTCCAAACCTCAGTTTTCTTCTTCCATAAAATCAAGATGATAATTCCTGCATCATAGGGCTACCAAATAGTATCACTGCATAGCAATAGTAGGCACTCTAGAAATATTAGTTCTCACCTTTTTCCCTCCCTCCCAGGCACAGTGCACTTTAATGTCCTTTAAATATAGACTTTACAGATCAATGAATAAGAAATGGTTTCTTCTGGAGTTTGCTGAATGGTGGGGAAAGTCCTAAGCTTTTTCTTTCCATCATCAGTTTCTTATTTAAGTACTTCTTACCTCTTCTTCTGTATTCTCAGGGGATGGATATTTTTGTTTCTCTCATCTTTCTTAAAGGTGAATAAATCTAATATAATTATATTAATTCTAGAGATCAATTTGACCCCGAACCATGAATATAGTTTCCCTGTCACTAGCCCTGAGTTTTAAAGCTATATTTAAAATGTTAAAAATTTCCCACTGCAGGAAAGTCAACATAAAGTTATGTCCTAAAAGAGATTATCCACCGGTTCAAAGGAAAACAGCTCTGAACCAGACCACTATGACTAATGGTATATTTTGACACATGAGGATAACGTATGGGAGAGGTCCACAATATTCTTCTACCTGCAGAAGGAAGGTTGCTCATACACACTTAAATACAACAGTGAGTGGGTTAACCTGCTATCTGCTAGGGATGGTATCACATGCATTTCTTCTCTGTCTCCAAACATGTGCAGTAGAGTCAGAGCCCAGTTTATCAATATCTTAAAAAAAAAAAAAAACTGTTTTAAGACAATACTGTCTATTTTACTTGCTGGCCATAATGTACAAATGTTTAAAAAAACTAATGATTTCTTCCCCCATGGATTTCAGGTTTTACTGACCTACAGTACAAACAATAAGAAAAAAATCTGGTGCTGCATTTTAAATCAATACTCATCCTGACAGAGACTATGATACTGGGTAGCTGAACTTTTATCTTTTCAGCTGAAAATTCAAAGTTTATCTTATTTTTCTTCACCTCTCTACAAAATTGGGGGCAGGGTAAGGACAAGAGTCAGGGTGAGGACACAGGAGAGAAGAAAGTGAAACACAAATAAATCTTCTCTGTCAAAAAAGCGCCCCACCTTGCTTACCATGAGGGGCCCACATCTATAAAACGACCTGGAGCAGACCTGCTCCAACCCTCAACGAGGACCCGTCTCCCTAACACTCCTCCACCTAGCCCCCAACCCAAGCTACCACCTTCACAATAAAAGGCAGAGAAGCTGTCAGAGCCTGTGGTCCAAGCCATCTCCAAGCCATCTGCTCACAAATTTCACTGAGTTTTTAAAAATGCAGCACCAGAAGAGGAAAACGGCTTCAGCAGAGCCGAAAAGAACTCAAACCCAGTTCTTGTCTGAAGAGGGCTGGCAACGCCCACCTCACCCAGGCCGCAGATAATTCTAAAGCAGGAGTTGTAATACAGAAATGTGGAACTTTCACTGAAACCGGGGCTTCAAACACTAAATGACCCAGCGGGGCCTCTAGGTGTCTTGGTTGCCACTTCCCAGTTCGGTCCCCAAAGCACTCGGCAGTGCCTCACCGGTTCCGTGACTCACACTGTCGCCCCTCCCGAGCAACCGTATTAGGAGGCTCAATCTAACCATGGATACAACAAAACAAAGCCAGATTCCCAGGCTGTGGCCCCCCCATTATACACAATTTTAAAATGTTAAGCCTCCTTCACGGTAGAAGTACACCGCTCAAACCCTAGGCTTCCCTCTCGCTCATGCAGACATTTGTTAGGTCCCATGCATGCAGGTCTTTCTGCCTGACCCTTTCAGCACAGTATGCTCTTTGCCAAATGTTCTCTTTGTGCCCTGCATGTCACCGTGCCAGGAGGCCACGAGCTGTGGGGTCCCCGATTCCCAAGCGAGGGGTTCCCCAAAGCACGAGATGGAGGCTGTCAGGCCCAGCACTGCCTTTCCGCACACACAAAGCATAACACAGGGAGGCAACAACTACAGCCTCCCAGCTGGGCATTACCCCCCTTGCAGGGTGAAACACAGCCACGCCTCCACGCGGTCTGGCCCAGCCCCGCACCGGGCAGCCACAGAGCCCGGCGGGGCCACAGCCTTTCTCTCCTCCTCCATGGCGCAAAGGATGGCCATGGGTAGGCCGCTCCGGGCGAGGCTGATTCCAGAAGCTCAACCAAGACTTCAGTTCCTGTCAACGTCCCAATACCCAGCACACTTCACTAGAAGGTGGAGGGCTCGAGGCTTTTTTAAATTAACCCTGACCAGCGCTTTCTAATTGCGCCATGCTCAGTAAATGAGCACTCCAAGTCTGCCGGGCTGCTTTCGGCGCACGGTGCATCCTGAGGGTAGTGTTTCTTCCTGGGAAACGTGGATTTCATCCATCCCATAGACATCTATAATATGCAGCTACACTCATTTATAAAAGAAAGAAATCTCAAATAATCAAGTGGCTGTTAAATTAAGTAAGAAGGAAATTGGAAGGCGACCAACAAAAATTACACAGTGTAATTAAAAGGGTGTCCTCTCTAAATTTCTAATAAAATGCATTTGCTTGTCACTGTTTATGGCTGCACACGGTTTTTATGCCAGCATCCGGTATCACACAAAGAAACAAAAACAATGAAAATTTACTATCAATAATTTCCATTCGTTTCGGCAACAACCGAAATCTGTCATTACTAAAATCACCTATAAAACTAGTCATTAAAACTAACTGTCTGCCAGGCCAGCCCAGGGGGCCCTCCTCCCGTTTTCCTGGGGCTTGGCCTCCTTTGATCTTTCTCCCCTGGTTATTAACATTAGTGGCAGGAGTAGCAGAGCCACGTCACCATGAGAAAAATAATTCCTAAGCGGGAGACAGCTTACAGCGCAGCCAGCGCCCCAGACGCTGATCTGTGCACGCAGAGGGAAGCAAAGTCACCCCGGGGCCCATCGGGGGCCCAGAGGCCACACCCCATGTCCACCATCCCACCAACAGCGCTGGGCAGAAGGCACGGATCCCCGTTAGAATTCTGTTCCCCCAAATTCACCTACTTCGCAAAGCCACAGGCCTCCAAACAGACAGCCTCCTGCCTTCCCCCCCAGCGCTCCTGCAGCCACGGGGCCCTGCCGGCCGACGATTAAAATGGGATGACTGAGCGGCGCCTCTTGAAAGGTCGCGATAACAAATCCAATTTACGATTCTCAAAGGGACAAAACCAAAAGGTGGGAGAGTCTGAATAAGTGAAAAATTGTATTATCATTTAATTTTATTCATCAACAAGATCACCTCTCCTTTAAGAAGCTAGGCTAGATAGTGATGTTCAATAGAATGGGAAGGGGGAAAACTGCAAGGGGTGGGGGGAATGGGGGCGGGAGGGAATCCCACCTGTCCTTCAAAGTATAACCCTGAGTTAAATTCTCTTCTATTATTTCCGTCCTTAAAATAGTCAGATAGCAAGATGTTCAAAGAAACACAAAGCAGCATAGTAGAGCCGCCTTCTTTCAAAGGGCCGGGGCAGCGATTTGAAGAGTTATTCAGGTCACAGAGAAATTACACTTCTTTATGCATCTATAAAGAATTCAGAGTTTTCCATTTTTATTAGCATTATTATAATATTGAAGGTTTTCAGGCATATCATGAGAGGAGCATTTACAGAGAAACGCTGAGCAGACTGGCCTCACGCAGCACTCGCCTCCCTTTATGAGGCTCCACAGCCCGGCAGACATCTTGAAGAGCCTAATAAACACGTAGTACTTCAATTGCAAGATCTTGTTAATTTATATATCCTTATAACAAAACCCTTTGTGTGAAAGAGCAAATGAGTTATTTTTGTCAACCATTAAGACACAACACAATACTTGTCTTCATGAGCGCAGATGACTTCGGGTCGTCCTGCCCTCAAAGAATTGTTGTGCGATCATTGTATCGTCACACACACACACACACTCACACACACACACACACGTCTCTTTTTTCCACCCTTTCTTAAACGTTGCTATTGAAAAAACTAGAATTTTCTCTTGATACTTTTTCAATGCTTATGGTGTCCAAGTCCCACGTTTCTGACACAAATTCCATGAATACTGAGAAAAACGAACACAATCGTGTCACCAACTGCTCATTTTATTCCCATCTTTCCTGCCTTCTCCCCAGCCCTCTTTAGGGGAGCCCTGATCCTCCCCCGGCGGCACTGAGACATAGGCACATATTCAAAGGTGAAAAGACCAAAAAGGTCATACAGCAAGCAGAGAATATTCCAGCAACGCAGGTTTCGATCTTTGCTATTTCAGTGTTATTCCCGCTGAGCCTCGCGTGCCAAGAATACCGCCTGGCGCTGTTCAGAGACACTCATGATGACTCAATGGAGAATCAGGAGACCTGGGCACTTAACTATGCGCCTATTCCCAATGATATTCTGTCTCCACTCATTTCCATCCTCATAGAAACATGAAAGTGGGGCAATGACAGATATGAAGCCCAGCATGAACTGCCTGGCAGAACTCTGCCTAGCAACACAGCTTTATCACTCCACCACACAGAGAAGACCAGAGTCCACGGGCAGAAATAATGACATAAAAACCAAGCTGGAAATGCCATAGTTTAAGGAGATGCTACAAAAATTGTATCACAAAAAGGGAGTGTTTAAAATAGTTTTATATTCAATCGGTTAGTACAAATGAAACGTTAGCAGATATCTTAACCCACAATGAACCAAATGCTGTATCAGCATAGGCTTCTTGGCTATGTTAAATCATGCATTACCTACAAAAACCTAAGTGAGTACAAATTCCATAGAAGACAAAATTTAAAAACTTGCTCGACCTTTGACTTATGCTTGGCCCACAATGTAGGAAAAGAAGGTCCAGGTCATATCAATGATCGTTCAAATTTTGTATGTAAACATATTGGGGTTTTTTTTTCTTTCCTTCTTTCTCTCTCCCTTTTTCTTCCTTCCTTCCTTCCTTTCTTTCTTTCTCTGTTTTCTTTATTCTATTTCATTGACAGACACATCAAGGCTATTTCCTTGAGTTTGGTTGGTTGGTTGGTTGGCTTGCTTTAAGGATTCCAGGTTCTAATTGCAGATATGTAAATACAACAGCTCACAGTGCACGAGCTTACAACTTCCTTATTTTCTTCAAGGAGGATATGGGTTTGTGCTGCTGTAGTCACACTGATTTCCCAACTGGTTCCAAAGATAAATACTGGTGAGTGAGCAGGTCAGGGCTGGGCCAGGCATTTTTAGCCTCAGAAAGGAATTTAGCTAGCTAGTCGAATGTGGCCTGAATCCACATCCTTGACCTGATTAGTAACAAAAAGCACTTTAGCAGCAACCAAGGAATAAATGAACAGGCAAGGTGCAGGTATTTCAAATCACTTTTTTTTTTTTAAAGATTTTATTTATTTATTTGACACACAGAGAGATCACAAGTAGGCAGAGAGACAAGCAGAGAGAGGAGGGGAAGCAGGCTCCCTGCTCAGCAGAGAGCCTGATGCAGAGCTCGATCCCAGGACCCCAAGATTATGACCTGAGCTGAAGGCAGAGGCTTAACCCACTGAGCCACCCAGGTACCCCTCAAATCATTTTCTCTGCTAAATTTCATTTAAAGAAACTGAATGGGTAACTGCTTCTGTACTAGCTATGCAACGATTTTGACAACATAGTCATGTAACATTTAACGCAAGTTAGGAGCTGGGGAGTTAGGGATGATTAACAGGCATCCTTCAAATATATCTACTATTCTCAGAGATTAACAAAGAATTTCAACATAAAATCTGCATTAAGATCACCATTCAATAGGGAACTTCAAGCTATTCTGTGTTATGGCATATGTTATATACAAGCACCTTCATGCAAATATCTCAGGTTATTAGATGACTAGAACTGTATTTCTCTTGATTGTTTCTGACGTTTCTTTGGAAGTAACTTTTACTGGTAAATACAAAACTCATTTAATTGCAGCTTCCATCCCATGTATAATGAGTGGTATTAGAATAGCTTAATGAGATTGTATACAATCAGGAAAATACATGAATCACTGAAGAATGTCTAATAAGGCCATCTTACTATATATATAGACTCTGGTCTCTTACAACCAGGAGAATCTGTATGTCATCAGAACCTGCATTCACCAATACCCCAAGCAAGCAAAAAAGTTGGCCGGGAACATGAAAATTCTCTTTTCAAAATAGACTTTGAAATATAATGAAAAATAAAATCAAATTTCATCTAAAAGATTTACCTTGAGTGGACCTGAAACCTACTTGGTGGCTATTGTAATTCTAATACACACAATTAGTATTAAAAAGTTATCAAGGGGAGCCTGCTCTTGGTTTCATCAGATCGATGCAAAGAGGAGCTCTCAGGGCAATACACAGAGAAGATCTGGAACAAAGCTGTGAGCAGCTCTCCAACAGAAAGGCCCTAGTTGGGATATTCCTGTCAGTCACTTTATTAATACAGGGGAAGCCTACTTAATGAACTGCTGGGAACAGAAGAAAGCCACTACGAGAATACATTTTCTGTTTACCAGAGTGTAAAATCGGCAATAAGATTCCAGAATCCTCTTAGAAGAATAAAACTTAAAGAAAATAACTTTCCGGACATAGAAACTCGGGGGCAAAACAGGTAGCAAAACAAACTGTCCAAATGAAATTTCAGAAAGACTCACTGCTTTGGCAGAAGACACCAAAATCTGCTCCATCATCTCCAGGGATAAAGTCACACAAAAAACGAAAGATCATTTTCCTACAAGACTTGAAACTCTATAACTTCAACCATTTTTCTTTTACAAAAAAAAAAAAAAAAAAGATGAAGGTAAATAAACCCTTGGAAAAGCTGTGATTTTGTTCATCTTGTTAACTGAGCGATGTAAACTTGAATTATATCACTAAGTTTATTTGGTAGTTACTCATTTCTAAGCATCTCACACTAATAAAAATAAAATTTCAAGTGTTTTATAAAAATAACAGGCCTGGAAAAATTGCTGAGGGTATTTTCTAATATCATGTAAGTTTCTTTTATTTTCATGCCTTTGGGGTTATTAACTGTAATGTGGTCACTGTAATTACTACAACCAATTAAAATAAACAATCTTTAAGATGTTTCAAGTTTCCTAAAAAGGAAGAAAACACTGTAAATCCATTATAAATTGGTGATTGGATGGCACAAAATGACCCTTGCTGTATGAACTTCTGTTCTCTCTCCATTTCTTCCTGACAGATCATGCTTCTGCAGTGAAATAAATTAAAAACAATTTTCACCTGATTGATAGCTTTTTAAACACAGTGCACCTTGAATGAAATCATTTACATCAAGTATTTCGAGAGTTACATTGCTAAGTTAAAAATCAAAGTAATGACCCCAATAAAAGATTCCTGAATCACGAAGCAATTTCAAATACATGAAAAGAGAATGAAAGGCATTATCCTCACTGGATGATAGAGTCCTGATTAAAATCTTCTGACAGGAAAGCAGGCCTTGTAGTCCTAACAACTCTTCCTTTCCACTAAGGTCATCACAAAAAAAAAAAAAAAAAAAAAGATTATCGAATAAAGCCAATCAGAAAAGACCTCCAAATTTTTCAGGGTCTCCAATTCTTTAAGATTTCGAAGGCACCCTGATTGACAGTCGTGTAAAACATAAGGGTAATTAAACTGACATGAAAATCACTACCCTGCATAAATCCTAAAAGCAGTTTATCTAACCTTTTGATCCTTAGAGAACTCATAGTCCTCCTAGCACCTGTTCCTACTGGCCATCCAATGACCTTCATAAAAAGATTAACACCCAACTATCACACCCTGCATAGTTTACACACGTAATCCACATCCCCCACCGCTGCGCTAATTATGCAGATAACGCTTCTTGCTGGAACGGATTCACAGCAACTTCAATCTCCTTCCTCGGCATGAGATAGCACTGGACGGGTCTTCCAGATGGAAGCTTTGCAATGTTCAGATAAAATAAAAATTTTATTTTCAAACTATAAAATACCGGATATTTAACAAATTAACGTGAAGTGGAGAGTGTTAAAATTTCAAGCAGTTTCACAAAATCAGATAATGTTTGAAAGAAGCGCAAATCCTATAGAAATTATGTACTGTAAAACCTGCCATTATTTTTCAAGTTGCCACTGAAATATACTGATTAAAAAAATAGTCTAGCCGTAAGTGGAAAACCTTACCTTTCACTGGCTTTCTCCTAGGCAGAAAGGTGTTCAGACCATTTATCATGTGTTCATTTATAATTCTGCCTTATTGTAAAGGCAACACACACACACAGACACACACAATCTTTTGAGTACCTGCAGCTGACTCTAGATAAGGATGTTTTCTGTAGTAAAGATCAATGGTTATTTTAGCTTTCAGGAAAGCCATGTAGATACATTCACGTCAGCTTCCTGTAAGATCCCTAATTGTGTGAATATCCTCTCTCAAAAATCCAGAAGCAACTATTGAATATTTATGTGATACTAAAGCAAGAAAGGCACAAATCCCAGATACATAATCAACAAACCTCATTAGGAAGTTATACTATTATGAACAATATACTTAAATGTTCAAAAAACTCCCTAACAACTTTTTTTTTTTAAAAAGCGATACAAAAAACCAGAATGAAACCTTATGTGAAAAGACAGCTCAGCTTCCATTGCTGCTTTTTTTCCCCCTACATGGGATTTTTCCTTTATCGTGTTCTGTTTTGAATGAAAACAAATTATTTAAGAGCCCCACTATTTTAACGTTGAAAAATACCTACGTGAACTGCCAAGAGAAAATTAGGTATCTACTGGATTTTCATGGAAAAAAGCACTGAGAGAAATAGCCAAGTCTTGCTCCTAAAAAATATTACCACTAACCTCTCTTTCTTCCTCTTTCTTTTTTTTTTTTTTTTAATCTTGAAAATGACAAGGTAATCTCAAGTTTTAAGGGTCACCTGACTGGCTTGTCAGACTAACGTGGCTTATTAACTACACTCATCGTGGCACCACTGGAGTCTTAGTTTTTACCATTTTGATATCCCCTCCAGGGTTTCAATCTTCCCTCTTGGAGCTCAATCATGCTCTGTGATGCTCTATTCCTACATGAGGATGCGAGAGAACTTCTATTTAAAAATACATTCGGGTGGGGGGGGGTGTCAGGCACAACTGATTGAGAAGGCATTCCATGATGATCCCTATTTTCAGTTAAAATGTGCACTTATGGTTTTGGATTTAACACCCCTGCCTTTGCAGTCAGACAGTCATTTAGCTGGAGTCAATCAAGCGTGTGATTAGAAATAATAACTCACAAGCAATGAATTCAAAAAGATTAGATCTTTGCCGAAACGCACAAGTACAGCATCCCATTATGCATCCTTTCCTCTCTGGTTTCTAGAGAGCAGACTGAAAAAAAAAAAAAAAATCAACCCCCCAAATTGTCTTGCACTCTAAAAGCTGACTTCCCTTAAAATCCGACTAAAAACTCTTCCATCCTGTGATCAGTAACCTCAGTCTGTTGGAGATATAATCAGCATGGGGAGGAGGGGTGTCTCCATCTATCTTTTCTATGCCCCCCAAAGATGCCGTAGGCGACATTTTACACCGAATAGGTCGGAAACTAGACACACCTTATCTTAGTTACAGAGAACAAGAAAGACAGAGCGTGGCTAAAGCTCCGAAGATGGTTAATATCCAAAAGAGCAAAAAATAATTTTCCATTTAAAAATCATTCTTCAAATTATCCGTCACTTCCAGATCAAGTATTTCACTTAAGTAAGGAGTTAGAGAAGTAATTAAAGAAACTATGTTTGGATTTAATAAGCATTATATTGAAACCCATAACCCAAGTTCAATCCAACCTTTCCACACAGCATCTTTGATCAAATCAAAGGATTTAATTTCACTAAGAAAGTTTGGAGAATTAAAGTGAATTATAAGATTTCATAATGTGATGTTTTATCTTTAATCACAGCGCATATAATTCATAGTCAACAGTGCTAATAATGGGTAGAATGATCCCAAAGGGAAAAAGATTGACAAAAATGATGAATCTTTTGCCTTAGACTATAATATAGAGGGGATGGGTAGGTTTGCCTTCCCAGCTATGCTTGGTTTAGGCTGTGGTACACTGACAACACTAACATAATTCATACAAATGAGGATGGCAGAGAGCAGCCTGGGATTTGACAAATTTCTGCAGATAATTCCCAAGGCTGAATAAACCACATGTGGGTAACTGGGAGCTAAAGCAGTGTAGGAGATTTAGATGAATAAAGTCCACAAACACCCTCTTAAAAAAAAATAAAAATAAAAAAGTGAAAAAGCTTGGAGGCTTCTGTGTATTTTTTTAAAACAGGGAAGAAAGAAAAGAGCCACGTTTCGGTTACAAATGGAAAGTATCTTGCCCATTAAGAAACAGCTGAACATGTTGATCAATTCCTGGTACCAATAATGGCTTCTTTACCTAAAGATCCTCTATATTCATTCCAAGTTGTGGTTCTAGAAAATACCACTAAGAAAACTTTTAGAGGCCGATTCTTTTTATTCAACAAACAAAATTTAAATTTTAAAAAAAATATTAACTTGTATGAGTTTAGATACTTTGACTCTGAGCACAGCCAGACAATTTCATTCCTCTCCAGGAGCCAAATAAGGGATCAATCTCTATCCCTTTCCCTGATCTTAACATCCAAGGGTGGAAGGCACATCCTTGGTCCTGTGGAGGAATTTCTGACCCACTAGCAATGTCCTTTTATGGAAGGACCACCAAGAGCCACATCTAAAGGATTTTGCACACTGCATCTCTCCAGCTTTATACATAAGGAAAATTCACCCTAACTCAGCAGATACCACTACTGCCTATCCTACCATATCAATACATTTTAATCCACAAGAAAGTGACTCTCTCTCTTTTATTCTCTCTCTTTCTCTCTCTCTTTCATGCACACATACACACACAGAAAATACATTTGGCACAGGGTTCCCTATTCCTTCAAACATCAAGGTTAAGGTTCCATTTAAGAAATATTTGTTTAGGGGCGCCTGGGTGGCTCAGTGGGTTAAAGCCTCTGCCTTCTGCTCAGGTCATGGTCCCAGGGTCCCGGGATAGAGCCCTGCTTCGGACTCTCTGCTCAGCGGGGAGCCTGCTTCCCTTCCTCTCTCTCTGCCTGCCTCTCTGCCTGCTTGTGATCTCTGTCAAATAAATAAATAAAATCTTTAAAAAATATATATATATTTGTTCAGCACACCAGATGCCAGTCACTGCACCAGAAACTGGGAAAATGCTAAAAATCAGTAAAATGGGTTTTCTGCTTTGGGGAACTTTACCCCCTAATCAGAGAAGCCAGTTCCAAGTCATCTCCCAGCACCACAACTTGCCCAGCTGTGATCTGCCGCTCTGGACCTTATGAGGACAAGAGGCAAAGAAAGTAAAATGGAAAGAAAAAAACTCACTATAAAGGCAAATTTATCCCAAAGACAAGAACTTATGCATTTGTTCCTAAGTAAAGAAGAACTGAAAACCACTGCTAAAATTAGTGCCATTCTTCTCTTCTACCATCTCTAGTAGGACTCTGAAACACGTAATGCAGGCGGGGCCCTAAAGAGCTCAGCTGGGGTTTGGAAAAATTCAAATAGAAGTGAAAACAAAATACAGTTGAATTTTCTGCCATAAAGAAAAACATCCATTTAACCTAAGTGTACATATTCAATATTTAGATTAAAAGTCATGCATTTTTCAAAAAAAATACGTATATATTCCCCTACCCACCCTACCCACAATCCTTCCTTCACTCATTAAACAGATTAGCTGACCTCCTACTCTATGCCAACCCCGTTTTAGGTACAGTATCTTTATGTGCGTGAAATATATGCAATTCAAAGATTTCATATTTAATCCTGTCAGAAATTTTCCTCTGTCTCTTAAACAAGTAAAAACCACAGAAGGAAAACTTAAAGCTTTCAGTGCTAATTCAAATAAAATCTTGAAGTATTTCAGTTACTTCATATGGGTAAGAAAATGTGTGAGCATGAAATTCATTTTAAACAAAATTCATTATATGAACTTGTGACATTTTCATGCACTGGTATTTTTTCCCTCCATTTCCAAACACTAATTGACAGCACTTGAACACCGTAATTCAGCTTCCGCACGTCATAAGATCCTGGGGACTCTAGCTATATTCCTCAGGCCAGTAGACTGACAAATCAAAAGATAAGAAGTACCTCTCAGCTTGAATCAACTGAAATGTGTCAGAAAATACATTTGGCATAATCTTCAGAAATGTCAAGTTTGGCGATGACAGGATAGGCACAGTCTTCCTGACAGTTTTAGCACACCAAAGTTTCAGAGTCCAAGTTAGAACCAAGAGGGAAAAAACACTTTTGTCTGCTCTTTTGGAGGAAACTACTACATGCAACAAGAGGAAATGTATGACATGCCACTTGAGTCTCTGACAAAAATGTTATAAAATGCCTGACTGCCTAATTAATGAAACATACATCTTGGAAAATGCCCACTAAGATGAAAAGGATTAAGGTATCTTTTAGTATGGCTGCTTATGAAAACCATCCTACTGGCTCTTCACGATGGGCCCAGCTTCGTTTCTCTCCAGATTCCCAACGTGACTTGCCAATTGGGTACTTTTACAAACGTGTGCCGAATGAGTGAGGGAACCAACAGCACGTAGCGACAATGTTAAGAAACCAAGACTGAGCTGAGTATATTACATGACATGCCTCTACTGGACCTTGCAGGTCCCCTTGCCTTGCCAGGCCTTTGCCTTGGCAAATAAAAATAAATTCTAAAAGGCAGATGAACACACACGCAGGCGAATTCTAATAGACATCAGGCTCCATTATGATTTCTTTTTTTTTTTTAAAGATTTATTTATTTATTTGACAGACAGAGATCACAAGTAGGCAGAGAGGCAGACAGAGAGAGGAGGAAGCAGGCTTCCTGCTGAGCAGAGAGCCCAATGTGGGGCTCGATCCCAGGACCCTGGGACCATGACTGAGCTGAAGGCAGAGGCTTTATCCCACTGAGCCACCCAGGCGCCCCTCCATTATGATTTCTACGTGAGCTGGACTTCCCTCTATCTTTCCTCACCACCACCATCCCCGCCCCCCAAGATGCACACTTACAAAGTCATATTCTACCAATCGTTGATAAAAGAAGAACAACTTAATCAGTTCTACAGAAGGCACTGCACAGAGCCAAGACCCACGTTTCTACCTCTGGCTATAAAACTCTGACTCCTCCAATTTCCCATTTGTAAAAAGATCTCCAAAAGAAGTCAGCCTGGGGGCACTGCATGGCTGTGGCTGTCTGTAGGAGCACTGTACTCTGACAATCGCAAAGCCCTCTGAGCGTCTCAGATAGGAGGCGCAGAGTGCCTGATTCCCACACATCCCTTCCAAGTAATCTAACAACTCCAGGGCTGTCAACCTGAATCTGATTTTCATTTGTAAATGAAGTTGCACAAATCTGCAACGATAGAGAATATTGACAAAACCTTTACCACTTGGCATCTCTCGTTTTCTAAAAAACAAAACCAAGATTCCCCACTTGGGCAACTCCTAATCGGGCAGGCTATGTTTCATTTACTTTCACCACCAATTCGAAAGCAATCTGTCCATCTTGGCACTGTAAATTACCAAATACTCTAAAATTATTTATTGTAAGCTGATCATATATTTATATATTGATGAATGCTATCTATACACTGAAAAGTTAAAAATCATTTCTTTATTGCCCCTCTATACAATCTCCCAAATGAGAGAGATACCAAGTTAGATAAAAGATATCATAAAAATACACTTTTTTGACTTAATATGTGTCCTGTGTTTCCAGCATGGCTTCACAGTCTTTTTTCTTCTCAAAGGAGCAAAGTCAAATGTACTTTTCACTATACTGGGCAAACATAACATAATGTTACATAACACATCCCGGCAAGTCTCTTATTCCACTATATTCCAAGAGTTAGGTCTTTCAGAATAAATATTCTTCAGTAAATATTTATTGAGCATGAGCTATATGCCCACTACCATGCCTCATTAGGGAAACAGAGTAGGGGAAAACAGACATGGGAAGTCCCTACTATTAACATAGAGGCAAAAAATTAAAGAAAAAGGCACGTAATTACAATATAAAATAATCAGAACAATAATAATTTTGTCTGTAAAACTTTAAGTGCATAGACATAAGAATAACTAGTACAGCCTGAGACCTAAAGAATAAATAAGAACCCAATAATGTGGAGAAGAGGAGTAAGAACATTCCAGATTTGGATCACCATGCTTGAAAGGGGATTAACTTGAAGAGAAAGGAAAGTAATGTGGAATGTCTAGAAAACAGTGAGTAGGAGGGAATGGTAAAACATCGATACGAGAAGATGGGGTTAAAAGGGTAAGTCATTTTCCAGGAAATGTGGAGCAATCAAATGTTTTGGAGCAAAATAAAGATGTGATCCCCCATGTCCACCGCAGCGTTTTCTACAGTAGCCAAGACAGCGAACCAACCTAAGTGTCCACTGATGGATGAATGGATAAAGAAAATACGGTGTCCACATACAATGGGGTATTATTCAGCCACAAAACAAAACAAAAAAAACACAGATCTTGCCATCTAGAACAACACAGATGGACCTAGAAGGCATTATGTTAAGTGAAATGAGTCAGAAAAAGATAAATACCATATGCTCTCATGTATATGAGGCTTCTTAAAAAAAAAAAAAAAAAAAAAAAAGCTCATGGATACCTGACAGTTGCGAGAGGCAGGGTGGGGGGTGAGCAAAAGGGGCACAGGGGTTCAAAAGTGCAGGCTTTCAGTAATAAGATAAAGAAGTCCTGGGAATGCAATGTGCAGCCTGCTGACTACAGTTAATGATACGGCAGTATATAATTGAAAGTTGCAAGACTAGAGATTTTTTTAAAAATTTATTTATTTGAAAGAGAGAGAGAGAGAGAGAGAGAGCGCATGCACACACAAGTGGGAGCAAGGGCAAAGGAAGAGCATCTTCAAGCAGACGCCCCCTGGAATGCAGAGCCTGAGGCAAGGCTGGTTCTCATGACCCATGAGATCTGGACCTGAATGGAAACTAAAAGTCAGACGCTTAACCAACAGAGCCACCCAAGCACCCTTAAAAGAATAGATTTTAAAAGTTCTCATCACAAGTAAGAGTTTTGAAACGATTTATGGTGATGGATGATAACCAGACTTACGATGGTGATTATTCTGCAATATATACAAATATTGAATCCTTATGTTGTACACCTGAAACTAATGTAACGTCACATGTCAGTTTTACTTCAGTTAAAAACATACACATACACACATGACAACAAAAAGGAAAGAAAGATGTATCAGATTCACGTTTTTGAAAGATAACCAGACAAGGTAAGCCAGATAGCCTGGCAAAAGAGAACGTAAGCAGAAAAAAAAATCCAGCAGAAATGTCTTAGAGGGCAGGAATAAAGACAAGAGACATTAAGAGTCTACCTCAAGCGAGGTTCGGTGTTGAGCTAGCTTCTGCTTCCATCCCTCAAATCACCGGCAAATGTCCTTGCCTCAGGAAGCAGAGTTGGGCTACTCTCTCTCCAGGGGAGGTCACTCCCTCATCACGCTAGGGAAGAGTGCCTGAATCAAGGTCAAAAGACATATTAGTGCCCAAACTTACTACTTCAGTCTTCCCAACCAAAAGAACCCACCTACAACCATGTGGCCTGGCGAAGTCAGGAGTCAACAAAATGTAAAGACTGATTGTGTCTAGAAAGCCAAGGAACACGAAGGTTGAGAACATGTGTGTGGCCCAAACACATGGGCTGGCTGGGCTCCCCTGCCTGACCATGAGGGAGTGACTTCCCATTCTATTTTCTTATCTATCAAGTAGGAGTAACAACTAATTCACTGGTTTGTTATGAGAGTTAAATGAAGATTAAACTAAAAACACTGTAACGAGCATCATCCTCATTAAATTGGGGATAAGAAAGAGGAAGGAGAAGAGGATGTCACAGGTACTATTTGGGGAGATTTGAGTTGATCTTAATAGAAAAGAAAAAAACAAGGTAATGTGAGTTTGGTTTTTGATGAGCTGTTCTTCGAGGGAGGAGAAGTCTGGTATTGCAGACAGGGGAATTTAGATAGGAGATAATCTCCTCTTATACCCGATTTTCCCTTGATTTGATATTGTTTCCAGAATTTCTACTGAATCCCTTTATCTCCCAATTTTTAACTGAATGCATGGCTGCCTGAATAAGAACAAACAAAACCCTTCATCTTAGGCCAGCCCCTGCCCCCTTGCAGATAAATGATTAAGTAATGACCGATGTGACACAGCAGATGTATGCACACGGGACTTTTTAGAGACAGAGAACATGCTCCACTTCATTCTTTTTTCTGTCCTGATACCCAGAGGGTGACTCTGATGACCGGAGCTTTAACAGTCTTTGAGAACCATCACGACTGAAACTTACCGAGTATCTCCAGTATGCCACTGTGGTAAGCAAATCATTTCACATTCATTCTCTAATTCAATCCCTATAACAACAGTTGATATTATCATTTTATTTTTCCTTCCTGGAAAACTGACGTGTATGGAGTTTGAGTAATTGACTTAAGAGTCCCACAGGTTAGTAGTTAAGCCCAGCATTGACTAAATCAAGGCAGTTCTAACCAGTGCACAGTCCTGCTAGTATTCAAGCCCAGAACTTTCTAAACCCAAGGTAGTTCTCCTAATCACCATATAGTAGTTCCTCTCCAGGTATGTTTTACTCCCTTTCATTTCATCTAGGAGCACCAGGGAAAGTGCTAACGAGCGGTGAGATAATGGTAGAGGAAAGATGAGTAGGAGGAGGAAGCGGGGGAGGATACTGGTAATATTTAAGGTCAGTCTCCTCTGAAGAACCAGTAGTTAACCTTACTCCTTGGGTTCTAAGATTTGTTCAACAATGAGCCTAACTTAAAATCACTGTCCTTTAGTCATTCCGTAAAGCTACTTAGTAAAGGTTTACACTTACTTTCATGTAAACTTCTCTCTGATCTAGATCCAGAACTGTACCAAGTTCAGATTAAATTCCAAAATATGAACAGAAGCACCGAATCCTCACCTATTTTCAGCTTTCTGGTTCAGAAGTATAAATAAATCATGTGAAATGCACAGAAAAACTCAACTCTTTCCCTCCTAACATTTAATGATAATTTATAGCCCTAGAACATTTGTAAATTTAACAGCCCATCAAAGTGTCTGAGAGCACACCAGTTCTAAGGACTCATTAAGTGACATTAAACATAACTTTCCATGAAGTACTGTACAGCCTGAATGGGTGGGCAGGCTGGTGAACAGCCACCACTACAATAATTTATCGTTTGTAATTTTGCCTTATTACTTGCAAAAACATTTGCTAAAGGGAGGGCAGTCACTTACAAAAAAAGTACTTCACTATTTTGTCAATGCTATAAATTACGAAGGCAGGGAAATCCTTTATGATCGTAAGGATGTGCTAATTCTTTCTCTAGCCACCCAAAAATGAAGTTTTCGGTAAAGTCTTACAGGATTTTAAAAATTCATTTCTTTTTTTTTTTTTTTTTTTGATTTTACTTATTTATTTGGCAGACAGAGATGGAAAGTAGGCAGAGAGGCAGGCGGGGTGGGGGGAGTAGGCTCCCCGCTGAGCAGAGAGACTGATGTGGAACTCGATCCCAGGACCCCGGGTCATGACCTGAGCTAAAGGCAGAGGCTTTAACCCACTGAGCCACCCAGGCGCCCCCAAAATTCATTTCTTTGAAGAGGGTTGTAATGTTTCCAATGCATCTCCCCCCAGTTTTAAAGAACATCAGTAAAATGAAACCAAAAACATGGAGTTTTTTTTACCCCCCAGTATGCAAGTGGGAGACTCCTAACTTTATCCAACTCCCATCCTTAGAATGGAATTTCTTTTGCTCCAGAAATATCTAAAGAGATAAAGCCTGTAACAGGCCTTTATCCACTATAACTGGATTTTACAATACCACAAACAGCTACCATAATTTTTTCAAGGCATTCATCTTACCTTTAATAAAATAGAACAACAAGAAGTGTTATAAAAGGGAATATTAACTAGAAGCTGACAGTGATCAGAGACTAAATAATAATGACAAAAGCTGGGTCAAAGTTTAGCATTGCCACTTGCGTTAAGAAACACCCTTTACATGTTTTCCTTAAAAGAACCCAACCAGATAACCAGGAACATTTTTTTTTTTTAAAGATTTTATTTATTTATTTGACAGAGAGAGATCACAAGTAGGCAGAGAGGCAGGCAGAGAGAGAGAGAGAGGAGGAAGCAGGCTCCCCACTGAGCAGAGAGCCCGATGCGGGACTCGATCCCAGGACCCTGAGATCATGACCTGAGCCGAAGGCAGCGGCTTAACCCACTGAGCCACCCAGGCGCCCGATAACCAGGAACATTATGCAACTTTTATGTTTTTCATTTTTTCACTACTCTATGACTACAGGTTTAACAAAATTCAAAAGAGTTTTAACTATCAGTGCATTAAGCTTAATATAATAATTGTGATGATAGCATAATTTTTACCACTATAAAGTAGATCACTTATCTGGTTAAGCTTAGCTTAAATACGAGTTTTTTTTTTTCCCCTTACCTTCTAGACACGTGGTCCCCAAGTCCCAACACAACTGTCTGTATTTCTTTGCCAAAGTCTGCCTATCAGTTTCATTAACTTGGCGGACTAAAAAATTCCCTCCACAAATTTCAACAACTTAGTGGTGAATTTCTGCAGCAGAAAGAGTTCTCCTGTATGAAAGTTAAGTCAGGAGATAATTTCAACTCAAAAGGGCCATCATTTTGAAAATGACCCCACCAAAGTCATGAATAATCTTACCTAACTCATTTATAGTGTTCCCAAACATACTGTGACATCTGTGAGATTCCCAGTGAAATTGGTGGCTGCTAAATGCAATGTATTAGTTATTTACCCTTCAAACTTCCTTTCGGAACATCACTACTTAAGGGGAAAAAATATAGCTTTCACAAAGATTATATTTTATACAGAAATATTCACTTGCCAACCACTGAATATAGTCCCAGACAAACAGTTCAGAGGTAATTACAGTGACTTTTATTGGGTTAATTTTAATGTTTCCATAAACTTTCTGTGCTTAGATCTAGAATGCACAAGGCTGGACCTCACACAATCCAAAATGGGAACATCTAAATACAGCCGACAGATTTATCAACTGAGAGAAGAAAAACTCTCACCAAAACAATTTCCAAACTTCCACTGCTTCAACTAATTTTAAAAATTCTACTTAGAGCTAACAAAGAAGGGAGCTATTTTTTTTTTCTTTTTTCCCCTGAATAACCAGTTGACTCAATCAAGTGAATCTGGTTGGTTGTTCTGACCATAGGTAGTTTAGCTGACGTATACTCCAACTTGACAGGTGAGGTGTTTTGAGACTGTCTCATGCATTTCCATATCTAGCAACCACCAATAAGTTAGCATGATTGTGAAGTTCACAATTAGACAATTTCTTCCAACCTATACGTACAAAGCAGAACCAAGACAGGTGAAGAAAATAATCTACAGGGCAGCATGCCTTCTTCTTTTCCTGTCATTAACGCCAATTTATATAAACTACATAATGTGATAATTTGAAGCACTTTGTTCACATCTAAAATTATAATTTTAATTCCTTATTAATTGGTGTTAAGTAAGAATTACCAGATTATTCCAAAGCTAATATTCCATAATAGCAAGCAGACACAGGTTGAGCAGTCATCTAAAATTAGCTTATTCACTGTAAAATAAAGATTGAATGTTAAGGTATAAAATTATTCTAAATCCCCAAACACACCAGAACCAATTGTGAAATTAAATGTGACACTTTCCATAATTCAAACTACAGTACTTGATTTTCGTCTTTCTCCTCAGCTACCTCTAAATTAAATTAGTCTTATTGATTATAACTCAGAAATCCCTGCCTTGTTACCATGATTTTTAAATTTTAATAAAATGTACAATTCAGGTGTACATAGCTAAGTTGGTTTTCTTAAATTACAATATAGGAGATTAGGTATAGCCTCAATGAATATCTCAATACTACAGTTTACAAACACAGTGAAAGCCAATCCATGGTTAGCTTAAAACAATTGATAAATTCATACACCACAAGCCTGTTTTTGGTCGACCATGGCAGATGATCACTCATTATTGAAGTAAGATCTTATGAATTGATAGTAGTGTTACATAACTAAGCATTGGCTGCACAGCAGTACTAGAATGAAAAAGTAGCCCGAGTCCAATTTATATATGTTACTGTGCACAAATGATGGTTAGTAACTTTAGTAAAAGCAGAACCACCCAGTTAAAATTCACAGGCTATCCTAAAACAAAACAAAACAAAACAAAAAAAACGCAAAAAAAAAACCAGGAGAGTACACAGTATATTTTCTGTGAATTTGCTAATGAGAAATCTATACCATGAACAGCAGCCTTGTTGCCCACCACCTCCCCCGACCCGCCAAAAGCACATATTGGGTGGCTGGTCCTGATAAAACATTTCTCTGGTGTTTACACACATAATCAACAGCCTCAAAGAACACATTTATTAAACTCAGACAGTTTCAGCATTACTTTCAGTGTACTGGGATTTGGATTTGGTTCTGATTTTTTAACTTCAAAGAAAAATATTTCTTAACAGCATTTCCTAGACAATCATAGTTGATGGACCCCTGAAGCCTGTTCTTTACTAAGAACAGAGAGGATCTGGTAGCCCCTTGCCTCACCTCCAAACCATTCCTCCTACCTCCCCAGGCAAAGCTGTGCACCCATTCTTAAGCCGTCCTTATTTGTAAACAGTGCTGAGATGCCTCTCTTCATGGCTAATATTAGATTTTATATAGCATCATCAAATATGCTGTAATGGTTCCTGTTAGGACATTAACTGTTGCTTTTTCCATCGAAGAATAGATGTGTACCCCCTCTTTCCAGTCTTTTTGTCATAGTAATATTTAGGTGACTTACTTCTAGCTTTTATTTTTTTTCTGTTTAACTTTGGTGAAATTAGTATTAAAAGAGTCCTAAAGAGGGATATTAGAGTACCTGGATGAATTGATTTGAGCTCTCATCTCTCTTCTTCCAACTAATGGGGATGAGACATTCATTTTCTCCACATAGTTATAATAATAAATGTTATTAGCCCCTTTATCACCTGAGGAATAGTCACCAAGGGAATGTTTAGCATGCAAATGCCTGTATCAGAGCTACCTTCTGCCTCAACAGAATGCAAGCCAAGGCATCCTTAAATAGTGCCTGGTCATTTACAACACACACCAAAACTAACTGAAGATGCCACATAAGATGAGAACACATTAGCAGCTAAAGAGCATTAAGCCATTGTTTCTGTGTCATAAGTCACCAATTCTCAGCTGTAAATACATTTATACATTTAGGTGTAATGTTTCATTTATCAAATCATGTATTTTACATTATGATGAATTTCAATTTCCATTACCACAATGATGTTTACACAAGCTGCAAACATTTGTTTTTACTACAGAAGAATTTAAGTCCTATTCATTAGCACTGTTCACTGTCAATTTATGAAATACATTTATATTCACCATTGAGCTATACAATACTTAGTTTCAAAATACATGTCATTACTCAATGAGAAGATATTACAGTAAAGCATCAAGATTAACTAGGCTAGATCTACAGTAATCCACCAGTCAAATAATAAAAACGAGTGCTTATTAATTTCTTACAATGTACCACACACGAAACTAAGCACTTCACATACATTAACTCAATGTCATCTGTAAAATAACACTATGAGGTAAGCACTATTCTCATTCCTGTTTTACGGATAGGAAAAAATGATACACCAAGAAGTTAAAGAACTTGCCTAAGACTCCATCGCTAGTAAGTGGCAGATAATTAGTTCTAGAGTTCTAGAGCTTAAATTCTAAAATAAGCCAGCATGTCATGGTGGTTCTTAAGAAGTCTTATTACTAGAATCAAATGTTGTATATCACCAGCTCCAAAAAAACTTTGATTTTAAAAATATACTAGTAGGCTTATTAAGTTATACACATTGTAATACTTTAGAAAGTTCATGTTAGGCATAGTCTCCAAAACGTACTACCATAAAAAATCAAACTCAAATCACCAAGTCACTCAAATAAATACTTTGTATAAACTCAGTACCTCTTGCTCCACTTTCTCAAATCCACTCATGATGAAAAGTTGTCACTAGGTATATACAATATTAAAACTATTTCTTTTTGTTTCCTACTTAGGCTACAAGCTATTCATGGTCTGGAAAAGCAGCTAATCTATACATTATTGAAAAATGCCATACCATATTGTACCCAGAGAACCTTTGATAAATACTAAATATTACACTGACAATGAGTAATGGCAACTGAAAACAAAATTGCAATGTAACTCAACGATGAAATATGATGCTAAAATAAAATGGATGTGAGTCCCATTCAAGCTGTCCCTTAATCTTTTGACGTCTGTGAAGAGAGAAGCCCTTACTTAGGACAAAGGAAGACAGTATTTTTTGAGGTCTGGAAAAAATAATGACAACACTCCTGATTAATTATACAATACTGAAAAGTGAATCATGTAGGAACTATGTGCAGAAGGAAGGATGGACAAGCTATCTGATATAATTATTTTCTGATATAATATATTTTCTGCGTATATAGAAGAATGTGCAGAAGGGTTAGATTATCTAAAAATGCGGGTTGTAGGTCTTCCAAATGATTTTCTTCAAGTCTCCCTTATTTGCCTCTACTGAAGGGAACACAGGTGGAAAGGGAACAGACATTTTCATTCTGGACCTCTGAACTATTTTTGTACTGTTTAAAAATTACTCTGTACAATTATTACCTATTGCTTTAATAAAAATAAAACTTGGGCTGTCAATCTATACTCAATAAAAAACTGTGATATTTAGCTAATTCTATTACAGTTATTTCTGGAAATTAATAATTAGTAAATAATTCTAAATATTCTGCATCTAAAACAAGAGGCCAGAGGGAAAAGTACAAAATATATATATATATATATAATTTTTCTAAAGATTTATTTATTTATTTATTTGACAGAGAGAGATCATAAGCAGGTAGAGAGGAAGGCAGAGAGTGAGGAGGAAGCAGGCTCCCTGCTGAGCAGAGAGCCCGATGCGGGACTCGATCCCAGGACCCTGAGATCATGACCTGAGCCGAAGGCAGCGGCCTAACCCACTGAGCCACCCAGGCGCCCCCAAAAATGTATTTTTAAAAATACATAAACGCTATACTTTCCATATGTATAGAGTATATGTAAGCATATACAGAATGCATGTACATAGTTATACATTTGTATAAGTACACACATACATATAAATTTTGCCTATGGTAAAATTTTTAAGAGAGTGTAGTTGTAGACATGCAGCTCAGTTTTCCTGGACACCAAAAAATCACTATTTTATGTGAAAATGAAAGAACAATTCTTACTATAAAATACCAATGAATATGAAATAAGTAATTCCTATCAAATGTTTACTTGGTACCTACTTTTTTATACAAGTGAAGTATAATTTGGTGATGCAGAGATGTACATTTTCTAATTAAAACTGAAGACAAATTTTTATTTACATCCTCTTAAATTATCTCTATAGCACAAAATATTTTTTTTTTTTTTTAAAGATTTTATTTATTTATTTGACAGAGAGAAATCACAAGTAGATGGAGAGGCAGGCAGAGAGAGAGAGGGAAGCAGGCTCTCCGCTGAGCAGAGAGCCCGATGCGGGACTCGATCCCAGGACTCTGAGATCATGACCTGAGCCGAAGGCAGCGGCTTAACCCACTGAGCCACCCAGGCGCCCTAGCACAAAATATTTTAACCATCTTCAATTTAAGAATTGACACAAAGTATTAATTTTCCCCTAGATTTAAAAAAAAAAAAAAAGGGGAGAGGAAAACTAGAGTCATCAGAAAAACTTTCAAAGCTTTAGCTAAGATCAGATTTCACAAAGTAATACGTTTGGATGTTTTGTGTTTATTTGAAATTTCTTTGTATCACTCAGATTTTCTTCCCTAGTTATAATGGGCTGGGGCCCTGTTCCTAAAGGAAGCAAGGGACCAGCATCTTGAAAGGGATCCCTGAGCCAACTCCCAAGAAGCCTTGGGGAGGCATTGGCCCTATCACCCAGCCTTCCAGCCACCAGTGCCCAGCACGTGGCCTAAAGAAGGACAGACAGGGGGACGTGAAGCACAGCATGGTACCAACAACTGTCTGTCTCATTCGCTCAGGCCCATCTCTTCTCTCTCTTCTTTTCTTTCTCTCCTTTCAAGGGCCTTGTCTTTTTTCCCATCATCCTGTGGCTCTTCCTGTTTTATTCCCGTCTCCCCTTCTCCTCTTGTTCTCATTAGTGAGAACGACTATTTTCACCACTTCCTCCTCCAATGTATTTTTTTTTCTCTCCTGTAACGTATTTCCCACAGTTGCAAACCGTGCCCATCCACAAAAACCTTGACATACTTGCAAAAATGTACAAAATTCAAAATTCTAATATTTGGGGGAAATTCCAGGAGGAAGAAAATACAGATACAGTACATGAGCAAAAATTAGCAAATATTGGATCTTTCCTCTCTTTTCATTACACTTCCAAGCCCCATCTTGTCAACTATCCACTCTTTCCCTCATTTTTTAAAAAAGATTTTAGTTTTTTGACAGAGAGAGAGAGAGTGCGAGCGCACAAGCAGGGGAAGCGACAAAGGAAAAGGGAGAAGCAGACTCCCCACTGAGCAAGGAGACTCCATCCCAGGACCCTGGGATCAGGACCTGAGCCACCCAGGTGCCCCTCCCCCATTTTAAGCACATTATTCTCTATCTTCCTGTTTGGTCCTTCCTTTAGTGTCCTTTAGTGTCCTTTAGTGTCCCTGCTCTTTTCTCTCATCATCTTTAATACCCTCATTGGAAAACATCCTTTCAAGGTTAGCCAAGTGTTTCACACCCTTCCCCTTCCAATACACACAAAATTTCACCAAATTCTATCCAGAAAACACACTCCTTACCCATCCTCTCCCCCTCTCCTTAGCAAGCTATAGCAGAAAATCCAGAACATGTGTCTCAAATGAACACCCTCCTAGGACAGAAATAACACCACACATATCAAACTTTTTAGCCCACCATAGGAAATCTCCAATATGGGTGTTAAAGGCATCCGCTGAAAATATTTTCCAAGTCTATTCATGGATCCAAAAATATTTTATTTAAATTCAGTTTGAAAATTAACAAGTTAATTTGGCCAAGATTCCATTTTAGAATTCACCTCAAAGTTCAGTATTTTATGTCTCTTTCTTTGCCTTGAAATCTGCACTAAATTCATTCTTGTTACAAGTGCACTTTTAGAATATTTTCCATTTCTTGCTTTTCAATAAATGCACACTGAGGTACGGCAAGAAGGAAAAATCCTTTAACAGTCTCAATTAAATTTATTTTTTATGTAGGCTCTCTTTTTAAAGAATTTCTTCCTGCTTTCATTATTTGTAAGTCATTTGTTAATCTCGGTACCAAACAGGCCAAGACTTGGGGTCCTTTTCTGAAGGGAACTCCTCTTCCAAAAACATCATAAATGTGTTTTTCATGATGAATTACATGTAAACCAGCCAGCTCTACTCGGGAGCCAGGACCAACATGCAATTAGGCTGCACAAATCTGATGTGCTCTTTCCACCTTTCCTGTTCCTCTCTGCATGGAAAAAGCAAGAAAGGGAAAATTCCTGACCAGATGCCAAATGAGCCCCAAACTTGGGAGGTGTCTTGGGTAATGGGCAGCGGCCCCGCTCCCGCTTGGCCCAGCCGGTGCAGCCCCCGCGGCCTCTCGGCACTGCTGCGGCACATTACTTCCGCTTTTCTAACTTTTCCACTTCTGAGCACCATCAATTATGCACTAGAATAACAGAGGCCTGGCAAGGCAGTGTAACATAAAGGCCGATTATGATGATAAATAATTTAAACACCTGCGTGCCATGTTCCTTTCACCACTGACAGGAAGCCGGGGGCATGTGATGCACGCCAAAGATTCGAATGCACCAAATGACCAGTTTGGAGAGAGCAGACCGTTCACTCACCGTGAACCTTCCTGTCCACTGTCCGCTGGGAGGAAAGGGGCAAAATAAACGCAGTGTTCACTATGGGACGCACACTTGCAAAAACTGATTAAGAATCAGAAAAGAGGGGCGCCTGGGTGGCTCAGTGGGTTAAAGCCTCTGCCTTTGGCTCTGGTCATGATCCCAGGGTCCTGGGATGGAGCCCCGCATCGTGCTCTCTGATCAGCAGGGAGCCTGCTTGCTCCTCTCTCTCTCTGCCTTCTTGTGATCTCTGTCAAATAAATAAATTTGTAAAATCTTTTTTTAAAAAATCGGAAAAGACACAGATCCCAACAAATGACGTGTGATGTTGGCACTAGACACAGCCCAGCAAGTTCGGGAAACAATACTGGAGATGTATGTGGCATGCTCCATCTTCCAGAGAAAGGGAAACAATGGCAAATACGAAGATTTTAAGAGAAAGGGCACACTGTTTTCATGTACAGTTACTCAAACTTGAATGAACTCAGACCTGGAGTGCTCTTTTTATACGTTTGATGATAAAGTACAGTTTGGGAGCTGGCAGGAAATTAACAGATGTAGAGATTCCTCATCTGACATCTTTTTTTAAAACTACCCTCACCATCTCTCAACTGTGATTCAGAAGCTCTTCAAGTATCCTTATTATCCTTCCTTATTCTATTTTTTAAATTGTAATTTGCTAATTCG
The DNA here is from genome assembly GCF_011764305.1 of Mustela putorius furo. Classification (NCBI taxonomy): domain Eukaryota; kingdom Metazoa; phylum Chordata; class Mammalia; order Carnivora; family Mustelidae; genus Mustela; species Mustela putorius. Next base: position 1,904,763 of record NW_025421556.1, read on the forward strand.
CAGCTGAGAAGAAACTTTCATATGTTCAAAAACTGCAAAAGCAAACACATTTCCTCTCCTCACTGCCTTTGGAAGCTAAAAACTCAGCAGTGTTGCCAGGATCTGAATGCCAAGAGGACACTGCTCCTTATCCACCACAGGCAAACAAAATTGTAAACTGGGTCTTCAACGGTGTACATCTAAACAGACAAAGCAAATTTCAGCCTGAAAAAAAAATCAGATAACTACAATATACTGCAATGTTTTCATGCTTAAAAGGGGTCAGAATAATCACAGTAGTCCATGCAAGAGTACAAGGGAAAGAATAAAACCAGGTTCCAGTGAGGATGTTGATAAATCACAAGCTAACCTTAAAATATATGAAATTCCAGAGAACAGCACTTAATTCATGTCAAATGATACTCAACTTCATTTTTGGAATGAGGCTCCCATTATCTAGAAATATTCCAAAATTAATCCTTGGTCTACATGAGAGCTAATATTATATTTCTAAATGCAAATTGATGAAAACTCTAGGGGGAAAAACCATTTTGAACTGTGGTTTCCAGAAGGCTTCAGGTTTAGTCATGTCAAATTAAAGGGGAGCAAAAGCTTCTTAAAATAACATTCTTCTTAAATCACATCCATATGATTTAGCAAATTGATATGGCCAAAGTCAATAAATCATGACGCAGAGCTTTTATTTTAATGTATGAATGCTTTTATTTTATTTTTTGCTTTGAGCCAACTCCTTATAATTTTTAGCCCAAAGTTGGATGTATATTCCTTGTCTAGGCAAAACAAGATATTGCTCACGTCATGGGTTCCTGCTTCTCAATGTCAACCCACCACCAGTGAAAAAAATTATCCCCCAAAGTTCAGCAGGGCATGGAGTTAGCTGCCTCTGGGGTTGTACCAACATGCAAGCCATTAACTGCCTTCCAGTGGGCAGTATTTGAATTTGTAGATTTTCACCACTTTTCACTGTGTAAGTGCTTCTTTTTTCTTAACCCCAGGGATTTCATTTGTGCTGACACATACCAAAGAAGCAATCTCCATGAAAGTATCCTTTTAAGGCAAGCATTTTGTGCACTCCTTAATGATGGGTGTTTAAGAGAAATGGTAATTATGATAGATTTTGAGCCTTAGGTAACAGACAGCCTCACAGTGAGAGGGTTCACTACATTTAAGACCAAACTCCTCATTAAGAAATGTAGATGTATCAATTCAGTCCTGTGCAGACACACTGACAGCGAAGTCCATGTTAGTAAAAGCCTTCATCCTTACGATGGACGGTCTCATGAGTGAGCCAACACTCCGCAAGGTCATGCTAGTCTGCCCAGATTGTGAGCGAATGAAACTTCCTGGGGACAATTAAACATAAGGGAAACTGGTTGAAAATATTATTAAAAACATCAATGCTTTAAATATCATTCCCCTTTTTCTTCTTTTTTCTCCCTATGACTTTAAAACTTTTTTTGCTTAACTATGTCATGTGAGCAGCCCCATTATATAATGTGCATGCTATGACTCTAAACATAGTTTCAAAAAAAAGCAATTCACATGGTCTTATCTAATACCAGTGATAAAAATACTACAGAAACACACTATACATACATGTGTATATACTTAGTATATGTGTTTCTAACCTAGATGATTCTCTCAAAATGCATTCCAGGCAAACACGACTGTTAAATGAAGTGGGGGCGGGGGGGCATGTATCCTTGAACCAGGATGTCACAAGCTCAATCCCTTTCCCACCCATGCATGGAACTAAGTTTTCCTACCCAGCGTGCTTGCAAAGATGGCAAGCAGAATTTAATTTTTCATGGTGTCCAAAGTATAAAGCAGGTTCAAATTCCATACAAAGAAATGCTTCAAGGCGCCTGGGTGGCTCACTGGGTTAAAGCCTCTGCCTTCAGCTCAGGTCGTGATCTCAGGGTCCTGGGATCAAGTTCCACATCGGGCTCTCTGCTCAACAGGGAGCCTGCTTCCTCCTCTCTCTCTCTCTGCCTGCCTCTCTGCCTATTTATGATCTCTCTCTCTCTCTCTCTCTCTGTCAAATTAATAAATAAAAAATTTTAAAAAAAGAAATGCTTCATCACATCCTTTATAGATTAATAATCTAAAACTCTAAGTAACTTCAGAAAGCCAAGACAAGTTTCAACCAAATGACATGTTAAGTTTCATCCAGCACCCTCAAGCTGTTAATGAAATGGATGATCTGAAATAAGGGATTTACGTATCAGTTTACTTCAAGAACCTTGTTTCGAGAAAAGTTTCTATATCAAATTACATTATTTACTACCGTTAAAATGACTTAGAAGCTTATCCAATTCTTGCTCCAGAGGATAAGGTCACGTTCTCTAATAGGGATGGCATAAGCCATGTATCTTGCAAAGCACACCACCTCTATTAGAAAATTTAAAAGCCAAACCCCATGAAGACTATGTAGCAGGGAAAGAGTGAAACATGGGCAAATATGGTCCATAATAATCTGCAGAGAAGTTTATAAGGTTCTGGCAGAGGAGAGGGCATCACGATACTGATACAGGGTAATAATCTATAAACCATCAAAAAAAGAACATGAAAAGTCTTTAGCATTTTATAAATATTTGAGAGCAAAGCAAGCATTTCTGGTTTAAATCAACCAGATTTTAAACTTTATGGTTTTATAAGAACATCCTACCATAAATCTTTCTAAAATTTGCCTGCTTTTGTTTATTTTATTTCATTCAGGCCAGTAATGACCACGACAAATACCTAAATGCTGAACGAAGCAAAGATTCTATCCCCAAATTTTATGTGGGAGGCTTAAATTTCTTCTATAAAGCCAAGGGCAGTAAATAAGTTCATTATTGGTCACTTTCTTTTTGTTAAACCCTAACCAAAAAAATAAAACCTTTATGGCTCATAAGGGGAATCAAAAGTCTAGAAAAAGCTAAAATTATTGCCATATTCTCTCCAATCCTTAATCCACCCCCCCCCATAAAAAAAAGATTTCTGGTTAAAATAAGTCTTTTCGATCTGTAATATTTAGAATGACAAGAGAGGTCCTGTGACTCCATCCTGCTTCCAGCATCTGTCAAGAAAATCACAGACCTAACTCTCAATTCATGGGAGAATGCTAACAGGGGATGAATAATGCTTCGGAGGGAGAAAGCATATTATTAGAAAGGTTCAAGACCAAATATTCACAGCGCTGCAAAGCGTTTTTGTTTTTGTTCTTGTTTGCTTTACAAGTATGAGTTACGGAATTAAAAAACACAGATGTTATTTTTAGTGGATCATCCTCAAAATAGAAGAAAAATAGGAGACTATGTGATAGAGAATGAGATACATATGAATACACTTGTGTATGTAACCAGTTTAAGATTTTAAAGTCCCGAAGGAGGGAAAAAACTAAGCTAAGAGCTTACTTTTTTAGGTCATGCTTGCATTTCAACAAATTTTAATCACAAAACTGCCATTATTAGCTCCAACTGTCCAATGTATACAACAAATCTTATCAAAGATATTCAGATGCGCCAAACTGCAGGGCTACCGCGGAAGGACAGACCCTACACTGCAGGTGTTAAGAAGCCAGCCTTCAGTCGGAAAGGTGTTTCTTTGAAAGCACAACATGCTTCTCTGGGAATTCAACACTTTCGCACTTTGCTCAAGCCCATATATTCTCACGTACAGAACAGCATGTTTAAATAACATGCATAAATTGGGATTTTAAATATGGGATATAGTTTACACTTTCTAGAATATTGCCCCTTTGAAAATGGCAGGGGATGGGCAGCAGTATCTGCTTGGTGAGTTTAATAATCCGACATATAGCTGTTTAAATAAACAGTGGGAGCGGAGGCTGCCCGGGAACATAGGAAAAACTACAGTCTGTGGAACTGATCGCCGGAGTTCCTAATCCCAGTTCTGCACTTGCTGACCATGTAACCTCCACCAACAAACCTAATCTAAGTCTTTGTTTCCTCATCTGTAAAATGAAGATAGCAGTCATAGAACTGGCCTCGTGATCCGAATTATATGACTTAATGTATGCACACTGCTTGAAAAAGAGACTGATGCATCGTAAGAGCTGTGGAAATGTTTTCTTATTTCAAGATAGCCGTGCAAACTGTGAACATAGTTTAGGGCTCAGTGAAGGGCCCAATCCAGCACCATACTAAGCCAGCAGCAACACTTTTTATTCTAAAGGCACAGGTTAATAAGAGCAAGCTTTACAGGTTATTAGTGCCTTTATAAATGGTGAACACATAAATAAATGAGCATCTCCCCTCACTTATTGATAATCAAGAAATGTATATGAAAACAAGGGCTCTTTCTTGTTTATTAAATGAGAGCCTTAAAAATGAGAGCCTTAAAAAAAACCCAGGTTCTGGTAAGAATATAATGAAACTATAAAGCAATCAGACATTATTACCAAGAATTATGCAATGTTTATATTGTTTGACCCAATAATTCTACTACTCTACCCTAGAGAAAAACCAAAACATGAGAAAAGCTTTAAGCCAAAAAATCTGTTTAAGTTATTTATATGTCATTTATATTATGCAAACCCAGGAACAATGAATATGTCTAATAATAAGAAATAATAATTGGGCATTTTTAGGTAGTAAGCAGGTTTGGAATATGCCACATGTAACTAGATTTCTCCATATTGACCTGTCCACGATTACTCATATACTAAAGGCACTGACTCAGACTTAATGTAATTTCTTTAATCCAGCATTTCCCAAACATACTAATAACCAACTGGGGGTGGGGGATAGTTAATACGTACTATTTCTCATTAAACTAGAGTGCCACGGAACAGGATAGAAAAATACTGGTTAAGTAAGTGATGGTTAATCTTCTTGATGAAAATTTATGCAGTCATTAACGAGGGTAGTTTTCAGTACTGTGCAAGCTGCTTCCAGCAATATTAGAAGATACTTATCATATAAGGTTAAGGGGAAAAGGTTTAGACTCAGTCAATTACTTAAAAGCCAAGCATATGAGTAAAGCTCAGATGGAGATATCCCACCACGAGCTGTAAATTATGTGTAAATATTTCTATTATGCGATGCTACTGCTCCACTGAAAACAACTTCATAATAAAAATAAAACCAATGTGAATCAGTGGTATCAAGTCCCATCTTCCTTCCTCCTGGTTCAGAAGTGTAGTTTGTTTGTTTATCTGGTTGTTACTTTAATAAGGCCTGAGGGGAGAATCCTTACTGAAAGTGACCTGTAACAAGAAAGTAGAAAACAAACAGAGCGATCATTCAGCTTCACCAGAGGAATACACCGAAGCAGCCAGCCCTGTCAATTTCAAAGAGGCTAATGAAACATTATCTGCAGGTGAGCGGACTGTCTCGCAGCATTACAACTCTAAGCTACAAATGATTTCCTAACCACAGAGGTAACCACTATCCAGGTACTTTGAAAGACAAATGAGAACGCCGCCACATGCAAGGTCAATCACAAACCTCCCAGACACCCTGGCTGTCCCTCCTTCCCCAGAAGAAGATCTGCAGGAGCCGGTGGGCGCCCCTGAGTGAGCGATACCACAGTCACTTTCAAGTGTGCCTGGTGTACATACCTATTTACACTGATGTCTGTCTCCAGACATAAGATGTATGGAAATGAAAGCTCACACACACTTGGAATACTGTGACCTTCATTGTGTTGGAGAAAACGAATAAACAACTTCCAATCCTTGCCATTGTCTAAATGGGGTTAATACTGTTTCGGGCAATGGAACAAATCACGGCAGGCTACGAACTAAGGGGGTAGAAAAACAAAAACAAAACCAGCTAATCAAGGATGGACAGCTCACGTTTACCTATCTACTTTATTAATATGGCAACCCCCAGTGTTTACTGAAACCATGATTTTATTTGATGCAATACGTCCTATTCAGGGATTTTTTGTTTCCTTTTCTTTTTATGACCTAACGATGCATTTAATTTTTAATTAAATTTTATTTTAAAGTATAGAGTATGTATAAAAGCCAAAGCAAGTGTGCAGCATCTGTTCACTGCATCTGCACTCACTACCCCAAAAATTAACCTTAATCTAAAGAGGCACAAATGGGTTTTTATGCCATCAGGAGGCTCAAGTATTTAAAAATCAATGACTGTCCACCCAGACAAAGAGCAGCTGTTTCTTAATATCGCAACTCCTCATTGAGCCCATGTTCAACCCCCAATAACTAGCCTAAAACTGCCCACACTCCTGCTTTCCCCAGCTGAAACTGACAAGAGAAGGACACTATCTAAAAGCCACGAATGGGACTGAGTGTACACAAGACGAAGTGGACTGAGCCTAACCAGACGGCATTTTGAGACGCACCTTCTACTATCAGCACTCAATACTTTTAGTAAAAGTCCCAACACATCTTACTTCCTGTGCCCAGAAATCTACCTAAGGTGAAAAGTCACCCACCTGCATTAAAAAGCCCAAGGGATGGTGAGAGCAGACGGATTCCCAACCCTCTAAAACAGGGGTTTTCTCCCTAGAACCCAAGGGAATTTAAGGACTGTCTCATAATCGAGCAGCTTTAACATTCTCTGAAAGGGATGTGCTTTTACTTTCCTGAATGTTATGGAGAAAGAAAATTAACATGTGCAAAATACAAACAGTAGACAAGGATGGGGGAGTGGCCACAGTAGTCCATGGCACACTGGGATTTCTAGGATTTCTTGAAATCCTTTCAAGGACCACTTTAAACCCAGAATTCCACAGAATAGAGTAGGAGGGAGAAAAATCTCAGAAATCATAGAAGACAGACCTGAGTTCTGTGACATCTAAAATGTCATTTTGCCTCCTACATAAAACAAAACACTAAATTAGACAATCTTGAAGAACCCATGTGACGCCATCTTTATACAGTTTTCCTGACTGGCTCTAAAAAGACACATATTGGGATAAATGACTAGGTAATATTAAAAAAAACTGGCTCTAAAAAGACACACATTGGGATAAATGACAAGGTAATATAAGAAAACTACTAAGCAGCTTTCAAAAAGAATTAAGGAACAACAACACATCTCTCTTCTAAAGCTGAGGCACTCCATACCACCTGATACCCCATAGGCTCAGTACTTTAAATCATGCCTAAGGAGAGCTAATGAATGAGGTCCTCTTGCCATCTTAGTGTCCCTCTACCCCTCACCACTCGGGTTGATAAGCCTTAGACTGTACGACTTGAATAGTCGCAACGATGGCTGGTCATAGACTCAAATCCTGCGATTTAAGGAACACGAGTCAAGTGCGTTGAGAATTCATGGGAAGTAGGAGACCTGACTACACAGAAATCCATCCCTCCACTTTCTTCCCAGTCCTTCTTTCGGGGCCCAGGACTCCCTACTGCAGTGATCTTCTGGGCCCCTTGCGTCCCGGGGTAACGGGGACACAACCATCTGGGCCCTGAAAGGGACCACAGTCCTTAGCCTGAATGGTGATTGTCTCCAGAAGCGTCTTTACTGCGTTTCAAGCATCAGGGCTTATTAAAACCCCCGAAGGGAAGTAATCCCTGAATGCCACTAAAAGATCTCCAGCTGCTACCGTTTATGAAGTAGGCTTGACAAGAGAGGAGGGGAGGAAAAAAGGGAGGAACAGGAAGGCCGGGAAGAGAGACGAATTTAGACAAGGGCAAGTTATCCAAACAGAGCCCCCATCAGAAAAGAGTCATGTTTTATCAGCTTAAGCTTTCCTGCCTCCTTCCCCAAAGGTATTTCCACCCCCCCTCAACTCTCATTATTTCTTCTTTATAGCTGTCTCCTTGCTTTAAAAAATAATAATAGTAAAAGCAACACATGGCTAGACAAAGTCCCTAAGTGTGTGAAAATTAGAAAGACGAGCTAGATGAATTACCTGGAAACAGGACTGAATACGCCTTCCCTAAAAATCTGGGGAGAAAATGTTTTTTTTCATGGAAAAGCATTAGAGGAGCTCTCAGTATCTGTCTCTCCCTTCTTCATTCTTTTGAAAAGGTCTTTTCATCTCATTAAGTTAAGCTGATTAATAAAAATTCAGCAGTTTGTCCATGGATCCTTTAGAAGTGGTGATACAAGCTGAGAGGTGCAGGCGGAAGGTTTTTGTGCTGGAGACAATAAGGCGGATGACTTCTTAAATCCATCGTTGTCATCCTCCATTAGAGAGAAATGGTCACCTTGGCTCAGATTCGTCAGAAAAACATATTGCTACTTGTTATCTCCAAGTAACCTTCGGAAAAAGTTTAGTGCTTACTGATAAATAAAAGGAAAGAAAAAGAAACATTTAGGGGAAAAGTACAACGAGAATATTTTGCTTCGTTTCCAAAATTAATGAACGAAACACAGCCTGTAGAAAGGGTTCATTAAAGGGAAAAAGCGACATCATCCGAAATTTCACCTGTAAATAGAAACTTGTACTTTTTGCTATAAAGCAAAGCAAGCAGATAAATTTGGTTATTTTTCATGAATCACCATTTATTTTGTCATTCAAAAATACTTTTGTTAATTACCTAGTGAGTACCTAACACAGAGCAGAGTCTCCAGAGTTCATAAATGAATTTCCTCAACATATTTTTCAAAATGGTTTACTTTTAAAGATGAAAAAAAAGTCAATTATATAACGTCATGACCTGCAAACGTTTTCAACTAGGCAAGCATGAGGTAAATTCATCCAGAAAAAAAACAACTATAAAATTATGAAATGTCTATTATGGGACAAGCTCCAGGCAAGGGGATGGAGAGATGAGTAAATCTCTTCCAGAAGACTTGAAGCATTCTCTGCACCACCTTTAACTTGCGTAACACTGAACTGTTTGTCTTTTATCCGAAGCATTTTCCCCAGCTGACTAAATTAAATTTATACTACCACTCACGAAACTGTGTTTAAATGTCCCCGTAAATGGCATTCACAATTCACATGTTTATGATGCTACCAAATTTCTCTCAAATCTCTGTATACATGGGACCGTGTACTCTGCGCCATCTTAGCCAACCCGCCCACAGTACACCGGACCAAGTTTTATAG